>NW_026638360.1:0-625180 GCF_028554395.1 Pezoporus wallicus | reverse complement strand
TTTACAAGGGCATGTAGGGACAGGACAAGGGAGAATGGCTTTCAGCTGAAAGTGGGTAGATTTAGATTAGATCTTAGGCAGAAGTTCTTCCCTGTGAGGGTGGTGAGGCCCTAGGCACAGGGTGCCCAGAGAAGCTGTGGCTGCCCCATCCCTGGCAGTGTTCAAGGCCAGGCTGGATGGGACTTGGAGCAACCTGCTGTAGCGGAAGGTGTCCGTGCCAATGGCAGGGGGTTGGAACTGGATGAACTTTAAGGTCCTTTCCAACCCCAACCAGTTTATGATTCTGTGCTTTGAAAGGTTCTTATGTACTTACTAACTTATCCAGTGTATCTGATACTGAATTTGATCAGTTCTTTGTAGGGTGTTCTAGAGTGACGTTTATTTTTATGTCTAATGCCAGTTCAGTGAACCACACAGATGTGAAAATCTGATAGATCTTAATTCTGTCTTTCAGATACTTTACATGCATTTTAGTTTCACAATTATCATTAACTTTGTCCCTTGACAGGTAATGGAACGATGTCATTTGTGTTATTAAATTTTCTTGAACAGTCTTTTTATTGGAGTAAAGGCCTTATTAGTTTGATGCTTGAATTTTTATCCCTGAAAAAAAAAATGAAATAGATATTTCCAATTTGTTTTAATAATGCCTTTATATATTTCCTTTGAGTATTTTGAGTTTTTAATCAGAAAATTACATTTTGGGTGGGAACAATATTGAAGTACTCTGTAGCATGGAAATTAGTATGCAAACTACTTTGAAATTATTTTTTTTATGTTCCACTCATTTTAATGTATGTGCTCTCCTTTATTAGTTAAACTTTATTTTGTTGTGCCTGAAGTTGTCTGGAAGAGATTTTTTTTTTTTCTGTATTTACTTGCATTTAATGTATGGGAACTTGTTGGTACACTGGAATATGAAACTAGGGAGGGTTTGCTGTCTATTAGCTTTAATAAACTGTCTTCTGGATTTTGTCATATACTGAAGTACACTTTCTGCTATGAAAATTCAATTATACTGTATTGATTCTTACCATCAGAACATATTAAAGATTGTCAGTTCTTTGACTTTAATTAACAGTATCATGAAATGTTTTTGGTTTTTAGGTTTGTTTTTTTTTTTTTTTGTCCTACAGTCTTTACAATTAAGAGAAAACTTGAACACAGTGCATAAAAATGTATTGCACGACTGTACTGCACTGTAGTTTGATGTTTGGTTTATCTTTGGCAATTTGTTCATGCCTGTGGAACAATTTGCTTTGGCCTCCAACTTGTGCTACACTGATGTATGTTATATAAAATCACTTCAGATTTCACGTGGTAAAGATAATGTGAAAGCCTTGCATGCTTGTCACTGAAAGTATAGCTTAAATTTTATTTTAGAAAACCTGAATGTTGATGGCAGTTGTCAAATGAAAAGTTGGTGTCGTGGCTTAAGCCCAGCCATAAATCAGACCACACAGTCTGTGTCTCACTCCCCTCATTCCCTGCCCCCCGGCTCCCAGAGGGATGAGGAGGAGAATCAGAAGAATGTAAGTCCCAGAGGTTGAGATAAGAGCAGTCCGGTAACTAAGGTAGAACACAAACCACTGCTGTTACCACCAATAATAATAATGATAAGGGAAATAACAAGGAAAGAGAACACAACCACTCACCACCTGCTGACCGATACCCAGCCCGACTGAGCAGTGATCTAGCTCTTCCGGGTAATGGCCCCCAATTCTACACCCTGGGCATGACGTGCTGTGTTATAGAATACTTCTTTGGTTAGTTTGGGTCAGGTGGATCTGGTCTCTGCATCCTCCCAGCTTCCCCTCCTCCCTGACAGAGCATGAGACTCACAAAGTCCTTGGTCAGAGTAAACATTACTTATCAGTAACTAAAAACATCGGTGTTATCAGCGCTGCTCCCAGGCTGAAAGTCAAAACGACAGCACTGCACCAGCTACTAAGAAGGAGAAAAATGACTGCGACTGCTGAACCCAGGACACTTGGTTTATTACCAACTAGCAGAAGGTATTTTGAAGTGTACATCTTGTATTGATGTTGATAAACCAATGTAAGTACATAAAGGGGAACTTTTCTTTGTGATCCTTAGAGTTGATAACTGAATTCCCCTCAAGAACATGAATTAGAACATAATTTTTTTTTTATTCCTAGATGAAAAAGAGCCTTATTGTGGCAGAGAAAAGATTGGAAATACAATGTTTTCTACTTAAACAAGTGATGGATAAACAGATGTCTAACAGGAATTTTTCTGTGACTAGTCAATGCATGAAATAGTCCTTTACTCTTTTAGGAGTGTCAGTACTGGAAAGTAAGTCCTAAGAAAAGTTTCATCTCAAGATGAAAATAAAAGGCAAAGTCAGAAGAGGGTGGAGAAAGTATGGTACTTATAAAGAACAGGATAAGGATTGTAAGAAATGACATGTTACAAAGGAAGAGTCCCTTCTAAGATAAAAATCCCTTTGTGTTGACTGCAAACATACAACCTATGCTGGACAGGATGATTTCCTTGCTAACCTATAGAAAGTGCTGAAAAAGGTGGTCATTATTACTTTTTTTTCTTAGAACTTATACATTTGGAGCCCTCACTCTCGGGATGTGCTCATTTGTCAAAGCAAATAATAATAAAAGGGGCTGACAGACCTCAAAAGCGATCAAATCACTTGTCTGATGTTCTACATGTCTTGTACCAGCCGACTACAGAATGCATTGTGGGACCCAGCTAGAAGTGGTAGTTTATGATGCAAGTTCATGACTAACTTATTTATTCATCCTGGTGAAGGTGACCTGTGTCAAATTTCAGATATATTTATATATATAGAGAGAGAGATATACATTCCAGAAACTTTGATTCCACATAGAACTTTCTGTGAAATCAAATAGTTGAATATTTTTGACACCAAGAAGTTCAGAGTTCAACAACAAATACATAAACCTACAGCTTTTAACTGACAATAGGATGCTTCTTAGTCATTTTCTATCAACAGTTGCTATTTTCTGAACCCAACTGGTCATTATTTTCTGACTGGTCTGGAATTCTGGTCTTGTTGGGTGTTTTGTAGGTTTGTCAAATCTGTCACTGGAGCTACTGCTCCTGCAGACTATCATGCATGTGTGTAGTAGGTATGAATGTGCATATACATAAAAGCTGTGGATATCAACAGGACTTCGCTGATCTGTCACAAACATACCTTGCAGGTATTGCAGATGAGCATGGCCATGTGTGCTTGAATTTGTCATACGATAGTTCAGATGGGAACAGAGCTTGTCTTATCTGAGAGCTACTGGATGTAATCAATGTTTCCTTAAGTGATGGATCTGTCCAAGAGAGGGACTTCCCAGTAAAATCTATATTAACATTAATATTAATGTAATAAATGCACCTCTAACTGAGTGAAGCAAGTAATAAATGACTTGAATTTAGTTCTTTAAGTGAGGGAATGAGCTGCTCAGAGAGTAGTTTTCCTAATGCCTTATATTAGCATGTATGGTATTTTTCTGCTTCTGAACACTTGAAGTCTTTGTTTTATGAGGCACAGAAGTTTTGAATGCTTTCCCAACTGAGGAACTGCAAATACATTTTTAATGGCAGAAAAAGCTTAATGTAGTGAT
Source organism: Pezoporus wallicus (assembly GCF_028554395.1). Taxonomy (NCBI): domain Eukaryota; kingdom Metazoa; phylum Chordata; class Aves; order Psittaciformes; family Psittacidae; genus Pezoporus; species Pezoporus wallicus. The sequence continues at coordinate 621,563 of NW_026638360.1, read as the reverse complement.
AATTCTGGTAGCAATGTTAAAGCAAGATCTTCTGACAGGGGAAGAGTGAGAAAAAGGATTTTAGGAGAAGAGGCCTTAGGGAATATATGTGTAACCTCTTCAAAACAGTGACCTAAATGAGATCAATGTGTTGTGCTGTATTTATATTAATTTCAGTACAACATTGCTATTCTGGTAAAAGATTGTAGAGAAAAGCAGTGCAGAATGCTTTTTAGTGATTATTCTCTATCCTGAGTATGCAGGGTCATACATTGTATCCAAATGCAATTTGTGTGCATTAGAAACATATAATTTTTTTGCATTCCAGAAATCAAATAGTACCAATAGCAGGATTACATTTATTAAGCTGCACTTAATGAGATTTGGAAGTGCTTAATGTAAAACTGTAGCATTATGTGTATTTTACTTAATTTGAAAAATATGTAAGATAAAAGGGCAAGACTGTTTATTGCTTAACACCAAAACCATCCCTTTTCCCCCCCAGAATGAGGACACCAACCCAGAAAGAAAAGCAATAATTCAGTCGCCTGTCGTCCAAAACACCACTGTAAACTGTCATAGACACGAAGAAACCTAAACTGCAGAAATCTTGAGTCTTCTTGAAACCCAGCGTTTTACAAGAGTAAGTGCTAAAAATCACCCTGCAAGAGCTACTGGGTTTATATGAGTGTCTAGGAGCAGATGTATGTGTACTTGCTTGCTGTGCAACATGAGTAGCATTTTGTTTTTTTAGTCCTCTTCACTTGCTACTTTTCTATTCCTAGTCTACTCTATTCTATTCTGCCAAGTGGTGTACATTAACAAGAAAGGATCTCTAGAAGCAGTTGATCACTTACACTGGAGACCCAACATCCACACTTTTATTTTTACCTATTTTCTTGGGATTTTTTGGTTTTGTAGGAACCCGAATAAGGTTTCATGGACTCTATGATCTATACTAGGGATGTTTCTAGAATGCATCTTCTGGCTCCTTTTCATCTGGAAGGTTTCCAAATCCTGTGCTTTGAAACCATTTCACGCAGAAAATCAAAGTACAGGGAATGGAGATGATCATGCCGTTTTCTTCAAAAGCACCCTTGAACCAATCTAGAGAAACTATAGGTATATCCTGTATGATTTGGCCTCTTTAGAAAAACACAGTGGTTTTGGTTTTACTGTCTTCCCCCTCCCTCTTATGAATAGGTTTGAGAGCTTTGATTGTAAGAAGATTAATACAGAAATTAACCCCCTACTCTCACCCAAAATTGTGACAAAATGCTTGTTTCTTTGAGACAGGAAAATGGAATAAATGGTTTTAATATATGCTCATTTTCTATTCTACTCATCATGATATTTATAAAGATAATGAGGTCAAGGTGAAGCTAAAGTGAGTGCACTTTTTAGTAGGTATGCATTTTCCCCAGTTTTACCTGTTCTTGATTTTTTTTTCCTCATTTGTTCTTTTATGTCAGGAGCCCTTATAAGAAACTAGTATAATTTTACTATTACATGCTTTTCCTAAGAGAGATGCAATTTTGTATGCATATGAGCCCCTAAATCTTCTTTTAAAATCCCCCTCTTTTGTTGTAAACCTACCTTATTTAGCTGAAATCAATAATGCTTCATAGGGAGGTGTGCATGCTGGAATATTACCTTTACATGCTACTTAATTGAATATGATAATGAGGTCATGATGACAAAGTCAAAGCAGAAGCTGAAAACAAGTAATCAGACTTTTTTTTTTAACAAGCAAACTAAATAGAGGCTGCAGGGGTTAAGTTATCTCTGCAAAAGTAGTTTGCTTCTTGTGAGTTGAGTTTGAATGTAAGTTACATGGGCCATATCCTAGGGGATAGTGTTTTCTCTGTTTCCAGTTTTCCGTACTAAAGCTGGTACACTTGGCTACAGAAGGGTTACTTCTGAGGGGTATCCAGCATCTTGCAATTCTGGGATAGATTCTGTTGCAGAGTGCAGGCCTTGATTCTGTGAGCTAAAACAGATCCTGCTCTCTAACCTTTTAGAGAGTATATACCATCCAAACCTGAGTACTGAGAAGGTCTGCCAGGCTTCATATACTCCTACTGAACCTTATAGTTACAGATGGAATATAACAGGTTGGGAATGAAGGTTAAGCGTAGCCTTTGTTGCAGTGACTGAGATGTTGGAGTTCAGGATCTTCATAGGAGGGAACAGATCAAAAAGCAGTATCACAACTCCTGAGAGAGAGTCTGAGAGAACAGACTGGCCTGTTCATTTCTATTTAACCTCTTTATTAATGATCTGGATTATGGGATTAAAATGCACATTCTAATATGAGGAGAAGCTGTGAGAGAGCTTGGGACTGTCCAGCCTGAAGCAAAGAAGGCTCAAGGAAGTTTTGCCAAAGTGTACAAATAGCTGATAGGAGGGAGTAAAGAAGACAGCCCGAAGAGTCACAGTGAATGGTCAAGAGGCAATGAGCACAAACCAAAATACAGGACATTCTATTTTATTAGAAGAAAAAGCTTTTTTAGTGTGAGGAAGATAGAATACCAGAACAGGTTACCCAGGTACGTTGTGGAGTCTCCATCCTTGGAGACATTCAAAACCTAGCTGGACATAATCTCCTCTGACTGACCCTGCTCTGAGCAGGATGTTGGGCTAAGCAGTCTCCAGATATGCCTCACAACATTGACTGTTCTTGATCATTTTGTGGTGTGAAGCTGATCATGCAGAAGGACTCTGGCACTGCAAATGACCTGTTTTCCCCTTCCTAAACCTAGGAATTTGGGTTATTGTTGAACCTTTACCCAAGGACAGTCTAGTTAGCAGCCATATAAGCTCATGCTTACAAGGTATATGAAAGACTTGCAAGACCTGTAGGTTGAAAATTCCTTATGTAGTGGTGTAAGTGATGCCTTTTTATTAAAGTATTTTGTGTATTTTGTACCATTGAGACAGTACTACTCTTTTGAACTATTTTATGTCTTGGGACCTTTGGAACTACAAATTCTTCCCAGACAGAGAGGTCCTACAAACAGATGAGCACAAACATGGATTTTATTTCTCCTCCTAACTTCCACACTGAGTTTACATCTTAAACTGTTTTAGCCCTGTTCTGCTAGCTTCTTATCAGTGTGTTTAGGATGATAAAGTACATGTCCTGCTTCCTGACTCAATTTTCTCCTTCACTCACTCTTGTGCACTACTCTTCTTTTAGTCTGTTTTACTTCTAACATCCAGTCCAGAATTGCTTGCTTTAAACTGCTATCTCTTAGTTATTGAAACACTTTGGGATGAAGGGTGCCACCACCACATACTTACAAAGAACATTCTTATGCCTGTAGACTGCATGTGCTGCCTGGAACAGGCACACAGAACTGCTATTGCCTTGCTCTCATTTCTTTTTGCACTTCAGCTTTTCAGTGAAAACATCAACTGTACATTTCTGGGTTTTAGACAGTCTCGGTTGTACAGTGTCATGAATGAAATACTTGGTGTTGAAGCTTTAAATCTAACAAAGCCCTTAATCAGGCTATGTATCTGTCATTTTATTCCCTCTTCATATAGGCTATGTAAAAGAAATAAGTTTATATTTTATTTTATTTTGTACCCTACACTGTTCTTTGCTAAACTTGAGCTTTATAGATGCCTCTTTCTTTATATATTTATAAATACTATTTATCAGGCTGCGTACAGTGAGTGAAATTGATGTTTGTCTCAGCCGCATGGATTTTGTATGGGATAAAAGGAGTAACAATATTAGGAAGTCAGTTTTCCTTGGCAAATAACCTCAATAGAATTTTGTGGTTACCAGTGACCCTTAAAAAGTGATATTTTTGAAATGAGAAAATTACTACATAACAATAGTTTGACATGACCTGGTCAACTTGATGTGGTATGTCAAAATCTGCCATCAGGAGAAATATTTGAGAGAATAGAGATCACGGAAGAAAAAAAAAAGCAGTTGTATTTATGTTTAACCCTAGTAATTTTATGTGGATAAGCAATTAAAACATGAAAGGACTTGCTATATTGACTTCCAATAAGCAAGCATTTTTAAAAATCTCATGTGAACACTTTTAATTTCATTGAGGATAGCCAATTACAGTCATTGAGAATATTCTTGCCTTGTGTTACAAACATTAATTTGGTAAATAAAGCACGAGACTGTGCAGTCATAAATACAGCAGGTAGAAATTCTTATAGTTAGGAATTACTTTTCCACAAAAAGTATTTGCAATGAGTTCTCAAACTATTTTTAGTGGAGAATTTCTTGATGTTATTCCTGTCTTTTACACAGTGGAGTCAAATGAACAATATACACCAATAACTTATCAATACTGAGTTACATTCAATAATATTTAATCTGAAAACCAGTCTGTCAGCATGCATTAGACCTAAGCTTAAGATGTGAAATTTTGGACGCCTACAATGGATAAAAGGGGTTTTTGCAGAATGGAGAAAAATTGAAAGGATAGAGTATGTGTATGAGCGTATGACTGATGGATGGATGAGATTAATGTCTTGAGAAATAGATGTGGAAAGCAGATCAGTCAGCGAGGGAGAAAGAATGAGAACGGTTGAATGTGGTGCTGAAGAAGAGTGGATAATGAGAAAGCAGAAGGCAGATACAATGAAGGTCACTGTATTAAAACCACTATTTCTGTTTGATACTGCAGTTTGAAGCTGATGTAGAATACTTTGAATCCCAGTAGCTGTAAATATCATTACAACTAATGTTGTAATTAAAATAATCGGTATCCGCTTGCAGCACTTCACTGATACTGCTTAGCTCTGAGGAGTGGTCTGTCTTTAGAATTATGGTCTTAAGCATTTGCAAACACCTATCTTGTGCAAGCTTAAATGAATAAATATATAAACACCCTCCACCCCCCCAAGCTTAGGAATAATGTAATTAAAATTTCTTCAGAGGTTCCTGTATGGTTGAAAAAGACAAAAGCGTTCTCTTGGGGTAGATCCATTCGCTTCTTCATGTTTGAGGAGCATTAATATCTGGAAAAAAAAAGGAAAGAAAATAAGGAACTAAAACCCAACAGCAATGAAACAAGCCCAACCACCACAGACCAGAAAGACTACAATAACCTGACAAAGCCAATCCTGTTCATAACTCTAGTGGTCAGAGGCAGCATGCTTCACTGGGAACAGAATCTCATGTTAGATGTAATAGTTTTTCCAACTCTTCCTCTCTGACTTCTCTGTACAGCTAGAAGTCTTCCTCTTACATCATGTATTAACCAGAAGGAATTGATTTCTCCCTGCTCTTTCTCTGCTTTAGCCATCTTCTTGCCAAATAGCTGGTGTCCAGTTGGTGGGACACATGCTCAGCCTGAGCTCCTCTCAGCTCACTCTAGGAAGTAACTGTCAACCTGTATTCAGGTCAGAACAATTTTCTCTGTTGTCTGTCCATTTAAAAAAAAAATTGAGGTGAGTTGGCTGTAGCCAACTGTCAGTCACCCACCTGTGACCGCTATCACTCTCCCTCCTCAATGAGATGGGGAGAGAAAATAGGATGAAAAAGCTCAAGGGTCAAGATAAACATGGGAAGTTGACTTAGCAGTTGTCATCATGGGCAAAACAGACTGTACTTGGATTTCATTGATTGTCAGTTAAAATGGATTAATTGATTGTCAGTTAAAATATAGTTGGACTATGAGACAAAAAGACAAAACCTAAAGCACCTTGCCACCACCCCACTCACTTCTTCCCAGGCTTAACTTCGCCACTTCATTCTCATCTCTTCTGTCTTCCTCCTGTCCAGGCAGCACAGGGAGCAGGGAATGTGGGCTGTGGTCAGTCCATAACAGCTCCTCTTTGCTGCTCCTTCCTGCTCACCCTTTTCCCCTGCTCTGGTGGGGGTCTTCCCAATGCACTGCAGTCCTTCAGGATAAACCTGCTCCTGGGCTCTCCATGGACTGCAGGAGTGCAATCATGGTCTTCCCAGTGGGCTGAAGAAGAATTGCTGCTGAGGTACCTGGATCACCCCTTCTTAAATAAGCTTTATTTTATGCAGTATAGGCATTATATGAATTGCTTTAAAAACTTTGCCAGGACTTTGTAGAGGTAAGCGTATAAACTGTTTTTTTCCCTTGCAAGAATCAGGGAATGATTGTCTGCTTTGCAAACATGAAGCACGTTCAGAATAAATAGGCATGGAAATAAACATGAAATTCTAACTTAAAGAAAACAAAAAAGCAGCACAGTCCAAGCCACTTCATTGCTGAATGGTTTTGAATGAGTATGTGTCTTTCAGTTAAGAGTCTTTTAAACTTAACTAAAAATATGTGATGCCATTTCTGCTGTAACAACCTGCCTAAGGCACTAAAGCCCATCGATTTAAGGAAGCCATATATTTTCTGAGGGAAAAATAAAGCAGATCTTTATATAAGATATACTACTTTGGGGGATATTTTTAATGGTTTTTTTTACTCAATCTCCTTAGCCCATCAGGAGGCAGGGCTGCTGATAACTGCTCTCCTAAAAAGTCCATATAATTTTTTTATGTGGCATATATTTACATCTGAAAGAGGACTAGTGAAGGATGTTGTGAGTAGTATTGAGACTTGGTGCCCACTTCTCCTGAGTCGCACTGCAGAAATCTCTGTGTATCAATTAATAATGGACTTTCATCAGCGTGCAGAGATTTGTTACTAGCCACATACTGATTACACTTCTCTCTTCCTTTTTTCCCTTTGAGTGGCAGCTGCCTCTAGGACTCTATATCTGAACTCTCCATCTAATATCATTATCTCTTTTTCTGAACCCTGATCTCATTCTGCCACTCTAACCAAGTCTGAAGATTAAATATGATTTAATTTTTGAAAGGTTTATAGTTCTTTGTAGGGGGGAAGTATGACTGAACCTTTGCTATCTCGTCTAATCTTGTTATGCATGCGTCACTGGTATATCAGATACTTTCTCAGGAGGCCGTAGGGAAGACAGATACCGCCAGATACTTAGGACAAGGGGACAGAGAGAGATAAGTGCTTCAGAGGAGTGCTCACAATCTGAGATGGTGTATATTATGAGTGTAGGTGGGTAGGAGTTACTGAGGTCGACAATAAGTAAAATTCACTGTTGTACAGATGGCCTGTGTTTGTCTGCTCCCTACTTCCGCATTCAACGTCAAGCTGTAAGTGGGGCACAATCATGAGTCTGTGAAAAGCTGACTGTCATTTGAAATGCTTTGAACTCTGAGTTTCAGGATGCTTGGGACTCTGAGAATGTAAATGTGTGACAGATACTCTGGCACCGTATTTTATCATGTTTTGTATTTCACAGATGCTATTTTATTTTTCTGTGTTCTCATAAGCAGTCCTCTTGAAATAAGAGGATTTTGTTTTTTTTTTTTTTGTAGAAAGAAAGGAAAAAATATATAAATAAAAAAGAAGAAAATAATTTGTATGACATTTGTCAAAAGATATTGGTAAGTATTTTATTTAGCTTTTTCACATTTTCTGTTAGAGTAAGCTAAGCTTCAACACCAGTTATGTGGGGCATGTATTTTAAGAACAAAATAAGCCGTAAGGTAAAAGTGAATAATCCTGAAAGCCTAGTTTGTTTGTCAACTCGAGTTTGATTGTCAGATATTGCTGTCTAAAGAACTTCTTTCAAAACCAGTTTTATAAAATAGGTTACTTTGGGTTGGCTCAAGTCCTATTGAGCATTATAGTCAAATATCAGGGGGTGGAAAAAAAAGCACACGGAAGCTGGATAAGTCTGTCTGCTTTGCTGTCTCTGGATTGTGGTAGCTTTCTTCTTTATTGTTCCAAGGTGTATTCTCGCTTTCCTGGACAAGGTCTTAGAGTCTCTTGTTTCACAGCTGAATTCCATCTTTCTGTACTGAGCTCTACTAAGTTAATTAATTTTGAACCTTTTTGTGATGGTCAGTTTTGTTTTTTCTAGGCTTTGTTAGCAGCATCTTACTATTCAACATCCTATAATTTTGTTCTTGCGTGGTTTAAGAATAATAAAACCCTGTGCTAATATATAGGAAAGGAGGAGGAAAGCACTGCAATTACTGAGTAACATTTTTCCATCTGATAAAAATAAGGGGATAACAGTGAGGAAGTAAGACAACTTCTCTGGGAAGGCACATCCACTACACAGATCGGCACTGGCTCCAGGGAGATCTTTCTGCAATGTTAAACTTTCTTGCATGTACAGAAGACACTGATCTGTTTGCATACATGTGGGAGAATAGATACTGTGTGTGCAGTTGTTGGGAAGCGATAGAAATGCTGTGAAAACCAGCATGTGGCAGAAGTAGCCTGGGAGGAGAGATGATGATTTCACGTGCAGCAGCTGCTGTCTTGCTCCTTGGTTCCATGAGCCAGGCAGAGCTGACATCCAGAGAAGAGCTGTGTTTGTGTACCCCTCTCCTGTCAGAGCCTTGCACCGCTGCATCACATGCACTAACTGACCTGCTGCAGGTGTGTTGCCCATCATATGGCTTGCTGGAGGGAATGATGACGTGTCAGTGAGTGGCTCAAGAATTGGACAACCCTGTTGCTTTCTATTGTATCCATCCAAGCTGTGACATATGTTGTAGAGTTGGGGAAGGAGAAGGGAAGCAAAAAAAAAAATGATGCCACATAATTCAAATAAATGATCAAAGTCATATTTTTCAGACTATCGGAGGTGTATTTTCTGGCACCCACTTCATCAGTTTACTTGTAGAAAGCTTCAAATTTTCAGCATGGTTAATTCTGCTAGTTAAAGCTATTGTATTTACTTGTATGGGTGATCTAACTCCTCTTCTTCATTTAAAAATTATATTTCTATAGCCGTTCTGTATTTAGTGAATGCAGGATGTGAAAACACAAATAAAACTACTTCCTTGACGTGACACAAGCTAAAATAAGACAAAGCTTGACCGAAGTTGTCTTTTTAGTATAGCTCTGAATGCAGACAGTGTTACTGAGAATGTTTCTGCTATTGCTAATAGAAAGGAGCAACTTTTTATAGGCAAGTCACCTCACAAATCATAATGATGCCTAAAATTACAAAACTAGTGGCCCTTTAGATGCTCAGGGATATCCCACGCTTCCACCTGCTCCTGCAGAAGAGCAGGAATCCAGGCTGCGTGTTGCAACTGTCTTGTGTACTCCTGGGCATTTAAAATGGCACCTGATACTTGTGCTTAAGTACATGAATCACTCCCTTGGTGTAAGATTCAGTGTTGTGTTTCTAGTTCCAAATCAATAACACAGCGGTTTATTTACAATTTTTGCCCTCAGCTCTCTTTTCGTCTGGGCAATCTTTTATATTTTATTATTATCTTTACAAACTTCATATAATCATCGTAAAAAGAAGGGGAAGGAGTGTATTTCCCCCTTTCTGTTTTTACTCCTATTGGAAAGAAAAAAAAGGTAAATTAAATGATATCTGATGGAAAGAGCAGTTGGCCAATGCTGTACCTTAAACAGACCTGACTCTCTGTTAGATTTCTGTGGCAGATGTTTAGTGACTCTCTTTCATTGGGTTTATGAATCTGATGCTGAACATCTACATATAAATGAATCTCCAGCAGAATTAAATTGAGAGTTATTGTTGGCAGCAGCATGGCATAGTAGGTTTTGAGGATGATCAAAATTAAGAAGGGTAAGTTAAACAGCAAACCGCAAAGCTAAATGAATTTTTGTAAGCTCTTTCTCAGTGACTCCTGCCCTTTCTACTGTTTGTTTGGGGTCTTTTTTAATGAACCTGTTGTTCACTCCCCCCATGTTTTTCCCTTTGTTTCCTCCGTACATCCACACTTGCTCTTATACTTCTATCCTGAAACATTTCTGAGATTCTGTGACCATTTGTCTCTGTTATGGGTACCCTAATGATGATGAGAGAATGATGAACTCTTGTTTTCTGTGGCTGATGTTACCTGATTGTGTTTCTCACAAATTTAAGTGTAATGTCAATTAATCTTTTAGATAATGCTTTATAGTATTTCTGGCTGAGATTTCATAGTGGAATCATTAATTGACAAAGAAAACAGGCTAGACTGTTTGAAGAAAACTTACTTCTTTTGCTTACAAACAGCACACCAGGCTTTAGAGCTGGGTGACTGCTTCTGCAGGATTTTTATCACAGCATTTGGAAATCCTAAGCAATTTCTACTTTGAACATATCTAGGTTTCTTTTAGCCTTATAATGATTAAGTACACTAAGCCTCTATAAGCTGAATTCTGGATGCAGAATCTGTAAGGATTGAGGGTTGAGTTCCTGCATCCAGAATCCTTAATGGGTCTAACTTGAACATACCCATTGTTACTAAAAAGGGAGAACCTCAAATCTGTATGTAGAACATGCAACTCTTTCTTCTCTAAAGTAAAAGAAGATGGTGACAGTGTGAACATCTTATGTACAAATGCATATACAACTAAACATTCATTTTACTGGAGATCTGTAGAAAGATAAATGCAAAAAGGTATTTTCATGCATAAGTGGACTAACATTCAGGAAAAGAAAATCTTAGTAATCATTCTACAACCCTGTCACCACCAGATTGCTTGTTCTTGAACATTCTGTTATATCTTTAAGTGTACGTTATACTTACATGTTTGTTTAATTTTTGTCAGTCATGGAGAAAGTACATTATTAATTGGACTTCTATAGGGTAAGTAATATTCATGTTAATCCTGAATCTTCCTTGCTGCAAGTTCTTCTCAGTTTAACCTTTAGACTGCATGTTTCTTTGTCCTACTTGCAAGTATCTTGGGCCAAAGTGCAGTGAGTTTAATGTGGGCCTTCAGCTGGGCTTCAGAGTCTACTTTTTTGAAAAAAGCCTCCTTTACTCATCCTGGCAAATACAAGCTAATAATGTAACAGTGACCAACAGCTTACATGTTTTTTCTGTCATCTGGCAAGGGAACTGTTTGAGGAAAAGCAATTAAAATATCACTGCCCACAAACTGCTCATCAGTATAAACAGTAGAACTGTAGAATATCTCTGCCTCTATTACTGATATAGACAGGCCATCACTAGATATTTACTGACCCATACAAAGCTGGGCTCCAGCTTTGTTACTTTGCACAAGACCAGACCAGACTTATAATGACCTGCAGGGACCTAAATTAGATTTTGACAGGATGAAAGAGAAAATAAAATATCTACAGACTGAGTTACTGATTTTTAGGGAGTGTTAGTGGGATGTGACGTTTTATTGATCCCCTTGTCTGCACTCCCCCCCCCCGATTCACCCCGTTTCATAGTCCTGTTAGCTCTGTGATAATTGATGCACAGGCAAAGGGGATGGTTTTCAGCTGAACCCAGGACAAATCCCTTTCTTGAACACTAAGCAGAAGGTATTTTAAGAGATACATGGGAGATGAAGGAAAGGGAGGAGTAGAAGTTGCCTCAGAATTTCTAGATAAGGCAATCTTTTTTGCAGAATCCAGTTAGTGATCGTTAGTTAGTGATAGTATTTATTACTGATACAGGGGCCGTTGCTTTGGAATACGTATTCTATAAATACCAAAAGTAGATAATATGTTATAGTCTAAATAGGGATGACAGGGAGTGGGTGAGAAAACAGAAGTATGCAGAGGTAAAGTCACCCAACAAAAAGTCAGCATTTAAAATGTAAAGCCAGAGTTAAAGTCAGGTTTTCCAACTCCCAGTCCCCTGCATTATAGCTGATGAAATCCCTTGTTTAACTCCCATTGAGTTTATCAGTATTCAGAATAAAAAGACTTTTTAGAGGGAAGGTAGCCCCTTAATAACAGATGAGGAGATGAAAATGGCTGTTTTGTACAAAATTGCTGAATTACTAAATCTGTTTTAAATGTGATAATCAAACTAGGTACATGGGAAAAGATCCAGTTTTGAGCAGAGTGCAAATAATGAACTACAGACTATCTCTGTTTTCAAAATGCAGTAAATAATCAGAATTTTTTTATTAACAATATATAGATCTATGACTTTATGCTCAAATAGGCAGCAGCGATATAGGTAATGTACTTAATGAAATAATAGGAACTAATCAGTAACAATAAGAGAAATTAAGATCAGACTGTCAGAAGGCTTCTCTTCCCCAGGAGACATATGCTGACAAATTAAAGAAAGTCTCATTTACCACTTCCCATGTATAATCTCTGTGGCAATGGAGAGACAGTAAGCCTGCAATCACTAAAAAAAAGGATTAGAAATATCTTAAGCGATGCAGTATGTTATAGTCTGAATCAATACAGGAAAAACTAATTTAAAATACCCTTAGAACTGTTTAAAACTGTTTACAGGAAAACTTACTGATACCTACACTTCCTTGCTGTTAGCCCAGAGAATTGCCTCTCTGGCTTAGTGCACCAGGGGATCTTTTTCTTGGCTTTCTCACCCCATCCAGCTCCCTCCTTGCTGCTCCCAGCTGCCCTACCATCCTATGCCTAGGGCCATTATCCTGTGCTGGTAAGGCTCATGGCCCAGGCTCCTGATTTCTGGATCCCTGATTTCTTTTGGATAATGAAATACAGAATAACTCTTACAAGCCAGTGTGCGAGTGGGTCTTGGTTCTTGCAAAGCAGGTTACTGATGGCTGACAAACGTGTAATGCTTTGTCCCTGAAGTTCAGAAGTATGGAAGATGCAGCTTTTTGTCCCCTTGCAAAATCAGTAATATTGCAACAAAACCTGTAAGAGGTTTTCATCATTGTGTTTGATGAAATAGGCTTTGGCATTGAATGCTACTTCAGCATTTATAATTTATGTGACTTTTATTTCATCAGGCTTCATCTGCAGTTTGGTTAATTTTAATGCATTTAATGCTGCCTGCAAGATGTTGGGAATCTTGTGTAAAAAGAAGAAAATAATGTTGCTATTGTTACTTCCCCTAACAGTGAGGTATCCATGGGATAGCATTTAACTGATCTAACAAAGGGTCTGCATCTCAGGGAGGATGTTAAAATCAGAAAACCACGTGTGAGAGTAACTGCTCTTAATGTCACCCTGGTGTCCTAGATGTGTGATCAGACCAGATTCTGGATGAATCAATATTTCCAATCCTCATTCCTTTGCCTCCTCCACCAAACCAAACTGTACCTGATCTTACAGAGCAAAGGCTCAGTTGTAGTCCTCTGCAATTTGTCTGCAGGGATTTCTCCACACTGATGCTTTGTAAATGATCTCAGAGGATGAAGGAAGAAACAGGTCTGTCTGTACTTTGTCTACCTGTCTGCTGACAGCTTTGGGAAGGGGATGCTGCAATCAAAATGCTTTATCTGTCTGCATGCAGTGGCATGGTTCTGAAAGCACATTTTAAGCGTGCACCACACTAAAAAATGTATATGGCTGTTGCTTTTAAAAAGTTGACCTTGATTCTGCACCTGGTAGCTATATATATAGAAATTACTCAGGTTAAATAGTGGTGTCCTCTGTATTTGGCCACAAAGAAATCAGCTGTTTTCTTCTTTTATTTGTATTTGAAGCATAACTGGTTTTGAAAACTAACATTTAGCCCAAAAGCTGACTTGAAAACATGAATGGGATTGTTTTCTCTGCTGTGTGCTCTATGTCTGTGCAAGAGAGGGCCTGAGTACGTTCTCTAAATCTCTTAATTTGCATCTGCTTTGGAATGTAATCTGGCACTAAGTCTGTTACTTGCAGGTAAGAGTTAAAACTAGCTGTTGAATGTTCCGTACATAAGTGTTTTCAGATGAAAGGAAAGAAAGTGTTTTATTTCTCTGCTTGGAAAATATCAGTTGTTGTGCTAAGTAACAATTGTTGACCTAACTTCTGTAGATAGATAGATATGTAGAATGTACTTTTTAGAAATCCCATTTTTATATGGCCATTAACTGCATTGACTATAATGGAGGTTTTGTCAGAAGCGGCTGAATTCACTAGGGCCAGACTTCGACTTACTTGCCTGAGCTGCGTAATTTTAACCATTAAACTAACAGTGTCAGCTTCACGAAGCCTCTACTTAAATAAGCAGCACATTTCCTTGAATAATTTTGTTTGCCCTTTATTTTTTGAGCAACTGAATACTTAATGCTGAAACCCAGACCCAGAGTGTCGTGAGGCTGTGCAGAGCCTCTGTCTAGAACTGGGATCACAGTCTCACAACTCAGGTCGTTAATGTTATGTTTTGCATTATACTTAAAGTTCCAGGAGGAATGATCATTTTGAACTTGTTCTCAATACTTGCATTTCCATTATGAGACTGAGTTGCATGAGGGAAAAAAAAAAACCCAGACAAAAAATATTTTTTCATACATTCAGTGGTTATTTAAAAAAAAAAAAATCAAAATCTCTGAACTCTGATCAAGTCACAAAGCTTTCCTTATTTATGAAGTAATAGGGGATGTATAAAAAAGGAGGAAGATTGCTACCTGCCTCATGCTTTGTCTTCCTTGACGGCTGAGTGATGCAAGTTTTAATGTCCGTAAGAGCTCAAGTATAACTTACGTAGTTTGTGTAGCAGCTTTGTTCTGCATTTGTCATAAAGATAAATACCTTTATATATTATACTTAAAGCAAGAGAGAAGGAGAGAGGAATGATTGAGGATGATTATAAACAGAAAACTAGCATTTAGGGAGTCATTATTCTAAAGCTTAGCCCTCAAATGCCTCACTGAAAAGTGCAACTTACCTAATAATTGTCTGAATGACTTGGTTATTCCTGTGACCTATTCTGAGACCACCAAGTAAACATTCATATGTCTGTAATATTGTCTTTAAAGAAAAAAAAATAAAATCTGCTGCTTGTTAGATGGGACTGTTGTACTGCTACTGAGAAAAAGATTTGTTAGCTGAAAAAAATCATCACCTGCCAAAACCACCTCCCAGATATATTTAGACAGGTTATTTCCATTAAAATAGCCCACTTTACTTCATGAACTGACTATCTAAGGAATCTTACAGTGGATCTGTCTAAAAGACCACCTTGCCGCTAAGAATGTTCCTAATAAATGCTGAGGCAAGAGTAAGAACTGGGCAGGCAGATATAGGACTTCTTCCTGTATTGTTTCCAAATTATTAATTTTTCATGTCAGAAAAGGGTTTCTAAGCCAGATATGCTACTGTATGTTTAAAAAATGTCAGTAGCTTTTTCTTCTAAGAGTTTCTTCAGCCCTTGAACCTTCAAACTTTAGTAACCACTATATCCATTGGAGGAGAGGAAGGTTTTGCAGCTCTGGAACACTTTAGTGGAACACTTTACACATGGGAAAAAGACAACCAGACAACCCAGAATATGTTTACTGAGTTTTGGATTTTAATCTGGTTTCTACTGGCTTTTTTTTCATTCTTGGCTTGTCCTTCTTTGACTCCTAGGTTCTCATTGGAGGCAGAGTGAACATACCAATACTTAGCCTGTGCTGCAGACCAGCTTTTATAGGTGTTTTGCAGCAGCCCAGTATGAGACCTTCACCATTTGTTTCTGGATGGTGAACTGTCACATTGTGCAAAAATCAACTTGTGCTTCAAGTCACCCAGTACTTTGGCTTAAGTGATTGGTAGATTATATCCAGAGATGCAAACCTCAGAAATTTTTGAAGCAACTGGAATCAGTGGGGAAATATCACGTCATTAGAGCCAGGATTCCTTAGAGGATTATGTCTGATTGACAAATGTGTAGGTATCAGAGTGAAAGTGAAAGGAATCTTCCTTTAGCACTTCATCAGAGCAAGTGCAAGAGTAATCTGAACAAAATGTTCTCTGTTTTTGCAGTTAGAAGCTAGCAAATACTACCACTGCCTTACTCTTTTGTGGCCATACTAACATGATGTAGGTGAATTAGCTCTACTGATTGATCTAATGAAGTGCTATAGAATACATCCAGGAACTCTAGTATGTTTGCCTAATGAAGTGTCAATATGTCTCAAATGGTCCCTCAAAGGATTTAAAGAAATTGTCAGATTTAGTCAAAGAAGCTTCCAATGATTTACACTATCACATGAAACTCTTAATCATTTAACCATAGGAGTGCCTCAAATCTCTCATAGTTTTTTTCAGGTACTTATCCTGATGCATACTGATGTCTAATTTGCTAATTAGAGGAAGGAGATTGCAGTGCTTTGATAGGCAAGGCCAAAAATCGATCCTGTCCATAAAAGAAGTCACAGACTTAACAAAGACAACTTGGGAAGGAGGAAATAAATAAGGCAATCAGTTGCAAGACTGGGAATTTAACAATTAGTCATCATTTACTATAAAAGCTTAAAATGAATGCAGAATCATGGCACGCACATGCAAATTTGAAGGAAAATCCTAATAGGTTTCAGAAAACTTCATTGAAGTTTCCACAGCAGTCTTAGTAAGTCCCCATGTTAAAAAATCTTCTTCAAAAAATTGTCCTCATTATATAATCTGTCTTAAGAGGAAATAGTAGGAATTCCGTACTCGTTACTTCACAATGATGTTAAACTTGAAGAACAAGACATCATGAAAGGCTACCAAAAGAATTGTTAATAAAGCAAGAAAGTAAAGGAAAGGCAAATGATGAAACAGCTGAAAAAGCCTCACAGAGTTTTGTAAGGGATCTGAAAAATCAGAGAAACAACTCATTAAATGGATAACGTTACTATGTTCATTTTACACAAGCCCACTGACAGACAAGAGTCTTATAATTGCAGAGCCAACTATAACAGACAAAGAAAAAATTCATGGTGTTAACAGTCCAGATAGAGACCATAGCTGAATTGCAGGTGAACTATCTGAAAATCAGAAAGTAAAATTTGTGATAGTAACACAAGTATTTATTCTGTGAGATTAGCTTCAAAATAAGTTGAAACATCACAGTACAATAAAATTTAAATTACAGTGAATTACAATATAGATAATACATCACGTAATTTTAAGATGTTGTAATCAGAAATAATTGGACTTTCAGTGCAGAAGTAAATGAAGTTGCTGAACCAAAAGGAAATTAACACTGATTGCAAGTTTAATAAACTGTACAGATTTGGAAGGTCCAGATTTATTGAGGTGGGAACTGCTTCTAAGCCCATTAACATAAAGATTTAACTAATACATTGTGATTTTTGCCACCTAGTGCAAAGAGTTAGAAACCATAATAAATATTTTATTTTGATAATGAAAATCAATATGAACATTGCAAGAGAAGCAGGCAAATAATAAGGCCGGACACTAAAACCTAGCTCATGGTAACAGTCCAGAAACAACAAAAGCTGCTAACAAACATCACAGTTGTTGCTATTTCAAATATGAAAACTTGTCATCTTTCACATTGAAATGATTAAATCTTTGCCTCTTGGAGAAATTAACATGTGCCTGAAATACGCTTACCTCTTTATTGTGCAAAAGTAGTATTTAGGTTTCTGTGCTTCCCAATGGACAGTCCCTTTTACTCCAGAGTACCTGCTCTTTGAGGAGTAGCCCAAAACCCATAAGACTATTACTTCCTTGTTTATTCCTCTTTCTGAGCTCTGTCTAGTTTATACCAGAAGTCAGAAGGCATTTAATAAACTTAACACATCTGTGCAAAATATGATACTATCTTAAAAGGAACCCAGCACTCATGTAAAATTGACCATAGGTGGAAGATTCATTGGGATCACTTTGTGTTGTGTTACGATACCAGTACAGGTTAATATACTGTGAACTAGTCAAGGATGGGAAAAGTGACTTATTGGATAAGAGCTCTCAAATATAAGTTAATTCCTGATTTGAAAAGTCATTCTGTTTATGACTCAGTAAAATGTGCTGGTCGAAGAGTGCAAGTATAAAATCCGTTCATGATTTTGTAGCTCTCAAACTGTTTGTGAGGAGCCTGTGATCATCTAGATAAATAGGAAAAGATAGCATGTTTTTTAGCTATTTACATTCTATAGACCCAGACAAAAAGATTCTTACGTTCTTTGCCTTCCCACTGACTTGAAAATACCAGAGATTTTGTAAACTCTCTCTTGCTTGATTTTAGTGCAGAACTTTGAGGTATGACCTTCCCACTCCATTGTGGTTTTTGGATGTTCTTTTTATCATATGTGAATCATGCAAAGGATAAAGAAATCATTTAAGTTCTGTAATCTAAACCTTTCTACAGTAAGTAACGTTTTTTTAATCCAGTATCGAAAGAGAATGCCCAGGAAATGATGCTGAAAACTCTTGAGTCTCAGTTTGTAAATGAGATGTGAGGGGTATGGCAGTATAGCAATGAAATCTCTTTTTCTTCACCCCTAGAGAGGGAGAGTAGCTTTTTCTGGGAGTCTTCCTGTGTAAGGCTTGAGAAATGGGAGGAGTCTGTCATGCTGTCCACTCGATTCCCCAGGTATCTTAAAGAGTGTGCTGGTTTTGGCTGGGATGGAGTTCATTTTCTTCATAGTAGCACGGGTAGGACTGCATTTTGGATTTGTGCTGAAAACAGTGTTGGTAACACAGGGACGTTAACCCAGGAGTTTTCTCACTTATCTTCCGATTCTCTCTCCCAGCACACCAGAGGGGAGCGAGCAGGCAGCTGTGTGGTGCTTGATTACTGGCTGGGGTTAAAAGAGAGAAAGAGAGAAATATTTGAAAGCAAATTCCTTTGTCAGATGACAAGAAATCTTGTTTTATGGCCACTTTTCATGGGAGTTCTAAACTTCTAGGAGTTGTCATTTTGCAGTGTTCATTATCAGTTTTATTGCTATTCAGGAGGCAATTTGGGAGAACAGAAGCTAAGGCTAAGGAGTAGGCAAATCACTGTATTGTGCTGTCCTGGTTTCAGCTGTAACAGTTAATTTCCTTCCTAATAGCTGGTGCAGTGCTGTGTTTTTGACTTTAGCCTGAGAACGGTGCTGGTAACACACAGATGTTTTTAGTTGTTGCTAAGTAACGTTTACCCTAATCAAGGACTTTTCAGTCTGTTGCTCTTCCAGTGAGAAGGGGTATTGGAGGCCTGGAGAGAGCAGATACAGGACACTTGACCCAAACTAGCCAAAGGGGTATTCCATCCCAGAGCATGGCATGCCCAGGATAGAAACTGGGGTAAGTTACCCAAAGGGACCAATCGCTGCTTGGGTCAGGCTAAGTATCAGTTGGCAGGTGACGAGCAATTGTACTGTGCATCACTTGTGGATTTCCCCCCTCTCCCTTTCCCATTTAGTTGTATATTCTCTCCACTTGTTATTTCCCTTATCATTATGATTATTACTGGTAGTAGTAGTATTGTATTGTACTTTAAACTGTTCTTATCTCAACTCATGGGGTTTTGCATTCTTTCAGTTCTCCTTCCCACCCTGCCTAGATGGGGGAAGGGATGAGAGTGAGCAAACGGCTGCATGGTGCTGAGTTAGTGGCTGCGTTTAAACCATGACATGTACATATGTCTTCTTTATGTGTATAACATCAGTACATTAGGAAGAAGTTGCTAAGTATGGCCAAGTTGTTGCAAGTATATTTTATGAGATGCTCTCTATGTTAGGATTACTGAAGATACTTCCTTTCACCCAAACAGCAAACAAAAAAAACCCAAACAAATAAATAAAATGACCAAGCGAATAAAAGATTTTCCTAAGTTGCCAAACAGGCAAAAGACTTTAAGTATTCTTTCTCCTCCATTCCATTCTTCTGTTTGTGTATGATTACCACAAATAGAACTCTCAGCTACCTAAGCCTAGATATTTCCTGGTTTTCCTCTCTTATTGTAGCTAAAAGCAATTTGTATGGAAAAAAGTAGTTCAAGTGTAAACACTGCAACTTGGAACTCAAAAGATCTGAATGCAGTTTATTTCCAACTTTCATTTTTAATTTACATTCTGAACTGTAAGGCTGTGATTGCACTCCTTTAGTATCATAGAATCAGTGGTGAAATGGAGGGATAGTGGATTATGACAACTTGAAACTGGTAGAATATAGTTTCTTGATTAAATTAAATTAATGAATTTATCCTTAATTATAGGATTCTTAAACTATCCTAGAGTCTCAAGGAAAAAAAGCACAGTCTATTATTAGGCTCCAATATGAAGTCTGAAAATGTTAACAATTCACTGCTGAGGCTCTTTAAGAGTGTTATCAATGTATATAACTTACAAATTATAATTAACTTCTGCCACACAGTCAGAGACAAGAAGAAGATACGTGAAGGATTCTGGAATGGCCATAGAAATGGTAGGATAGCTTGACCTGAGTTTTGTAGAAGTGGAGCTCTGACTCCTGGGATGTGTCCTCTGTCATAGAATTGCAACTGCACAAGTTCACCCCTTACTGACTGCTTTTACAGTGGACCTGAATAGTTATGTGGGATATTTCAGGCCAGATGCATGCTGTTTCTCCAGAGCATAGCTGAGGTGCAGACACCAGTGTCTGAAGCTAATTGCTCAGCTACATCAGCCAAATGCCACTGACATACAAAACTGTTGATTTATGTCACACAAAGGCAGCATCGAAAGCAAGCACCTGGGTCAAGTGTGCTTCTTCATTTTTTCTCCTTTTCTTTCTTTCTGGGTTCAGTCACAAGAAATGGCACAGAGCCAGCCTGAAGAGTAGAACTGAATGCTTGTGGGAAGACTGTCAATTTTAAAGCAGGCTCAGGTGTAGAAGTAACGGCCATATCAGAAAAGGCTTTCACTGGCCTCACAGCTGAACCAGCTATTGCTACTCCAAATAATCCTAGAGGCAGCATAAACACAAACAGCAGCAAAGCTGTAGCTTTACTATTTGTGCTTAGGAGACTTCAGAGTGTTACTTTCCTTCATCAGGATACTTACTACTTTCTTGGGAAAGGAATGAAAGGAAAATTCAAAGGGGGTACATTGGACTCTTTGTTCTGTACACGCTGACGCTGTTTCTAACATTGAAACAATAAACTTCACAAACTTCCTTTCTCACACTTTTCGGATAGATTCCAGTGTAACATGAAGTTGGATGAGCTAGATGCATCTTGTATGATCAGACTCTGACATGTCAGATGACTTTTAAAAGGTGTAACAGTGACTTTCTGTGTTAGAAGCATGGTGTCATCTGCTGTCATATTTGGAAGGAGAATGTGAAAATGGAGACTTTTGAGAATCTCAGAGCTTTGTAGGTGCAGCCTTGAGAAAGCCGGAACACTCATAAAATGTAGCAAGGCAGGATTCCAGTCTCTGTGGGATTGCTATTGGATGTGGGAAGGCTGACAGCCATAAAAGAAATTCCCAGACCATGAGAAACAATTACACCACCAGATACTATATAGAAAAGAAGTTGGATTAGTGTTTATTTGAATGTCTGTGACCTTAGCAGTGTATTATTTTAGATGCCCATAGTCATATCATAATGCTTTTGTAGTCTCATGGAGACAGGAAAATAATATGCATAGTTAGAAAAGAACAGCAACTGTCTGTAAATCTGTAGATTTTAATTACAGATTAAGAGACCTTGAACTTGTGATGCCTATCACCAAGGTGCTCTTCATCAGATCCCTTTGAAATGTCGCTGTTGTAGGATTAGTCTGACTGAATCCATTTTCAGAATGTATCTTAGAGCCTGTAGCAAGTGTGTACCAAAAATTTTAGACAAACTGTTGAAAAACATTTAGTCTTAATTTCTTCACTGGTAATTTTTGTAAATGCATTAAAGTAGTTCTTGAATATAGCAACTCTATTGAAAATAGTATGCATATACCCATGCTGTGGCTTATATGTCTGGAAAAATATTAATTAGGGGTTATTGAACTGCAGTTTGCTACATCCCGATTTCCATTTCCAAGATTATATAGAAGTTTTATAAGTGACAGTATCAATACTGAGTTGTCAAGTGGGGAGGGAGGAAACCAAGGGTAAAGGATGGTAGGTTAGATGATGGGTGCCTATTAAAAAAGGCTTTTCACCTCATTATATGCCTGGGATTTACTGTATTTCATATTGGTTTAATGATGTTATGAGACTGGTATTAGAAAAGAAATGCATACTTTTATCTATGTGCAGTGCTTCATAATAACACTGGTAGATTATTAATGTTACGACATAGGATATAAAACAGGGAGAGCCCTTTTTAAATGAAATGCCTTTAGTTTCTTCAACAGAACCTTGTAGTTAAAAGAAATACTGAAATAGTGATATACTCTAGGTCTTTGTAAGTCCTCAAAAGGTCTTTGTAAGAGCTGTTAGATATAGTCCAGGACACATTCTGTGAGCTTGGAGTAGTGGAAAGCTAAGAAATTAGAACTAAGAGGCAAAAGAGATGCTGGTCACAGCCTGCTGTGCTCCAAAGGTCTCACTTAGGACCACTTTTTATAGGATCACAAGATGATTGTCGTTAGTCATCAGTAGATGCCCATCCTGGCCACAGTCTGAGTTCGTAATTACTGGAATTTTCAAAGTTCCAGTAGTGGTGGTACTGTGCCATGTGGGCCACAGCCAAGGTGAGGAATGTTCCAAGGTTGTCAGGGGATGACTGATTATTCCTGCTCTTGCTTACCACCTTGGCCAGGCAACAGGGGCCCCTGTATGGTCAGTGCCGCTCCCACCTTAGCCATGCAAGGGTGCCTGGTATGGTCAAGGGACACTTCACTGCCCAGCTAATTACAAAAAGGCCAAAGCCTGATGGTAATTTGTTAGCTTGTAGAGCAGCCCAAAGGAGGAGGAAGGAAGTCCATCACCACAGGGGTGCATAGTCTAAGGTATATGCTACTTTTAATTAAAACAACTTACCTTGGATAAAACTGAGTGTATAGAGATCAGATATAACTTCTTTTCTTTAGTTATCTTCCAGGTATTATTAAGACTTTGTGAGGGAAGAATAAAATTGAAAGTAGGGTTTAGTTTTATTATAGATGTGAATCACATCACTGGGAGATAATACTATATTATTTTTCTGGAATGACAATGAACATGATCACCTGAAGAGGCTCCCTTTGATGCAGTATTTAAAATGATAAGTGAAGGATGTGTTAAGAATAAAATAGAACCACAGGTGGTGTTTTGGTTTCTCTGTCCCACACTTCAAATACTGAGAATAAATTAATAGGTACATGAAAAAAATCCACCTGAACTTTGGAAAAGACTGTATGAATTGCTAAAATATTTAGCTTTCTGCTTTGACTGTGAATTAAAATCTTTAAATTGTAAATCAAATATCCCAAAACAGCAAGGTTTTTAAGTCAAATGTTAACAAATGTTTAATGTGTGTCATCATCAGTTTTCTTCTAAATATCAGTAATACCAAGACAGGTTGAGAAGTGTTTAAAATTCCAGCATGAATGAATAGATTTCCTGAACGCTTTCCACTGGTTTATTGAGAACATTTGTTCATTCTCAGGTTCAGCATTCACTTTATTGCTAATATGCCCATGATCAGGTCACTTAGAGAGCACGTGTGGGTGGGCTCCCCTATGCTTGCCAAGGCAGGTGTAACCTGTGCAGCTGTGGGGAAGGTCTCAACACCAGTGGGGGTTCTGCTTGTTTGACAAAGCAGCTCTATGTACTTCTCCATGAAAGACTGAAACTAATCTTACAAGTCAGACAAATGACAAGCAGGAGAGCATCCTGTCCTCCCCACCATGCCAGTGTGGCGCTGATTCACAAGGAGAACAGATGACTGGAAAGAAAAAATGTGGCAAAGCTGATTACTGGTATGAGTGCAGCACAATATATCAACTGCAAAACCATCAGTGCTATGTGTTCTGTAGCCTTTGCCTGTAACTGGAAACTATTTGCCCCTCTTTTGCTAAGGCTGAAAGACTGGGATTCCTGCCTTCTGCAGAAATCAATGTCAGCTGGACTTGGAGTGCTGGCTGGCATTGCCTTCTGCCCAAGCTGTCAGTGCATTCGCTGGAGATCTGACTGATCACTTCCTTAAAAAACAAGCCATATAACTGAAGTCCCTGTTCAGAGGTTCTTGTTTGGTACCTAGAGCTGTGTTACTAGCTTGACTACGTGGGGTTTCATTTAAGTGATTATTGTCACGTAATGATTAGGGTCAGTTACGTTTGCAGGGCATTGCGAGATGTCTAGCTGCAGCTGGGGCATAGAAAAAAATGTGTGAGAGGAAGCCTTGCTTAATGAAAAAGTAGAGTTCAAAACAGTGAATAAAGGAGTAAAAGGGACATTTATGCAAAAGGCAATGTGTTTAAAGTGTGTAGAGTTGAAAAAGATATGAAGATGGATGAAAATAAGTATTTGAATCGCTTCTGAGCAAACGTTAAGGTATGGTAGCATCTATATCAATTGTAACAACACAATTTATCTTTTAAGATTTCCATTTGTATTTATTTTCATCTAGTTGTTTGTCCTTTTCTAGCACAAAATATTGCACGTTTCTCTTAACTGTTTCCTGTAACAAAACATTTGCCATGATATTGCAAGATAATAATAACTTTCTCTGACAATGTATTGCTCTCATTCCTCTCCATGTTTTCTGGGTGGTTTATTTCTCCTTTAATATTTTTGACAGGGGGGTTGAGATTGGAATAACAAATCTGCATAATTCAAATGAGAAGGTCATGTAGAGAGGGATTCTCTTGTTTGAACTGCATACAGATTTGAGAGATGTTTTTGTAACTCTTGAAACCATTTCCTTCTCTTAAATGTGAATCCTGATTGAGCTCTTCAAATGTAAAAAATAGTCCCATCAAGCTAGTGGAAGGACTAAAGGATTTGAACAGCAGGCAGCCACTTCTTTTCCACCTGTCCTGTAAGGAAAACTTTAAAACATACAGTAACATAACAGCATGTTGCACTCTCTATTATGCATTTGTGTAAAGGTGGCAAATTAGAAGGGCTGGGAGAAACCCAAAGCTTTGATCCTAAAGAAATAGGAAGACTGTTGAAACAAGATGTTCCTGAATATTTAAAAATGTGCTATTACCAGGGGGAAAAACAAGTCAAAACCATTTCCTTGATTTTGTGAAGAAGGAGAAGGTGATGACAGGCTGAGGAGTCATCGCAGCCAAACAGGCGAACTACAACAGGAGAATCTGGCAGATTGTGTGTCTACACCAAATATTGAGCACAGGTTCATTCCCTAGCTTCCTTATAGTTCACACTGTTCATATACATCTAGGTTAAGCTTTCTGTTCCTAGGTTCTTGATGTCCACAATAGCTGCTGCTGGATGGGAAAATCAAATATACAATGTGGATGGATTAAAAAGGTCCTTAAACCAAGTCAATGTTAGTATCGGTGTATAAATGCTTCCTTTTGGGTTCAAAGTCAAGCAGGGCATTCCACAATTAATTTGAGGTAATTCCAAGGTATTTCAAATCAGCGTTTGAAAGCACTGCTTCTTGTGCTGGCTGCATGTTTCATTAGATTCATTTGCTACTGTGGTACTCGGTGGAAAGGAAGTGACAGTTGTGTCAGTGATGATAAAATATTGGTGACTTCTGACATGAGGCAAAAAATGGGTTTAGATGCTGGGTTTTAATAAAAGTCTATTCCTTGCTTTATCTATCTTTGCTTTATTTTATGCATGATTTTTCACTTCCTTTAGAGGTTTGGAATATGAGTATCATTAACAAATTAGCAGGAGTTGACAAAAAGGTAAATGTAAATAATGGATTTTGATGTAACCTATGGGGTAAAATCCTAGATCTATTGAAATCAATGGCGGAAGTCTAATAATCTCCAGTGAAAACAGTTTCATAAAAATTTTTCATTATCTTAACTAAACATTAAACTAACATTGACTTAAACCTTCCCTCTCTGAATTGAATTGGAATTAATGTGAGTGGAAACAGGAGCAAACTACTGTTGAGAAAAGAGATTCCTTCAGTGGGAAATTATTGATGTGGTCTCATGCATTTCATGAGTTGCTTGCGTAACAAGTTATTACCAGTAGAAATAGGGGTGGTGGAATGGTCATCGAAGCTATTAGTGTGTTTTATTACTCTACGTAGTTTGGTTGATTCCAGAATAACCAAAGTTAATGGGGCTGCTAGAGTAAGTAGAGTGAGCACAGTTTAATTCTTTATGCATACATATTTATGTATTGTTATATTGTGGAGCAGTAGTTCAAGCCATGATTATTCTATTAAGCCCTCGCATTCATTCAGATTTTTTTCACATGCTGCTTCTATTTACCAAATGTTATCCCAGCCTTGCAAGATCTAATGAATTTTTAATTGTGAGCCAATGATACAAGCTTCTGTGAACACTCTGAAGTCATCTATCATTAAATATATTTTACAAACCAATTCTGTTTTGCTCACCTGAATCTCACCTCCCACTTTGTCATCTTATCACTTGACTTCATTAAAATATAAGATATAATTCACCTTTTAAGTGCCCTCTGTATTATCAAAATTACCAAAGTATTATAAAAAATTAGTAAAATTAAGCTTTTATTCATTTACATACAGTAAAAGCTTAATTTGATTGTTACCTCATTGTTTGTCTGGAAAAACCTTAGTACATCTCAATTTTATTATTTTGGGCTCATTTGTCTTGATACTATATACTTGGAAAATACATATAGATGTTCTAAGAAATGGACTTGTTTCTTTGCATTGCCTAATTTATGATGAGAACCCAATCATCAATATTGACTTCACCATCCTAGTAAAAAAAAAATTGTGGTTTTGGTTGTCTATCTGAAAAGCTTTCCATGAAAAATTATTTTTGTGAATATAGTGGTGTTAGAGGAATCACACATGCGGCTATTTTCTATTCATGTCCTTTTGTAACACTTGAGTAGGGTATATTTGTATTTCATATTATATCTTAGATACTGAGCAGTCAGTGTAAAAACCAGAAGATCCTTCTTATATTTTGAAGGAATAATTGAATTAACCAAATTTGGACTGCAAGACCAGTATGTGCATTCGTGGTTGGGATTATAAAGGCAATTTATGAGAAATTAGATATAACTTCTGAAATTTTGGCAAAATGGAACTGCACTCTCTTGGGTAGATTTTTGATCTGAATAACTCAGTAAACCTGGTATTTTCAAGGGACTTGAGAATTTTCAAGGTTGACCCGTAAAATGAGGAGCACATTTCTATATACAGTGCTAGGATGCCTAGAGCAATCAAGAAATGATTATTCTATAACTCTGAAGAAGAATTTCAAGTTGATACAACCAATAGGAATAAGCTTCAAAATGCTGAATTTAGTAGACTACTAGATCTGAAATAGAATTCTTAATTCTTTTATGCACAGTAGAATATCATGTTTATATTGTGTAATTCTAAACATGTGTTAGCAATTTGCATTAAAAGGTATAATTTTTCCAGAAGAAAAAGTGGGGGTGATGCTGTCCCCGGGGGGGGGGGGGGGGGGGGGGGTCCCCAAAACCCTTTGGGTGGAGCACATTATTGTGGGACTCATATGTAGGTACTTGGAAATGGCAATTTTGCAGAGAAAAACACCAGCTAAATCAAAGATAAAGACATTAAATGGTTTTGACCATGATGCACAGTGTAGTGAAAAGTGGTGCTGTTGCATGAAAGATGTAAGGTGGCTTTAACAGTGCAAAATTATAGCCTTTCCATAAATTCAGTTGGTTTTGAAATTTATCTATAGAACCCCTGCTCAAATGCCTGTTACATTCCTTAAGCCTTTTCCAAATAGGCAAGTTTGAGAATATGATTTAACTATATTAATCAGCTTTTGCAAATGAAAATGTAAGCCTGTGAATTCTTGGCATTGACAGAAACAAAACATGGCAATTTTGTTCTTTCAAGATTATCAGAAGCTTCCATAACTAAAGAAGTGATAGTATTAGAAACTGTATTTTTTAGAAAAACTGCTTAGTGTTGAAGAGGTAAATTGGTATATAGCACCCATTATTTAATGAAGCCTATAATTCAGTTTCTCAGAAGGGTAAAGAAATGAAGTCAGTTATTTCAGCTACATTTTCATATAAGTCATGATGTTAGTGTTTCCAATCCATTGAAATGATGGTGCAGAGTCCTCTTTACAAGCTAAAAGGCATGACCTAGCACTCATAATATTGACTAACATTTCATAGATCTACATGAGCAGTTTTGCTTTCCTTAATTTTTATAAGTCTGTGAAATAAATAAGTTATAGGGGCTAAATTCTAGGATAATGTGATGTGATACAGAAACTTCAGGGCAAATGCTTTTTTGTGGCTCCCAAGCTCCTTTTAGGTGTGCTTGTTGCCCGAGTGCAGCAGGCAGATGCTGTTCTATTGCAAAATCAAGGGTGTTTGGGTTAAAAAAACCCTTGCTTTAGGATACATTTGTTCAGCAGATTAGTACCAAGATAGTTCAGCAGAGTACCATAATGCCTGCAGGGATCTTTCCTCCGGGTACATGGCCAGAAGGATGATTGTAGTCTAAAAGTCTCTTTTGCCAATCTTTCAGGGGAGAAATCTCAGATGTCAGTTGGATAGTACCATTGACAGAAGAGGAGGGGATAAGATCAAATTAGACATAAAAATTGCTTGTTCATGAGAGATACAAGGAAATCATTTAAGAGATTAATTTTAACTGGTGTAGACATCTTCCTTCTTTACTTAGGCTAACTGGAATGTCTTTTTAAATCCAGTCCAAAACCAAGATTGATTTTGGTTTTCAAGTTCCAAAGGTTTGGAGAATTTTCTCTCTTCTTTGCTTGTAGCTGTTACATCCTTTGCACTTTGAAAATCTCGCCATATATCAGGAGGCAGGTTCAGCTAGGTTAAATATCTTCCTTTCTTCTGTATTTATGAGGCCACATCTCTGAAACAGACTTTCATGTGCTATTCAAAATAGTTGAAATGGAAGACCTGTTCAATGCTGCAGTATCGGCTAAATCTGTTTTATTTTCTTACTACCTTTTAAACAACATGAGGATATCAATCAGCTGGGAAATAACAAGGGAAGAAATTACAACTGCTCGCCACCCGCTGACTGATACCCAGCCTGATCAACCCATCAGCAACTGGCAGAAGCACAACATGGACTACAGCCTCCTGACCATGGCAGGCAGCCTGCTTGAGAATGTAACCTACACAGTGCAGGTCCTGGCCTTCACCTCCGTGGGAGATGGGCCTCTTTCTGACCCCATCCAGGTTAAGACACAGCAAGGCGTTGCTGGGCAGCCAATGAACTTCTGAGCAGAAGCCAAGACAGAAACGAGCATCATGTTGTCGTGGAGCCCTCACTGTAATTGATATCCTCATGTTGTTTCCATATAGATGCTGTCCTGACAGGTACTGCCATCACCTGAAATTCTCCCAGGCTGAAAGTCAAAAACACAGCACTGCACCAGCTACTAAGAAGGAGAAAAATGACTGCTGCCACTGAAGCCAGGACATTAGTCCTTTCCTGCATTGCCAGGAAGTAAAAGGGTTGTATAGCTGGTTTTGTTTTATACAGTAAGCACACTTGTAGACATAAAGAGGGAAACTGCATTCTGTTGAGCAAACCTTTTTGGTGTAACTGTTAACTTTAGTACAATCAGACTGCTGTTAAGAGTAGTGTTGTGGAGGAGATTGTGGAAGCCCACAGAATTTGGCAAGAAAGAATAAATATTGTCTTGTTCTGCTTCTTGTTCTTCTTTCACTCACCTGTCCTTCCATTTCCTGCAACACTCCCCAGAGATTGCAGGGTCTATATTTGTTGAGGATAATTTCAACTAAGAGTGTCTGAGCCTTTGAAGACATCAGTCCTTAAGAAGAGAATTCTTTGTTTTTATAAAATTGGTAACCCACAAAACCCAACCAACAAAAATCCTAATTGACTTGAAATTCTTTGTGTGCAAAGGGAATTGCCCAAGGAGTAGTAGCATTGGTTTCATCCCCTTTGTTTCTCATTAGAGATGTGTCCAGCAATAATACATATTTTGGTGGAAACCCACAGGAACAAGTGTGTTTTTGACATCCAAATCACTGTTTGAATTAGCCATTGTGCACCTAGAAATTTCACTGCAGAAACGGCTGGTGGGCTTCTGTTTCATCTGGTTAACTTGACAAGATGCATAGAGGCAGTAACAGGGTTAATTTATAAATCCTATTAACTGTTGTTTTTCCCTTAAGCAAATACATTGGATAGGACAGTGCCTGGCAACTGTATTATAGTGAGTAACACAGTATTACGTCGAGAAGACCCTCTATTACATTCTGTAACTTTCAAAGCCAGTTTTAATAGATAGAAAGGAGTAGCTGGGATTCATTTAAGGTTGAAATCTTCTGTCCTTTGAAATGTCTCTTCAGCATTTTTGACTAGATGCAGCATTGTTATTGTGTATTTATTTAATAGATGTTTTATTTTCTTTAAAGAATATATATAGATGGTATTTTTCAGATGTCTGCAGGCAAACAAATTAGGTCACTTTTTCTTCAACTTTTTCCATTTAGATAGCCTTTCAGAAAGGGAAGGGCTGTGCAAATCCTAGATACAAATACCAAAGAACAATAGCAATGATCGGGAAGGGCTGTGCAAATTCTAGATACAAATACCAAAGAACAATAGCAATGATCTTCAAGAAAACAAGAATGGAAATGTAGTCAGTTCCATGCTTCTTTACTTAATGAAGAGATTGTGTTTCACTAAGCAGGAAAACCTATTTTTGAGAAAATAATAGATTTTAATATACTAGGTAAAAAATTATCTAACACTTTATAAAATTGGAAGAACAATGACTAAAAGCCATAAATGACGCCTTTTTGCCCTGGACAGGTTTTACTACTAGATTGCCACAAAATTCAGTGTTTAAATTGGAACTTTTTAAATATTTATATGAATGATTTGGATGGAAGTTCTGAAACGGATAAAAAAAAGGCTCTGAACAAAGCAGTTGATTGCATAATAACTTCCACCAGCAAGTACCTCCGCTAATATTATGCAAATACAGTTTGCTGTAGATGACTTCAGAATAATGATTCTAGTGCTAAAATCGATGAGGACAACTGCATTTTCTCATTAATCTGACTTCAAACTCTGGCCCTTAGGGCTGACCCTGTGTATAACTAGTGACAAAAACCTTCAGCAGCAGGCAAATGTTCTGGTATTGAAGGGACTCTGTCAAGGGCTAAATCCTGCCAACACGTATCTGTGTCTGTGATTCTGTCAATTAAATAGAACCTCTTTGGTAATTTAACAGCGTAGATAAACGTACATCTGTGGAAAGTTCATGAAAATTATAACAACGTGACTAAAATGTAATGAACAAGAAGTGTACCACAGATAATAGTGATAGGATCCAAGGTGAAACTCAAAAGGAGCAGAGCCATTTTATTACAGAAAAGTCTGCTGCAGATTCTAATACCAAGAGAAACGAATCTATAGCGGACCTATGGAAGTTTAGCCGGTAGAAACTATAATATGCCAAGTGATGTTTTCCTTGTTTTCAGAACTCTCATGCTTGTGGTGGCTGATATCAATGTTACATTTCTGCATGCAGAAAAGAATTATATTCAGAAGAAA
Source organism: Pezoporus wallicus (assembly GCF_028554395.1). NCBI lineage: Eukaryota > Metazoa > Chordata > Aves > Psittaciformes > Psittacidae > Pezoporus > Pezoporus wallicus. The sequence goes on along the minus strand of NW_026638360.1, from coordinate 590,366 downwards.
TTCCCTAAAACTTTATGTACCATTTCTGTCTTTTCTGATAATACTTACATGTTACATTTCCAAAATAAATAGACTTTGTGACAGAATCTGCATTTTTCAGTGTATTAGTAATATGTAGCAATGTCACAATGAAAGTAATGGTTTGATATTTCCATGTTATTAAACTTCAATTTAGTTCTTCAAAGTTAGACTAAAATTCACAGTGTGTTGAAGTGTGCTAGAGGACTCAAAAGTACCTTCTAAGACTGTGGATGGGGAAAGAAAACATTAGACTAGTCCAGAGCTCCTGTGACTTGTGTATATAAGTCAAGTCTATCAAAAGTAAAAAAGCTTCACAGATAACACTAGGCTTTCTCCTAATGCCTAAGCTGTCAGAGCTGCTTTCACCAGACTATATTGTTTCCACTTACCTCTGTATGTAAGTAGAGATAAACTGTGCTTTCCCTTGTTTATAGCAGTGATTACATTTTCCCAGTCATCCCTTAAAATGTTTAAAGGGGGCTACGCATTTCCAGTAAGCAAAGACAATCCTTGTGTATGCTTAATTTTGTATTAATTTTTATCTGTAGTGAAGTAAAACAAATTAAATATCTGAAAAATTCCAGCAATAACATTAAGGATTAAAAGATTTATATTAGCAATCACTGGAAAGCCATAAGGACCTTCATGAATCTGCTTAGCTTTCTGAGAGAAAATTACCTTGTAATTTTCCTATACATGCTTCATCTAAAAGGTGCATGCTGTGTGCCAGGAGTGGAGAATAGCTATATTTCTTACAGTTAATTTTGAAACCCTGAGGGGTTTTGTTGTTGTTGTTGTTGATGATGATGATGTATTTTCAAAATGCATGAAAAGCTTTCTGTAGTCAGTCTGGGTAAAGACTGGGTACAGTCATGGGACTGAAAGTGAGGTTTTCTTTTATACTCAAAAGTATTGTCATGTTACAGGGGTGGTGACTGTTCAGTATTTGTTACTGTGTAAGAAAGGATCAACCTCAGCAGTGAACTGATGAACAGGATAATTTGAGGAAGAATTGACATTGCTGGAGGCCAAAACACTGAAATATTTTTCAATAGAATTATAAGAACATGAGAGAATTTTGTAGAATAAATAAAGGTCATTTGGTCCATCAGGGCATATTCTTCTTGGTAGTATGTTTCCCCAGGGATGATACCTAATTGTTTCTTGAATGACACAGGTGCTTTTTGCCTCAGCAACTTTGCCTGCAGGCTATTCTAAGTATTTATTATTCTCTACATGAAAAGGTGCTTTCTGATATATGTGCTGAATTTATTTTTTAATTTCCAGTTATGTTCTCTTCTCCTATAATCTATGTTGGAATGGAAATAATAATTTGAGTTGACATTATCTGTGGCAGTTAAGATTTTATATGCTTCCAAAAAGACAGTTCTATCCTGTCCTTAAAAATAGATGCCCAGATTTATAATCTCAGTAATCAAACCACATATTAAATGGTGGCAGGAGTCTCCCATCAGAAGATTTCACATCACAATCAGTCATATTTCCCTAAATGAGCTTTGCTGATGCTCCTAATGCTCTGTCTTCCATTGACCAAAACCCTGTCCAGTATAGAACATCTGATGTCTATATGATGACACTTGATGTCTTTTTTTAACATCAGCTGAAAGGAAATCAAAAGCAAGATGTACTTTAAACCTTTTGCAACAGGCAGAAAAGCGAGAGGCAATAGCTAGGGACATATCAGTAAAAGTTCACTGAATCCTTCTTTGTTCTTTTTTCAAAACACTTTGGTCTTACTTCCTTTCTGGGTGATTTAATAAATAAATAAATTAAGTTGTCTGTGCTGCCTGACTGATCATGCTGCATCAGACCAGGATTATTGCCCTTAAAGGAGAGCTGCCTAACCTTTCTGAGTCTTTAAGGCTTTTGCCCAGGACTGGCCAGGCATCCCAAGCAGCTGGTTAGGCAAGTCAATCACAAAGCATATTTCTGTTTTTTTTCTGTGTCAGGCTCTAGAAAACCAGATAAGACAGTGTTAAGTACCAGAGACTACTGCTGCAGTGGCACCATAATCCCCATGCCACATTTCCTGTTTGCCTGGAGGCAGGGAAATCAAAGGTTCTTCCTCTCTCACCATTCCCCATCCAGTTGCCCTGCCCTGGCTCCATCCATATGTTCAGCAACAGAAGACTTACTTGGCCTCAGATAGCCCAATCCTCCCATCCCTCAACAGAAACAACAAAAATGGTTTCCTCACAGTTCAAAAAAGCTTCTTGAAGCTATATGTAACAGCCACAGGACACATCATCTTAGGTAGCTGACCTTTAGCAGATTCTGACCCTGCTTGCACTCGTCGTCCAGTAGATTAGGGTTTCAGATGACTTATTAGTCTATGTTATTAACAACTAAACAAAGAGGAGAGCCATGCTTCGCTAGCTTATGAGCTGCATGTGGTTTAAGAAAGAATAATTGACCATAATTAGTTAAGCACTTAGATGTTACTGTGTACGGGTTAGTGCAAAGCTTTATGGAAGTGCATAATGTAGCTCCACCCCAGCTCTGAGCCAGGGTTTCCTTCCATGAAAGATTTATGAATCAATTCTTACTACACAGGAACAGCGTTGTGTAAAATAGGCAAAGAGGCATCAAAATAGCAATGAAACGTGTTTATTTAGAGACATATGAAATACCAGGTTTTAGGGAGGACTTTGATATTTCTAGAAATTATTCTTTAGAACAGAATGAACATTATATCCTGTCATTCTCTGCTAGAAAAACAGTACTTGAATCAAGGTCTCCAATTAAACAAACAACAAACCAACAGAAAGTCGTGACCAATTTCCAGTCCGAAGGAGATTTCCTTCCCTGAATATGAATGTTTGTATTGACTAGTTTTCCAACATGCTTTCAAAATAAGAGAATTTCAAGCTGTCTCTGAATAACCATGGAAGTGGTTTCAGACAGAAGCAGGCTCCTCTGAGGCTCTCTTATCCCTCATTTAACAATAAGAACTCAGTCATGATAATTGTTGCAAATCATTGCATGGGAAGAACAGATATCCATGGACTAGGCAGATTTTGTGCTATCTTCAGTACTTAAATCATTCATTTAACCTGGAATCCTCTGCAGTGTTGAAAAGCATCTTTGTAATATACAGGGCACATAACACTTGCCTTAACAGATTAAGTTTTGCATATCAATGCCTATTTGTGATCATGGAAATCTGATCGTACACTTCATTTCCCAGTAATGAGTAGGAACCTGAGTCATAGTTTGTAAGTAGATATACTGTCTCACAGGAACAGTTAAATTGTCTGACATCCAATTACCATTTAACACTATCAACTCCATTTCATATAGACTGAATTGTGGACAACCAGATCTCCTTATGCATGTTCTGATCTTAGGTGGACACAATTACTGGCCACAGAACTGGAGCTGGAAGAGAGGAAAAAATTAAGGTTAGTCTCTTCTTCATTGCTGACAACATGCAATTCATCATTACACTTCCAAGGATCGGGATTCCTCCTCTATTACAGTTTATAATACAGAACTTCTGGTAATCACTTCTGACAATACTCTTGGTGGAAAGGGTTGGTTTTCAAACACACCTTCTGTGAGCTCTCAAATTTGTCTCCATTGATTCAGCTTTCTCAGGGGGAGCAATTGCAGGAGCACTAATGAAGACAGGGCTAAGTCACTACTGGTCAGAACTGGTCTGTGCAATTCAGTCATTATAATGAGTTTGCACTGGCATCATAGTAAGCCTGTGCTTGATGGCAGTATACATTCTAGTGTAAAGCTAAGGGGAATAATGGGCAACCCTAACCACTTTCTCGAGATTAAGAGTTGAGTTGCCCTATACAGTCGTCTTACTGCATCCCTGCTAAGACCTAGATATGCACAAGGACAAGGTAGCCTGCAAATACCTTGCTGGCTATCTTTCCAGAGATTTCTCAGTGAAACCACTGTCATTAGGTAACACTACAACATAGTAGTGAATATCAAATATTGAATTTCAGGGTTTTCTTTTTTTAATTGAAAGTAACATGAAATTAAATGTCCCTGATTTTTTCCAGTTTTCTCCTACCAACTGGTGAAACTCAGTGAAAGTAGCTGCAGAAATTTCATTACTGTTGCAAGAAAGGGAAAAAAAAAATTATGAAAAACATAGAACAGATAAAGCTATGTGGGAAACTCCAGCAGACATAAAATACTCAGTGTAACTTCTAACCTTAGTTTCTTTCCATAGACTTCAGTTTATCAAAGACTGTTTTATAAAAAAAAAAACCCTATGTAGTTGATTCTGTTTAAACTCTAAATTAGTGGGAGAACAGAGACTTACTCGGGTTTAGTTCATATCTGTGGTTTCAAAGGATCTGTGTATCTCACCTAGGGGAGGTAACGGAATTTGAGTAAATCAATGTTTCACATATATCTGGAGGCCACATTTTAACTGAATATGCATTCTGTTTAGCCATATTAATAAGGCTTCCCTTCACAGGTGTAAAGCAGGGTCAGTTATGCTAATCAAACCAGAAATGACTCCCCTGTGAAGACCAAAACATTGCTGGAAGCAAAGAAATTGATAAGATTTTGCCAGAAACTGAATACAGCATGTTTGCTGCATCCTGAAATGATGTGTTTACCTTACCTGTTCTTGAAGTCTAAATATTTAGAGTTCCTTAATTCACTTAAATGCAAATCTTTATTTTCTTCAGTGTAACTTCTTTTTAAGCTGTACTTAAAAGGGAGATGTTATTTCAAAACAAGATTCTTTCTAATTTATTCAGGTGTTAATTGTGATTTTATTATTTTTAATTGCTGCTTTGTTTTCTACTCAATGCATCACAAGGGTTTATAACAAGTTACCTGACTTAATAGTATTGTTTAATTTTGTATCCTTTTACCTTCAGGTAAATTGGTGCAGATTTCAGTTTGCCTAAAATAATTTTCTCTGCTGGATGGAGCAGGTTATTACAAAGTAATTTAAAATATATATGGAAAGTGGGGAAAAGTTGTTTACAGCAAATGTATTTTGTTAACCCTGTGATAATTGCCTACAGTGTTTTGAAGATATAAACTTAAATATGCCATATGAATTTATGCATGAATTTCATTGAAGAATGTCTCAGACTTGTCTTAATAACTAGCAGTACATTTTCTCAAGCAAATTGTTATCTGGGAGTAAATTGCATGTTGGCTTCATATTTCTTCCTGCAGTCACTAGTATATCTCTAGCTGCTCTTTCTTTCTGCTTTCCCCTTTTTGAGCAAACACATTTAACAGCTGTGGAAACAAACAGGGCATACTTGGCAAAAGTAGGGACCAGATGCCAAACTCTGCAATGCTTGTTCTAGCAGCAGCATGCGGGTCTGTTGCTAACTCCTTGGTGTCACCTCTGCTGGCTCCTTTTGCAGTTTTGCTACTGGCAGGGAACAGAGGTACATCTGGAGATGTTGTCAAGGTCCGCAGCTGTGGGGCTGTCTTGGCTCCTATGTCCCTATTTCTCTTTTATCTTTAAATGTTGTTTTTCCATGCAATAACATTAATTACTTGAACGTAACTAATCTTCCTTTCGATTTTTATGGAGAGGAGGGAGGAAGTAACTTTGTTTCCTGTATCAGTAAGTAGGTGTTTTCTGTGATTAATTACTGTCTTTGGCTTGAGGGAGATTTGGTTCCTCTTTAATGGGGCACAAAAATACCGGTTGACACCTGGCTGGCACTGCTGACATGCTCTGAGAATCTGAGGCGTTTCAGTTAGGCTGTGCCTGGCCATGGTACAGGATCACATCAGTGCTTGGGGAAAGGAGAAGATGTGTGGGGTGAGACACATCTGTGTCCTCTTTCACCACTGGCTTTGCTTGAAATTGCAAGTCACCCTAGAGAGGTGTGGAGAGTGACCCAGTCCAAACGCTGTTAAAAGCCTGTAAAATAAATCTAGCGTCCCAAAGAGAGCGTGAGAAGAAAAGAGGAAGCTGAAAGGAGGAGAATGCATTATCCCAGCTGAAGCACGCTGGAGACTGTATCCTTGGCAGAGGCTGGAGTCTAAGCTCAGATCATGCTGCCCTATGCTTCCTCATTTATCATTACATGGAAATGGAAATGTAAGACTTTATCCTGGTATAATTTGCTACTGTTTGGTGAGTAATACTGGGTCTTATTTGAATGTTAATAATCCTTCTCTGCCCAGTGTTTATTTTCTGACTACAATTTTCTTCTTGTTCCAGAGGTTTCTTTTTTGTTTTTCTTTGGGTTCAGAGTTCATGGAGTATTACTCTTTTATTTACAAATTAGCTTTTTACAGTTAATCCGTTGTGTCCTGTAGGTATTTAATTTCCTGCCCATGTCAACAAACATCAGTGGCAGTCTAGGCTTTATAAGTTGTGAACAGACCATGGGAAGAGACTGAACATACAGAGTATGTGCTTTATGTGGGTGAGGTGATGAGTTTATGTGGGCTTTAAAAAGGGTAGTGAAACGATCCAGTAGAAAAAAAGCATGTAGCACTGGTTTTGAGGAGGTTCAATATGCAGTGGGAAGCTGGGTACCCGAAAACGTAGAGGCTGCAATTACAGAGGAAGCTATGGACCCTAGCCTTCTCTTACTCTTCACACAGCAATCAGTAATCAGAAATTGGTCCATACCCATCAGAAAGATCTATCAGCAGCCAAAAGGTTTTGAGTATTTGTTTTCACCGTATTAATATTCAGTGCTGTAACATTGCTTTTGTTTTTAGTGAGAATGTGATTATTTTTTCCAGATGAAATTTTTTGAATTGCCCATTTTATTAAAAAGCAGCACCTCTTAAATTCAGAAATGAAAATACTGATGCTTCACAGTTAACTTTCATGTATACTAGTGTTCTAACCTCCTGGTATAAAGCACGTAGAATTAACATTGTTCTCTTCAGTAGATATTTGTAGTCATTTCAATGACTTATTATGCCTAACATTTTTTCTTATAGCCAGATAGTATAATACAAATTTACTTAGGCAGCACAATTTGGTAATGCATTGTTGAAGGTTTTAGACAGTTCTGCATATTTTTCATATAAAAGGAAGGCACATGATTCTCGTATAGTGTTTATGACATGTATCAGAAAGCTACTAAAAAGCTAAGAAGTGAGATGCTGTATGTCTTAATATGTCCATTTGCTACCATTTTAGTAGTATTAAAATAAGTGCTGATTTACAATGCATTTGGATCCAGCTTAGATCTATAACTTTTTTTCTTACCCTGGGGTAATGAATAGAGGGACCGACTCATATGAGATTTACAAACTTACTCAGGACTGGGTAATGAAAACCCAAACAAAATACCACCTCACTGTTTTTCTAAACTCCAAAGCTGTGATGGATAAGTAAAACAATATTGAAAGTGTATTCACTTATAACTTTTTCTTAATGTTATTTCAGTTATAAAGACTTACCCTTTCTAAGGCCTTTCTTCAGTACAGTAAAGATTGAATAAAGGAAATTAAATGGCAAAAGGACCCTACCTAAAATAATAGACAATATACCTGGTAGACATCTGAAGAGATCCAGTCATCAGTTTCTTCTGTTCCAACCTGTCACTGGCTACACCCAGATAATTTAGGGTAGCCCTGGAATTTTACAATGAAAACACACATGGCATATGTAATGTAGTGGAGAAGGATGTACTGCACACACAGTGCAGTACTTACATGTAGTGTAGTAATCTTGAGAGCAGAAATTGGAAGAGTAAGGTAGTGGAAAATGAAAAGGGTGAAATAAAAATAAGAAGTGCATAAAAAGGTAATTGTGAGCTGTAAGTGAGTCCACGATGCAGATGCTGTGTGGGCAGTAGAATTTAAAACAAGATTGAAGCCAGTCAGCAAAGGACTGAATCAAATCAAAATGTTTTTAGAAGACATTGTTTTAAAACTAATCAGTGGACATGGTACAAAATAGCATGCTGTATAACTTAGATGAAGTTGCATATCCTCCACAGCTTGCTGTGTAAGAAATAATACCTTGTACTGTGGATGGAAACATTTTAATATAGAGAGAAATGGATCCTCAAAATACGCCTCAAAGTAATGCTGTTTCATGGTACTTCAAGTATGTTCTTCTTGCCCATATTAGCAATACTTCTGTTGTGATGTTACAGTTTGTATTATTATTTCAGATACGCGTATTTTTAAAAGGAAATATTTTTAAAAAAGAAGGTAAAATTAGATTTTTATGGAAAAATTTCAAATTCCTAGCAAATGGATAGTTCTCACCCAGCTTGATGAAGTGTCAGGATAAAGTGTCTGTATATGTGATATGAATTAATTAAAATTGTCTGTACTTCAATACTGGTGTCTGTTGAGGCAAGCCAAAAATAATCTAGTCATCACTGAAATGTATACTGCAATCATGGACCAGTATATCGTTTGTATACCTTGTTTTTATTTGTATGAACTGGAACATTCTTAAAAAGGTGTTCTTATTAATTTCAATGAATAATACTGCTTGCTTTCATAAGTAATAATTTCCTTATGAACTTTAATAGTTTTCTTCATAAGACACAGAATAGAGAATTGGTTTTGTTTGATTGCCAGTCTCCTACAAAGTGAACTGTTACCTGAGTGGGCTGAAGAATCAGCATGTAGGATTGGAAATTTATAGTACTATGACACATGTACTGGAAAAAGTCATTGCAGTTCTGAGGGTGTTATTAGTCCTAAAGGCATACGGATTTTAATTTGTCTTGGAAGATACCTTTTCATTCTTTAAGAGTTCAAGTCTTATGTTCAGCTTTTTGTAATTGTAGCAGTGAACTTCAGGATTTGTACATTGAATTTTGTCATTCAAAAAGGTACACAGTGAATGAACTGATGATAAACACACATTTATACAGGAGGAACAGAACCTACAAGCATTTTAGGAATTCTCCATGAAATATGAAACGTGCTGAAACTGCAGTCCAGTTACTGCGCACAAATAGATCATTTGTATACAAACTTATTAATACTTGTATAGCCGCTGAATTGTGTATTTCAGCAAACATTTTGAAGATGGGAGTGAAAATAAGGAGATATTGAAAGTCCTCAGCATTCGTCATTATCGTGACAGCAAACCTGTACGCCATGGCAAATTGTCATGTAGGAATTTCAAATAGGAATGACTGAGATTACTGAATGGTTAAGAATTGCACACTAAGGAATGGAAACTGTAAGAACAGATAGGTTGGATGTGAAGTCAATCATATTAAAAAAAAGAATATCTCAGTAACTGTCTAATAACAATACAGACATTAAGAGCAAAAAAATTACAAAATGATAGGGCTGACAACTTCCATGACTATGAATGGAAGGAAGCAGAAGTGTGCAATATAATCTTATTAAGCATTTTTTTAGTAGGTCAGTGCAATAAAGTTTCTGGTTTTGGAATCAAGATTAATATCTGGGTGGAGTAGGCAGCAGTTAGACAATGCCTTTAGTTTTATGTGATTGCCATGTTTTTGGCATCTTCTCCACAAAAATTGTCAGCAGATTAAGGTATAAAATCATTACTCAAATCACTGTGATTTGCTTTAACTGGAACTGCACCTGGAGAAAGAATAATGTTGTGGAATGGCTATATAATCAGTCTCATGTGCTCTTTAAATAATTGCTATAGCACCCTATATCCTAGTCAAGGACCTCATATGATCTGTCATAGGAGTTTTGCCTTATATTACTCCAAGTTAACAATTTGGGACTAGTGCATCACACACCAGTGACAGTTCTTAGAGTTAGTCATGTCCTCTTGTCATGTGTTTTGTCCCTTTGAGTAAGAATGTGGCAGGTTATGCTTCCTCTCCAGCTTGTCTACTAATGCGAAGGTTATCTGTGGAAAAAGAGAGTTGTAAAGGTATTTTTTAACTTAGATCACATCTGGAGCTAGTGAGGATGTGAATAATTGCCCCTGACTCTTCTGCACTCCCTTTTGGAGGGATAATTCAATAACCAGAGCTTTCAGGTAGATCATCCTACCTCTTCTCTTTACAGTGAGGATCCCCAGAACATCATGATGGCTTTGAATCTGTAATGCTTTTAGTAGAAATCAAACTGTGGCATAGTAATATTTTGCACAGAGAAAATTTGGAGTGACACAGACCTGTCTGGAATCCATTTTGAAGTTGTGCCTGCTCTGTGCCTGTGTTCATGTGGGACTGAGGCATTTTGCTCTCAGACTAACAGTAATTTTTAGTAGCTCAGAGCTGTGGCATCCCCCCCAGGGCCCTGAAGAGAAGGGTTTTTTCCTTCACTCAACTTTGAGGTCTAGCACATGGGTCCATTCGCAGCTCCTCTCTGTAGTTTCCTAGAGTCCATCTCGGCCACTAACTCCCTGCTTTGCAAGCTTTTGTGGGCCTTCCAGAAGATTTCCCAGCCCTGTGTGATCAGTTGTTCCCAGCTAAGAGGAGAAAATCCTTCTTCCTCCAAGGGTTTTCACCTTCTAGCAGCAATTTACCTCCTTGCTTTCAGTCTTTAATTTTTAGTCAAACAACAAAGCACTGTAGCATGCCGAGAGTGAGCAAGACCTAGGGCTCACTTGTTGTGGGAACAAAGAGCAAGCAGCCCCTCAGCTCAGGAGAATGACAGTGGTGCCTGGCCTTGCTGTTAGTGAACAAAGGTGAAGGACTGTGTGAAGCCATGTAGCATTCAGGCACTAGCCAGCTCTGAGCAAGGTTTTCCTTTAAATGTTGAGCTGCAAAGTAAGGAAAATAGAAAAGCCTTGTAAGTACTAGAAATAATAAAAATACTGACAGGTGATTGCTATGAGAAATCACTTTGTGTCTTAATAACAGTCAAGTTTAGTTTATATAACAAAAAATAAAAAAAAGTTGAGTTCTTGACAACTGATTGGTATAAAATCACTTGTTCTTTCTCAAACTTTATTAAAAATGTCTTTTATTTGCAAAAGAATAGGACACAATCAAGGTATTGGCAACTGATTGCTATGAACTGTTGCCAACTCAAAAGAGAAAAGAAAAAAAATCACGGTTTTGTATCCTGTTTGAAAGTTTTTTAGGTCATGCAAATGAACTAGAGCAATTTCTTATTAAAGATACAGCACTGCAGTGTCTTAGGAATTGTGGACTGGAACTGGAAATTAACTGCATAGGTTAAGAACTTGTGGTCCGATCTGTACTCCTTGCCTAGCCAAGTTAGCGGCAGCCTAAATTAGAACTAAGACTGGAACTGTACTAGCTTGAAATACCTTGCCTATGGTGGGTATTTTTAATATGTATACTAAGTATCACTTCAAGGTAATATCAAAAGAGAAAAGGACTGAAAATATTTATGACAGAAATGTCAAGTTTGTCTAGGTTTCATTTTCAAAAACAATTTGCAAGTCATATTCATGCAACTTTATACGTCTTAATTATATAGATTGAGAAAACAGTTTAAATTTTTCCATCTTGGTGATCATCTCTAATTCGACTCTCCTCCTCCCTCTTACAATTTCTTGTTACATTTGACAATTTTTGGAATGGATTGATGAAAGTGAAGTCTTTTGTTTTTACGGATTACTTAGCATCTCAGTTCTGTCTGCTTTACATAATGATACAAAAATGGTTTAGAGCTTCAGAAATGTCACTAAATCACAGTAAGCAAACAATGTTGTATAAGAAATTGGAAAAATGTTAGGAATTTTAAATAGCTGTTTTCACAGAGAGAAAATGGGGGCAAAAAAAAAGTTGTGACATTTTTCTACTGCAATGGTAAAGAATTGACGTTGAGCGCACAAACAGTGTATTATGAAGGCTTGCTTTTAACATTCTGGTCTGGAACACCTGGTCTTACTTGTTTACTGAAACTGGAGTATAACAGATACCGAGGAATCAGGAAACAAGGCTACATCTAGATCAGAGACATTTCTAGATCAAAATACGGGCTGTATCTTCAGAATCCTTGGAAATAAAATGTTGCCATCTATTAAGAGTTCTTGCAACCCTTTAGAAGGCTGCAGTCCTTCAAAGGATTTGTGTCCTTGGATGCTTTCCACTTCCTTTTCATTTGTTATGTGCTGTTCTTCTGAACACCTCAAAGTACCATATAAATAATTAATTAAACTGTACAACTATCTTGTAAAGACAGAAACCTGTTTGCCAGGGACTGAAGTGAAATATAAAGAATGAACACTGTAGGTACTTTCTGAAGAGGCAGAAAAAGGAAAAATTAGGAATGGAACCATCGCCACATGACAACAGCTAACATTCTTCAGCTATCTTTTAGCAATCAAATAAGTAGCATTAACTTCCCATCACCCTAGAAAAAACCCTTAATAACATTTGCTATTACATACACATTCACATGCCAATTCATAGTTTGATCTGTAAATTTACTTGGAAAAGTAAATAATAATTGAACATTCTTTGAAATGCTTAAATACTGTGCTTGTCTGTCCATTCATATTGTTTACTAGTTACTAAAACCTGTGTATTGATGGATTGATCAGTCATCAGCTGTGTGTTTGGGAGTGAACAAACATTTTTATTATTACTTTTATCAAATCCACTGTTCTTTATCCTGGATGTTAACTTCTGCTTCTAATGTAAAAGTAGCTTACCTTCCTTGTGCTGCATGGCTCCTGGACAAGGTCTGAAGCTAGATGCATGCAATGGCTGCTCCATGGATTACATAACATTCAGTGTTTTTAAGCCCTCTTTTGCTCCTCGGTAGGCATGCTTACAGCATATGAGTTTCTGTACTGTGTTCCACTTAGGATTTAGCTTTGTGTTTGTCAACTTAGACACTAAGTAAGGAGCTAAATTCTGGGAGTTCTCAGCTGGAAGTGAGTTGTATGTGTCATTACAAGCAGGAGCCAACGAACCACTTCCCATATCTTACTGTGTCATGCTCATGAAAGGCAAATAAATAAACAAATAACTCAGTCCCAGTTAGTGTAGAAGCACTGTAGGGTCTGATTTGGCATAGTAAGTGGATTTTATGCCATTATTATAAATAGTGCAGACCTGGGCCCTAAGAATTTGATAAGATATTGTAGGTTTTATTTTTTTATTCCCACTGTTGTTTGTAGGCATGTTCTCAGTTGTGATGTGAAAGTCACAGAGAAATTAAGTTTATTAATGGTACCCCAAAAATCCTTTAAAACTCTAAAATCCCGTTTTCATAATGAGTACTATAGTACCATTAAAAGCTACTACTTTGAACAGAGAAAATTAGGCCTATTTCTATTAGCTCTCAAGCTTCCTTTTCTATCCTTCATTTCTATTCTGACAGATAAAAAGATATCAGATGTCTTAGACTTGTTAGAGGTACTGGATTGCATGTTGCCGTTTCTGGGCTTCAGGCAAGTGTAAATTTCAAAGTGGAAGGGAAAGTGAATGTTGAATGTTTTTCAGGCAGTCTGGACATTATGATTCTTCTTTTGTTTGTTCTCTAATTTCAATAATTCATCTGAGTTATTCACATGCCTGTTATTGGTGGAGGAAATTCTGGAAGATTTCAGGTACAGTAGGAAAGTGTATGTCATAAAATTCAGCTTATCCCTGAGCAGTGATTTATAAATCATTCATACCAGGAATACATCGTTCATGAATTAATGTCTGTATGTGCTGAACTGATTTAAAAAAATAGTAACTTTTGTTGTTCAGTTTCATTGATTTCCTGCATTATCTGACCTATGCCTCTAGTCCTTAAAAATCTTGGGTTTATTTCCTCTCTGTGTTACATAAAGGAAGAGAGAGAATACTAATGTTTTCTTTTCTTTGACTGTGTTAATTAAATACACTCTGTCTCCCATTTGGATTTAGCTTTTTTACTGATATTTTTTTGTCATATTTCATAAAATCAAATAATTTGAATGATTAAATCAAAATTTCAAAGAAATATTTTTTGGTTTTGTGTGTGTATGTGTGCTTTTGTTATGTTTTATTTAGATAGATGAGGGACATCCAGGTTTTACCTTACTTTGTTACTCTCTTCCTCTAGTTGCACATAAGTTTTGAAACATAGCAAGGTGAACTTTTACTTCATTTCTGTGTAGGTTATTTTTAATCAAATTATGTGACTTTCAACCCTAATACAATTAGAAAACAAAAATCACAGCTTGCACGCATATTTACAGAGATTTCAGGGCAGGGAGATTTTGCCAACTAGTAAAAGAGTAGATATTTGAAAGCTGGAATTCCACATCAGCATAGCTCCGATCGCTCTTGTTTTGGAGGAAGGTACTATTGACTAGACTTAGCGTTGTTTAAAAATGTTATCTATATTATGAATTAAGACATTTTCCTGTAAAATATTTCCTGTTCACTCTGAATATTCAGTTCCTAGATTTTGTTTGTGTTTAAATGACTACAATCTATAACAGATTTTCTGTCCTTCTTGTGCAAGAGATTAATGAGTTACTGGACCAAGTGCGATGTAATAAAGGCAGTTGCTTTCTTTGCACTTTGGGTCAAGCCCATAGCAAACTGTCCACAACTAAATGTGCCTAGACAGCTTTTGTCATATTTTGCTAAATAGATTACTGTTTTCAGCATCTTGCATCACATTTTTCCTCCTTCTAAGATATAAAATAATGGTCCCATGAGAGAGATTTCCTTTGTTGTGTGTATATTTAATTTATTTTTATGACTGTGCTCCTAAAACACATTTTAAAATCGTTTTGCTGTAATTTTTTTCCCTTGAAAGAAGCATAATATTTTATGACCACATGTATTTTTATCCTCAGTTTATGATCGGTGCAGAAACAAGATACTATTCCCATTTCATATGGGGTCAAGGGAGAATGGGCACAAAAATACACCTAAAATTAAGCAGATTTGAACTGATTTTGACCTAGAAGAAAATACATAATAAGCAAGTTCCAATTTTCAATATTGTAATAATGTGAAATTCACAGTTAATTTTTGTGCTTCCCATCAGTCAAAACATTCATAACTGTCTCTTAACTTCAATTGTCAATTTAATCTTCCCGACAGAAGTTTTAGGAAACCTATAATGTGAATGACTAGAAAGAGTTGGTTGCTACTGTCTGTTCATTATATATTTCCTTCTCAAAACTTCCAGATTGTTTGTCTCAGACACATTTCCGCTATCCTTTTGGAAGGTGTTTCAACATGAGGAAGATGTTTCTTGTTCACTTGTTTAACACACATACAAAATACTCAGTAGGTTGCAGTATGGCAGGGCAGAGTGGCACTAAATGTGAGTTATTCTCATTTCACACATTAGTATAAGGAAACTAACAGACCAGTGCCTCTGATGTTGGATTGTGGATGTCTTTGGTTCTTGTAGAATGTTCATAGATCAGTATCACCCTTCCCTCCTCTGCTCTTGCAGAAAGGAAGTAATTCACATTGAAATAACACAGCAGTAGAAGGATAGTTTGCCTGAGGCCCATGAAAAAAAATGAAATATTACTTAAAACATACAGTAGCTTTTGTGTTGTCTCCCTGTATTTCTGTTATTCATCCATGTAGCCTGAATTTAGCTTGCTTAGTATTTTTATCACAGTTTTCGTTTAATTTGGCATATATGTTGCCAAACTACAAAGAGGTTACCTCTCTGATTCCCTGTTAGCTCAAAATTTAGTCAAGCTTTTGATGTGGATATCTTATAGTTACATTATAGGATTCCACTTTCTCCCTTGAGGTCATCTAAGGGAAAAATTCAGTCAATGCAAATGATGGTCAGCATTCAGCTGCATTTCTAACTTACATTTCGTATAATACCCTGAGGCTTTAGCCACTCCTTAATGTTCTGGCTCCTCCTCTTAGAGCATTTTATTGTAGAGACTGGGCTGGTATTCTTCTGAACGCTTTGGATACTTGGGCATGCTCAAGGTTTGTGCTGCTTCAAGAGTTGGTGAAATAATTATCTTAGCTCTCCAGCTGAGATTCTGCTGGTACGAGGGAAACCCCTGAGTGACATGAAAACCAGTGAAGCTTTTCTCAGCTTATTTAAGACAGGTGAAAAAGTGCATGGCAGGAGCACCGTGACTTGCTGGTGGCTCCTAATTAGCACACTTGCACTGAGACTGCAGTGCATTAACTAGACAGGGTTGGTGAGTGGCCAAAAGCTCACTGTAGCTTAATTTTTCCTCGTTAGCCTCCCAGAACTACACAGTCGCTTCTGAATCCCCTTTTTTGCTTGGATATAGAAATGAGAGACCTGTTTAAAGTTTTGAAGTCCTACAACCCTGAGCCATAATTCCTCTTGATGTCACTGTCAGTTAGAACCTGTTGTAGGGCATTTAGTCTGATTAAAATTCAGGACTTGCTGTCTGGAAAAGAACACTTTGAAAGCAGTAGGGTAAATGCTTAATGTTTCTCTTGTATGCCTAAATTGCTTAAACACAGGAAAAAGAGAGCAGAAATCAGACAAATAGTGTGGTTTATATGTAATTTTGAGTTACAATACAATTGAATACAATTCTACATTCTATTTTTTATGGGTGTGTTTATGCATACATGCAGAGGTGTGCACAAGCATGCATCAGTATTTCTGTCTCCTCATGCAAGAAAACCTACCAGCTTGGGTTCACAAACCCATTAAGCTGTTATCTTCAGTTTTAATGGGAGAACCTGATGATCCACTCTACCTTTGAGCATGTGGGTATATCTCTGTAGTGCTAGCTGGTCAAGTGTTCCCACCTTCTGACAGCTGTCATTCAGTGGGGTATGAGTTCCTTGCTGTGAAGAGAGCATCATCTTACAATTTGTAGTACTTTGGCTAAGGTTGGAATCCTAGAATTGTTTAAAGGGACCTTAAAGCTCATCCAGTTCCAACCCCCTACTCTTCCAGGGCAACCTCTTACAGTGTTTTACCACCTTCATAGTAAAGAACTTCTTCCTTATATCTAATCTAAATCTCCCCTCTTTCAGCTTAAAGTCATTAGCCGTTGTCCTATCCCTGGTTGCTGTTATAAATCTTACAGTCCCGCACAGGATCCATCTCCCAGGACTTCCATGCGGAGTCCTTCTTCATCTCATGTAATAAACGATGTTTTGACATCAACTTTTTTTTCTTTTTTAATCAATAATCAGTTCTAAGGGAACACCTAATCTAGAGCCTCCAGTAGGGACTGCTTATCAAGTGCAAGCCTCCTGCCTGTGTGAAAGATTCACCTCCAAGTCCTTGTCTCAGAAGGAACCTTAAGTTCTTTTATTCCTTAAATTACCATAATTGCAGGTCTTGCAGTTGCAGTATTTTCATGCTAATGCTGTAATTTTCTCCTTTTTTGGTTGGTTTGATGAATTGGTTTCAAGGCTTTTTGAAGTGTTTCCTGTTAAATAAGCTGGGAGGGTTTTTTATTGTTTAGTTTTGGTTTGTTTTTTTTCCAGGTGCTAAAATCAAGTGACAGTTGAATCAGCTTTGGTGCTCAATCTTTGTTCTGGTGTCACACCCAATGGGTTGTTAGTGGAAGCCCATGTGTTTTAATGACCATTAGGTGATACGAATGTAAATGCAAGACTTGACTTTGAAGTTTAAAAGGTTTGAGGTAAGCTTGGTTTTCCTCAACATCCCCCCTTAGCCCAAGTGTGCTTTTCAGTTTTAATAACATTTTTGAAACCTGAGTGAATTTATTTACAGGATTTCATTGAATATGTATAAGATTTAACCTCTTGCATAAATACTTGCCCAGTAAAAATTTGGTAATGATGTTGAATTAATCTGTGTAAAAAAAAAAAACAAAACAGTGGAGAGATACTGTGATATTTTCAGACTTGGCCCAGGTACAGCAGAAATATTTTCCTGTAGTCTCCAACTGCTTAGAGGGATTATCTAACTCAAATTCATCATTGCTAAAATCTCTCATAATAATTCATTACATAATAGGATTACCTTAAAAAAGAGCTGGACAGCACAGTAGGTCAATACAGTAGGATACATTCCTGCTGGTCTAGGCTTAAATCTGACTCTGGGACACACATGTATCATGTTTGCTGGTCTAAATAGAAGTCCAAGTAGATGTTTGTTTATATTCCATAGGAACTGGCATTACTTCATGCAGCTGGCAGCCTGTTCAGTAAAGACCCAAGACTCAACTAGCAGTTTTGGACAGAAGAACACTGGCACAGCTGTTTGGAGAGCCTGATTTAGCACATCTGAACTGCTTTTGGCTTTAGCAATGGGGGTAGTTTTTCATTTTCCTCACTGCTAGAATTTATCAAATTCACATGATAAATTAGTAGAAACCAACGAAGAACAGTTCCACTGGAATTCATCTGAGCTACTGTGTCTAGTTGTTATTCCTAATTATAATTGGGATAGAAAAACTGGCTTAAATAAAATCTAGTAATAAACCCCTGTGTTGCAATACTCGCATAAGCTTAGTCATCTCTCAAAATTAGGAAATACAAAAAAAGAAAGTTTCAATAACAAGAATCAATTCCGAGGTTTTAGGACATAATCTATAATTACAGTAATCAGTTGGAAAAACCTCTGTAGCTTTGTGCTAAGGATAGCCTAATTGTATTTCACTTATCCATTATTTCATTTAGTAGTTACTTCTCAATTAAGTTATATGTATATTCAAGTAAGGTACATATTATAGAATAAAACTGTTATATAAGTAAAGAATAGTTCTGAGAATAATGAATTATTTTTTTTCCTGCTGAAATGCCAAATGTTTTCATTTTTTCCTGTTGCCATTCAAGTGAAAATTTCTGTGTGGCAACAGAATTCATACAACCAAATTTCAGTGCTTTATTCTGACACTGCTGCATAATCTATAGGCTCATGTGAGAGTGCTGTTTTTAGCAGATGTAGATTCAATGTCAAACTGACTAAAAAGTTTTGTTTGTGTTACATAAATTCACATTTCTTACCCTTCATTTTTAAAACAAAAGTTGTATTAGCATTTCCAACAAGAAGAAATTCTAGTGTGTGTGTCCTTCCCTAAACCAAAGCCAGCATATGGGAGCAAAGCCAATTTAAGATAGAGAGAAAGCTCAAACTCCTAATGCTTTAGGAAATAAATTACTAGAACTAGTAGCACATCGGATCTGTCATCACTTTGCAGTTTTGAAACAAAATGGGTGGAAGGAATGGAGAAAAGGACTAAAACAGTATACCTGGTTTATGAGTATCTAAATGCAAAAAATAGAAACTTAGAGCCTCTCTTAACGTAGAATAATAAGTATTTATTGTGCTAGAGGAAGGGCAGCAGACTGTTACTTTATGGTAAGAGCACTTATCCAGGAGCATGAGAAACACTCCTCCAGCTCTCAAATCAGAACACAGATCTTTCCTTTGCCATGACCAACCTTCAGCCCTGTTCAGACTTTGAGAAGGACTCGTTTTCTCCACGACTGAGGGAAGGAGCCGTGAATCCTGGCTGGTACTTCCCAGACACCTGGAAAGAAAAAGCATCCATATTCAGACCCATTCAGTCAACTAGACTTTCTACTCTCTACTTGAGGAGGTTCTTTTCATTTGCTGGCTTATGTGGCTTCTCTTCTGAAGCTCTCTCATCATGCATTTTTAAAGGTCTGTTGAAGTATATACTGTGAATAAATGAATAATCCATAGACACGTAGGCATTAAGTACTTTTAACATATCTACCATGGACATCTGAAATATTTGTGTGAGCTCAGGCAGGTGGTCTGTGTTTTCAGAAAGTTTTCCAAGTAAGATTCTCTGGCCTGTAGTATGTAGGTGAGATGACAGAGCCTGCTATGTTAAAAAAGAAAGACTATATCTACTAATGTTGGAATATACAGTAAATAATGATGGATATGCTGCATGTATGGCATGTGTATTGGAAAAATCTAACATTGCTGCTCTATAAAACTTTGAAAATGCAAGCTCTGGAGTATCATTAACATTCACATATTCCTCAACTTCAGCTCCTGTTAAATAGAAAACTTGGTACATTGCACAACTCAAATAGTATAAAAGGTGGGGCTGAGTCTTTGTTGTTGAAAAAACCTCAGGTGTTAATATTTCAAAATGTTTGAAGTACAAAATTCCAGCTACATCTGACAGCTCTTGTAGTCTGTCTTCTGACGGATACTGTACAAGTGCAGAAAGATGAGTCTGTATGTATATATGTGTGTGTATATATAAATAAAAATCCAGAATGTCATACATCAAATCTGATCTTACTTTTATTATATAAACTAGTGCAGTGTAGCCTATAATGACCTTAGTTGCTATGAATAACGAACTCATTACCTGTGCCTAGGTGTCATTCAAACTTATTAATGCCCCTGGAAATCTTGAAATTCTCTAATGTCAGTGAGAATAAACTTATAAAGCAGCATGCTGTCTAAGAAGGAGAAAGCCCAAGTCATTTGAAATTTGTCAACATTAAGAAACAGCACAAAATTGAGCAGATTGAATTGTTTCTTATTACAGAGCCCTTCAGTGAATTGCATTTTCTCATGATTTCCAAACTTGATTTGAATGCAGTCAAGCATATTCTGGCCATTAGGTTTTTAGAACCAGAGTAAAGGACAGTTTTTAAAATTAGACAAAATTTTTCAAGGAAAAATGTTTTACCTGACAATGCTGTCCTCTTTACAACCTTATAAAGGAAAAAAAATCCTGAAGATACGTGGGACATTCACTGTTATGACTACAAAAGAGTGCACTTTACAAAATCTCTGTAAAATTAAATTCCCCTTACCAGCTGAAGATTTACTGTTTAATCTATCAGAAGATAAATTATGCTTTGAAAATGCACTTACATCTAGGTTACATGAAATACAAATTAAAAATAAGAATGTTCCTGAAAAATGCCATAAACAAAAGTATGATACTACTGGTTTTAGTTCAGGTAATAGCAAAGCCCTATTCCTGGATAATATTTCCTGTAATGTATTAGACATCTTTCTTATTAGGGCTCAGTTGTTCCATTTAAGAGAAATATGGGAAGACATAATCATGCATTCAAAGCTGTTCTTTGTCAAAAACAGGCTGCAAACACACACCTGTATCATTTTCTTTTATCATTATATTCAGTACAGACATGTATGTTTCTGATTTCATTTTTTACTGACCCTTTGGCAGCCTTTCAGAGGTGGTTAAAAAATCTTCATATCTTTACAGAACTGCATGTATGTGAATTCCTGGCCTGATGGGTGCTTCTGACTACTGCTGAATTGAAAACAAAAGTCTCTTTAGGGTGGAAAACTTTGAAAATGCTACATACAAGGTACAGAACCTCAGATAATAAAAGCGCTACTGATGTTCTCAATTTAAATCAACAGAAATCTCAAAAAGTGAAATGATTTGCAAAACAACTTGCTTGTTATTCTAGATTGTACCACAAAGTAGCGAAGCGTAACCAGATTTGTATTCTGTTTTCTTTATCTGAATGCCTCATGTTACAGGCAGTAGCACAGATTTGGGTAGCCACAGAAATCCTATTATTTTCTGTAGTGTGGGAATTCTTCCAGGGCATCTGGAAAACTGCACACATGCAAAAAGGTCAGCCTCAAAACTTCATTCATTTGATTTCCGATGAAAACTACAGAAATAGGAAAAAAGGCAACCTCCCTCCCTCTCTGTACTATTGTATGAAAATCTACGAACATTTTGGGCTTTGACTTACAGCAACCATACTTTTATGTACTGCTATCTTCGAGCTTTTGCTGGAATACATATTTATTTATTATTCCCCAAGTGTTTGTATTTCATGTGTACCAGTGAAGCGCCTACCCCTGTATATGCAACACAGGAACGTAGGAGAAGTGACTATGAATTATATGTTAGAAAGTCAGAAGATTTAGTAAGCAGTTGGGCCTGGTTTTTTTTGGTTGTTTTGTAGTGGGGTTTTTTTTGTGTTTTTTTTTTATTTTCCTTATTTTTTTATTCATTCAAAGAAATAAGTAATATTTAATGTTTTAGCTGGTATATGATATTAATTAGGAGATCCAGCCATGAATCAGATTATCAGTATGTTCTGTTAACTCTATACAATTGGTAGTGTGAAGGCAGTGTAAAATAGCAGTGATTAAAACCGGTGCAAATACCAGGCAGCTTACAGTAGCAGCAGTTTTGGAGAATGTATTCCTTAATTATTGCAAATTTAGTTTTCCTGATTCAGAATTTTGAACCCTTGTTATTTTTTGCAAAATAACCCATAAATATTAACTGATCAGTGGCTTATGTAGAAAGCATCTCTTTTGGGAATGTGGAAAAAATAGGATACGGTGTTGATCAGAGCCTGCAATTCTGTGAGGCCTCTTCATGTGGCAGGGAGCATGTACTGCATTAGAAAATGCTAATAGACAGACTATGACATTCCCCCATTCTATTAAACCTTAAGGAGTGTCAGGATTTGCCATCTGGCTCTCCATGTGCACCACTTTTGTCAAATTTATTCTTTTTCTTCAGTTGTTCATCCTCCTTTTTTTCTTGGTTTTGTTGCTACCACCACCAGCCTTTTCATCCTTCCTTCCCTTCGAACAGAAATCTTCATTTTATCTAGAGATGCTTTTCTCCCTTCTGCTTCTGCCTGCCCACAGATGCTAATAACAGCTCCTTCTGCTCTAAAGCAATCAGGCAGCAGAAGCACTCAGTGCTAAAAAACAAGCAGATCTTGGTAGCAGCCCTCAATTTTTTCTCTTCCCTTTCTCTGCAGCAGTTACCACCTGCCTTCACCTCTGCAGAAACCTGTAAATATGGTAATATTCATCTGATGGAATGGACGGAGTAGAGGGAAACAGCAACATATGGTGGAGTTTCCTAAAGTACTAAACTGAATTAAAACTTAGTTGATTTTACTACATTTTGTGAAACTAACAAAACGTCTGAAATATAGATAAATATTATGCTGCTGTTCAGTGTAGCTAAAATGCCTGATGAATGTGATATACGTAAGAAGATTGACTGTTGTCGCGTTAAACAGAATACTGAAATAATGAATAAAATGCTACCCGATGTATTTTGGGTGAAAATGCAATAAATATTCTAATTCATAAGGGAGCATTCTCAGGCTGAGTGGAAATGAAAATATTTAATTTTCTATGCATGAGTGTCTATAATATTACAGATAAAAGGTGAATAAGTAGGGTTTGTTTTTATTGCAAAGGCAAGATTTGGATACTATATCCTGTGCAGGAAAATCAAATAAGATGTTCTGTCAGGAAGATAAAAAATAAATACCATTAGTTCTCTAGGCTGATTCTAAGCTATCAAAAATATGTCCAGTCTAACATAGATGACATTTAGTTATAGCACAGATGAATATTTAGTAATACTCTGCGGAGACTGAAAGGATGGCTTTTGTTTTACCAGACACTTGAAGACATGAGATTCAAAATGTTTCCTTTGTTTGGTGTCAAAAAGTATCATGATCATTTTGCCAAGCAGCACACAAACAAAACTATCAGGGGATATACCATGCTGACAGGCTTTGAGTTAGAAGATTAGTTTTGAATTAACAAAACTTCAAGTAATTTTCTAGGTCTTTCAGTCAAATGTAGGACAGATGTTTTATAAATAGTGCAATGCATAACATAATAAGTGGCTTTAAAGATTTTCAGTAAGGTCAAAGCAAGACCTACTTTGGGGGCAATTGGCAGGTGGCAACAAGTAAAGTATAAATTAAATCCCAAATCTGTTTTTCAAAACAAAAACACGTGTAACTTAGATTTGGTAATGAATGGGCAGTCTCAATGAGGCAGTTGAATTAAAAAGCAGCAGTTGTGCATTTTCATAAGCAAGAGAGAGTGCAACTTGATTGTTCCTTCACAGTCTTTGTTGGACTTGTCAAGCAGTGCCAGAATAGGAGATACTATCCTTTATGAATACCCATCATACAGGCATGATCCTCTTTGGGAATGTGTGGGAACCTCTGTACAAAGGTACCAGAATATTTTATTCCTCATCTTTAATAGGAATAACTTTATCCATATGAAGATGATTCTGTTTGCATCTACTCTAAGAGAGTTATTTGCTGTGCAGCACAGCGGTCCTCAGGTACAACAGGCGTACTAAGCGAGGCAGACTTCAGGCAGACTTCTATATAATAAGAGATTAACAATGCAGGTTATGCTATACTGGCTGCACCAACCTAGCTGAAGCGAGGCAACTTTGCAGCACAGATGAGGCTGCAGATTAAGCTGACTGTGAAGTTGATAGTGCAGTGATATCTCCCTTCTATTTAATTTATCCAACTCTGTGTTCTGAGCGCTGACTCCAGGTCAGCAAAGAGGCTGTGCACATAATATAAAGACTATCTGTGTTCTTAAGTTTGAAAGCTTATGAGTATAGTCTCTGTTGAATCAAGGCTTACATGATAAAAATGAAACTGGTATAGAAAATTTCCTGGTTTTGCAGACAAATGCAGAAGAGTAGTGTTATATAAGCAACATTAAAAGCAACACTGACAAAACAATGGAAGAATGGGTTCTTGAAAACTGCCATCAGGGCATGAACAGGAAGGATTATGTAGTAGAAAGAAAAAATTGTTTCTTAAGTCAGATGCATTGCGCACCAGACTCTCAGCATTCATTTAATGGGAAAGTAACTTTCTGCTTGATAAGAATGCAAAGAATATCTTGAAAGCATGAACCAGATGGGGAGTGATGTACTTTGATAGGCTTCATCAGTAAAGCCTGAAAACCACAACCTTTGTGTATTTTAATAACCTATTCATTTCAATGCTCCATTCATCTAGCTACCAAATGATGACACCTAAAAATATACATCACTGGTTCTAACTCAGCAACAGCTAGCAGCAAAAAGACATCTGATTGCAATACAAAGGGAGTATATCTGCAGGGGGTAACTTCTTTGTTGTCACAAAAGAGATGACAGAAGATTTGACCATTAGAAAAGACAGACCACTAATTTGCTTCTCTATTTAGGGAGAAACAAGGCCCAAGATTCTCAGAAGAATTAAGCTTGGCATTCTGTTCTGGTAAACCCAGGGAGACACAAACAAAAAAAGGTAATATTCCAGTATATTAAGTCAAGTCTGTCAGAACACAGCAGTGGTACTACTTTTAACATACAGACATACTGATTAGAGCTACAGTTTGGCATTCAGAGTCAGCAGAGCTAGAAGAACATCAGTACTTCTTTTCATTCCATGTCTAGTGATTAATATTCAGTAATATGTCTTGTGACAACTACTTTCCTCTTGTCACCCTTTATAATACCTGTTTTTTACAAGCTATTAAAAGAACTGTTAAAAGCTACTCTTGTGTGTCCATGATCCAAAGCTACACTTATCTGTGTGTATAGATTGTTTGTCTAGCTGTGCACTTGCAGAGCCAGTACAATATATGGAGTAGACTAAGCAGGTGGTAGAATGATGAATCTCTAAACTTATTTCAAAGTATACCCTGATCGGTGTAGTTGTCTTGGGACATAAGCATCTTCAGAAGCTTAAGAGACGAACCAGAAAATTTATAACATGCAGTACTTTGTTTTTCCACAATAATCTTTATGTAACTTTATTTATTATTACATTAAATAATGTTTGGTTTTAGGCTGTGGCTTCTAAGCTTTGTTGTTTCCATCCTTTTCTTCACTTGTAGTGATAGGACAAGGGGTAACGGGTTAAAACTTAAACAGGGGAAGTTTAGATTGGATATGAGGAAATTCTTTCCTGTTAGGGTGGTGAGGCCCTGGAATGGGTTGCCCAGGGAGGTTGTGAATGCTCCATCCCTGGCAGTGTTCAAGACCAGGTTGGACGAGGCCTTGGGTGATATGGTTTAGTGTGAGGTGTCCCTGCCTGTGGCAGGGGGGTTGGAACTTTCCAACCCTAACCATTCTATGATTCTATGATTCTACTTGGAACTAGAAATATAAATCAGTGAATGAGTAACAGAATTTGGGATCTAATGTTTTAAGTTCTTTATTTGAATTTGCAAGACTTCTAGAGTGATTTCTTACCATTAACTGATGGTGTTCAATTATAGAGTGTTTCTGAATGTGTGAAAGTCTCCTTTTTTAATAATATCATTTAGCAATGCATTCTATTGGGAGTTATGGCATGGGGAGGAGGAGAAACTCAGATTACAAGTTTTAAACTAGTATTCATTTTATCAGTAAGCATTTCTGAATTGTAAATGAGGGAGAACAGAAACTTCCAGTCTTAATTTGTTCTAGTCAGTGTTAATGTTTGGTTTTAATATGCGTTCACGTGTTTTTCTTTTCTTTTTGTTTTCTTGGCTTTTCATACTCCTCTCACCTCTCTTTGGCCTCCTTGTGTTTTCCTCACACTTTCTAGTTTTCCTCACACTTTCTAGTTAGTACTCTGAAAGTTTTGACTGTTGAGTTGGGCAACTCGATACTTCTGTTGTAGGGACTAATGTGATTTTACTTTAGGGTTATAATAACTGATCTTTTCTCAGTTAAGAAGCCCACCTGAAGACAAATTGATTTGAGTCAGACTGAAACCAATACTTTTCAGAGTTTGTGAAGAAACTTACAGATTTCTTCTGGGCATTTTAATAAAATTATAAAACTAGACTAATGAGGGGAGATAGATGATTCTTGCAAAGTCCAGCAAATGCTAGGGCTGATTATTGTCAGCCACTATACCTGTCCCTTTCATTTTTTGCTCCAGTATATTTTTAAGCATTTTATACAAAATTCCACAAAGCATGTGGAATTCTAACCCTTCCCAGTGTTTTTTTCAGCTGAGTGTATTTGCATCTGGTATAATTGCCAATTCATTCTTCAACAAATGATATTAACCAAAGAATGTTTTACCAGTCTATTCCAGAGTAATGTGGAGTGCCTAATATTTATATATGTCTGTATTCCTGTATAAATATGCTTAAAAACAAGTTAACAGAAGTTGCACATTATATCAATATTTCATGATAAAATAAATGTCCATATGGATACATAGGGGAGATAACTGCCTATCCTCTTGCCATGTCACACTCACATGGTAAATATTGAATGTCATAAAAATTGTTCAGATATATCTGCAATATTTTCTTTATAACAGGAAAACTAATAGAGTCAAGTACAGTTGAAAGAACAAGTGTGGTGTTGTGTTGCTTTATGATCTGTGCTCTATGTAACACACTCTTGACCTTTCAAGGAACTGCTTTCTTCTTTCAAATGTAGTTTCTCTTTTTTTATGAGTCTCGATATCTATGGGTCAAGGAGGAAAGCAATAGAGTATTGCAGTAAATTGACTAGCATACAATTCCACTGTCCCTGCAATTGAATCAGAGTTGTGCAACATATGCCTTATACTAAAATAGCTGGAGACTGTGTTTTGCTTCAAGTGGTAGGAAGCTAGATTTCCACAGGCAGGAGGTTAAGTTGTAGCTGTTCTTTTTTTCTAGTGTATGTAGTGGTAAAAGTGAACATTAAAGCATGCAAGTGACCAATTTTATAGCAGAACTTTTTCTGCCATTTGTACAGCAGACTCCCCTCAAACCAAGCTTCTCAATGGATGCAGAAACATGAAAATACAGGATCATTTCAGTAAAGTTTGTTAGTGTTCACTTGCTTTTCAAGAAAAGTGAAACAGTTTTGCGTATACAAATGTAAGCTGATGGGGATTAGAATAATGACTGTTAATGAAATAAGTGGGAGTCTTCAGAGAGAGAGGAGAGTGTATCATCTACTGCTGCTTTGGCATCTGTTGGCTCATAGGCATGCAGGGATTAATATTCCGATACTGCTTCAGTGATTTACTTATCAGTCTGTGGAGTTTGCTAAATGGTCATCCCAGAAAAAAAAAACCTGAGATTATTTTTTCTTTGGATGTATGAGTTAAGAATTTGAGGAAGCTTTCAAATAAAAATTGCAGGAAACAGTTATTCTGGTTATGAAAATACATCTCTTGAAGTTGCAAGCCTCCTTATCTTTTTTGTTATTCAGAAGGACTGGAAGATAGGTTTTTTTTTCTGATGTTGAATTACTCTAAGTGAGGGAAGCTAGTTTCCTTTAGGTAAACATTAGAAAAGTTGGTCAGATAAGCATTTATTATCTGCCTTCTGTGATAAGCATGATTTATACATGGAAATTATTTTTTTTGAAAGATGTGATGCCTTGTTCCTCTTAAGTACCCATAAAGTTGCAAATGAGAATATTGACTGTGATATTGATCAGCTCAATGATGGTGCTGAGACATCACTATATTAATTGGAAGGTCCTAAACTTAGTTAATAACCTTTCATTCTTCTCTCTCTCTGTCTCTCTCCTTTTCCCACTTCCTCATAGCTATGCAATATACATGACTAAAAGTGTACTGTGTTTAGTGGTGTTTTTGTCCAGGTGTAAGCATAGCACTAAGGACAAGCAAAAGAATGCAGTAGCCATTTCAGTGAGGAGTTGTTTTGGTTTTCTTTTCCCTCCAGCCCCCCTTTGATTTCAAATGCAATTTGCTTCATAGCTGATGAAAGGAAAAGAAACAGCAGGAAGTGAAAGTTATGCTACCCTAATTATCTGCCATATTTTCAGATAAATGTGTTTTATTTTTGTATGTATTAAAATATTTAGTCCTCATGTGTTTGTAATATGTAGTCTGTATCAGGAAGAGAGGCCACTATTTAGCTGGTAAAGTTAACACCAAGAGACAAAAAAATGTTACCTCAATATTACTTATGCTAATCCAGAAAGCAACTTTATCTTATTAATGCAGTTGTTACTGGTGTGGCATCTGGTACCTTGGAGTACATCAGGTACATTATTGGTATAAAAACATTACCCTAACAGACAGCTGTATTATCCAAAATGTTTTTTTTTTTATGTGGCTCTAGCCTAAGGCTTTTTCTACCCACAAATATTACCACTTTACCTGTAAATGGTAGCTGGTATCGTTTAAAGGGTCTGAACGTCTGGATCCTGGGCAGCTGGGGTACACATACTCAGTCATTTAACAAATACGCATGGCTGTAACCCATCCAGGAAGATGTATAAGCTGTATTGTTACAGGCTACCTTTTCAAAATTAACTAAATCCACATTAACAGTTCTGCTGGCATAGTTACTTTAAAGAATAATTGTATTCTGTGTACAATTTTAAATGGCAAAAATTACACAGGGTTTTGTTGGGTCAGTGCAGTCATGGGGATATAGTGATATTTTCCTACTTGAATTAGCTGAATTTCAGGTCTTCTTTTCTGTTTTGCCCCCTGGATCATGTATATACCAAACCACATACCCCACATGCTATGGGATAGCTTAATAGCTTGGTATACAGAAGAAAGAGAAACAAAATCTCATGAAAATGGAGAGACTGAACTAAAAATAGGACCTGACAGAAGGGAAGGAAGACATCTTCTGAACCATTTTAAAATCACATGTAGAAATACACTATGCTCTGGTTCTGAATGTCGCTTTCATTTTGGCTGTTTTGATGGCGCCTATACTTAAAAAAATCAGAATTCCTATCATGATTTTTACTGTTTTCTTTTAGGTTCACTTCTCCTAGTGTGTCCAGCTGAATCCTTCAAATTTGTGTTGAAGCCTACCAGACAGACGACAGGAAGTTTATAAGCCTGGGGGAATCTTGTGCTAGCAATTCATAGGCAGTGTGAGCAGCACACTGTACCTTCAGGTCACATTACTTATTGATTTTATTTAAAATGTTGTTTCATAGAAATAACCTTACACTGTGCGCAACAGATTTTCCTAGGGCTTGAATAGACATCAGTATGATACAGATAAGAATGATACAGCAGCAGTTGTGTCATCACACTGCAAAGTTATCAGTATCACCAAACCTTTTTAAAGGAACTTAAGCATTGCGGTCTTTGAAAACCAAACAGTGGATAAATTACTGCTTTTATTCCTACTCAGGAGAACAACAGGATGCCACTGATCAGACTGAAAAATAGGTAAGACGATGGAAAGCTAAAATGAGTGTAGTTTGTTGCTGTTAGAACAAGTCCCGTGCCTTTTATAAACTTTTTCCACTTTTTTCAGTTGCAAGTTCCCTGTAAAAAATACAGAGATCATGAGCATAGATGTTAGCTTCTGGAGGCACTGAGATCTCTGATGGATAGGTAGGTGGTGGTGAATCTCGCTGCAGACTCTTAAAAGATGTCATTTCCAACCTTTCATCCTCATCCTTTGTGGAAGTTACTTTCTGTGTAGTAAAGCTGTAGAAAAGCTAGCAGAAGTGGACTTTTGCCTCTACTTTTGTTGCTTTTTCATGTGGCTCAGTATAGACACTCAGCTTTGAACTGGAATGGCTGAAGCATAGAAATGGTCCTTTTTAGCAACTCTGGTAGTAGCTTCAAGGTAGTAGCTTCAAGCAAAGGGGTGAGAGTTAAGAAGCTGGAGAAACACCAGTTTTTGTGGGTTGTGGGATTCAGGGGTAACAATCAATACCTCTGAGTGTCTTAAACTATCAAATTAATAAATTCTCTGAGTTAGAGCTGGCAGCTTCACTGGGTCCTCTCCTGACATGATGTGATGTAGGTGAGAGGGTGTGAGCATCTTACCGATTCATTGTTTTAGGTTGATGGGGAAAACACAGCCACTGGCAGAAAGCCAAGATCTAAAAGTGAGTTTCTTGAGTTGTGTTCTTGATACTCAGCTCAAGGAATGCATATCATGGGGTTGTACCATCTTAGGTTTGGAGTGGTAATGGATTAATGTGGATTGGCTAAGGAACTGTGGACATTTCGTGATCAACCCAGATGTCTTAGCCTTAGGAGATGGTGGCTATGAAGAATACAGTTGAACAATGGACATGTGAGCCATCCCATCTGTTTAGTCTTAGCCAAACTCTGAGTTAAGTTGTAAGGCCTGAACCCAAGTTAACCAGGCTGCAAGGCCTAACCTTAGGTTACTAAAGGACAGCCATGTGCAGTAGAACAAGGAACTTGGCGTTTGCTCCAGGTTAACAAGATGTAGAAGCGGGATGGGAAAACTGTAAGATGTGTGCAAAAAGTAACAAATGGACAAGCTTTCAGCTAAACTATTATCTACTTTGAAAATGTGTGGACAGCACTTTTGAGCCAATCAGAATCTATATTGGTTACATCAACTAGTCCTATAAACTATAAAAGCTGTTGATGTGGTTGAGTAAATTTGGCAATCGCTTGATCACATTGATCGCCTCTGCATTGTCCGTAACTCCCGCGTCAGATTAATACAGGGATTAAATTTCTCCTCATGTCAGTGCAGAGAGAAGTAGTCTGAATCAGGACTTTTGTGTTTCACACACAGGTTTTCTGCACCAACCCAACACTTGTTTGTAAATGAGTACCATAATAGTAGGCCTATGTGTTGGTATAATACCGGTATAAATCTTACTAGAAATTATCTGTTCTTGTGTGGCTGCCCAGTTTTCTCTCACCATGACTTTTCAAATACCTTGGTTTGGGGTTGGTGGTGAATGCGAGTTACTTGGATTTGTTTGATTTTCTTGGGGTAATTTTCTTTTATTGGGAAAGGAAAATAAGAATTTCAAATTAATATTTCCTACTAGCAGCTCAAAAAGCATCAAGCATAGATATGGCATATTGCTTTCCAAACTGTGATCAGGCATTGCTAATTGTAGTGATAGTCTTGGAACTGAGGAAAATTCTACTCAAATCTGTTCTTAGTAAGCTGTATACAGTGTACATTTAAATACATGTATATACATGAACATATAATTGAGATGGATATACAGGTGGCATACTTCAAGAAAGAAAGAGTCAGAAAAAGAGATTAAAGTTAAATGTGTATTTAAATTGGGATTTTAGAAACACTTGCTTTTCTTGCATGCACATTCAGATGTTTTGAGAAGTTAAATAGGATTCAGTTGTTTGAGGATTACTTTGTGTATGACTTGGATTTAAATCACAAGGCATTTCAGATCATCTACTGTGTTCAAAGCTGCTGCTGTTAAAGGATTTATACACAGTATTGCTTCCAGGATATTAGTATAGCAGGTCTTCTCCTAGCTGAATTTGAAGTGGAATGTAGATTTTATATTGTTCTTGTCTTATGTGGTTTGTTTTTTTTTGAGCAATCTTGATCTGCTGTTTAAAAGTATGAACTGGTTTAAAATTATTAGTGTTGTTTAGAGGATTTTAAATAGAATAACATGGAGTTAAGCTATGTGAAACCATTCTTTCCATTTAATTATAAAAGAGTAAAAATAAAGTCTCTAGAGTGAAAAAAGTACTTAGAATCATCTTTTCAGTCTTCAGATTGTAAAAAAACCTCACCGATGATACTTCATTGAGGCTAATGTCAGTGTCTTGGATTATCATTATGTAGAATTTTTCCAATGGGATGAAAAGAACATAGAGTATTTCTAAGGGAAAAAGGAGAAGATTTTGTTAAGCTTTTCAAGCAGAGTCAAAAGAAAATGAAATATGCCTACAGTATTTCACCCACAAACAGATGGCCAAACATAACAAATCAATAGTATGTAAATAACAGTGTTAAGAAGATCTGTTGCGTGAAAAATGACTGGTTTCTTGGCTGCTACCTTCCTACAGCCTAAACCTTCACAGAGAAGGGTGGGGTTTTTGACAGATGCAGTGGCTCGAAGTTGCCATCTTCATTTACAAGACCATTTTTAAAACAAAAAAAAGTCCAATGCAGAATCAACAGATGCCCGTTTAGAACTTGAAAAGTCAGTACATAAGAAGCATGCAGTGCTGTGAGGTCTGAAAGACAAAAGCACCAGAAGGAAAAGCTGTTCTGTTTTTGTGAGGGCTGTGAGTCCCCTGTACCTACTTAAGTCTGCCACAGAGAACTTGTGCTGGGACTCTTGCAGATTTGAGCAGAATTGTTACAGGAGGCAGATTGTGAAATAGTGAACTGCTTGTTCTGCGAGGTCATTAGAGCGTTGGTACAAAGTTGTGTCTTCCCATTTAAATTCACAAGAAAAACATTGGTCCAGATTGTGTCTTCGTGTGACATTCGTGGAAATATAATTTATTCTGTCCTTTTAAGACCTACGGTCATTTTTCAGGTGTATTGCAAATAATGCCTCTAGTATTTTAAGACATATTTTGCCCCTAAAGCATGCTAAGGACGTTCGCTCATTCAAATGACAGTAATGGGGGATTCAGTCATAATTTTAAAGAAGGATTGTGCAAGTGACTTGACTTACGACCTCAGGCTATTGATTTTAAATCTCTCTCACAGTGGCTTCCCTTCTGTGGAATGTGAATGATGATGTTTTACTTCCCTACTTTAGTAAAGCATTTTGATTTCCTTGGATTAGAACTTTTCCCTGGCCTTGGTTCTGTACAGCATTGTACAAAATAGAAGTCAAACATTACAAAATACAAAATGGGCATAAAGACCCCGGTTTTAAATTGAGATTCTGCTGCTTATTATTTTAGAGGAATCAAAAATGTCCTATAGTCTTCTGAATATAGCAAGATATGATAAAGTATGGATAAATCATAAGTTTAATAATTAGGAGTTAAAAGCACTTAAGTTATTCTTTGAGAAATGTACGAGTTTAAAAATATTATTTTTTTTGTAATTGATCTGAAATCTTTTGAATATTCTATAAAATCAATCTTTGTGAAATAAATACATTCCTGATTATTTTACTTTTTTATTATTGCTCTTTCTTACTAAAATAATTCTCTGGTTTGAGATTTCCTTAAATAGAGTAAATTAGCCCAATATCCATCCATCCCAACATACTTTTAGTCTATTTGCCTAATATTACACATCATCAAATCATGAGAAATAATGTGTGATAATATGGTTGGGGATTTTTTTTTCTGCTGCCTGTCTCCGTGTCTTTTTAAAAGGCAATTTTCTAGCTTTGTTTGCAGTTACATGGTTGTGTCAAAGATGTAGATAATTTCAGGAGTGTTGGAACCAACCTCAACCCAAACACTCCTGAACTTGAACGTTCAGAAGACAGATCTGAAGGTGATCTGTTAAGATGTTTAAATATTCTTTATCTTACTGTGTTTATATGATGGGGGTTAGGAAAGATGGAAAAGAGTTGACATTTTTTTAAACAAACCATAGAAATAAACTATTTTCATGCATTTCCCCATCTGTTCTCATACAGAGTTTGTATTTGATAGATGATATCTAAGGGAAAGTTAAGGTTGCTTCGGTGCTATAAATTTATTAAGCAGGAACAGTATTTAAAGAAGTCACCAGGAAAGAGAACGAGTACTTCTGAACAGATGACTGAAAGAAGGATTATCTCTGAGTGTGCTACAGAAGCTGTTTTCCAAGGAGAATGCTAATTCCTGAAATTGCAACAAAATGTGCTTCATGTTTCCCCCCTCCTCCTCTCTCTTAGGAATCACATTGTCTTTTAGAGAATGTAATGCCTCCTGAAATTGCTGTTCTGTCAGTGTTCCCTCCCTTAATCATAAAGCATTTCATCTAGTATGGGAGTACCCTGGAAGTACACAACTCAGTCACCATTAAAAGGTATAACTGAGTTTCCAATGTAAGCAGAAGAGTAATACAATAAGTGAGAATATTTTTTTGAAATAGACACTGAAGTACTCTATTAAATCTGTCAGCATTAGTATATCAGAGTAAAGGATGAAGCCATAGCAAATGCTTTTATAGTCTTGTCTCAGTTTTGATACCTTCATCGCTAAATTTGATTCAGTTTCTTTCTTTAGATCTTTCAGTTCTGTTCTGGCTTTGGGTGACACTTTCCCATGCCTCCATTCTCTTTTCATAGTTTGCTATCTTTCCTTGTAGAGAGTTGAAAATGTGTTACAGGTCGTTAATATAACTAATCTCAAAGTGCTTGTACGATAAACATTGCTAGCTCTAGCAAGATAGACCATTTCCCTCTGTATGTTCTGAAATTGCAGCAGTAAACTCTGAATTCTGTTGCTATCAAATGCTCTCCTATTGCCTCTCCACTTGACTTTCTTGTGTGAAGCTTGTATTAACTCCAACATGACCACAGTCTGGTCATGAAGAGGGTGTTGAATGTTCATTGATAAAGAGCAAAGCTGGTGTTAGGAAAACTGACTTAACAACATGAACGTCAGCACAACAGTTTTGTAATGAAAGCACCTGATAATATTTACACTTAAAGTGTAAAGTGTAGCAAATACAATGCCAGTATGGATACAATAATTTTATATGAAGAGAAACAGAGAAACATTATTATAATAATGGTTTCTTAGTTGGACGACTTAATAAGGATCATTTTCTGGTGACAAGCTGGTTAATTAAAGCAGGCAGTCAGAACTGAATCTGCTTAGAGAGCAAATGGTAGCATTTATTCCTGTGGGTTCAGTTTAAAATTCTCCTGTTTTCCTGCAAATAGGAAAAGAGAAAGCATCCAGTTGCAATTGTGAAACCTTTCCTCCTCCTGCTTTTTTTAACCACTTGATCAGTTTCCTACTGCAGGTTCAATTTACAGCTTGCTCAGTTTTGAATTAGATGAGCAATTATTCAGTTTTACTGAACAGATTTGGCCTTCTGGATTGTCTTGCAGTGCATCTTTTTTCCCTTTCCCACCCATTTTTTAACTCTGTGAAGGTCAAAATCTGTCCATGTACTGCTGATAAAGTTTCTATTGTTGGACTCCTGCTCAACCTTCTGCCCTGTTCATAGAACCATAGGATAGGGTTGGAAGGGACTTTAAGATCATCCAGTTCCAACCCCGCTGCCATGGGCAGGGACACCTCACGCTAAACCATCTCATCCAAGTCTCTGTCCATCCTGGCCTTGAACACCGCCAGGGATGGAACATTCACACCTTCCCTGGGCAACCCATTCCAGTGCCTCACCACCCTAACAGGAAAGAATTTCTTCCTTATTTCTTCTTATTTCTTCCTTATTTCCTTATTTCTTCCTCTTCTTTTTGGTGGCCCAGTGCATGATTCCTGATTATTACCTTCTGTCTTATGAAAATACCTACACTAGCATATAGTTCTACGTGCGTGGTGTTCTATTACCGACGAACACTGTCATAGGGTGAAAAAATTTTCTAGAAAAATGTCAATGCTGAATTTGCTGAAATTGTTGTAATAATCTATAAGTAGTTTGTTTTTTTCTGGTGATTTACTATTTGGATTCATCTTTACTTTAGAAGGTGGTTTCATGTTTTCCTGGAAGGACTCAGTTTTCAGCTATTAGCAGGTTTTAACCAGCTGAATTACAATAACACCCACAATGCAAGTAGCACATTCCAAGCATAAAATTATACATTTTTTGCTCAGATGGTTTATGATCCGTATTACTGAATCAGTGGAGTTATGCCAGGTTATGCCATTTGAAGATTTGGCCCTCAGTAGTACACAACATTCTAGTTTCAAGGACCATTACTCAGATAGAATAACCTAATCATGCTAAAGGCCAAATATCTCCTGCGCTAAACTTTGGTACAGAAAATTCTTTTCTCAAATTGTTGTGATAGAAAACAAAAGTGCAGGTGGATAATTAGTATAAAATTTATATGGTATTGCTTTTTCTTACTTCTAGAAGGTATTCCTTAAGGTCCTGTGGAAGTAAAATGTGACTTTCAAAATGCAGAATGATTCTGGTTGTTTGGAATGCCCATGTTAAAATCTCTAATTTTAATGATGGCTGTTTCAACACTGCTTTTAAATACGCTGATGGCTAAATTTTAATTGGCCCGAATAAACACTGACATGTAAGCAGCCAGGAATTCTTGACTCCCTATTGCCTGCACTGCCATAGCTACATATGTTAGGTTGTATAGCAGACTTACTGATAAGATTGTGTAATTTGTGTTACTAATATTGCCAGGAAACAGTAGTGGGGGAATGGAGAATTACTTACAGCAAAGTTAAAATACAGGGTTTATGGACTATGTATGGCATTGCTATGTCAAAATGAAGCAGAAAGATTTCATCAGTTTCCATTTAGATTCCATTAACACACACAACAATTCAAGTGTTAACAGAGTCCATTTCTTGATGACTTAACACTCACACAGATGCCATTGAACAAAGATTTTGTGGTTAAAAAAGATTTTCTGGAGCTTTACAATGGATAAAATATGTTTGCCTTGACAGTGGTGTAGGTTAGCTGAAAGTATAATGTAAGGAAATTCTAGTCCATTGTATCTATGGGTAAAAATAGGTGGGAATGTAAAGGGTTATTACTTCTATAGAGTTTATTATTACCAATACTCATTCAGAAGATTAGAGATGACCTAAAATCCCAGTTTTAGGGATGACCTAAAAAGATGTTTCAGAAATAGAGGCTTAGTGATGGCCATGGTTTTTAAGTCACGGGGATTGCTTAGGTGGTTGGTTGTGTTCAGAGCCTTCCTACTCTGAAAATACTAATGCTTTGCTCAAGAAATTCCTTCTTGCAGGTGTTCAGCCTGCATGCCCAAGTTATTACATTGCTTCATGCCAGGCCACATTGCTGCAACTCTGAAAGTTAATTAGAGCTAATCCACGGAGTCACAATCTGCCTTGCTTTGAGAGCTACCAAAACACTAGTGCCAGCATTTACAGAAAAGGAGCCAAATACCTAGAGCCCAGGAGAATGGACCTTTCAGACTGCATGTGCAAGTGCAATTTTCTATGAAGTATTGTACTGGGAGAAAAATGTTCTTTGAGATTATTACAATAACAGTAGATTGATCCAATGTTGGCAAATACTTTTGCTTTGTGTAATTAAGATGAGTTAATAGATGGTATCTAAGGTTAATTTTATTTTAGTTAAGGGATCATAGAATGGTTTGGGTTGTAAGGGACCTTCAAAGGTCATCTAATCCACCCCGTGCAATGAGCAGGGACATTCAGAGGTTATAATCTAATTTTTAACAGCTTAAAAGAGTGGTAACAAAATGTAAACCCTTTATTACAGGGTGGTGTTTTTCAGTTTTACAGCACAGGAAAGAGACTGAATTCTGTGGAGGGTGAACTGCATCCCTCAGTTGTAAGACAGTTTGCAAATGAGTTTGTTAATGCACTACGACACTGGCAAAGTGAGTACTGGATGTTTGCTAGCTGTCTTACCTAAATGAGTGGTTAAGAATGTACTGAATATTCTAATTTGATTTTGAATCTGACACCGATAACTTTAAAAGCTTAGGATGGCTTAGAATGGTCGGAGTTGAAAAAATACAGTGGGAGTTTTAGGGGAATTTAACCAAACTGGCAACGTCCTGGGGTGAAGTAAGTTGTCCGTCTGTACCTCCTATCATGCTCACTCTGTTGTCCAGCTGTCAGCTGCTTAAAGCACAAAACAAGAATATAGTTTCCTGAGACTGCAATGGCAGTGTAAGAAGATTCTTTCCCTGACCATATCTTGTATTGCCTATTCCCTGAAAATTGCTTGTGAGGGTGTGAAGTGCATCAAATCAGATCAGGAACTGATTTAGATTAAAAATGAAGCCTCCTCCTCACCTTTATTTTCTTATCTCATTTCACTCCCTGGCCTGGGAGCTGTGCCGATGGCTGTGTTAGCACAGCAGGGTGCAGAGTGGGAGGAGATGAGGGGCAAGAGGCAGGCTCTCATGGCCAGAACTGGTACCGAAAATCTCTTCATATTGAACTGTGGCCTGTTTATTGGTACATTAAACATCTAGGGTCAGCATTGCAATCAGAAGAAAGGGGGAAGGTTTCTAGAGACTTTAACAGGTCTGCAAGTGCCATTAAAAAGACCACTAAGGCATAGGGACCAGTCATTTGAAGTACCTTATCAAAGTGTCTGAATCCTATTGTGTGAAACTTATCTTCATAGAACCACAGGATAGTTAGGGTTGGAAGGGACCTTAAGATCATTCAGTTCCACCCCCCCCTTGCATGGGCCGGGACACCTCGCACTAAACCATGTCATCCAAGGCTCTGTCCAACCTGGCCATGAACACCGCCAGGGATGGAGCATTCACAGCTTCCTTGGGCAACCCATTCCAGTGCCTCACCACCCTTACAGTAAAAAACTTCTTCCTTATATCTAATATAACTTCCCCTGTTTAAGTTTTAACCCGTTACCCTTGTCCCATCACTAAAGTCCCTAATGAAGAGTCCCTCTCCAGCATCCCTATAGGCCCCCTTCAGATACTGGAAGGCTGCTATGAGGTCTCCACGCAGCCTTTTCTTCTCCTGGCTGAACAGCCCCAAATTTCTCAGCCTGTCTTCATACAGGCGGTGCTCCAGTCCCCTGATCATCCTCGTGGCCTCCTCTGGACTTGTTCCAACAGTTCCATGTCCTTTTTATGTTGAGAACACCAGAACTGCACACAATACTCCAGGTGAGGTCTCACAAGAGCAGAGTGGCAGGATCACCTCCTTCGACCTGCTGGTCACGCTCCTTTTGGTGCAGCCCAGGATACAGTTGGCTTTCTGGTCTGTGAGCACACACTGAAGCCAGCTCATGTTCATTTTCTCATTAACCAACACCCCCAAGTCCTTCTCCGCAGGGCTGCTCTGAATCTTTTCTCTGCCCAACCTGTAGCTGTGCCTGGGATTGCCGCAGCCCAGGTGTAGGACCTTGCACTTGGCATGGTTAAACTTCATGAGGTTGGCATCAGCCCACCTCACAAGCGTGTCAAGGTCCCTCTGGATGGCATTCCTTCCCTCCATGGTATCAACCGAACCACACAGCTTGGTGTCATCGGCAAACTTGCTGAGGGCGCACTCAATCC
This sequence comes from Pezoporus wallicus, assembly GCF_028554395.1. Taxonomy (NCBI): domain Eukaryota; kingdom Metazoa; phylum Chordata; class Aves; order Psittaciformes; family Psittacidae; genus Pezoporus; species Pezoporus wallicus. The sequence continues at coordinate 550,954 of NW_026638360.1, read as the reverse complement.
CACTGTCCATGTCAGCGACAAAGATGTTGAACAAGACCGGTCCCAACACTGATCCCTGAGGGACACCACTTGTTACTGGTCTCGAGCTGGACATTGAGCCATTGACCACAACTCTTTGTGTGCAGCCATCCAGCCAGTTCTTTATCCACCGAGTGGTCCATCCATCAAATTGATGTCGCTCCAATTTAGAGACAAGGATGTCATGTGGGACAGTGTCAAACGCTTTGCACAAGTGCAGGTAGATGACATCAACTGCTCTGCCCCTTCTCATCAGTTCCGTAGCCCCATCATAGGCGGCCACCAAATTGGTCAGGAAGGATTTGCCCTTAGTGAAGCCATGCTGGCTGTCACCAAGCACCTTGTTGTTTTCATGTGCCTTAGCATGCCTTCCAGGAGAATCTGCTCCAAGATTTTGCCAGGCACAGAGGTGAGACTGACTGGTCTGTCATTCCCTGGGTTTTCCATTTTCCCTTTCTTGAAAATGGGGGTTATATTTCCCTCTTTCTGTCATCAGGAACTTCACCGGACTGCCATGATTATTCAAATATAATGGACAGTGGCTTAGCAACTTCATTTGCCAGCTCCTTCAGGACCCGCGGGTGGATTTAATTAGGTCCCATGGACTTGTGCACGTTCAGGTTCTTAAGATGGTCTCGAACCAAATCCTCTCCTACAGTGGGCCCAAGGTCTTCATTCTCACAGTCCCTGCATCTGCCTTCCAAGACTTGGGTAGTGTGGTCAGAGCCTTTGCCAGTGAAGACTGAGGCAAAGGAGTCATTCAGAACCTCAGCCTTCTCCAAATCCTTTGTAGCCAGCTCTCCTGATAGCTTCTGGAGAGGGCCCATGTTGTCCCTAGTCTGTGTTTTATTCTCAATGTACCTATAGAATCCCTTCCTGTTATCTTTCACATCCCTAGCCAAGTTTAATTCTAACTGGTCCTTGGCTTTCCTAACCTGGTCCCTAGATTCCCAGACAACATCCCTGTGTTCTTCCCAGGCTGCCTGTCCTTGCTTCCACCAAACTAATCCTCTTAGGAAACATAAAACTCGTTTGAAGTAGATGCAGGAAGTAGCACTGAATTAGGATGGAATTTTCCGGTATTGTGTTTCCCAAATAATCAGGAGTTATAAAGTACTTTCTCTTGTTGCAAGAGCCCCTCAAGCATACACAAAGTAGATCTCCAGGGAGCTAAAGCTTCCGCTAGTTTTCAAGTGACTCTTTTCCTGCAGCAGGGTGCAACTTTCTTTGATTTGATAGAGTTGACCCAATTGCTTACAATTCTGTATAATTCAATACTAATACATTTTTACAGGACCTTGTATTATTGTCTAATTTCTAATAAACAGATGTGGATTTCTCCATTTGTGAATCATTCATAAACCTATTATTGACTACTTCAGAAGTACTAAAAACTGTCTGATAGTTCAAATTTTTCAAGTTCAATGCAGATAGTGTGCTATTCATATTTTTTTGGCATGCTTTTTGGAAGTTCTCATAAATGGCTGTTGGAAATCTGAATGAGTATGGTTTTTTCTTTCCCTAGTATTTTGCCTGTTTGCAGTCTGTGGTCCAAATTACCTGTATGAAATGATTTATCTGTAAATTCAGATACTTGTGTGAGTACATGTGTGTACATGTATAAACACATATGAGTGTTATACATACATATACATCTACCATTATTATACTACCATTTCCGAGTGCTAAGAGGCTTTTGGAATATATATATTTCAGTTTAATGCTCAGACTGCATACCTCTGAAAAAGTTTGAGCCAAATTAACTGTACCATATTTGGTAGTTTGTACCCATTGCACTTTGTTGCTGATACTCAGTTAAGCACTTAACTTGCCTGCTCATTGATCCCATGTATTTATGCAGAGCTGTGCTCACTTTTAAATTCAATTTCCTCAGGGAGAATACAAATATTTTTAATTTTGCTTTGTGAACCATATGTTCAAGAGCCGCTACTACTTTGCTGTTTCAACTTTCTTTGCCTTTTTCTGCCTTTACAGTACTCCACAAATTCACTAGTACTATCTAAATAGAGCACTTGTAAATATGCCACTAAAAAAAAGTTTCTCCTACAATGTAGTTTTATCATGAACTCCCATTTATTTAGTTTATCCTAATATCCCTGTTGCTCAGTTCTTCTTTAAAAATGCATCTCTCTCTGCATATGTTTTGTGAGTCAGCTTTTACAAGTGTTTTACTGTTCACTCCTTTTATCTTAGCTCCAGCACTGTGGGTTTGCTATAGTACTTCTTTATACATTTATTTTGTGGGGGGCTTGGGGATTTTTATGTTTTGGAGGTTTTTTGAGGGGGTGGTGTGGTGTTTTTCTTCAGTGTTTCTGTCCACCAGAACATAATAAAAGTGTCTTCCTGCTGGCTATTTTTAGTTTTATGCAGTATTCACTTTGGCTCTGTCTTGTGCAGGTCATGTACCTGCTTCCATGACTGTTCCTGATTCTTCTTTTTGGTCATGTCAAGGAAGTAGAGCCTCCAAGAAGGAGAGTAAAAGCAAGTGAGACCCCAGGAGCAAATGGGCAGGAGAGGCCAGTAGTAGCTAAAATGACACAGTCAGACTAGATGACAGTTTAAGCCTGCTAGCAGTGTGGGGAAAGGCTGCAGCGTTTGCTTCAGGGAAAACAGTGAAGAGGTGAAAGTGGCCTCATTTCATAAAAGAGAGGAAAAGTAGAACTAAACCGATGGGAAAAAAAATGAGAAGAGACAGAATCTGTCCTTGCCTTGGCTTTGCTTTGAATATGTTTGTCCTGGGAGCTCTGTCTGTTAAATCTCAGTAAATTTAGCCTGGAAAATAATCAAAATTATATAATTGCAGCTTCAGGCTTTGCCAGCTGCAGATTTTGATATTTAAGTATCAGAGTGAGATGTCCAATGAACGTTTTGAATAGTGAGAAATATAAATCCAGTTTCCTCAGGAACTCACAAGATGACTGTCCTAGCTGGCTTTAATGCTGTAGTTCAGCAAAACGCTTAAGCACTTGTTGAACTTGAAGCATGGTTCCAGTTCTAGTGATGTGTATCCTTTGTGAGACCAAGTTACCATATATTTATATACATGTCTGTAAAACCAGCATTATTATCTCTCTTTTGCTACCTGTTGTTTCTGTAACCCCTGGATGTCCAATATGAGATACTGATAATTCTAGTCTGAAACAGTTGTTGTGCTGATCACACTTCTTTTCTGTTGAAGTTTTGGCTTGACCTGTAAATGTGAGATACAGGATGGATGGTCTTAGTTTCTTATGCCACTTGAACACTGAGCCCTTAAATCCAAAGATCTGGTTACCATCTTGTCAAAAATTTATCACATGCTAGCTGTGGCAACATAGATTTAGTTCTAAACAATACTCTAATCTGCTTTATTATTTTTGGCATCTTATTCACTGCAATCACTGTAATCTTGCCATCAGGCAGATGGAAAGGAACTATGAGACAGAAGAAGCTGGAAACAAGTTACTCCTTGGAGGAGATGGCTTATTACTCCCCAGCTAATGTCACCTTCCCAAGTACCCCTTTACAACAGATTTAAGGCCCTGATACTTCAGAAAAGTGAGGAAGATGATAAGGGATCATCCAGGTCAGAAGAGTTCTCACAGCAGAGTTGGAGAGTTCCATATATTATATGACCAGCTGTACTAGAGAGTGGTTGTGATTGATTACTCCACCCTAAGGGGAGCAGAGGGCCCCTTATGTTGAGTTGACCAGACTCACAGGGAAGTCTGCTGCCTCCCTGGGGCCAGGGTAAGGGACATCACCAGAAAATGTGTTCTTTTCCCCATTGCTTATACATTGTGTGGAATTTTTGATTTTTCTCTCTTGAAGGGCATGCACAGATAGAAGACATTGGGAACACCTGCATCTTCTGTCACCCTCAAGAGTTCAGGGATGCAACCAAGTAAATGATCAAGTGTCCATGACAAAGAATAAATGTTTATGTGATATATTTCTCCCTTGAGCAGATCCTCTGTTTCCTGGGATGTATGGTTTACTTCTTCTTTTGTGTCAGGTTAGTGTTTTGATTACTTTTTTTCCTACAGTCAGAGTTATTTTAAGCATCCTTCTACTTCTGAGACATGGAAGACAATGAAAGTTTGTTAAATTCTGCCATTTAAGTGGAACCATTATTACTTTCTTAAGCTGAGCTTTTTTTATGTGGTTTTCCAAGGACCTACCATTTCTGTGCTAAGCTTAGTAAACACACACATAGTAATTTTGAATTACAGCTGGAGCCATGAACAGGAAATCCATGCCCAATTGCCTTCTTATCCTTGTTTAAAGAAAATGAGTTTTGGGGAGTTGGTTATTTACATAATATTTTAACATAAAAATATGTTATTTGGTGTTAATAGTTATGTCTACTGAAAACACAAGATTAGTGGTATCTTAAATGGGGCTTTGGGATGGAGCCATCTGAAACTGTTGAAGAAGTCTGGAAGCTGAGTAGCAAAATTCTTCTGAAACAGCAGTGAGAGTGAGTCTAACTGTGACACAGGAAACATGTCAAATAGTCAAATAATTATATAATTGAAGTGAATAAGGGAAGATTTATTAAAATAATTAGAAGTATAACAGTGACATTAAAAGATACTAAAGACAGTCCAAATATGTATAACACAGCCTAGAGACGGATCAGTGTTGTCACCAATCAAACAAAATAGAATAATAGCACTCTGTGCAATGCAACAGTCCTCCACTTAATGCTTTTCTGCTTGTAAATGATGGGGGCTGATACTCTCTTGTGTTCATTTTGACTGTTTCCATGATTTCTGGATTTGTTTCAGGGTTTTTTTTTCCACTTTTTATGGCCTCTCATTCATCTGATGTTTTCACAGTCATATATAGGAGCTGCATAGCTGTAGGACTGGTTATGCATAGGATGAAGTCTTAGAACCCGATTTTAGTTTTTCAAAGATGCAGAGGAGGTCATGGAGTCATTTGAAGGCAACAGGCCGTGTAGACTCTAAGCCCCTCAGCAAATCAAAATCTTAATGATCCTCAACTCCTTTGTGAACTTAACTGTGTTTAAAACTGGAATTCAAGTGCCTGTGCCAGCAGAAAAAAATGTAGGGTGTATAAACACAAAGTGCCAATTTCGAGAATGAACAGTTCTGAATTCATGTAATTGCTATACCTTTCTATGGTTCTTTTTTCTTTTTAAATCAGAATGTATGGCTCTTTATTTTTTATTAATTTATTTCTTTAAACTTCATAGTAGCATTCAAGTAATAACAGTTCATAACTATACTGCAATACTTTGATAATAGCTTACAAAATAAAATTCTAAATATTAAAAAGAGAAATTTCCTCTGTAAACAATGGGAGAGCACCAGAGTTTTCCATAATTTTATTCCTGAATGTAGGTATTCAACAAGCTATAGTATATATGGTTTGTGTTTCAACAGTATTATTGTTTTAAAACCCTGTATTTAATTTATGAATAAATTGCTATGTCCTGATTTAGACACCTTCTCACCCACTGTGTTCCTGAAGTATCAGGGGTGTCTTTAATTTCTTGAATATCTAGGACGAATGATGTAAAGACTTGAAATGTCTCTCTTGTGAGCAAAGGTAATGCCAGATAATTTCATTTATGCTCATGAACCTAATCTTCTTAAAAGAAAATTCTTTATATTAATTCAATAAAGACTAATGGGCCTGTTAAAATAAGTTGCTTTCAATACAGGGTATTTATTGCCATAAATATCCCTGCTTTCTCCAGAAGCAGAGGAAAGCTCAGGGTCTTACTTTTCTCCACAGCAAAAGTATTGGCTGCAAAATTGTTCACATTACAACACCCTTGACACATTTTGTAGAGGTATATAAAATCATTCACATTATTTCAATTTATGGTGTAACTGGGTGCCAGAGCCTTTGAGCTTAGGCTCAATGTGAGCACAATACTGGTTATGAACGGGCAGTATAAATAAAAAACACCTGACCATTACACAAAGGCTACAGACAGTGTTGTTCTGTATCCAGTTGTTTAGTGTGCAGTAGTATGGAAAGCCTATTATACTAGTTTTATAGTTACAGATGCTGTTGCAGGTTATTCATCACACGGTCTTGAACAAACAAGAGGAAAGAACCAGTTGCTTATTATACACTACCTTCTCAAGATAACAGCTCTTTTCCTATCTAGAGGAATGCATTTTCAAAGCAATATTGATTTTTCTGTCATTCTTCTCTCCTCTCTCCTTAAGAACCCAGTTTTAGAATTATCTTTAGTCCTTAAAATTGATTGTCTTTTAAGACATTAATGTGCTTAGTCTCTCTTTCTTAACAAACTTGTATTCATTGAAGTTGTGTGTAAGTGGTATGCTTGCTTATGAGCACAGGACAGTATCTTTGTGGGTCAGCCCCTTGCAGGACGCATGCCTTTTTTAACTTCTGCTGTCAGATAGATGGAAGAATCTGTAAAAAGAGGTGATTTGTTTCACATGTTACTCAAAAGGCACAAACTTTCTGAATCAAAAATTCTCTCCAAAAGGTCCTTGGTTTGATTTGTTGTCGCTGATGTGCCTCAGACAGATCCTTATAAAAAAATAAACTAAAATGGCTGCCAGGATAAAATTGCAAGGCTATTTAGCAATGGTGTTTACCGCTTTAAGATGAGGAATAAGAAACCTGCGTGTGTAAAGCTTCTTGTCTGTGCTTTGATGAAAACTCGTGTGGATGGATTCCACATGCCCAATATAACAAGGAGCCTAAAATTTCAAGAGGAGCTTACAACCTGCCCTCAGGTGCCTTCTGCAAAGAGACCTTTCTTCTTCTGCAAAGAGACCTTTCTTCTTCTGCAAAGAGACCTTTGACCAAAGTATTGAAGCTCACTCCCCTTGAAAATGTTTTGATACAGCTATGGCCTTTGCCAGGTAAATGTAAATGTTTTCTGAACAGTATTTCTGTAAGTGTGCTTTGTGATGAGAGCAAACACAGATTTCTGAACAACCTGTTTCACAGGTAGTGATTCATTTGAAGCTTGCTCATTATGTATTTGCAACTTCTTTCTTTATCCCAGCCTTTTTCAAATCCTTCTCACTTTAAATTCAGAAGAGGACATGCCTAAATATTCCCAATGTCAAAAATCTTTTCCCTTCAAAGTATACTTATATAAATTTCCCATTTCCTTGAGAACAATCTGTGTAGACAAAGGCAAGTGTACATCAAAGTAGGATGGAGAAAATGTTACACCTAGGTCTTAGTTTGCTACTTCCAGGTTTTGTTGTTCTTTTTTTGGACATCATTAATCTTATCTTTATTTATGAGTGTCCTGGGTTCAGCAATAGCAGTCATTTTTCTCCTTCTTAGTAGCTGCTGCAGTGCTGTGTTTTTGACTTTCAGCCTGGCAACAGCACTGATAACCCCGATGTTTTTAGCTGTTGCTCAGTAATGTTTACTCTGACCAAGGACTTTGTGAGTCTCATGCTCTGTCAGGGAGGAGGGGAAGCCAGGAGGAAGCAGAGACAGGACACCTGACCCAGACTAACCAAAGAAGTATTCCATATCACAGCACGTCATGCCCACTGCATAAACTGAGGGCAGTTACCTGGGAGGGCTAGATCACTGCTTGGTCGGGCTGGGTATCGGTCTGCAGGTGGTGAGTGGTTGTATTCTCTTTCCTTGTTATTTCCCTTATCATTATTATTATTGGTGGTAACAGCAGTGGTTTGTGTTCTACCTTAGTTACCAGACTGCTCTTATCTCAGCCCATGGGAGTTACATTCTTTTGATTCTCCTCCCCACCCCTCTGGGAGCGGGGGGAGGAAGGGGTGGGGAGTGAGATCAAAACTGTGTGATTCTGAGTTACTGACTGGACTTAAACCACGACAATGATATAAAATTTTACTTTCCAAATGTGTTCATGAAATAGATACATAGGAACTTAATAGGGTTATTTAGCACATTACAACAGTAGGTTTAATAAAAAAAAAAATCCTATATGAAGTTTCCTTTAGTTGTAGACATGGCTTCATGGCTTTTCTTATTCTTAGATGCTAGTTTCACTATGACATGTTTTGAAAGAACATTTTGACCCCTACATCAAAAGCATAAGCAGAAAGAACTGTTCTAGGAACTTCATATGGGTATTCATAGGACAATGTATAATTTATGAATTGTGTTTAATCACAGTCTTTTTAATTAGAAACATATTGCATCTGTTTAACATTGCTACTGTTTTGTTGCAAAAGATTTTCTGTATCAATTAATCTAGTAATATCCCTAAGCAAGCTGAAATTGTTGAAGAAGATGGAAATTGGCTGATGAATGTATTGGTCACTTCAGAGGCATGTTCAAATCTATCTTCTTGCTGTCCTAATGAATATGGAAGCCTGCCCAGTGTGTGATTGGATTTTAATGACTACAAGGTCAGGGACTTTGCAAGGTGTGAAACTGCTTGCAAGGTCACTAGTGGCAAACAGTGCATGGATCTGAAAATAAACAAGGAGCTGTCAGGGATATTAGCTTTTTGTAGAAAATCCCTTGGGATGAGAAGGTTAATAGGTGATTGCATTGTAACTTGTTTTGAAACTCAAAATGAGCTCTAAAGCTACGTGCATTATCCTTCATTATACACTGCATAAGAAATAGTAGTAATTTAAAATGCAGGCAGTGTTTGATTATAATAGTACCCTAGCTTATCAAAAGCTTGCATTTACCACTATATAAACTGGTCTGCAAAAATCCACACATGCTCCAAATGCAGACCTTTTGGGGAAACAGGTGAAATTACCTGGTCTAAACTGCCCGTGGAGGTGTAAGTACCTCCCATAGATAACCCAGACTAGTAATTATCTATAGAAATTCAGGTCACATGTACAGCAGTTATATCCTATATTAATTTGCTAATCTGTAGAGATTGTTCAAGCTGTAGAAAAAATAATAGGGAATGAGTTTGAAAGTATTAAGAAAGTTTGTAAATGACTTGTCATAAGGTACTTGACTTGTGATACAACAGCACAGAACTGACTCCTGCATGAGGAAAATACGAAGAAAATCTGCACTGGGGGAGATGTTCAGAGAGGTGTTGAGACTTTTTTGCTAGGATAAAAAGTTAATTTACTAAAAATAAAAATCAGAGCTGTTGAACAATTTTCCCTGGTGGTTTGGGGCATTAAGTAGTTTCAGGCATGGCTACCACAGTTGCAGTTTCTTTCAAGGTATTTGTACCAATGGGAGACTTCATCTGATGGGCATGTTCAAAACACAGTTCAACATAAAAGTGTAGAATCAGCTACTGGGAAGTCTACTGGCTAAGTGATTGAAGAGCCAGGAAAAAATACCACAAGTACCCCAATGGCTTTGGGGCAAAAATCAGCCTTACTGCAGTCCAAATGGATTTTATAATTTCCATTTGGTTTGAGTTTTAGGGGGTTTTATTTTGGAGTTTTAGTTTTTTGTTTTGTTTTGGGTTGTGGATTGTGGTTTTTTTCCCCCAACAGAAAGTATCTGTATGTGTACATGAATATGTAAATATATATTTGGATACAGTTCTTCATATGTCTTCTATTCTCCATCTGTGGATGTGATGCCTACGCGGTAACTGCTGACAGTGCTTTAGCTTGCATGAGTCAGTAATGATTCCATTATTAAACTGTGTATCAGTTATACCAGTTCTTAATGTTATTCAGGACATGATCCTTGAAAACAGGTATTGTACTTGAGCCAGTGCTCTATCAGTAGTATATAGACTGAATTTAGCTGCGTATTCAATTGCCACTTATGTTCTGCATTTAAAATAAGGACTTAAGATAATTTCCTGTAAAAGAAAAATGCTATATACTCCTCAGAATAATACTTGGCCATTGCATACTTTGTGACCTAACACAGCCAATCCTGCAATGTCATGGAGAAAATATAGCAGAAGAATTTTGCTAAGATGGAATATTTACTTGATTCTGAATTCACCTTAGATGCATTGACTGTAGTCTTTTATGGTATGTTACTGTTTCATTGATTTCACTCTCCTGAATACATCAGCTCATGTTTGTATTTCTGTCTGTTTCTGGACTGTTAAGGGACGTGGAGAAAGTTGGTTTGTTTTCACTTGCTTAAGCAGAGTACCAAGAACCTGTTTTTCATCCAGCATCCTACCTGGCTACAAGAAAGAGAGGGCATCAACAAGTTTAATCTTTTTTTGGGGTTGCTTATGTTTTGAAAGCAAAAAGTTCAGTTTCAGTTTTGTTTCTTGAAGATAAATTGAAAATGTTAACACTTTGCAAATACGTAGTTTAGAGGATTTTGAAGAAGGATAAACTTGTAAAACCAGTAAAACCTGTTAATAATGAGTTTTACCTTTGGAAGTTGCTCTGTTTAAAGCATAATTCTAATGATTAGAGTAGCTGAATATTCTTACACTTAGTATTGACAAGCATTTTTTTTTGTATAATCTGTAGCGCTTTTGTAGAAATATGAAATGAACATACATTTTTGCATCTACTTGATGCAAACGTGCTACAGGCATATCTGTGTGCTCCTGAAAAGCGTTTGTTGAGGAAGATGTCTACTTTTCCATAGACAAATGTCTCTTTGTTAGTTGTTGTTCTATAATGTTGACTTTCAAACCATATGTCACGTTACTGCCATTGTACGTATGAACTCATTAGCATTGTGTTCCTTCTATTTTGCTGCTGTTTTCAATTTTTTTGAGGTTCCAGACTTGCTATGGCAAGTTTGACAGCCTCTTCCATACTGGTACATTCTGCTTTTGGCCTCTGTATTGCCTCTTACACAAATACATTGATAGCAAGTTTGGTGTCCAAATCCCTTTTTGTTCTTCTACCCTTCTGCAATCTTACTATATTTTCTCCTAGATAGGCTTCATTGTAGCTTTAAATTGAACTTATTTTAGCAACTGACCAGTCAAAACTTCTGCATTTAGTGTCTTTCCACTGGTTGTCTATGCACTTTGATTGTGATAAAGTAAAATATCTGAAATTCCAGATGTTTAGTCAGGTTTGGTAAAGCAAAATCTTGAGATCTAAAAAAATATGTTATCCTTTTATATAATTGTCTGTTTCAGCTTGTCTGATATTGAGTTATACACTCATTCTTATTTCCGTTCTGTGTTTTAGGGACACAAGTCAGTGCTTAGTGCATAGTGTAATTGTAATTCTTAGTTAAACCTCGGATTTCCATGCCACCAAATCTGCTGTATATAAAATAGCAATCCTAGATACAAATGATTTTTCTAATTAAAAATATCTGCTAATTTTCTGCAAATTGCACCTAATTACTCATTCAACAGTAGTAATGCACACAGCTTTGGATGTGAGGAAGATCTCATCTTTAGTGGAGGTCTGCTCTTTGTACAAACTTTGGTCACACACTGCAGTCTGCAGGGCTAAAACCAGTTCCAATGAATCAATGAAACCTCTGGCCTCTCTTAGTATGTTTTTAGTATCCTCCCCATTGCTAGTATAGCTTTTGCTGTGGAAACATGCTGTTTGATTTTTCTGAATATACGATGAGTAATTATTTTTTAAAGCATAGTCAATAAGGAGAATAATCTAAGGGCATCAGATCCAGAGTGTGTTACAGTGGGTAATTAGAAAACCATCATGAGACAGTTCTGCTTGCATGAGTATTAAACATTTATGCCTATGACAAGAGATTGAGCTCTCTCCAGGCCAGTATGAGAACAAGAGGCCACCACCTTCCTCCACCAAGAGAAGGCCCGTAATCTTTAAATGTAGCCCTAAGGAAACAGAGCGGGAAGGAAAGATGAAGAGAGCTCAGTTGTACAGAGAACTCCTGCTCCTTTTTTAATTTTCCCTTGAAAAATTGCTGAGCTCCCTTAAAAACAACGATTTGTGAAGATGTGAGAAAAGCAGGGGGTGATGGAAGGGAAGGGAGATTATTCACAGAAATTAAATTAGGATGCAGATGAGGGGAAGAGTGACACCTTAAGCACTGTGGAAAGCAGAATGCACTGCTGCTAAACTGTATGACAGGAAAGGCTATGAAATGTAAAATCAGCTGTGAGAGGAATAAAGGAATAGGATCAGTGCTGACTGAGTACGTGGCTGAAACATTCAGAGACCTTCCAAAAATCCTTTAGTCTCTGCAGCTATCGAGCCCTTCTCACCTCACACTTCTGATGTAGCCTTGCCTGGTTCTACACTGTATGGGATGGGGGCTTCTGTCAATTCCTGCTACCTTGCAGGAAAAGGAGTGTCATTTTTTATTATGGCCATACTGAGAATGTCATACTTAGCACAGATATTGGCTTTATAATTGTCTAAAAAAACAAAGGATCAAACCCTGCTTTTTATAAACATCTAACAAAACATCAATAATAGCTGTAGTGTTAAGTACTGAAGATACTACCTAAAAATTGTTCACTTTGGATTTTCCACTGCTGTATGTTTGACTTGCCTTTTTTAGTTTTGTAAGCTGTGGAAGAAAGACAGTGTGTTATCTGTGTGTATGGATCTCTATGTCATAGAGCTTCCAATTTTTGGGATTTTTTGGTATTTGAGCATGTTCAGAATGCAAACTCAAAATAAAAATTATAGGAGAGCTAATCCTGCAAGCAGAATACCTTGAGTGAAAAGACAGGCTTTCTCTGGTCATGCTACTGGGGGGTAGACGACCTCTCCCTGTATCACTGGTCGTTTGGTGGCTGAATTAGCACTGCCATATGGGAGGTCTGGGCTTCATGTGCAGCCAAGGCAACAATCATCTACTTGGCTTGTAAAATTCCCAGTGGCAAGTGAATGTTGCTGGAGATTTTCATGGAACATTGCTTTTCTGCTTTAGAACCAGAAGAGGATTTTGTTTTCCTTTACTTCCCCCCCATCCCCACAAGGTTTTCACTGGAAACAAACCACAGTCCAGAAGGGTGTTCTATTTGCCTGCTGCCAGATTTGGCAGCCAATGTTTGCAGGATTTTGTCTTCAGTAAGGCAAAAAAAAAAAAAAAAAAAAGAGAACAAGATGTTTTGGAGCTTTTAGGAGATAAAAGAGTAAGCTTTCACTCATCAAACTGTCTATGCCATCAGTTGCCCCATAAATATAAGGGGGCTTGGCATCTCACTGGGCACATTTATGCTTTTGGAGAAGAGTGCAACTTTTCTTCCATTTTCTCACTAAGTTTTAAGTTGCTGAATGAAGAGGGGCATTAGTATAATTTCTAAATCTACCAGTTGTTTCTAGTGGCTGGTGCCACTGAAGACAGAGACAAAGCTAAGACAGAGAGCAAAGATTTATGAGAACAACTCCCTCTGCCAAACTTGTTTCACTATTTAATACAAATTCTTGGATGTTTAATGTCAAAAAATGAAGAACTCTGGGCTGGGTTCATCTCACCTAATTCTAGATGTTTACATATGAATTTGATGCTTTGACTACCTGTATTTGCTTATGGAGAGAACTAGTTACTTTTCAGGCATGAGTTATCTTATTTTGGTTCTTCTACTTCACTCTAGGTGACTCCCCATGCATTCCTCTCTAGATCAGATATATTTAAGTGGATTGAATCCTGTCCTGAATCCTAATTCTTAGAAATGCTGACAACTTAGAATTTTGAACATGAGAGCGTCTCTGATACGGAAAATATATATCTTGGCATCAAGCTATATCGCCCAAAATTAGATTCCTAAATGTTACATTTATCCATGACTCAGTTTCCCATCTGTGAAATATTCACAGAGAGCTTCCTCACTTCAAAGACATGCTGTAGATTTTTAGAAAATAGTAAGAGAAGCCCTTTAAGGTGATAAAATATTCTATAAACGGATGTAAAATACTGTTAAAACCATACTGCAACAACATGGGGTAGATTAGGAATTAGGCCACACCATACTAACAGAGAAATTAAACTAAACAAAAATGCCGTTCTCTGAATATCACTCATTCTTTGTGTTAAATGTGACGAAAGTTCTGTAGGTGTTAGAATATTCTATCACATTGCCAAACTTCACTATGGACAAGGGGTTAGAAATGAGGGTGAATAAGCAACTGAAATGTGGCTATTTTGTCATGTTTTAGTCTTTGAATTTGCTGGTTTAATGCTCTTTTTAATGAAGCACTGTATTTAGTTTGCAGCTTGTTTGAATAATTGGCAAATAGTTATGAACACAATTTCAAAGTTTAATTACTCATTAGAATTATGCATAATTATGTTTTTTATTTTTTTTTATGAGCATATGAACCATCTTTTCCTGAATTTGAAGAAATTCTGGTGCTCATATAAATATTCATTTTCTTGGGCAAACAACAGTATTCATCTGCCAAAAAGAATGCTTATTGTTTGCTATTCAGTTAATTAATATTTGCTATACATTTGACTCATTTTTTCTTATTAACAGCATTATGTCCCCCTAGCATACAAAAATAGCTGCTGTGGTAATAGTACTTGGCTATCTTATATTCTGTAGTCCTAAGAAGAAAAAAATACCGTATTATTCACTCCTACTTTCCAGGCTGTCAGTCCCAGATCTGTCGTGTCATTTTTTAATCGTAAGTTCGCCAAGTCTTAAAAATTACCATTTTCCCCTTTGTTTTTACTGTTTCTAATAGATTGCAATCTTAGGGTCTTGCTTCCCTGGTAAGCCTTCTTTCAACATCCAGCCTGAATTGATTCTTGGACAGTTTACATGTGTTTGTTCTCATGCCAGTGTTGCTAAGACTGTTGCTGGGGTGAAATTGTTCATTTTCCTCCTTCATATTTAGGAAGACCAACTATATGCTTCTGGTTCTTCATTCTGTTTAGGTAGATACTTCAAACTCTTTTTGTTCCTTTACTCTCCTTTTGTAAAACAAGTTTTTAACTTTTCAGCTTGTGCAAGGCTAGTGCAAAAAGGATTCGCTTTGTAACTCAAGTCAAAATTAGTATGTCAATAATGTACATTTCTGCTTGCAGAAACTTCCGTAATGATTACATCAGGTTGGAGGTGCCATGAGGTGAATGTTTTGGGGGTCAAAGGGAATAATAAAATCATAGCCTTTTAAGTTTCTCTGCCTTTCCTGAGAAAATTAATGTTTGAGATTGTAATGAATAATTTTAGTAATTTTAATTAAAACTGATTATGAGAACTAATTGAAAGACAAGCAACCGGTTACTGGCAATGTAGTCAGACTACTTCAGAAAACATTTGGTGTTCAACCTCAGAGTCAGGTTGGTTTTAGAAATTATCTTCTCTAAATAATAAGGGGGGTATAATTAATCCTGCATAAGAATTTGGAAATCTGATATTTCTTACAGAAAAACCCTGAGCAGTGCTTTCTGGTTTTGGAAAAGTATAGATTCTCTATTTTTGTAAAGGTCACTGCAGTAGTCAAAAATGTAATCTAAAAAAGGTTTAGAATGACCCCTTATTAATTTCCAAATGTTGTAAAGTGGGATTCATCTCCCTTCCTTCCTGTCTCATCTCCTTCCCAGAATAGTTTTGGGAATGAGAAATTTTAAGAAATAAATCAGCTTTTAGAAGGTAAGCATTGAGAGCGATCCTCTGGATCACTGAATCTAGGAAGTGAATTCTTGCTATTGCAGCCAGTCTGAATACAAAAGTCATCAAGTTTCACCTCAGCAATAGGTAGGTTGTTGCTTTCGTTATTATTACTCAGAAGATTGCTTCAGATTCTGGCTATTCTTGTAATTGGAAACCCTCAAATTTCCAGTCTAAATGTATTAATTGCCAGTTCATGCTCATTTTCTTTGAAAGGCTCTTTATTTAATCTGAAACTGTGACTTGATGACTTGTTTTGAGAGCTATGATGGGAATCCATTTTAACTGTTCAGAGAAATGCTCTCAGTACATTGCCTAATTTCCACTATGTGAAATATAGGGTCACTATTTCTTTCCTCTGTCTGGTTGAGGTTGTTGAAAGGAAAAGAACAAAAAGAAATATTTAAAGAATGAGGTATTATATATTTTATCTTAAGACTTGAGTGGTGATTTCAACAGCATGGACAGGTGCTAGGGACTCTAAGACCTAAATTTAATAACTGATTGTGAAGATACCATACTGAAGGCAAAAAAAATTGTGTAGAGAAGAATAAATAAGTCATTTTCTAGAAGACTGACCATCCTGTGTCTTAATTTGGTTGAAAATTTTCCATTGAGTCTATTTTCCAGAGAAAATTTGGATTTTTGACTATGCAATTTTTCTCACTCATCCAAGTGTTGGATGCTTCCTGGAACTCTTATAGAGTTGTCTTTCCTTTGAAATTAAATTTTCCTGGTGTCAGATAGAAGTTAAATTATATTCTACATCCATGCTGAAAATCAATGTCTCAAAATAAAAGCCTTTCCAAACACAGGAAGGCTCTAAGGTAGCATCGGACATATCTGTGTTACACACCCAGACTGAAAATGCTTGAAGACTGCTGACAAGGAAGCATCCTGTCCATTGTTACTAGGGGAGTATTAGCTGGGATCTTGGGAACTTTACACAAAGAGGAATTTAGAAACTTTTGACATCAATCATGATGTTCACCTCCATTATTTTTTGAAAGACCAAATCTGCTCTCAGTAGAATAGCTTATACAGTCCATAAAATTTTTCTGTCTCCCATATCTTTCATATGTATTTTTGCCTCTATATTGTATGAACTAGGTTGGAAACATTTCCTAAGCAGTGAAGAACTTTGACCCACATTTTCACAGCATCAAAAAATGCATTCTCAGACAGTATGGCAAGGTGCTGCCCTCCAAAAGATGAGTGATGTACTGAAGACTTGCCCCAGAACACTTTCTGCTAGGGCTCAGGGGCAGCTGGGCTGGCAGTGTCAAAATGCCAAGCATATTTGGAGAGAGAAGAAACCATAGGTTAATATCAGCTGCGTACTCCCTAGCCAGGAAAAGGAAAGGCAGAAAGGAAGAAACAGGTTTTTAGCTTTAGGCAGTTCTGAGTAGTATTGCTAAGAGATGAATAGGCGTGGCTCATCTTTTTATTAACAGAGGAAAGACTCCATAAACAGCTAACTGTGCTGCTGTCAGAGAACATTGTGTTGAACTGTGAAGATCAGAAAACCCCAAACAGACAGACCCCAAAACACTTGTCTTCTTCTTGTATTGTTGGGTGAAAGCTACAATGATCCACAAATCACAAAATCAATACACTTCTCTCACTCTGGAGAGTCTGGGAGTGGGGGATGTTTTGCTTCTATGCTTCTGCTGTTATGGTAGCAAGAATAATGGATGGATTTATGTTTCCTTCAGCAGTAGTAAATGGATTGAAGCTGCAACATTCTCTCTAACAGGACTGTAACAAATGAAGAAGCCCAGGAGTCTTTATATTAAAAAAGAAGGGTAAATTTTCATGCACCCAAAAGCCCTTAAACTGCCTTTGTGGCTTAAGTTTCATATATCTAGAGATTCCGCCCATTAGTAACTGTTGCATTGCCACTGATTAAAAGTATAAGTGTAAGCGATTGAAATCTTCAGTAAGGTACACTGTTATAGCAAATGTTTTCATTGGTGGGGAGACAGTTATAGCATGAGATTTTAATTTCTAAATGTACCTACAGTAGTTATCCATGTTCTGCTGATGGTTATTTATTAATTAAAACGTATGCAGAGGATAAAAAGCCTATTAGGATGAAGCATTGTGTCAAGACCAGAAAGTTGCAGTAAAGTTTGAGCATGCAAATGCCTACTGCTGGCTTCTATGTATTTATTGCCAAGTCTGGTAGCAAGCTTCAGAGAAACAGAATATTATGTTATTCTAAAGTAGTCACCTGATTCTATAAAATTAGAAAAGAACTTGAATTCTTTATCCAGTAAGTCTAACCAGAAATGAAGTACATTTCTGGACTAGTATGCTGTGACATTAGGTATCACAACCTTGTTAAGGAGCATTTTTTGTTCCAACCTTGATTCAATATGAGTGGGGAGGAATTAATTAAAAAGGAAAGGTTCTGCCAGTTAGAGCAATAATTTTTTTCCTGGAAAGTATCAGTTCATATAGGAGCCTAATAAATTAACCCATTTTTGTAAGGAAAGCTACAAATGCATTTTATTCAAAGGTTCACTGCTAGTTTTGAATCTCTGTGAATTTTTACACTTGTCTGAAACAGTTTGAAATGCTTGTCCTGATGCATCAGCTGAGGATAATCATCTGTTTGAATTTATAGGAAGCGTTGTCACTGTGAGATATGGGAATTTGCATGTGTAACTTCAGAATACTAGGAAGAGTTAAACATGTAAATTCCCCTATACTGGGATGTATGAGTGAAAACATTCTTTTTTTCATAAATAATTGTACTTTTAATTAAATGTGGATTGATTAAATTCCAGTATGTGACTCATCTCATAGTTTCCGTTACTTTTGTTTTCTTACATTTCCAGCATAACCAGGCCATTCTCTTTGTGGGTCCTCAGAAAGTCCAGAAAATTCTCTAAAGCAAAATTCTTTTCCCTACTGATTCCTGGACCTCGCTGTATTTCAGTTCAGCATTTTTTACATTCCCCCTGCATTATCCTTTTTCCAGGAAGAGGTATGTATGGGAAGGATGACTTTAGGGCAGTTTTTATGTTTGTTCCTGAACAAAGATCCCTGGATAAGTTAGAACAGATCAATCACGTTTCTAAATTGTGCTTTACTGTGGTGGAACCAGGGGGAGGCTTTGCAGCCAAGAATTGTTGGAGAGCAGTGTGCTCTGTCTAGGCCCTATTTGTCCTTTGGCAAAGCTTGTATGATGGTGTTATGTATGTGAATGTCCTTTCTGTCAGCTGGTGCTGGCTTTTCCATGCCAAAAGTATTTTTGTGAGGTATCCAGGTCTTCCTGCTGTCAGAGTGGTGCAGAGGGAGTATATTGTGACAGGGTAATTTTATGGTATCTTTAGATACTATTAGAAAAATTTATGAGATTGTATTATGGATGCTGATTTATTCTAAAAAAATAAAATTATTTTTATTCTATAGAATATAGAAACTTTAGAATATTTTTATTCTGAAAAAGCATTTTACTCTACTGCAGTAATTTTTTGAAAGACTGGTCTGCCTGCAAATGCTATGACACATATAGAACATAATTGAGCAGAGCTGCCTACTTCAGGAGTGTGGGTTTTCCTTTTGGATCAGTTTCGTAAGCAAGGCAAGGCTGTCCTTTTTGGTAGAATGTGTGCTTAGGGTCTTCTGGAAGTTTAAAGTAAAAAAAAAATCCCCAATTAGTGAAAGTGTGGTTGACTTTTGCTGCCATCTGTGTCAAAAATAGCTGTGGACTTGTGACCTTTATTAAAACTGTAATGTGTGTGTCAAGGTATAAGCTGTTAACTTATTCATACTGAACTGGGTATGGTGGTGCAGATGTTTTGTGGAGTCTTTAAAATGGATGTGTCTCAGTAATGAGAGACAGAGCTCAATGAGCTTTTCTGATCCTTTGTATTTACCTGCAGTTACTTCTATACTGAGTGGAGAGAGAAATCAGCACATGCAATCACTCAGGTACTGAATTACTTCATGAAGTTTTCTCTGCTGACTGTACAGGGAATGAGGAACTCAACTGTGTGTGTTAGAGCCTAAAACCAGGTGGTTTTGGGTACCCAAATCTCGTATTCTTTCCTAAGCATTGGCCATTTGGCTAAAACGAAGCTACTGACAGCTTGGCTTCTTGGTTTCAAACATCTGAAGTATCTGAACAGCAATCTGAAGCCTCTCACCTAACATTAACCTCTTAATTCCCTCTCCTATTGTTCCCTGAGACTGTGATGGTGGCCTGCCTCAAGTAGCTGGTTGTGCATGTAACTAAAATTGTTATTGAGAGGAATCATATACCACTCTTTCTCTAAAGTATCATAATAATATCTTTTGATAACCCCATTATGCTTCTTTGGATAAAATGCATTTACTTGGGATTTCTTCAGATTTCTTTGAAAATCCAAAGGGATTTAAAGTAACTGCTGCATGCTACTAGTGTATTGTCTGTAATGCAGCATCTTAAAGCAGGTATCACAAGTAAAAAGTATACAGTAACCATTTTCCCAAGTAAACCTGCTTTTTTTTTTTTCTAATTCAGAAAGCTGGATTGTAATGCTCTCACAGAATTACAGAAATTGTCATTTGAAAAAGAATCTACAGTAGAATGAAGGCATCTGTTCAATTTATTTTACTTCCCCACACTAGATAATATTGAAAACAAAGATGTTATTTTTCCCCCTTGTTTGTCACCAGGCAGGGGAAAAAAAAAACAAAACACATTACATTTTTAATTTCATCATTGTTTGTCTATAATCAAAAGAGAAACAATGTTTAAATTAAGAGCTTCAGCATTCCCATCCTCTTTCACAAAGTTCCACAAAGCTGGTATTTTGCTGAGTGGTTATTTTAAAACGAGTCATTAGACTACCCCTTCACACACTCTGCTTAGGAAACAAGGTCTCCTAGTACATAACTGTTAGTGAAAGTAAGGATTGTCTTGCAGATAGTCTTTTTTTTTTCTTCATTTTAGTGACATTTCTGTACAGGTGTCCAGGCAACTGTGAATTAACAAATATTTCTGCATACTGATATTAGTTTAGAACCATAGAATGTTTGGGGTTCGAAGGGACCTTTAAAGATCATCTAGCCCAACCTCCTCCCGTGTGCAGGGACATCTTTCACTAAGCAGGTTGCTCAAAGCCCTGTCCACCTTGACCTTAAACACATCCGATGACATGGCTTCCTCAACTCTGGGAAATCTGCTCCAGTGTCTTACCACCTTTATCATAAGAAATATGTTTGGCTTTCTGGGCTGCAGCTGCACACTGCTGGCTCATATTGAGCTGACTAAACTAGTAGTACTCAAAATGGTGAGTGCACACTGTGTTTATAAACGATTATAGTTACATCCATTGGTTTTGTGTGTTTTCTCTCTGTGTTTGCTAGATCTATTCTTAACTGTAGTTTTGCTTATTTGGTTGGTAGAGTGATTTGACCAATTGGTCTTTAAGTGTCAGACTCATGGAACTCTGGAGGTTGAAGAAGTATTCTGAGGAAATACTGTTATGTGCTTGTCCACATGTCAACATGTTTATGTTATTTATGTTCTTCCCAGGGCATTAATTGTTAGACACTTGGGCATAGGGTGGAGACCTGGGTTTACTGTTTTGCTCAAGGTCCGGCTCTTCAGACTTGTATGTTTGACATGCCAACAAAACAGATATCCATTTGGAAAATTTACTTCCTACTGCAGAGAACCCTTTTTTCAAATGATTACAGGGATTTCCAATACTCAGTTTCTGATACATTGCTACAGCTGTGTATGAACAGAAGTACTCACTCCATTTTGGATCCAGTTTCCTTATTCTCTGCTCATGTAGAGGGATGTTCATTCACCTCACCAACTCAATTACAGAGTAGTATTTTCTTTTCTGCTTAACTAAATCACTATTCGGATGGCTTCTAAATGTATTCTAATTTATGTGTTGGGAAAGAAATTATTTACACCCAGATTAACAAGAAACTTGGGCATTGTTAGACTAAGCACAGCAACATAGTGACCCAGACCTATACACTTACCAAGCCAGACTAAGCATTTCATATGCGTATACAGTGAATAAAGAAAACTAAGTGTATTTGGCTGAGAGCCACAGTATATATCACACTAATGCTCACACCTGTCAAGAAGTGATGCTGAAGTAAGGAAGGTGTTTGAAATCCTGTCTCCTGGCCTAGAATAGCCAGATTAATCTATATACTGAACTCAGAATGTTTGTATATATATATTGTGTATATATATATATATATATACATATAAGCAGACCAGTTTATATCTGTGACAAGGCTACCTCATAGTGTTGTGTTACATGAAATTAATTTTGAAAAAGAAAGTCAGAGTTGCCTTACATCACCAAAAAGATAACTTTACATGACGGGGAAGGAACATTAAAAATATACCTACCTGATAATAGTTTGGGTTGACAGATCTGATGTAATATTAAGGAGATAACTGTCAAGTTTGGATACCACAAGATTACTTCTAGACTCTGTACTGCTCTATGGCATGTAGGACTAGATAGCCATGCTTTAGAGGAGTTCTTTTGCAAGTGCATAATATAAGCATCTGTTGTGAGCAGTAAAGGCAAATACTGGTCATAGGTCAAAGCCTTAGAAATCAGGGTGATAACCTTCAAAAAGAGCTGCTTCTGCAACAAGTAAACCTGGCCTCTATGCTCTATCTAATTAATCAGAAGCTTGCTTACAATGTTCTTTCCAGACCTGATGTTGGAGATGGCCACCAGGCATAGAAATCAGCAATGTGGTGATCAGGGTTACAGTCTAGGTCACCCCCTTGCACTGTGATGGAAAATGCATTTTCTTCCAGCTGTCTTGCCAAGCACTGGAAATTCCCAAATGGGTCTAGTCTTAGGCCAACTTACCACATTAATGGGAGATCTCTTGACTTTTTGTACTGCATTATAAGTGGTACTCTGTACCTCAGCAGAGGTAGAGTATTTTAGTAGTAGTAGTATTACACACTTTCTTATTGGTATCCTTTACCTTCCTCATCCCTTTGGCAAAATCCCTGTTTGACTATTATCAGTAAGATGGGAGCAGATTCACCTCTGTTAGATTTATAAGAGAAAGCTGTGGCTATTCCAAGTTTCATAATCATGTTGAGATACAACCGTTGTATCCACTGTTTTGTACATACAAGGAAATCTCAATACTCGTTACAGTTTCATAAACTTGCTGTAATATTTCTGATGAATATTAAGCACAGGAGAAGGAGACTATGCGCCTCACGGCTGGGTTGTAAGACTCTTGTAAAAGTGCAAAGCTGTGAAATACATCTCCAAAGTACTCTATTTTCTCAAGTAGGAAGGTCAGATTAATTTTAATCTTCATTTTACATTTCTTGATAAAGTTAATGTTTTCTAAATATTGCTCTTGAAGAAGTTTAGTATTACCAAATGAAAAATTATTTGAAAAACTATTTCATTTCATTCAGGACACAATTCCTTTGGGTTAAACTGGGTCTAACCCTTTCCAATCCATATATGTCCGTGTGTACATTAAGAAAATACGATTTCTTTGGTTCTTTGCAACACCATCTTAACTGACTGTGTAAGTTCAGGAAGTGGTATAATTATAGTTTGGTTTTGCATTCTATCTTTCTTTACTATGTTTAATAAGAAATGGCTTCCCTTCCCCACCAAGAGCATCAGTTGGCAACTGTTTGAAAAAGTAATGAGACAAATTCACCTTCCTGTTGCGTCCCTTTCAAGCACAACAGAGTTTAATTTCTTCTGTTCCCTTGTTTATCTTCTTTTTTGCACTGTTACCGTCTCTTCCTGGCTTTTACTCTCTTTCTTTGGTTCCTTTGCTCCTATTCTGTGTGGTTGAAAAGGTGACGATGACTCTTTTGGGGATTTTTTTTTCTACATAGAATATTCTGAAACATACTAACTCAGCATGCTGGCCTAAGCCTGTTGCTTCTTTTTCAGTCAGCTGGATCTAAAGTCCATTGTAATCAATGGAAATAACACAGTATGATCTCGTAGAACTGACGCCAACATTAGTAGAAGCACAGAATGTAATTATAAAACATGGCCATCCTGTAAAGGGTGGTGATGACATTCATAGCCAGTCCCCTTCTTTACTAGTAGTTGTGGTAAGCTGCAAAAGTAGTCCTCCTTGGTTCCTCTTCTCTGAAGGGTGATGTTTTAGATTATTTAAATAGTAAAGAGAAGCCCAGGGGAGGCTTTTTATGTACAAAATCAAGGTTTGGGGAGCAAAAGCCTATGGAGCTTCAAGTAATTCAAAGAACAGATACTGAAGAAGTTATTTTTATCTTTTGTTCTCAGTTTTTTAGCTTGAACCCTCACCTACCTGAAAATTTCTAGCAAGCAAAAGGAAAAGCAAATATAACAGAAAAAGTTTGGTGGAATCCCACTGAGAGAATTTAGCCCAAGATTCTGTATTACTTAAGAACACAGGATAATGAGGAAACTATGGGGTATCATCAGGTGATACAGACATTGCTGGTTTGTTCTCTAATATAATATAATAATTCAGTCCTGAGCCTGAATTTTTAAAAAAGAATGAACCTGAAAAATTATTAGCTATAAAAATAACTGAAATATAGACATACGTATATATTATTCCTTAAAATCCTGGTTAAGTAGGCAAAATTGTTTGAAATTATCTAAACTGCTGAACTTATTATCTAAACTATTTGATTTATGATCCAGAAGTACTACTGCTAAATGAGGCTGAAATGTAATCTAAGAGGTTACATTACTTAATATACTTTTGCCTTTTCACCTGTTTACCTCTCTGTTCGTCATCCTCCCTCTTCACCCTGAATAAAGCAGCAAACATGTGCAATGATTTATGGATTAATGCAAGCTATAACTAATGCTGCCAGAGCCGAATCTGTCACTGGTAATTTGCTTGCGTACTTCTGGAGAACAAAACCTTTTGCCTTCTCTCAGGCCTTTGGGTTTATTTGGGTTATTTTTTTCGTGTGTGTTCTACATCATATAATTTATCTAACCTGGGAAAATATGTGGAGAAAGAAGGGAAGTTAGGTATCTGGTGCAAGCATTTTAGAGAAACAGTCATTCAAACAAATGGATCAAGAAAAGCTAACAGCATGTAATTATCCCATTCATACCATTACACTGATCTGGGGATCTGAGAGCCTTTTAGGTTGCAGAGTTGGATTTAGAGTTTCTATAACAGCAAGAGCGTTGCCTTTTATTTTGAAACTAACAGGTTTCAGTCAAGTGGGATAATATTATGCATGTTTTTCTGAAAATCCTGTTCCTTTAGCTTGGACAATTAGTTGTTTAACGTAATTGTTACTATTATATCACTTGTTGCTAGAGTTGGAGATTTTCTTTTTCCTATAAATGTAAGTTCAGTGCTCTTATTCCCATGTATTCACCATGCTTCTGTTAGATAACACATGCACAGAAGGTGGTGGGAAAGACTAAACATGCATTTGATCCAGTAGTGTTACTGAGAAAGAGACAAAACCAAGCTGCCACCGTCACTGGCTATTAAAAAAACCTGGGGATGGAGACCAAGGCATAGCATGGTAAGTATTAAGCTGTATCCCAAATATTGGCTCTTTCTACTATGGATGTCTTGGCAATATTGTCGCCTGAGAGAAATCCTCAGCAGGATCTTCTTTTTAAGAGTAGCTTCCCTTTACCTGGGCTTTTACTTCCATGTTGTTTCGTTGATGCTGTTCTGAGATTCTTGTTTCTTCTTTAGCCGTATGGATAAATATTTAATATTTGGTTGAATTTGGAATGATAACTTCTGTCAGGAAGCATACAATATCTGACAGTTTTTTAACAGCAACATCCTAACAACAGGCTGTGGTCTTTTTGCAATGTATTCTTTCATGGTGAACAGTAGATAAGGGAAAACAATTTCTAGATGCTCCTTGATTAGAGTGACTGATGTTTCCACTGAGGCATGCAGACAGCACTGACACTTCAGTGTTCTTCTCTGAGGCAATAGCTCAGTGACAATTGACAGAGAAACATCATCTGCAATACTGATAAACAATATATTTCTCTGCTTCTGATATTTGTGGGAGTTTTACAGCTTGATCTCAAGGTCACAAAGTCCAAACTCTGTTGCAGCTAATACTGACTTCCAGAGTTTGTGCATAAAACACAAGCTACTGTCGCCTTTCAACAAGGCTTTCCAAACTCAGTTGGCATGGCTGCTGCTGTTGGTAGGAGCTTCCAGGTCTGTGCCAGGCCTGTCACACAGAGGAGGTGGTGTGCTTTAATCCCTTCCTCTCCCTTCCCCAAGCACAGTCCCTCACTCCTGAAAACTAGGAATGCTGCATGCCTCATCCCTGCAATCTACACCTGCTTATCTCTGTTGGGATCTGCTGCCTTCCCAATGTTGCTACATTCTTCACAGTCTTCTGTGGTATACCTTCTAGCTTTTACTCTCTTCTACTGCACAGTCACAAGTTGGGATCATTTATTTTCACTGCTTTCATTCCTCACATACCTACTGCTGCAAATCTGGGCTATAACACTGTACCTTCCAACACAGGCTTCACCTCTACATGTTCAGACTTTGTTTCATAACACAGGGGGCTTGTTCCTGCACCAGCGCAGGAGGTCAGGGACCAGGCTGGCATGTTCAGGGACCAGCTGGGCTATGGATGAAATTTTGAAGCCTGCAGGTCTGGGCTCCCATAGTGGCAGTTTTACCTTGGGTTTGTGGCTGGCTTGTTGTTTGGTATAAACTTTGTCTGAACACATTCCTGTAGTTACAGCTCCCCTTTTCGATACTCCTCTCCAAATTAGCTGGAATGATCAGTAGTTTCTGTAATGCTTATGGCTAAAATTAAGCAGGATTTGGGGATAAATAATTGCTTAAAAAAAAAGCTAAGGAAAATAATTTGTCTGGAACCTGTTCACTAGTTCAAGCTGAAAAAAGTGATTTATCTTTTTTCCCTGCTTAGTAGAACGTTTGGTTTCATCCTTCTCACGTGGCTGTTTTGATGTTTAATTTTGAAACAACAAAGAAATGTATCTTGTAATTCATGTTTTTAATTGGCATTAAAGAGTTATTTTGGAAAGAAAACTTGAGATCTTGACTGTTTTATTTTCTCTGAGAATAAGCCTTCATTCATTGTTAAGTCTGTTAGGAATCTCCTTAAGTTGCACGGGTCTACTGTGATACAGCAATGAAGCTTCTGTTATTCTGATCTACCATATACTTATTTATTTTGCAAGAAATCTGTTATTAACTTAATACACAGAGCCATACTTTGCCTCCATGCTAATTCACTTCTTGGCTTTTTAACTGGGACAGCTAATGTCAGTTGTAATGGATTTTACATAGACTGGAAACCAGATTGAGACCTACCTTTCATTTTGCGTAAACCACTGTAAGCGAGGCGGAGGTCTAGTGATGAATACATATTTGGAAGGATGAACGTTTTTCTCACTTAGAAGTGTTTTAATAAAAGTGAAACAAACTTTGACCGCAGAACAGTAGCTGCACATAAAAGCAGAAGAAATCAATTAGAAATACCTTTTATATCCCACTATCACTAGCTACTACTTCTATTCTTTTGTCAGACACACACATCACTCTCTATCTCATGGTGATCTCACATTGCTCTCAGGGAGGCTTTCTAGTATGTATTTTTCCTGCAGTTCTGTCAGAGAAAAATAAATATCTTTTTATGATGAACAGTGTATTTAACACTTTTTGGCCAAGAAAGTTATAGAGTTAGGGATGGGGCTAATAACGTATGTGCAAGTAACCTTCAGATGTTGAGCAGAACTGCTTTTTATCTTGCTAGAGTGCTGAGGCACCTTTTGTTTTAAACAGGTAATTTTATGTCCTCCATGTATTCCACAAATTTAGAAGGCAAGAACCTGTTTATCTTGCCTGAAGCTTGATTTCAGTGCCAGGGTTTATTTTAGTAGAAAATTGATCCTATAAGGGAGATCATTTCTCAAGAAATGGGGTATATTCTTGCATGTTTAAACAACTGGTGCATAACCACCTTCTAAGCAACACTTATTCGCAGCCCATTCCCAGTGAATCTAACAATGTACAGTAGCCAGCAGCCTGTTTTCCCCATAAGTAATGCTTGTGATCATTTAGTGAAAGGTCTTCTTGAAAAGTATACACACAGGGGAATAGAATTAAATCTTCTGTGGGAACTGTAAATTTAAACATCTTGACTTTATCAGATTTAAGAAGGCAAGGTACCCATTCCTTCACAGAGATATGTCATAAAAAGTGATAAATATCAGCTATATATTGAGGATAGATTTAAATTAATTTCAACATAGCAACTTCATATTTTTCAAGATGCTTGTGCAAAAGCTGAAGTTATTCAGCTCAGACTAAAAAATTGTCCCACTTAGTTTAATTTTATGTTTTAGGTGTACAAACTGCCCTTAAAATAATGCAGACTGAGTTTGGGATCCGATGTCAGGGAACAAGAACCACAGCAAGAGCATGTGTGAATAAAGGTGGCTTTAAGGTACCTGTGTATTCCTGTACTCGAATGGCTGCCTGGGCACTAACTCTGCTCCTGTCATTCCCAAGAGAAGTGTTAGGGCTGATGAAGGAGGATGGAGGATGCAGCTGAAGATGAAGTACAACTGTTCAAGAAAGATTAGGTCGCAAAATAGTATAGCCACTAGGATAAGGAAACACACAACCAGTTAAACTACTTAAAATGTGCTCTATAAGCAGCGATGAGGAACCAGCTCCTAGTGCTACTTCAATAGAAATGGGCAAGAACTGTGTCAATCTCCTCGGGTCTGAAAATCTCCAATGCAATTGTTTTTAAATCCAGAAAGTTTGGATGCTTCTGGGAGAAAATGTCATTAGGGAAATGTAAGCTACATTAAGTGTGGCAGGGAGCAGTTGATCTCTTTATAGAGACTTGATTATGTTCTTGTTAGGCAATTCTTCCTCATGCTGAAGCTTTTCAATGCAGAAATGCCTACTATCATATCAGAATGTTTAAACTGCTATGTGTCTAAATCATGCAATAGGTAAAACCAACTCAGTAGATTGAGTAGGCTTTGAAGTTTTGTGTGTTTATAACCACCTATCTAGATATAGTCATACAGATGTAGCACTAAATTATATTCTGATGCTGCCTCCAGTCATTAATTTAAAACCCAAGGCATTTCAAAGTCATCTTGTCACTAGTACAATCTTGTATTCAGGGGAAAAAGTGGACAGGAGTGCACTGCCAAAATCCCAGAGGACACATCACAAACACATGCAAATATTTTGAATGTTTATTGCACATTCCATCTCTCTTAATTTCCATCACTGTCCCTCTCATGCTCATACACACTTTCTTGGTCATTTTCAGTGTCTTCCCTGCTCTCAACGTCTTTGAACTTAAAACAAATTGGCTTTGGTTCCTCCCATGGATTATGAAATACAGAGTTTCTTAAAACTTTAACTGCATCTCCTAGATTTATCTGATACTTTGTTGTCTAAATCCATTGTTGTGCCTGGCTCCACTATTCTTTTCTGTAGGAGTTAAAGCACGGTCCCCTCTTTAAAACTGTTTTGAACATGCAGACTTCAAATAGTCTTCAGAGCTATTGTTAGCTAATATATCCAGGCACCTACAGGTGAATGCCTTCCTTTGGTTATGACCAGAGAACGGTATTAACTTGCCTGATAGTATTTTAGGTGCCCTCTAAATGCATCTAGGACAAGCATCCCTCCTTTTTGTTAATAGCACACCTGGTTGCCTATTCTGAACAATGATCAGCCAATCCTTCACTAAGTCTTCAGGCATCCATCCTGGTTTTGACACCTAACAATTATTCCAGTAGGCAGCTGTTCCTTCGGCATTGTTTTATGCTTTGGAATCACATATGGTGGCAATTTCATACCATCTGCTAACACTGCCAACATGACTCTAATGTGCATTTTTTCATTCTCCAAAGTTTTTTATGATGACAGATTCTGTGCCTATTTCTTCAATGGTGTAACGGGGTGGTGTGTCAAAGTAAACTGGAGTCTCACCGGTATTACCCATTTGGCTCAGCAAGTAATTGCAACCTCTCCGTAATCCAGTTGCACACTGCTGGAATGCAGTGATTTTTCTAGTGAAGTTTGGAAGTAGATGTGGGTATAACAGTTCCTCACTGTAGGCAAGATCCGTTCTGCCATATCATTTGTACACATTGACTGTTGCTTGCCTTGAATTCCCTCTCTTTTGTGCTTGTGCTATTTCTCGATCTTTCAGTTTAATGATTTTCTATATAACAGCATTTGTGTCTTTTCTTGGAGTATGCGGAAATTCTGCAACTTGTTCTACTTTGTGAGAATTCTATTTTGGGTGCTTACACATGTTATATATATACACTTTATATGTCCTCTCAGCATCACAAATCTTATTTTTTATCACAAGAAGTACCACCAGCTTAAAATAGGCACTGCATACCTTTTGGTGCCTTCCCTGTTGCACTTGCTTTTCTCATCTCCAGATGATCTGCTTTTTTACACATCACTTACTTACAAATTCAGGGAGACTCATAAAACTGTGAAAGATCATAGTGGATTTCGGAACAGCTAACATGCTAACACCATGTTTTATTTAAACTTAGAGCTGCTTTGGGCATATTCGTGCTCCTTCTTGATTCGAAGGCCTATCACAGTGCACACTCACTTTACCTGCATTAATCCTAAAGGAAGATGAACCAATTTTTTTAGTTACGCTACTTGGCTGGGGGGAAACCTTCTGTCTTGCTAAATATGTTAACTTGAATTTAGCTGTTTTATTTTAGGCAATTACTCTATGTTCCCTTTATAATGAAATGTATTTTCCATTCTCTCCTGTGGTAGGTGGCTAAAAAGTGTGGAAAAAGTTTACTTCTATAACTGCCCAACTGTCCCCACTGTAGGAGTGTAAATGACTACCTGCAAGAAAGGCCAGAGTTTCAGACTGCTGAAGTTCGATAGAATGGGGACAGACCGCTTAGAGTAAAGGTGCTGAAGGCGTGAACAGATTTTGAAAGATACATGGCAAGGTTTGCCCAGACAGCTGGAAGTTGCACTTTCTTGAGAGAGATGATTGAAAACTGCAGCGCCTCCTACCTTGTGACTGATCCTGGCTACATGCAAATTCGCCTCCAGATACGTGAAAATCCTACATTTGTTTGGACTAGGGATTTCTTGGACTGTCATGTCTCCAAGGAAGCTAGTGGAAGTGTTATTTTTCCATGTAGACTGCCGTCCATGGGAAAATGGAGAGGAGTGTGGAACTGGTGTTGTAGGTCCTACCTCAGTAATTAAATTGGCATGTGGCAGAGGGAATGCAAAGTATTGCTGGATCACTTTAAATGCAGGCATTTGCCCCCAGGCCTTTGGGGATCAGGAGCTGTTCCGTAACATAGGAGCAAGATTTCTTCATTAATATGGTTTAATCGTGCCACTTCAGGAAAGGAATCTCTCTGAGCTCACATTGGAATAAAAATCAACTAATAGGTAACATAGCCTTTTTGAGAGGCTGAATGTTTAATATTTCTGCCAGTATGCTGAAACTCCAACGGTCTGGCACACCATCTTTCATTGGTTGCCAGCTCTTGGTTTAGGGCAATCTGTAACCTTCTTCACATAGTGGGAAGGGAGCAGCACATGTCATCTGATTTGCTTTGCAGTAGGTGGCAGGAGAACCCAGGCGACCCAGGGAAGGCAGTGTGCCAGAAACCCAGGTAAAAGGCAAGGCTGGACCCCAGGTTTGCAACCATTTTTTTGCAGAGAGTTCTCTGGCTCCCCATAAATGAAAAGGTACTAACCTGTTCTAAGACTGGTCATTCTGTAGGTATTTCTGAAATGGGTTTTGGGGTAGTTGAAGTTTTGAGTCATAAACCACCAGCTTAGGGGTCTTTTCTGTGGGGTTTGTTGTTTTAGGAGATTTTTCAAAAGGGTGTTTATGCTAATCCCTACAGCAGTGGCAAATATAGTAAGGGGGGGGAGAAAGGAACAAATATAAGAGAGATGCTACCAAAGTTAGTATGGCTGCTATGTCTCCCACCTCTTTTGCAGAAGCATACATCCCAGTTTTACATGCAGATACTTGGAAGGCAACTTGGTGGACAGCATATTACAATCAAACTAGCGTGTTTCAGCTTCTCAAGTAATAAGATCATAATCCCTTACATGCAGCACTTTAGAAACTAAAACTGAGAAATAAGTATTATGAAATTTATTTAATTTTCATTAAAATTTTGGATGCATACGGTTTCCTTATCAACATGATCAGTGAAAAGAGATTAATTTTCTATAGATGAATTAAAGAGGAAAGGCTTCAGCTGTCTTTAGAGAAAAAAAATAAAGAGAAAATTCTTAAAAAATAAATTCCTTTCCTTCCATTTTTCAAATCCAGGCAGGAATATGCACATTCTTATTTCTCCATATGTTTAGTTTCCTTTCTTCTTTCAGTCATGCAGAAATTTGTCTGCATAGCGCATGCAGATCAAAAAGTGATTTGTCCAGTGAGTCATGTCCTGAACTTCCTGGGTATGAATGAGAGCAAGTCCAAGCATGCTTTTCGGGTTAGAGGTACATCTCTTGATCCTAGCAGCCTGGAAATCTGGATATCAGGTACATCATTTGCTCAGAGTGGCAAATTACCAAGAGAAGGCATAATCTGTTGCCCGTATCAGTAGGGTTGGCAAGTCTGAACACATAGCCTGTTCAGAAGTTGATTAGAGAATAACAGATGAAATATGACCTTTCTCTAGTACTCTAGGTATGTCTTAGATGAAGATGCAGAGTAAGAGTCCCATTCAGGCAAGCCATGTTCAGAACACTGTCCCATGACTGAAGTTCTGATGGAGCTGTTGCCGACAGCTCTCTATAGCTGAGCCACAGTACTACTGTGACAAACCTGTGGATCTGTATGAACCAGCATGGTTCAAGTCCTTTCAGGAGTACACTAGGTGAGTTTTTATTTGGGAAAATGATCTTACAGACACCGTTTGTCTTAACTGAAGAACTCAGTACCCTAATGATGATCATTTTATGGTCAGGAAATCCAAGGCTGAGTGACGTACCTAAGCCTGTTTCTCAGCTAAGAACAAAATTCAGACCTTCCTGACTGGCAAGCCCTCACCTTGTTTCATTGCCTGGTTTTCTCTATCCTCCTACCCCCACAAGCAGGGTGAACTGTATGAGCTAGCCTACATTAGGGCAGACAGTTTGCTCCTCGATACATGAAATAGCTGGTTCTTTCTTAACTCTCATGCCATTCATTGCAACCCTAAACTCCCACCCTAGCCCCAAAATCCAAACCAAGCAAACAAATAGCCAGGCCTTTATTCACTGAAAGGGTTGTCAAGCCTTGGAACAGGCTGCCCGGGGAAGTCACCATATGTAGAGTCACCAGGTGGAGTCACCATCTGTGGAGGTGTTTTAAAGATCTGTAGATGTGGCACTTAGGGACATGGTTTAGTGGTGCAGTTGGCAGTGCTGGGTAATACTTGGTCTCAATGATCTTAAAAGTGTTTTACAACCTAACTGATTCTATGATTATATGGATTTCCTTCTCCATTTCTAAAAGGAATAGAGTTGTGGTAAAAGAGATCTGGAAATAGGAAGTGAGAAGATAACAGAATCATGGTCTGAGAGAACACTTAGGGAGTAATTAAGTATTGAAATGTTAGGGTCTCACTGCCTTTTTCCTTCACTCAGACCTTTGGTTCTTTATTCTGAGTAAATGTATGCAGATGCACACCAGGTTTTTGTGTCTGTGACTATATGCCAGTGTTTATTGTTTTGATGCCAGTAAGTTTGCCCACTGAGGCCTCCCAGCCCCTGTATTTATATACTTTGCACACTGTAAAGGGATCATAGCTCCTTGGGAGACATAGTGCTAACGTTACTGTGGTGCAGAAAATAGAGAAGTAGCGGTAGGCCAGAGCTGATGTATTGTTAAAATTCTTAACTTCATTATGTGTGAGTCTACTAAATCTTTATTTTGGTATCTGAATTCAGAAAAGGGAAGAATGATGCTGAATTATTTTCTTTCTCACCGGGAACAGTCTCAGCTTGCTGCCTGTGCTTTGTAAAGGCTGCATGCATAGTTAAGCACCTTTTGCGTTTACAGATGCCTTTACATTTACAAATGCCTTTATCTTCAGAAGCATATTTGACACACTAGGCTAGCTTACGGTTTGAAAAGCCAGTGAATCATTCTGTGAATAGCTGAATACAGAACATTTGAAACAATCAATGACAACTTGCCGGGGCTTGGGCAGAATGCTCCCTCTTGTAAAAAGAGCTGTAGAGCAGGCTGTAAAGCTCGAGTGGTCATCTGATAGGAAATGAATGCAACCAATCTCCAAGGAGCTAAGCAGATATTAGCAATACCAGTTGCTTGTAGTCATAGTGTTATTTTTCTCCCTGCGTTTGACCGAGCTTCTCATGTTCTGTTTAGGAATAAAAGGATTGCTACTTTTGTTAGTCCTTAACTCTGAAGGATTTCCATATGTGGTAAAATGTGGGCGATTTAAATATTAGGTCTATTTATATAAATGTCCATTTTCCTGAATTTGTGAAATCATAATTAAAAAAAAACAGAAATAGAGGTAGTTCCTAAATCATGTGACCGTAGGCAGGATTGAAGGTGCCATTCTATTACATAAACAGTCACAGGTTTATCTTTTTTGCTATTACACTGTTAATAGCCCACAGCTACTAGAGAGAAAAAAACTCGAGCTAGTGACTTAGCTTCCCCTTTCTTCTTTATTCTCTACAGTGACTTAAAGAAGGATTTAGTATCTGAGTCTGAGATATAGTGAGAGAGCGCAGATGTGTGAGGGGATGTGAGTGCAAATACTGTAGCACTGCACTACAAACCCTTGTTTATTCAATTTACAGTGAATTGGACTGTTACATAAATTTCTTCACATTCAGTTGTTCAGATCTCAAAATCTCAACTTTCTGGCATTCTAGATCTATCTACAAGGGTTTTTTTTTTTGAAAAAGTATTTTCCCAAACACATCCAGCATATATTTTGACTTGCATCCCTGCTGAAATCCAGCATAAACTATTGCTTTGACAGCAGCAGTTTCTAGATAAGTACCATAAAGAATTAACCCTAACAAGCCTTCACGTAATCTGCATTATCTTTGCTTACCATTGAAATAGAACTGCTTCTCCAATAAGACAAAAGAAATCATCAGTAACCCAAGATTCCTCCAGAAATACTACAGATACTGAAAAACAGTAAGTAGGGGAAACTCTCTTGAAGGTTTGAAATTATAGTCAAAGTAGTAGAATTCTGCACACAAAAGGAATAGTCTTTGTTATTACCATATCTTTTCCTCTTTCTTTTCATTGTGTATATAATTGTATATTCACTGTATAGGTGTAATAAGTGTTAACTGTGCTGCAGTGTAATACAGCATACTGCTCAGGGATTCAAAACACAATGGCTGTGAATGAAATTAGATGCCACTACTAAAGGTACATTTTTTTTTTTCTCATTTTATTTTTTTGCAGTTTCTATGAATATAATCTCTACAACATAGGAAATTGGGACAAATTATGACAGAAGATAAACCATGTGCAAATGATTATTAGATTGCTCTGTTATCAGGGTGTCTGAAAATAGGTAGTTGTTTTCTAGTTTTTCCTTACCACATAGTATGATTTATAGACCTTTGGGAGGATTTTTTTTGCTCTGGAAATTGGTCAAACTCATGGTGGTAGAGGAGGAAGAATTAAATGTGTATACATTGTTCTGGTGATTTTCCACTAGAGATCTTGGAAATTCTTTCATGGAACCTGTCTAAGTCTGCAGTAAATGATGCGCTTTTCTACCAGGTGGATGCTGAATTGATTCAAAGGTACTCAGCTGCTACATCATCTTTATTTTCACACATCAAAGGTAGGCATATTGCAAGCAATTAATCATGTACTTGTTTATTGTTCTGGAGTAAATGCATTTTACACACCTTTTGTTGCTGAATTTAATTTAATTACAAATCATCCCTGTGTGTATCTGTCATTACCTTGGTGAACACAAAAAGGAAAGGATGAGGGAGAAAAAAAGCAAGTGTTTGCTTTTGTGATTCTGGTTACTTTTGAAACAGGGGACATAAGAGAGGTTACTTGTCACTGGTATTTATAAAACTAATTAACTACTAAAAGTATTTACAAACATATTTGATTACTAATATCAAAACACCTATGTTTTATATGAAAACATTTAGTCAGTTATTAGAATCAAATCAGTCCCTTGTAAGAGCCCACTTTCACAGGCTGGTGTTTATCCAGGTCAGCAGGGTGCTTGGTTGTCATTTGGAACCCCAGGTAAAAAATAGGGGGAACTTGACAATGATTTTTAAAAAAATCATTTTTGCCCTTTATGTCTTTTCTACTTAGAGGTGTAGACATTAGTCGCTAGCATATTGCTTTCTCTTTTCACAGTCATCCCCCCAGACTTTTGTTAATGACTATGGCAATAGTTGTCCTGTGTTTGCGTAACATGAAGTTGCTTTTTGGGATATGGATATTGTTTTCATTACAGTGTATTCAAAATGAATGTTAAAAAATATGCAGTCACTACTCCATGGGAACTTTGCATTTGCCCACTGCCATTTTACTGGGAACAAGAGCTGATACACTGAGGTTTTAAAATGCGGCAGGTTGGCATTCTTTGCAAAAACCCACTGTCAGCAATACTGTTTTCATCAGTTAAAACTAAAAAAAGGCTTCTATCTATGACTAAACCCTCGTCTTTATGGAATGATGAAACATGAAGTTCCTGTGTCAACTCATCTTCATAAAAAGGGAAAATTTATAGACGATGGAAATTTGGAAGCATTGAAATAAATGGCTATGAGACTTGTTAGCATGGCCATGTCTGTAATTTCAGCTAAAAAGTAATACAAGGCCTTTGGGGAATAGAATTAATGCAGTGAGCAGAAATGTATGAAAAACTTTGTGATAAGATCATAATGTCTCCATTTCTCTTTTTCTTCCCTTCCTTTCCCAAAGCAGCCCAGTTGGTCATGCAATGTACAAAGTATTAATTATATACATTTCCTAATAGATTTAAGCCTGTGGTTTTATTTTGTCTTTATTATAAAAATAATGGTAATGCAGTTCTTTAAAAAGGAATGGATAGGGGTTTCTGGATATTTCCTGGTTTAGCAAGAGTGAAAAAAGAGAGGAGGATATGTGACGTCAGCCTTCACATTTGTATGTCCCAGTAGAGTGTTTTACTCACTTAATCGATAAGTCCATTTAGTTCATTATTGGTTTAGTTTAGAAAACAGACTGATTACTGGAATTTGCTCTTCTTCTAGAACCGTACCCAGCCTCACCTTATCAGTAGTTCTTTGTCTCTCTAAGCTTTGCTATAAGAAAAAACTTTATGTGAAACTTCTCTTTAACTGTAAGATGTAACTTTACTGGTGAAGGGAGGGTTTGTTTTCTTCCCCTTTTTTAGTGTATGTACAAAATGGTACATGTAGAAGAGAAGCAAACTGAAAATATACTTCCAAGCCTACACCCACGTCATTGTCAAGACCTATTAGAAGGATATCAGTAATTTGTATATTGCTGATATCTGTAGTATGTTAATTCTTTTACTGTCTCCTAAATACTGTTCTCCACCCTTTGTGTATTGTACCCATTCTTTGAACCTCCTGGTATGAGTCTAACTTGTTTTTCGGTTAGGATGGGTTATGAACAATCACCTGCTTAAATTAGGATGAACTTATGTAACTGACCCTTGGTGTCTATGACTAATTTTCCCCTTATAAGCCAAGATTAGATAATAAACATTTACAAAGCTGGTTAAATCAGTTGATACTTTTTTTGGGGAAAAAGGTAAAAATAAAAAAGAGAAGTCTGTTTTTTCCCCATTTCTTTTTTTTCACAGTACTTTAATTTGCATGGAGCTTTTGTAACTTCAAACACTTCAGACTCAATTCCCAAGTTCCTTACAAAAATAAAAAGGGTAAGATCTTAGTTAATACTTTTGCTCTCTGATTAAAATCACAAAGAGTTTGAGATTTTAAAAGTTCTTAGACAAAAGGACAAGTTCTGCTCTTGGCCTTATTCTATAATGTCAGTGAATCCTTGCTGTTAAATTCATTTATCAGTGTGAAAAATGTCGATTCTTTACCCCAAAAGACTCATGTTTAGACTGCTGATCATAACAGTTAAATCTTGCATTAAATATATGCAGCATATGAGGAGGAAGATGCAAAACTAAAGTACCTACAATGTGAGAAGGGTTCAACCTGTAAAGCCTTATAGGTGTAATATTGAAATTGAAGTGCCAGATAACTGGAGTCTAACCAGTGAATTAAGTATTTGTATAACACTGTATAACACTGTATACATTAGCCTGGTTATAGTACTCAAGGAATCCTCCAGTGAATAAATTATTGTAATCTCAAAATATAGAGAAAATGCTGATTTTGTTAGTGGCAAAATTCTGCACTTTGGGTAAGAAAGTTAATGGTCATTTTTATGTAATGCATCACAGGTTTAAATAAATGTGAATTGCTGTCCAGAGTATTCAAAATGAGGAATCCATTAAAATCATCATTTCATGTTTCCTACAATAATTGAATATTTAACAACAATTGAATATTTAACAACAGGTATATGAGAACAATGAAACTGGTTTATGAACAAGGAAAGTTCTTCTTTTGCCATCCTGCACACTGCTGGGCAAGATGAAGGTCTGTTAGATGTGAGCCTTTCTCCTGGAGGAAAGATTTGATTGCTCCAGACTGAGTTTAGGTGGCAGGCCCTGTTTACTTGGTGTTCTTGTTAGCACAGGAATGCACTGAAAGGAGGCGAGACTGGTGTATCACGTGGAGGAAGAGAACAGCATGGCAGAGAAGGGAAAGGAGCACTAAGTGGTGCTATTAAGTGGAAGTTCTAAATAACTTTAAATGTATAAAAAAACCACTGTTTTTTACGTCAAGGCGCCATATCTTGCCCAGAAGTGCTAGCAAGCACGTTATCACCAGTAACAGCTATATCTGACAATAGCTAAATCTTAGCTCACATCCTTGCAAGTCTAGGTGTCAGCAAGAAACTATGAAACCATATCACTGGGCACCATCACTTTATCATCTCTTAAGTCAGAGACAAAAAGATGTAACGCGTAGAAAATAAATTGTGTTTTCTGTGGTTTAGAAGCTACCAAAAGCTTTCCAAGATTGCAACCCTCAACCTTGTGTATAGAATGAGCTGATAATACAGGATTATTTTTTCTCCGCTGTGGCTTTATGACAGGGAATATATTTCACAATTAGGTGCATTTAAGAATGACTGTAGAAAGAATCATAGAATCATAGAATCACAGAACAGTTAGGGTTGGAAAGGACCTAAAGATCATCCAGTTCCAACCTCCCTGCCATGGGCAGGGACACCTCACACTAAACCATGTCACCCAAGGCTCTGTCCAACCTGGCCTTGAACACCACCAGGATGGAGCATTCACAACTTCAGAGTCTGAGTTAGTTTAGGATGGAAACTGCAGATGTCAGCCAATGGGCTTTATTTTAAGATGCATTTCTTAAAATGAATTAAAATGAAATAAAAATCACCAACATTACAAATCGTGAAGTATTACTGAAAAAAAACTGCTTAGAGGAAACAGACTTTTCTATGGCATAGCAAAGCCCAGTTGATAAAGTGAAACGGAGATAATATAAATAGTGAATAATGAAATTGCTGGAAGACAGGGAAAATATATTGATCCATATCCTTTATCTAGAATAAGAAGTAAATTTAATATGTTCAAGATTGATGCAGGACACATCTGTATAGAAATTTCGCATGACAACTGGTTACTCCAAGAGATGTCACAAAACTTTTAAAGATGGTTATCTTATTCCTGTACCCCACAGTGATGTGAATGTTAAACCTATTGCCTCAGTAGCCTTACCTTCCTTATGCTTCTTTTACCTCCAAATAGTTTCCCCACCACCAAGGAAGACCTCTAAAATAGCATGTTGAGTGCCAAAATAGCATTTTTAGTGCATGCTGTGGAAAGGGATTTTGGGAACATGACAGAATATCTTTGTGCTTTCCTTCCACAGTAATGTATGCATGACAGTATCTGATTAACTTCATTAGAATCTAAATATAAATCAAAAGCCTACTTTGCCAAGTCTCAGTAAAATCAGTGAGGATGCAGTGTTTGCTTTAGTGTAAATATGCAGCTGTTGGACTGAAACAAAGTTCACTCCACAACATTAATCTTTGTTTCTAACTGGAAAGAAGTATCTGCTTAGCTGGAGATGAGCACAGTCCTCATTTACTGATCTGTAAATATCTTAAACTTTATCAAAGCCTTTCCAGAATTTCTCTCTGTCTCCCAGTACCACATCTGGATCATGTGAATGTCATTAAGTATATGTTCAGTCATTTTAACTGCATTGATTCCTAATCTTTGGATTGCTAATTCATTACTTTACAATGAATTTTGCTCCTTGTCACTGAATTATGTGTGTGTTGAAGATTATGCACGTGAATGTGCAATATGTGGATTTTGCTGTTCATTTTCCTGAAACAGGAACTTGAAGCTACTTTTGAAGTAATGCTTGTCAAAATTTGGTTTGACTAGCCAGATATGTTACTGAACTTTACAGAGGTCTTTTACAAAAGAACTGAATCAGCACATGTAGGTATTTTGGCAGTACCATCCCAGCTCACAGAGTAACATATTTCTTAGCTTCTAAAATACGTTTTAATTTATGCCTAACTCATAACAGGTTCTTGTAATAGGTGACAGAAGAGCAACAAGGTGATATGTGTGGGATCACAACTGGACATGCCTTCTTCGTAGGTTCTCAGAGTGACCATGAGGGGACCGGAATTTTTTCTACACCTACATGAAATATCTAGGCTGGACCCTTCTCTCATGCACTACATGAAACATTCAGGGCAGAAGGAAACTCCAAGTAGTAAAGTGCACAGTACAAATGTGCTGGGTACAGAGTAAGCTAACATGAACTCTCTCTGATGTAATTGATCTAAGTCGTTATCATTGAAAATGAAAAACAGCTCATAAAGAACCTAGCAAATATTTTAATTTGTTTCCTCTTTTCTACATACCTCAAAGGGAGAATCTTCTAATGGAAGAAGGTGGCTTGTGAATGTGATGTTGTATTTCTATGTTTTTTTTTTGTCTAGTAGCCTTTTTTCCTTTCCCCCCAGTAGCAGTTAGTTACAGTTCCACACTACTCCCTATGCTCTTCCACAGTTCCTTGACTTTCTCAGGCCTCCAAATTCCCAGATGGGTAAAAAAGTGTGCTCTGTGACTGTTTTCAAGCTACTACTGAGCTACTTTATTGAAAAGAATAAATACTCTGTTTGGTTGACCAGCTAATGAATGAGAGCTTGAATTGTTGCTCATTCTGTGGGCTACAAATTTGATCTGTTTTTTTCTACTCAGCAGCTGATTTTCTTGGGCTTAGTGTTTCTGATGCAACTATTCTAATATCAAACATGGTTGGAATTAGATGATTTATTGTGAAATTTTTAAGAGGGAACGTAGGCAGCATGCCTGAATGAGCTTTGTTTCTTAGGATATCCAGGTACAATTTAAAAGAAGGATGTTTATTCTGGGATAAATAGACTTGTTACTGTTTCCCAGCAAATCAAGCAAGATAGGACAATATAGTAAGCCTTATTTGAGCAATGTATCTATCTACATAGCACTGATTCCTGGAAACATTTGCAAGCTATGTAGTAATCTCAAAATTATATTTCCAGAGCCAATTTATTCTTCATCCCTACAGACCTTATAGCATCTCATTTCCTTAAGTTTGTCTATCCATCCAAAATTCAATTTTCTTCTTTACCGTTCCAACTTCACATTTCTTTTCTCACAG
This sequence comes from Pezoporus wallicus, assembly GCF_028554395.1. Lineage (NCBI taxonomy): Eukaryota > Metazoa > Chordata > Aves > Psittaciformes > Psittacidae > Pezoporus > Pezoporus wallicus. Next base: position 509,652 of record NW_026638360.1, on the reverse strand, counting down.
TGGTGGGGATAGTACCTTCCTAACCTGTCAATCATAAACAGCATAGTACCACAACTTCCCTGGTCCTCTTCATCCATTCCTTTAATTATCTTTTTCTTTAGCACCCACAGTGATTCAGTGCTAATCTCATTTACTTTTACTGCCTCTTCAATACTATCGTTTATATTTCCTTGAATCCATCGTCTGGCTCCCAATTTCACAGCAATTCAAATTCAGATCACTTTTCCTTATTTTTAAGGTCCTCTACAGTTATGATACTTATCGCCTGTCTGGCTTGTTCTCTCTCTCTTTCCTCCTCCACAGCTTCTTCTGTGCAGTGAGACACTTTTTGCTACCTGTCTGTCCATCCCTATCACAGCTTTGTTCATGCTGTTTCAAAAACAGATGTTAAACTTCAGGATTTCTGTTTTCTAAGTCTGCTTTCCAGGCAAATTTCTACCATGAGGCTTGTAAGAAATAAGAGTTAAGAGTATCTAGAGACAATAGAGAGGATACTATTATTATGTAGAAGGAAAAAGGAAATCATTTATACATTAACACATGCACGCACAAGTATATGTACACATACTCCTGCATATATTTGTTGGAGAGGGCTATTTAGGGCAAGAATAACCTTCTGGGTGAAACAGCAATCTAATAAATTATGAAATTGATGCTCTTGTAATAATATTCCATTCTTGCCAGGCAATCTCCATTTTCTAACCTCAATTAAAGCTCATTGTCATTCATTATGTTTTAACACTGTGTTCTCCATCCATACGTCTAATCATAACTACACAAAAGGAATAGGAGGAAAATAATGCTTATAATCTATGCTTCCCATATGTTTTGTCACTTTGCCAGACTTGTATATTTTTCTCTAATCAAAGTCTGAAAGGATTGGAGGATCCACACTTTCCTCAGATCCTTGGAGTACTGTCATTCTACAGTCACTCCATGCTCAGTGTGAAGAAGGTGATATTTTCCTGGTCCCAGCTTGTTTGCTTTTCTGTGTCTGAATATACCAAGAAAAATATAGCAGGTTCCTTTTATCTACCTTGGATTTATGTCATGAATCTTGGTAGTGTTTTGCTTTTTTGCTTCATGGGAGTAGAAGCTCTCAGCATTGACCTAAGTTTCTCTCATTAAGGATCGTGGGGAGTTTACCATTACCTTTAGCAGGAGCAGTGATAAGAATTCTGAATCATTTTACTAATCCAAGCTTTGAATTTTGAATGCTTAAGAATTTCTTTTAAATTCTTGCCTGGCACTTTTGAGACTGACTTATTGCCCTGGGTATGGATGTCTAACATGAAATACAAGTGTCAATAAGACAAAAATAATTTAATTTACTATTTAGACTTTTAGCCTTTAGGAAAAAAAAAAATAAAAAAAAGGTAAAATTTTTCATTTCAAAGTTTTAATGCTTTGACTTTTAAAATTGAAATTCAACCAATTTTTTGTTAGGGTGCTTGGGATGAAGGGGGTATTTTAAGTCATTTGAAGTATTTCTTGAGTTTTCTTATTTTTGCAAGTCTTATATTAGTAATTTTCAAGAGCTGTACCTCTGAATTCAAACAGGCAGTCGTCTTTGAGTTCATAGTGGAATGATACTCCCAGATGCTTTGAAATGTAAATGTTCATGGCTTTGGGGTGGAGGTTGCAGTTTTTGTTGTATTTTAGATTTGGGGGTGGCAACATAGGCAAGTCTGACACGAAGTTTAATTCTTTAGGTCATTGGAGAGATTGAAAAATTTAGACCTCATTTACTTATTTATTTATTTATTTATTTACCAGGTGGAAAGGTAATGTACAGATTTCACTAATATAGGAGAAGAATAAGCCTAATTCTTTGTTTTGAATATGTACCCTTAAAACCATGTGTAAGATCTGTGTGATGATCCAGGGGATGTGAATGCTCAGCATTAAAAGTCGAATTTCCTATTTTCTTTTTAACATAGTCAGTATTTCATTCACACACACTTTCAATATTCTTGTTGCCTAAATCACATATTAATGTTTTTGGCCTCCATAGCTGAAAGGCATAATTCCAGTAATGAGGGGAAATAAGCAGAATGCTTGATGAAGTAGCTAAGCTACCAAACAACAAACAATGTTTCATCAAATGTGTTTTAACAACTGGTATATGAAAATGCCACAGTTTTGTCATTTCCTCACCAAGAAATGCATCTCTTCTTTATTACAATGTGGCATGGTATCAAAAGGTTCAAATCAACCAAGATGTTGTGGAAGCATAATATGCAGCCGGAATCGAAATCAAGATGAGAGGAAATCTTAGAAAAACTGATGTTTTTAGAATTATTTCATAGTGATCCTGTTGTTTTTTTCCCTTCCCTGAGACCTCCAGCACACCTACTAAATCACATAGAAACAGCCAGAATCGGCAATTATTCCAAGGTAACTGATACAATCTCTTAGCTAAATTAGTTATTTTGTTCCTTACCCTTCCACTATTTTGTACTGAAAAGGAAATTTAAAGTTAAAGTTTCAATAGACTTTAAAATATCTCTTCTTTTGTCTGTTTCTTTCTTCTGGAAGATTTATAGGATAGAAGTTGTTCAATTGAGAGGAAGAGGAGAGATCAGAGATGGTGAACTTCTAAATTACTGAAAGCTGAGTTCCCAAGGTTGTATGCTATGTTCATTATTTGTAATACATCTTTTCTAGCTGTTGAAATACATTTATGTAATTATGAAAATATTTATTTTTAGTTAAGTGTTTCAGTCATTTTTAGCAGTATTCCACAAAAACTACTGAATATTTTTTAAAGAAAACAAGTTGAAATAAAAGTTTGTTAGGAAGGATGATTTTTTTCACCAGATACATCTTGAGTGCCTTCTATTAAAACTTTTGTTTCCTTGTAGCTAGTGCATTATGATACTCTTTCTAAGCAGTAATAATACTTACCTGCAGTTTGCCTTTGCAGGAGCATTTACATATATGGAAGCATCTGCATTAGAGTTTTTGCTTATAGCATCATGTGGTTACAGAGTGGATCACCTGAATATTTCTATTTATTGTGAATTTTATTAACTCCCATAGTTTTGGTGCCATGAACTAAGTCTGTTTTGGAGGAAAAAAGTTGTGAGCTGTCATCCTAGATGCTCCATGTCCCAACAAGGACATAGCAATTCTGAACCAATAGGTGGTTCCTCAGGCATTTCTGAACCTCAGATATAGTAGAGTATTTACACTGGCAAACCAGGCTAGCCGTGTTTCATCTAGAAGGACGCTGGAAGGAATTCCTAGGCTCCAAAAACCCCAATCATCTACATGCCAGGAAAAGGCAGATCTGCCTGCTTCATCCTGTGGCTATTTATCCATCAAGTAAAATGATGCTCATCTGTTCAAAGGTAAAAAATGTAAAGCCAGCCCTGAAGAGACTGGAGAGTAAATGAAATATCTACAAGTTTTTTGAAGTGCACCATTGACATATGGGAAGCTTTGTATGGGGAGAGGGAGGGTCTGTTTGGAAAGTATCCTGATCCTGTTAATTGCTTGCTCATTATTCCATGAGCAAGCTTACACGTTATTTCCTGGTTTCAGATAAGGCACAGCTGGAAATCCATTTGATGCTATCAGCTCTTTTGAAGTGATTGGGCAATATCTGATTAGAAAGAAAAACCTACAGGAAGGGATTTCTATTAAATGCATAGTGCTCTCTGTGCAAACTGACATGAAGTGTTGTTTCAGTCATTTCTTATGTATTTAGTCGAACATACCAGTACCATATCTAGTGCTGTCATTTTTCTGAGTACATTTATTATACGAATCAAAACACTCATGGAGACTATAGTCGCAAGATTGCATTCAGTCTGACAGTAGTGAATTGTCTCAATGTTACATGAGGAACATGAGAGAGACCAGATCAGTTCAGACCTTTTCTGACAAACTCATGTCTGACAAAGGCCAGCAGTGGATGTCTAGAAGAAGGCAAAAATGTAATGGCATTTCCTGGACTGTGCCAACATGTCCTTTTGTCAGGGGCTGTCCTAGACAGTAGTAATACTTTGCATTGTATCACCTTCAAAGGACTAGAACTTTTCTTTTATATGTATACCAACTTTTATGAACTGTAGGTCTTTATAAAGCAAGGTCATTACTCACACTCTATGTTATGCTTATGACTCGATGCATTTGTGCCATGTCCCTCTAACCCTGCCATATCTTTTCCAGGCTGAAGAGTCCTAGTCTGTTTTGTTACTACTTGTACAGAAAACATTTATTACCTTGATAATCACTGTCATTCTCCTCTGAAACTGCACAAGTGTCACTATACCTTTTTTGGTGTAGGAACACTGTAACTTACAGTATTTAACCAAAAGGTGCAGAATAGTTGTCTACATAGTCGTAATGATAATTTCCAATTTATTTTTTGTTTCTTTCTTACTTATTCCCAAATATGTATTTGGTTTTATTTCTATTGATCATTATATTGATGGCTTTGGTCAGCTGTAGCCTCTCAGTGTATATGTAGAGTTGGAATTGTTTCTATGCATGATTAACTTTACATTTATCTATGATGAATTTCATCTGCCCATCACCTAGTCTCCTAGAGTTCCTCTGTTCTTTGAAAGCAGCCATCCGTTTTGCTACCATGAATAAGTTACTATCACCAACACACTACGGCACTTCATTGTTCATCCACTTTTCTGTTTTCTAACCATGTGAGGACCTTCATGATCATCCTATGCTTAATTTTGTTAAGAGTGTTCTTTTTGCAATCTTGGCATTCCAAGTGCAAAATGTATGCAAATCTGATTTATCGCTATAATTGTTCAATCCTTCAGGAGACCCCAATAATTTGGAAAGCAATGTCTCCTTAAAAGAGCTATACTGAACCTTCCCAATGTATTTTATTCCACTGTTCACTAATTCTATTCTTTATTTTAAACAACAGATCATCTGTTTCACCCTTGATTTCTCTTCGATCTCTGGTGAGTACAATCTGTAACTGAAGAATCACTGTTTTGTCAACTTATTCTGTAACTTTTTCTACCAGTATTTCAGCTTGAGATGCATCACGGGTATTTTCCCTGCAAAGAAAGGTATTTCAGAATATGCACTTATATGGATATCCTTGCATAAGCATAGATTGGCTTACCTACTGCTCTTTAATGTTCTGTGTTTTCTGTGGTCCTTTTGACAGGGTTCTTAACTTTTATATGTTTGAAAACTTGAAAATATTTGACTGTTTATTGTCTGGCTTCAGATCTTTTGAAAGCTGTTCTTAAAACTCATGTTTGGCCTGCTGATGGGTGGTAAAGATTATGATCCCTTCTATCTTCCTCATTTGCACAAATCTTCACTGCTTGAAAGCTGACTTCTTGATTTTCATACCTTCTCCTGCCTTGGTGTTTATCCAGCTTTTTCTCAACTTTATAAAATCTTAGAAGTGGTATGCATATGACCTGGGCCTCTAATAATGCAGTTTCAATGTAGCCTACTGCAAGAATATACTCTTTTGTCTGTCCTTCACAATTTTAATAACTTCCTTATTCTTTGTAATTCTTCATTTCACAGTTTGTAGTATGAAACCTTAGACTTTGTGAATCTGTTTGTTCCTATATGGATGTCCAACCCAGGCACATTTTTGTTTGCTTGATTAACTTTTATACAGAGCAGTTTAATACTTTCTTTGAAATTTGAAAAGACTCCTTGCATACAAATAAATAACCTCATTGAAAAAGAAATGAGATTATCTCTGCAAATGCTAAGTGTTGGATGTGTGAATCTAGTGTTCCTGTTCAGGCTTGACTTTTGATGAGTTTCTAAATTAAACTTCACATTGATTCCATTTTAAATGAGTCCCTAATAAAGGTTGTTACCTTGACAATGAGTTAGCTAAAAATCAAAATCACCAAATATCACTTCTTTTAAAAATGGGATTGGTCTAAGCAGTCATTAGAGCTTGACATTCTGGTTTCCACTGCTTTCTGCAGGCACTCAGTTTTAAAATTATACTGCACTGGGCTAGGTTAAAGTTTTCCATAAGAAGTAAGTTATATAGTGATGCAGTTACTTTGAAATTGTTTTTTTTACTTTTGTTTATTATTGTATGTTTACTGGAATTAACTTCTTACTCTTGACCAGGAGCTTTCCTAAAAGGCCATTATCTTGATAATCAGCAATCAGGACAAGTTCTGAAAGAATAGAGGGCATACACAATAAAGCACATTGAATTTGAATGAGACTTCTTTAAAAGTGTCATTTACACTGTTAACTAGTTAATAAAGTCTAGTATTACCCTTCTCATTCACTGCTTCTAGGTCACTGGCACATGACATGACACCCTCTGTAACATTTGAATGTGACAGAAAACTCAATAGGATCTTACTGGAAATATGGCACAATATCTTAAGTTTCAACATGGCATTTGTCTCATTTCCAGCTCAGCTGTCCTTGTTGGTACAAGCTTAGCTCTATGGGTGGGACTGGGATAATTATCTTGTGTGCTGTCCTGGTTAGATCATGACATGTGCCAAAGACAAGAAGGTTCATTCAAAATGATGCCTGGAGCTGCAATCAGTGTTTTGAGGAAAACAGCAGACTAGGCCTTTTAACATGACACTAATCCTCTCCTAAACAATTGCTGAGAGCTGACCTTCAACTTTTCCCTTTAACAAGTTTAGGTTTACATTACACGTCTGGGTTTTCTAAAATGAGATTGGAATATCCCTCTCTCTGGAAAAAAAAATAAATGTGTTATAGAAAATGTTGCAGAATGGCTGATTCAGTTTGGTTTACTGGAAGTAATTAATACCTCAGTTTGCAATACAAATAAGCACTGTTAAAAGCAATTCTGTTTAATCTGCTGTTCATGAAAGAAGCTGAAATGCAAGTTTTGAAGACTGACGACCTCTGTTTGTCTGTGATAAAGCTACCATAAAGATAAGTTCATCGGACCAGTGCTGCTCAAGCCCATTTCGTGAACAGGCACTAAAAGAAAACAAGATTTTTTATTAGTGTAATTCATCAAGGAGTTGTCCATCATTGCAACTGTCAGGTGCTTGTTCTTATTTTAGTCTCTACCAGAGATCAATAAATGTTTCTCTTCTTCAGAAACTGTAGCTCTAGAGGCAAATTTTGGTCACTTGCGTTTTATCTACCCGGAAAAGGGACTGATTGATTGTTACAGGATATTTTACTCTAATCCTAGTCCAGTGCATTGCCCTGCTATGGTGGTGCTTCTCAGTCATTACTACCCCACCGGCATCACTACTTACTAATTTACTGTGGGCAACCTGCTCTTTTTCTCAGGTCGTCTGCCATTTTAATGTGTGCTGGCACTGGAGCAGTAGGTTTTCTGTGAGCCTTAGAGTGAAAAATGCTGAGCTGTTGTTCTCCACAGAAACACCTTTTGCATCTGGCATTGTGTGTATTGCTAGCACTTTCTGAGCTGTTGTAGGGCAAGCAGAAAGTAGCAATCTTCTGCAGTAATCTGTCAAACAAGTCTCTTCCAGCCTTCTGAAATATGACTTATCCACTGGCAACAACCTACTGAAATATCTAGGATTGAAGCTGGTCAATAGGTTTACATGGGGATAAGTATGCATGGAGAGAAGTAGTTGGATGTGAGCAGACAGCTTTGAGGAGAGGGGAGAAGATTTATTGACTGGTCATTCCCACTACCTGCACAAGTTGTGCCAAAACCTCTTCCATCATTGACCACCTTGGATATATTTGGCCTAGCCAGCTAAAGAGGGTATGGGAATGTGCACCAATACATGGCTGCCTACAGGGGTCACCTGTTTGTTAGTGGAGCCCCAACCACTGCTGTGGCCAGTGTAGCGCACCCAGCATCTGGTAGTGACAGCTCCCAACGCTGCTTGGATGAGGCAGCTGGTTTTGGGGAGGAAGGCTGCTGAGTGTGTGAAAGCAAGAGGTAAGCTCTGTGCCTCGCTTGCCCTCAGAAATACAGAATGGTCCTTGGCCTGTTTTATTAAAGAACAGATTTGCAAAATAGTTACATGATTATAATTTCTACCTGTGTCTGCTAGAAGTCAAGTTGGGATAACTAACTTTTCCTTGACACCATTGTAATAGTCCTCACATGGTTGTTAGCTTCATCAGTACTATGTTTCTCTAGATTTAAACCAGTTGATTAGGTATGGATAGTTCTGTAGCCCATTGCCATTTCTGAGCTACCCAATTTCTCATCAGATTCTTTTTTTTTTATACAGTTGGCATCATTGTGTGATGATAATAATTAGTAGATGCATCTCCAAATTTAGCTTAGTACAGTCATCAAGAAATTGCAAGTGGCTATACATTACAATAGCAGAAATTGGGTGTATAATTAGCCCTTTGTATAGCACAGTGGCAAGGAAGGAAATAATACTAAGAAGTAGAAATGTATGAATGGATTTGGTGATGAGCATCTTGGGCAAAAAAGCTGAAGGATAAAACAAAAAAAACGAACAAATCAGTGAGACAAGGCATGTTTGCACAGCAGGGTAAGCTCCTTTACCTAGTACCTGACTACAAGGGTGTGAGGAAGCTTCAGTTCAGCATCTTTGTAGGCTCAGTTCATACTGACTGAAATGCTGATCTTAACAGCTCAAGTTTAGTATTACCCTAATATAGCTACATTCCCTCTGAAGCGGAACAAGCTTGAGCAGAGGAGCTTTTGACAGTATCCAGTTGTCCTCCCTGATCTCTAAAAGCAACAGTTTTAGAAACATTCTTAAGTAGTATATGAATGTCTCAGCTTGGAGCATTTTGCTAAACTGTAAAATTATGAATTTAAAAGAATAAAATTTATCCTAGTGAAATAGTGGGCTTAGGCACAGTGACTTGACTGTGTACCTGCAGATATTCCCTGAAGACGTAATTCAATTTCATTTGTTGCACATTCAATGTATTTCTCATTTTGTTCTTGTAATGACTGATTTTGTGCTAAAGACTGGAAATCATGCTAAACTGAATATGATTATTTTCTCTTTCCATAGTATTAAAACCTTTTGCAAAAGAGAAAAAGATCCAGACCTGAGAGAATGCTATCCATTTCTTTATAGCAGAAGAATCAATTGATTTATCTCAACAAGGGATATGTTTACATCCTCCTCAAAAATAACAAAAAACCCAAACAAAAAGCTAAGAAAAGCTTTGCTTTGTTTTTCTTTTACTGATAAACTAGTGCCTATGGCTTTCTTCATGCATTAAACAGGTAATATTGCTACACATGAAGTAAAGAGATGGAAAAAGTGGTTTCCCTGATGGTGCATCCAACTCCAAAGACAGTGTCATCAAAGCAATGTAGAATGTTAAGGAAAGAAACAAACACTTTCCTTGCAGGTTAACATAAGGTGCTGTTTCCTTAATGTCAATAACTTTTGGGTAATTAGGTGACAATGCAGTTGAATGTTATTTGTGTTTATATAAAGAAAGTTAGCATTGGGTTTTGATCTACTTTGACTATCAGTTCTCAATTAAGCATAAGGATAAGCATGCCTAAATAGGAAAGTGTAGTTCCAGACTAGTGGTGTTCATTGATAAAATAGCTGTAAAATGTTACGAGCTCCTGCATGCCAAGGTATTCACATCAAATTAAAACGATGTGAGTATGTGTGGTGAAATTAGAACTGAAATGTGCTGCTCACTGAATGCTAGGGTATCCCTGAGCATGTCCAGAAGGCAGGATACTCTGTAAATCACCAAAAGATGTTAATTCTCTCTCTCTCACTTCTGGATTTCTTTGAGCTTTAGCACCTCCTTTACTCATTTATTATGTATTTTGTAAATTACTTAGATTTAGCATCTAGATGCTGAGCTACCAATCATTTCACTTACTCTTAGTCATCTTGCTATGCATCATAAATATTGAAATGTCTTGTTAATAAAGTAGTTGCTTATTTAGACTGTTGAAACTACAGATTACATGACAGTGGGATGCCCAGAAAGTAAAATCTGTTAAAGATGTCTGTTTAAGGGAAAACTGAGGATAGGATAATAAATTTTCAACAGCATGTAGCTATTATTACCTCTTCACTGTAAAGGCTGGGCTTCTCATTCATCACGCTTTTTAACAAGGGTAGAAGGGGGATGGAGTAGAAGGAATCATTGCAAGTTTCTATCAGCACTTCTCATTACAATGATCACAGCTAATGGTGCATTTAGGTCTTACTGGGTGCTCCATGATTCTGCCAGAGAAGTTATGGATCCTGCTGAAATATGCAATTCCTATGTTACAGGAATATTTCACAATTTTACTTTGTTCTGCATTGTGAAGTATCATTTTCCAAAGAGTGTTCTATTATGAACTCGAAACCATAACAACAGGGCATTCTTAAATGCTAATATTGTTGGTGTATTCATGAATGTATGTAAACATTGTAGAGAGAATACAAATTAAAAACCTGAAAGTTTATCTAAGATAAATACTTTGAAATATTTATTGAATACATTGGAATAAATACAAAGAACATAAAGAGGAATGTTCAGTAAAACATTTTGGAAATATAGTCTATCAAAAACTATTTTCAAGTTAAGTGCTGTTTCAGAAGAATCTGCATAATTAGACACATGTAGAAGGCTGTAAGGTGGTGGTAGAATTATTCCATTGGACCTGATGATCTCATATTGACATTGCTGCTAGTAAGAACAAAAGAGAAGGAGCTGCTGAAACATTCCCCGAGACTGCCTTGTGGTTCCTAAAATCCAGATAGATCTTTTACAAGTGCAGATCCTGATTCCTAAACATGGTTTTTCCTTCACTCATTTTCTAAGATGATCCTTCTTTGTTAGAAGGAGGTGCTAAGAAAACTAGTTTTAAAATTAGCTGCACATGGGAGGTGAACATATGTAATAGTTTAATACAAAACTCTCAGCGTGCTTTAAGAAATTCCTCTGAAAAATACCACAGCTAGTGTGAGATATTTGTGCTATTTACAAGACTTGTTCAGATAAGTGCTCCTTTTGTAGCTTGAAGAGCATACTGTAGGTGTGCTCAAAAAAAATCTTCCATCCGTAAAATTGTTTGTGCACAAAGAAGGCTGTATAAAAGGAGATAGCACTGACGTTTTATTTTGCTTATGGCCCACAGACCCTAGTCATCAACATATAAATTAAATATGTTGAAAGTGGTGTCCCACTCATACATGACTGGATTTTATGAGTTGTGTCTGTTATGTCACTATTTAGCACCATTGATGGCTCTTTAATTTTGAGTCAGTGTTAAAAGAGATATGAGTTTGAAACATTTCACATATGCTGTACAGCCAAGGTAAATATCAGCGGTGTATGGAAAGATGTGGCAGGAGATTAACTGTGAGGGAACTTTTTTTGTGCAGTTTGTTTCGCCAGGCTTCATGTTCACTGATCACTGATCAGATGGTGGGTTACTTAAGATGGCTACAGCGCTTTTACAGAAAGGGTGGAAATCAAGTGGTACTTATCTGTCACTCTTGCTAAGAGCATTCCACTAACGCTCTTCCATCTTCTGATTATTAACGTTATTCAAGATTTTGTTTGTTTTCAAAGAGTCATTTCAGATGCAACACCTGTGATAGCCTAAGCTTAAGAAGGACATTTATAAATAGTCATTTTAAGTGAATACACGACGCTTCGTTTTACTCAGTTGCATAGAACCTTATGGTTCAACAAGATGGCAAACAAAATGCTGGGTTCAAATGAGATGTGTGCTTAGATAGATTAGTATCAGAATTTTCACAGGAAAAAAGATACTTTAGTTTCTTACCTATAGATATGAAACAGGTTTCTGTAGTACCTGCTCAGGGCTCACTACTCAGTTGAAGGTATGTTTGAGTTATCTCATCTGTCCAGAGACAGCCTGACCTTAAAATATCTTCTTCGTTATAGAACTCAGTGAATCTGCTTTTCCTGTTTTCACCATGTTTTCTTGTTTTCTGAGGTTTTTAAGGATGTTAAGGAGGGAAATAATGGTAAATCCCACAAATTGAAAGAATGATCTCACCTTAATTCTCTCACTGTCTCTTGGATATGTACACAAAGGCCTTGAATGTGATCCAGTTTAGCAAAACAGTTAAACATGAATGCCGAATAAATATAAATTTAAACACTGGAGTAAAAGCTGAAGAGCAAACAAAATATTTTTAGGACTTAATATGATTATGAATATCTTTATGACTTTGACTTCAAAATCAGCATTGTATGCAAAGCTTCTAGCTGGATATACATATTGTATCGCAGCATAAAGTGCTACAGATATGTCTGATGTGTCTGCAGGAAATAGCCATACACTGGAAAAATCTGAAAACCACTATGCCATCCTATCTCCAGTGTTTGACTCTTCTAATGTGGGTAAATGTCTCTGGAAACAAATAAGCATGCAGAGAAGCCAGGTTAATGATCAAAAGATAATTAGCTCTGTAGATATTTGCAAGTAATAATTAAACTGGAGGATGTTGCACTTAGCACTGTATAAAAAGTAATAGGTAACCCATCAAACCACCATAAACAAAACTGTATGCTTCTTTAGGATATTGTCTGTGATATGATTATTCTGTGACTGACGTATACCTCTTTTGTCTTGTTCAGTGATGTTAAGGACTGGCTTGAATTTGTTTGTTGGTTCGGGGTTTGAGTTGTGGGTTTTCTTTGGTGGTTTTTTTTTTTCATTTTAAGAGATTTATTTTACAGTAAATGCAAATTTAGTGGAGAAAATGCCTGTAAAAAATATTTTTGCATTATTTCTGTGGGCCAGCATGAACTTGACTAGAGGTTGAGGTCTAAGATCTATCAGGCCCTAGATTCATGGTGTTGTTTTGAGGTATATTTGGTTATTTCCATGTCAAACCCCCGTCTTAATGGTATGGGGGGTGATGGCATAACAATACAGCCAGCAGCTGAGTCTATTTGCCACAGCAATGGAACAGCCACTGTTTTAGTGATTAGTATGACTCACAGCACTGACTTCAACATGAATATACCATGAAGTTCTCATAGCCATTAAGTTAGTGGTTGCTTTTTGTTTTGTTAATGCTCTCCTGTTAAAGTAACCTTGAAAGATCTATATTTTGGCCTAATGAATACTAATAAGAAAAAAAGAATAAAAGCCTTTAAAAAAAACAAAACAAAAACCACCCATCCTAGTATTTTTCAGGAAGAAAAGGGAAGACCAGTCTAGTTGTTTCAATAATTTCAACTTCTTACTTTCAACAGATGATACAAAATTTCTCTCTAGGCACTTTTCCACAATAATTGCCAGTTTGGAATAGTGAAAGACTGTCTAACTTTTTAAGATTAAGAATTTCTGACTGAGCATAATTACAATGTTTATTGTTTATGTCAGTGGGGGTTTTGTTTTGTTTCATTTGAAACAAAATGGTTTTGTTGTACATGTACCGCAATCTCCCGCCTGTGTGATGGCTGTTTTAGCCTGTATTTTAATGGTGATGTCTTGACAAATTCCAGTTTCTGTTGAATGTCATAATTGCTGCCCTTCTCCTTGTCTCTGCAGCACAACTAGTGATACTATCCTTTCCTAGTTCTCATCTATAATCCTTACGAAATTCATTTGGAAACCATGCTTACAGTTTGTATTATCTAATATAAACTAAGCTAGTGTTCCTAGCTGAGCAGGCTTAAGTCTTTTTGTGATGAATGTAATTGATTACAGTTTTTGCCATAAAGTACCTCTGAAAAGACTGTCAGCTCAACTATATATAATAAGCATGATATGAAGCTGAGAATTTGGGAATAAGTTTGAAATACAGTTTTAATCTCAATTAGTTGTTTATCTAAATAGTCTTAAGTGTTAAACCATGAAGTATTTCTAATGCATTAAGTGGTGCAGGATGTTAGTATGTACTGTGATTATTTCACACATCAGAACTTCATCATTACTTAACTTTGTCTGCAGTATTTTGCATTTCTTCTGTTTCCTTTTTATCATAACACTTCTGAGTCACAGTATCTTCTTTTTTGATCATTTCCAGACATATAGTAAGTTAAACCAGGAATTCCTTTGGGATTTAGGTATAATCTCCATGATACAAACAGGGCTGCGAGGCATGGAAGAAGGTTGAAGTTAGGTTATAGTGATGTTGGGCATCTCTAACCATGAGAAATAAAATCCAGATTTTCTGAATAATTGCTGTAATTTTGAGCAGCCGCACACCATGACTGTTTTCCCTTTAACATGTTCATCAGTGAGTGTCCCAGAACATTACTGCTTCCGTCCTATGAATTTAAAACCAGGGCACTTACATAAATGTATGTGACTTCTATATAAATATCTGCTGAACTCTTCTGGCTTTGATTTTACAGCCGTACTAGGAGATGATAAGCCTTATGGCTTTTCTGCAAGTCAGAAGTCTAATACTCTGGGAATGGGAAAGAGTCAAAGTGACAGAAATCTTGTTCCCTCTCAATGACTGGCATATTTATTGTGTTATAACAATATATCAGTATCAAAGTCTCTAATGGCCAAGCCTGTGTGGAGTCAACAAAAATTACACCAATTCTTCAGCTGCTCTCCTTGACCTTCTCATTATCATGACTTCTATCTGGTCTGCAGAAGGATTGCAGCTAATTAGTCATGGCAATGTTACAGGTCACACAGACATTTACATTTTTGGTAGCAGATTGGAGAGAGGTTCAAGACCTCGAAGACTTAAGGATGTTTTAGATCACATGAATACTATAGCTAAACTCGTGTCCTAAATATCCATCATATATGGTTTTACTTACTGAAAATCTTACAGTCATATTTCCTAATCTCATTAGAAACGAGGAGGGGTTTTTCTTGTAGATGATGTCATGATTTTTTTATCTTTGTCAGCCTCTTGAAATTGCATCTCTTCATTTTCTTTATATCTCAACCTGCTTAGAGTGTTTCTGCCAGCTGGAAACAGCTGAAGACATTTTCCTCAGGTATCCTGCCAGTTTCCCAGCTTCCAAAACCGGAAGCAGAAAGATCAGGTTCTGTGAGCTTCTCTTCAAGAAGCTATAATGACATCTCTCAGTCCAAAAATCTCTGATCTTAAAATGCTCTGCTCTTTATTACCTGTGCTAATTAGTTTTGTTTAGGGACAAGATGACTTTGAGAGATCCAGCTAGTCAAATGTGATTAAATAATGAGGGTGTTTTGCTTCTGGTGGTGGTGGTGGTGGCTTGCTTGTGTATTTTTAAATGTAGGGTCAACCTGATGGTTAAAAATATTATGGGCTCAGTATAGTTCCCTTTATTCAAAACTGCTCAGTCTGTGGGATAAATTACAGATGCTTTTATTCTCCAATTTATACTAGTTGTTTATGCATCCTGTATGACTAAGTGGGGCTTGTCAAACACTTCCCCCAGTATCTATTACACTAGGGTGGCAAGGGCAGACTGACTTGCGTGGAGCTGTCAGCTCTGAGCTACTCTGACAGCTCTGGCAAAAGTCCTCTTTTCTGGCAGCTACGAATGTCATCTGTTGTCTTTAAACATGTTGTCACCATGGCTACTTAATGTTTAGGTGGAATATTGGTCTATACCTACAAAGGCTGTGCCTAAGCTATGTAAAAATACATATATATATATATATATACACAAAAGATACTTTTGCTTCTTCATACTTGTGTTGACTTTGTTTTTCTGCTAGCCCTCAAGGAACCAAATCGATAGGGTATGACACTCGGACACAGAAATACAACAGCACAAGTTCATCTTGCTTTCTCTTTATATTGTGCAGTATTTGGAGAGAAGCTGATAGCAGATGTCCTTTATCTAATCCTAATTCACTTTTTCATTGATTCCAAAAGTCTAAGGTATCTCAAGTTATTGAACACTTAAAATAGTCTATTTGGAGTTTTCTTTAGTTGTAATAAAGAAAGGATAGTTTACAGGTCTTGCTACTTTTAAAACTTTGAGTTGTTGAAAGAAAAGGTAAGGGAGTTTTTCCATCCTTTCAAACTTTATGAATTTCTGTCTGTTTCTGTGAGAACTAATAATAATAATTTTCTGTGTGAGAGATGGATTTCATATTTGGTAATACAAATGGGACCCTGTTATTCTCATGGTAAAGCATACTCTCAGAAGAAAGTCTGAACTAAAAAGACATTTCAAAAAGCTAAGGCAAGCCAGAAATTTTCTATTTAAAGAGAAAATCTGTGCTCCCCAGGCATAAGACAGTTCACACTTAGAAAACATCACCTCAGGGACTAGAAATTGATTTCTTGATTTTTTTTCCTAGTTGCCTTTCTAAGTTTGTGATACATGGCCTAACAAGTAGTTTTCCTGTAACAGGGAAGCATAGTAAATTTGTCATTACAAAATCTAGTCCCCAGCTAGCAATGAGCCAAGGAAAATTGGAGTATTTTCTATGTCAACTTCTGGTTTATTTTCCCTCTTATTGTAGATTGTGTAAATTAGGAAGGAGAGTCCTATGCTTAACCAAAAGATTGAGTCATAATTGAGGATTTCATTCTTTGTATCCTCTGGAAAGTCATCTATATTTATTATGCATCACTACCATTAAACAGAGATGCTGAACTTGGCTTAGGTCATGTTGCTTCATGCCTGTGTATAGCTCATTTGTTTGGCAGACAGCTGATTTACATGATCAAGAGTGTTTTTAGCCTGCCATGTAAATCTGTAGCTGGGGACTGTGACTTCTAATGGGTCTCTTTTCATCACAAGGACACATCAATGTTTCTTCAGGTTTCCGTGTGCCATGCAGTGGATGACTTGGTGCACACCAAGAGCAGCCACGCAGAGGAGCTGCACTGAAAATGCCTGAAAGGAGCAAGCGCCAAACCTGATTGAGTTGGTTTTCCTGAAGGAAGTATTAGATCTGACAAGCTTGGTGATAATAATAATTATCTATCCTACTGGGCTGCTGTGAGGTTTAATTCATTAGTAGGTCTTACTCTTCTGTGTGAGTGTAACTCTTGATTTTGTCTGGGAAATATACACTGGCTCAAATCAGAAGAGGATTAGATTGTATAGCTACAAATCAAATAACTGGGCAGAAACTACCTATTTCAAACACAAACCCTTATAGAAATTCTCTTGTAACATCAGTAAGAAAACGGCAGTAGTTTCTCTGCTTGGAAGACTCAGGATGTCACAAACAGTTTGAACTCCAGATCTATGGCATTGCTTTGAAATAAAACATAACAAAATAATCAGAACACTTTTTCTCTCATATGGTCAGCCTTGTAGGAGAACACTGCCTGCCTGCTTTTTTTTTTTGTAGGTATATGTGGTTAGAAATGATTGTGAAATATGATCTGTGAAAACGTTTATTAGGATCTGTTGAAAAGCTGTCTGACTAAAATTTCCTCCTCTTGCTGAGCTTTGGGACATCTGCTCTTTTAACTCATGTACATATTTTCCTAGAAGCCAAAAATCAATATGAAGCCCAAATGCAGAATTGTCTTTGTAGCAGGAAATGTTTACTTTGTACTTTATTTCCAGCCTTATAAGAAGCTTTTGAAAGATGGCTTTTTCTTGTGTTTTTCAACAGTATGATAGCCTTGCAAATGCTGTTCTACTTAATTTTATTACCAGTCTACCAATACAGGAATTAAGTATTCTTACTGAATAAACAACATATTTGTAATTTTTCCTAGAAACACTTCAACTTCAGCTCTGGAACTTTGTTTTTAAAGGGAGTCCTGAGTTCAGCCTATAGTAGAAGATTCATTCTTCTGAAAATAATTTGATTCAATTACATTTGGCTTTATGGGCTGAGTGCCATTCCAAGGCCTTTCTTTTAATCCATCATGCCTGACTCTTTCACAGCAGCATGTCACTACTCCCTGCAGCACCCCATGGTGTGGCACCTGCTATGTTGACTAGTATTTCTACCTTTCTCAGTAATTACATGTGGATGTAACAGTTGCATAAATACCCTAATTTCTTGGTGAATGATAGCTACTGTACCTTATTGGTATGTTATTTTTGTTCCTGTTTTTAAAGCCATAGCCAGATGAACTTGCTTTGATGAGGGAGTGTTGAAATGTAGTCAATGTCACTTAATGACTTCTATTTCCTATAGCTTTCTGGTTTCTTTTGGAGAATGATGATGATCAGGTTTATTTTTAAAATAATGCCATAAAATATTATCCATCTCTCAGAAATTTAAAGAAGGCATGCTATGATTCTGTGATTATATATACCTATTTTAAGGGGCTGTTAGTAGTGCAGATGTGATAGCGAGGGTGCTGCAAGGATTTACTCTGAGAATTAACCTTGCGTATTATATGCAAAAGAGTAGTCTCCAATTACCATAATGATAAACAGACTTTAAATTTAGATAAGTAAATACTCTTGGTTTATGTGCTCAAATTATTTGATAAACCTATGTACAGAATTTTATTAAATCATATGCAAAACATGACCTTGTAAAATAGTGTTAAATGATTGCTTTGGGGTTTTGTAACTTCTAATGAGAACATTCTAGAAATTCCTACCCAACAGAATGATATAAAAAAATGTGTGTTTTCCACTGGCGTTGCATTTTCAGTTTTTTAACTGCCTACTATTGGACGATACTAATAAAAATATAACAATCAAATCGACATGATTCAGAGTACACTGAAATCAGCAGATGATGCTCTGAATGTTTTATTTATGTGAAAAAAATGTTAAAACTCATTCTTTAGCTCCTTTGTTTTATACACATATTTTCCTGAGTGGGTGTTAATCTAAGCGTTTGGACTTCAGTCTGTTGCAAGGAACAAATAACTGTGTTCATATGTGTTGAAAAATAGATATTTTTGTGGTTTACTGATTTAAGTTGTTAGTGTCTCAGGTAAAGACTTCTAAAATGTGATTTATTTTAATAGCATCACTTAACATGATTTGATCTCTGTAGGAAGAAGGCAGTTCATTACTGAGCTCTCTACTTCTCAGCTGGCTCCATCACTTTACAGCACAGTACTGTTTATTTTTTTACTAGGTCATTGGATTCCACAGTAGGTCATACTTTCTGCTAAACAGCTTGGCCTCCTATGGAGACAGAATCTGTGACCTTCTAAGGCTTCCTAGCTTGGGAGATGTCAGGTCTGCGTTAAGGAATAACTGTTTCATCAGAAGATTTTCACTAATGGAGTGTTAGGACATAGAGATTATTCCAAGGCAACTTCTTATCTCAGCACTTCCTAGGAAAATTCTTAGCAAAATATTGTTGAAAAAATTACATATTTTTCTGTAGAATACTGCCATAAACCAGGTTGTTTCTCCAATGCTATTTGTAGGTCTTCAGGTCAACTGTATTTATGCATTTGTGTGGAATCACGGTAATGGAAGGAAAGATACTTCTTTTTCTTTCTTTCTGCAAGTTCCAACTTCTGTTCATCATATATTTTCTATCTTTCAAATTTTGCATAGTAATTTTTTTTTTTTAATGGAAAGACTGTAAAAAATCTTTTTTCCCCACCACTTCCACAGTGTTGGTTGCTTTTTAGTGTTTTTTTTTTTTTGTGGTTTTTTTTTGTTTGTTTTTGTCTATGGGGTTTGGGGTTTTGTTTTGTTTTTTAAATAGAAAATAGCTTTTAATTAAGGAAAACAGTGGGGAAATGGGAGTAAAATGATACCACAAATTACATTCCTAAATCTTGTTTGCAGTGCTATGTCTTTTCTTTCCTATTTTTATATGACCCTTCCTAAAATACCCAATAATTAGAAAGAATGAAATTTAATTTCTTTGCCAGCATTGCATACAGATGTAATCTGTATGCTATTGTAGATTTATGAAGTGGACACCTTTGTATTTACAAGGTATTATGTATAGCAATATAATCCATCCTCCATTTTCACGTTTTTTCTTTATCAGCTGATGCCAACAATTTAAAAGAGTTTTTTAACTTATTGGCTGGAAACTGACTCTATGAAACTGTGAAATTAATCTTCTCTTCTAATCTTCTTTACATCTCCAGTTGCTTTTTCATTTGCTACATTATAGTACAAACACATCTTTCTCAGATATTAAGTGATTTTACAGTAAAGTGCATGAATGAGCAAGTACTTCATAAAAACCTTTTTAGAGAACCTTCTGCCTTTGAACTTAGAAGTTGACCAAGAAAAATTAAAAACCCTACAAAACCAACACCTTAAGAAACAAAACCGCAACCCTTAAGTGTGTTTCTTGTTTTTGCTCTTTTATACTGTGAGAGGGCATTTGTCCACATTAATGGAAGAAATCCAAAAGCAGCAAAAATAGGTCCATTATTCTGCAATGCATGCATGTTTTTCAAGGTGGAATAAGACTGAGAATCTGAGGATTTTCTGCTAAACTGCTTTCCAGGTGATCAGCCCCCATCATATACTGGTGCATGGTTCGCTTTTGCAGCTCTTCCTAAGTAGTAGCGTGGTGGTGCATTTTGGTAGCATGTAAGGACAGCACTATATGAGTCTGTTGCAAGACCATATTAGAATTTTTGCACATGTCTGCTGGAAGTGCAAATGTGGCTTTCCTGAGATGAATAAAAAAGTGGGTTTTTCCAAGGTTTTATGCTAGGTATTATTGCATTTTACACCAATAATACATGCCAAGGTGATCCTAAAAAACAAAGTGGAAAACTGAGATTATCATAATATGCTTAATAAAGATATGGAAACAGTATTTCAAAGATGTTTGTAGAGAATTAACTGACATTTAGAAAATTAGGTAGAAAAAGAGTCTTGTTTAATATTTAGAAGTTATTTGAAGAAACATTTGATGTAAAGCAATTATAAACAAATGCAATTTAATATCTGGAAATTGCTGCTCAGCTGCTTAGAGAAAACACTGAACATGCTGCTAGACTGCCTGCTTAAGAAGTGCAGTAACTTCAGTAGCTATTTATGTTATTTATGTTCAGTGTACTGTAGCATACAGGAATCTAGCACTATACATACTTAGACACACACTTTTATGGAAGCAATAGCCATGCGATAAGCACCATAAGCATTTGCAACCATAAATGGTTATTAAGGTTTTCATATGTCTGCTTTTCCCCATGTGTGTTCTTCTTACTTCCCAGGAAGTTTTTCTGTAGACAAACAAAGCCTGCCTTGGCTACCTGCTGTGACTTGACAGGTGAGAAAAGTGGCTCTGAATGACCTGCTGGGCATCCTACAATCAAAACCAAAAGCAGTAGGTCTGAAACCAGAATTCACATGTGTGTCCATCCACAAATGGCCTGTGCAGCATGCATGCAATACTTCTGGCATGTCCTGGGAGCATCTTGCTTGCTGTGCATGTGCAGGGACTTGGTCTGCTCATGCATAGTCATAGAGGATGATTTTGCTTTTGCTATCCAGAAAATAACTTAGTAGAAATATGAGCATCCTTTTGAGTCTTAAAATCTGCTCTATCTATCAAGTCATAACTTAGTTCTTTGGTAGTCCAGATCTGAGGCATGTATCTTTAAATAAAAGACATATCTTTACATAAATGACATTTCTTCATTTTGTTCAAGTAATCTGGTTAAAATTCATTTCTTGGTCTCTGTCCAAATAGGGGGCCTTGTCCTGAAATTGTATCTGGAAAAGTTCCAATGTCTGGCTCGTTACAGATATTCTTTACGTAGAAAGACCATGGATATAAAGTCTCACGTGTTTCCGGTATGATGAAAACAAGGCTTTTTCTGGAAAGGAGTCTACAAATAGTGCAGCCTGTAAAAGCTGTTCACTTTGCAAGCTTGCATAAATGGAGAATCCTATAGCATGGTGTGAAAAAGCTACATTGGGTATTTTCTAGGGTTTTTCTTCTTTTTTAAAATGATTATATGAGAATGGAAATTGTATCGGTCAGTGTTTGATAAGATGCTTTTTTATGCACAAAGGCTTGAGTATGGCTTCTCATATTTCCTTTATTACAGATTTGACAGGCTGAGATAGGAATAATAAATTCTGTCCTGTCATCACTATTTCAGGGTTAGAAGACCATCTTGTAAACGTAACTCACAGATGTAATTTTGCTACAATTATCATGAGAATAACAATTCACATGACACTTGAAGATATTTCAGAATACTTGAAAATCACGTGGCTTTAGAAAAAAATAGTCATACTATGTACCAAATTGTACAAGGTACTGGCTTCCTGTCTCAAGTCATAACAATTGGAGAGAAATTGTATGTACATTATATGTGAGCAATATTTACTTGCTAGAATAAATGATTTTTAAAATATATTTTTAAATATGGTTACAATGAACATATTTGACAATGATTACATGCCACGTAATGATGAATTATAAAAGTAAAAGATGCCAAATGCTCTGATTAGAGCTAACAGCAGACATATAATGAACAAAACAATAATTAGTTTTATTCCCCATTTTTGCATAGTTCTTGACATTTCTATTGTGTGCCTTTGCATCATTTAAAAAATGTGTCTGATTTTATTCAAAATCATGGGGTTTTGTCTCAAAATAATTTTCCTCAATGCAGGGAATGGGAAAATAAAGTGTTTCATCTCTAGTATTAGTGAGAACATAAATGAAGAAAGGTTCATCAGTCTTAGGGTTTTTTCTATCTCATGTTTGTATTTCAGGTTAGTTGGCACAATCTAATGTAGTCTAGTAGTTGGAGCTCAAAGAGCCCCTGTTTAGTGAAGTTTAACCCTGTTTTGCCCAGTGTTAATTGCATGTCCCTAGGCAAGGCACTTCTTATCTCAGTCTTACAGACAAGAAAGGTTTTTGCCTATCTACCCAACAGGGATGTTAGGAGGATTAATTTGTTAAAAGCATGAAGTTTTAAGCAAAAGCAAAGCATTGCTATTAATGTATTTGACTCAAGTTGAAGTACAGGATGCTTAACAGAGCAAGGTCTTTAAAACTCAAGGCATATGCAATTTAGCATTGAAGACCTATCACAAAAACTCTTGTGGTCACATTTGAGAGGTTTAAGACTTTACCACTGCTTGGATTTGGTTACCACCCTTGGAAATTGTTGCTTTAACTAACAACTCCTGGTCCACCTGTGTTGACTTTAGAACTGGTAATTTTAAGCTTCCCTAGAAAGTGTTTTAAGCTATTTTACTGTATTCCCCCACCCCAAGTGATGAGTATTCATATATTCACTGATTTATTCACTCTTTCATTCGTTTATTCAATCTCAGCCAGGGAGCTGGTACTCTGAAGGAGTCAGAGGGCAATTTCTTGAGGTGTTTGGATTACACTGCAACGTTAAGTCTGACTGCTTTCTGTACTATTTACTTCATTTTGTTTAAAGGATACAGCCCATCCAATGTTGAACATGGAAAGGTTAAAGGCATTGTCCCACAATGCTGTAAATAATAGTGTCCAGTCTTGCCACAGCTCTTTTGGGTTGCATGGCTACGGCCATCTGAAGGAAATTCAGATGTCTCAGAGTACACCTTTTTCTTTCTTGTCCCACTTTACTGTTGGTGACTAACAGACTTTTGAATTAAAAGCTTTCTTATTTCATTTATTAGGAAGATTTAATTGTGGCAAGCCTTAATCCTTTTGTTTGTATAAACTCTGGTCTATGTTTGGATTTTTCTTTACTACCCTTACCAAGTGTGCTGTATGAATAGTTTTCTCAGGTTTTTCATCAGCCCTGGAAATTATCTGTGATTCCAGTCTGCCCTCCAATGTACTCTTTTTATTCCCTTTCCAGTGCCATCTGACCAGATATTTTCCTTTAGCTGGAGTCAGGTATGGACACTTTTAGCTCAAGCCAGTTTCAGCATGGGCTGGCACAGCTCCCTGACCCAGATCTGTCAGTGGGGTAACCCAAAATAACCCACAGGGTCTGTAAAGAGGTGAGGCTGAGAACAGCAGTGCAAATGAAGTACACAGATTTTACGGAGTGTGGGAACTTGCTCTATGGGAAGGTATTGTTTGCTGTGGTACTGATGGAAACCCAAGACAAATGCATTTATGCATTTTGCTAAAAAGCAAAGGAGCAAGAGGGTTTTTTTTTTTTGCACTCAGATCAGTAATGGAATTGATAGACTTAAAAAACAGATCAATTAATTTTTGGCAAGGAAAAAGAAAAGCCACAAAGACCCCAACATAATAGTTGTGGTTTAAGCCCAGACAGTAACTCAGAACCATGCAGCTGCTCACTCATCCCCCCTTTTTTCCCTTCTCTGGGCAGGATAGGGAGGAGAATCAAAATAATATCTCAACCCAAGAACAGTTTAACAATAATAACTATTACATTAGTTATTAATATTAACTATTGTATTAGAACAATATACTACTGCTGCTACTACTCCTACTAATAGTAATGATAAGAGAAATAACAAGGTGAGAGAATGTAAAACTGAAAGGGAAAAGGGGGGAAAATACAGACCAAAGCAATAAACACAAGTGATGCACAATACAGTTGCTCACCACCCACTGACCAATACCCAGGCCAATCAAGGCAGCAATTGGTCCCTTCTGGGTAACTTCCTGACTTTCTATGCTGGGCATGACGTGCTGTGGTATGGAATACCCGTTTAGCTAGTTTGGTTCAGGTGTCCTGTCTTTGCTTCCTCCCAGCTTCTTGTGCCCCTCCTTGCTGGCAGAGCATGAGACTGAAAAGTCCTTGGTCAGGGTAAACATTACTGAGCAACAACTAGAACATCGGTGTGTTATCAGCATGGCTCTCAGACTAAAACCAAAACACAGCACTGCTGCTCAGAAGGAGAAAAAATAACTGTTCAAGCTGAAACCAGGATAATAACGAATACTTATTTCTTTTATTGTTGCCCCTAACGCACATGTAAAACAGCTACATGTTTGAGTTACAGTGATTAATTAGCAAATAACTGAAAAAAAAAAAGAACAAATCTTCATTCTTGGTCATGGCTTATTAGACTCAGGAACCTTGCACTGAGCTGTGATTTGGTTTCTACATGAAATTCAGGGTTTAAAACTAGATATTGAAGTACTTAGTATTCCTGTGGGAGAATGGAAGAAATGAGAAATAATTTTAGTGCTTTTATTAGCATAAAATGTTGCTTATGCACAAATAAGATCTCTGTGTCATTTAGAAAATCACAAAAGGTTTAGTGGTAAGCCAATATGGCTGTAAAGATGCAAAATAAGAAGTAGTGGCTTTCCTGTAGTACTTCAGGGTTTCTCCTTCAGCTTTTGATGTTAATCATGCAAAAAAGGGAGCAATTTTTCAGTATGTATATGTATATGCAAACCACTGTGCCTGCTGATTTTTAGGCTGAAAAGTACGTCTTTGCTTGGTGTGTGTTCACTTTTCAGGCACCTGATCTTAAGGCCCAGAACTTTTTGAAGTTTGTGTGAAAATAAACAGACTTGAAGATGGTAGCAATGCATGGAGTATTTCTGTGGGAAGAATGAATGTTTTTCTCTCCCAAAAGTGTCAGTGCTTTTTCTGGCCATACCTCTGAAAAAGCATTCTCAACCATCCACGCATACATATTTATTTTTGCTGTTTCATCAGTGCTCTGTAGTGAACGACATCTCCAAGGAGCTGAGTTCCCATAGTAGGTAGATCCTGTTTACAGCCTTCAAGCTGCAGCAGGCTGCTGTTCCTGTCAGTCTGATCTTCTCACAGTATGGGTATCTCCAGGTAAACTGCTAGTTAAAACTTACTAATCTATTGATATACATATTCCTTTCAAGTGAGAAAAATATTTTAATGAGTAAAAGCACATATATAACATAGTAGTTTAAGATACTTTTGAATACTGAATTAATAATTATACTTTATTTAGGGTAAAGTGAGGAGCGTCAAGAGCAATATATTTTAACTTTGGTGAAGAGAGTTTTGGTATTCCAAGCAGGCTATTAGTTAGGCTTCCTGAGGCATTTTATAACAATACTTTTATTTGTGCTTTGTTCAGAAAAAATCCCACATCATCATGTGCTAAGGAATGTTGCCTGAATGCAACAGTGTAATAAAGTAATCAGTCAAAATTCTGAAAATATGAAACTACTTGATAAAAAGTGTAAAACTTGGGGTTGTAACTGATTTAATTGTCCCCCTTTAACAACTGGGAAACCTGTCTTAGTTAAATTCTCTGTTACTTCTGCAATGCAATTCTGGTGCGTTTTCTTCTTTCACCTAGTCTGGGCAACTTCAGTAGGGCTGATATCACTCCTCTGGGCCAGATACTATTACTTATTTTCTGGGTTCATATGACTGCCCGATTTATAGCAAAGACACTGATGGAATCCTGCTGGTCATAAGTGCCGATAGCCATGGGAGGAATGACATCCAAGCCCCTTGCTGCAAAGAGATGATTAGTGCCTGTAAGCATAGTTAATTATTAGGGATTTTTGTATAGGGCATGCTGATCACAACACTGGTTCTTGTTTCATCCTTGCATTATGTTTATGTCTGGAAAGACTGAGGACCTGAACTTTGTCCCTGATGGAGATGCAATACCTTTTATGTTCCACAAAATGAATGGCTGCGAATAACCATAAGCTACACTAAAACCTTTAATTCATTGTTTATATTTGCTGAGATGAGGCTATGATTGTCATAATAAATACAAGTACTAAGGCTTTAGGCTCACATCTATTCTTTCATAGCAGACTATGAGAAAGTTTGATACGATCACAGTAGTCCAAATTATGAAGGAGAAACACTTCAGAATATTTGCTAAGTTAAATTTGTTGCAGCATGATACACAACCTTTTGTCCACTGTTTGGACACCTTCATTTCTCCACCAACACAGTCTCCAGCTTGCAGCAGCTGATCTTCAAGTAGTTATTCCTTGTCCATTAAGCAATCATACCTAAGAAGTTTCTCCAGAAAACACCTTAGACAGAGGTGCTGTGTGTTTGAGGGAGGAATTTTATTGTCTGAAGTGAAGTGCATGTGTTCATGTGTCAACTTTAAAGGTCCAGATTCCTGCATCACAGGTTAGGTTAAATCTTGTTCATCTCATGTTGTTCTGTTGTTTTTTTTTTTCCCTCTAATAGTCTATTTTAATCTATTATTACTCCAAATTAATTATAATTCATGCTGATTTTTCATTAACCAGCAATGACACCTTTTTCTAAACATACTAATCTGTTAGTAATGTATTATTAAATGTGAATCACAATAAAATAAGCAAGTTTTGCTGTACCTTTATTATTTATTTGCATATTAACTGTATTTTGGGTTTTAATAGCCTTGTGATTTAGAACTACTCTGGGATGTGAATTAGTTTTAAAATAATTATTAGAATATACTGAGCATTTACTATTGACTAAATGCTTTTGACTATTAAAAGGAAGAAAACACAATTTTTATTATTTCATAACTAGTGAATAACTATCTTTTAATAAAGTACTACTCCATTTTAAAATATTTAAAATGCACTTAGTACAATATGCTGATTTATTATTTAGTATTGTTATACTATGTTACTATTGTAATGACTGCAACTATGTTAGCATAGGAAAAGTTAATCACTGCTCTCGGGTTCTCACAAAATACTTATGCATAAATTGCCTTTTTTGTGTTTTTAATAAGAAAGTTTAGTAGACATCTAGCAAAATACAGAAACTCACCATGTCAAAATATTAAATCCTTACATGTGCTTTCTAGCATTACCTCCCTTCATATTACTAAGAATCTGCACGGCACCAAGCAGATGTTTCTTTCTAACATTATTGCATGGTTATTTTTAAAGTGGCTTTTTAGCACAGATGTTCCCATGTATATATACACCTTTCAATTGCTAATACTTTCTTTCCTGTGTAAACAGCAGATTGCATTGCTGGTGCCTTTTTGATGAAAAGACAGTGAATGCCTCAAGAAGCACGTTCTCAAGTGAGGCTTTTCTTTGTGTTCTTAGTGATACTTCTTTTTCCTGTTCAAGTGATGATTGCTATCAGTGTAAGTTATGGACTGTATCTGGCTCTCTGGTGCCTTCCTTTTTCTGAAGCACAAAGCAGTATGGATCATTCCAGAGTCCAAAGCAGCTAAACTCGAACATGCATTTAATGCTACTTGGCTATTTGAGAATCACAAAAAGAGTAAATCTAAACTATATTCATGTTAGACACATACCCAGAAGCTGTTGAAAAATGCTTTCTTCCTCTTTCCTTCACTTTCACATTGCCCTGCTCTCCCAATGGTATCTGTAGATTAATTCTTTCTGTCTTGTTCATCACTTCATAGGTTTTTTTCTTTCATGTCATATCTGCTGGGCAATGGACTTGGGTTAAGTGTTTCTATTCCTGATCTGTGAGGATCAGTGTGAGGTTCAACTGGGGGTCTAAAATACTTTGCCTCTCTTCTAATATGTTAAACAAATGGTGGGATGGAAGTGGCAATTATGGACTTGCTTCATACAAGTAGATGCATATTTTTGTATATGACAAGGTAAGGAATATATCATCTGTTACACTGAGAGTCGCTGGAGAGGAGTGAGTAAATCTATAGCATGTAGCTCACACCTAGCTTGCTTGGAGTGCAGCACACTAAATGCACAGCTGTCTGCACCAGTCCATACAGCCAAAAGCATAAGCTCTTGGGACTCTATAATGGAACTTGCTTGCCCAGATTTCTTTTAGGTAAGTGTGCCATTATCATAAACTTGATCTTACTGAACTTAAGTTATAGGTTGATTCACCTTTTTTTGTGTTGTATGGGTATTTCTCTTTTTGTACATACAGAAGGTAAGTTTAAGGTTTGAGTTGCTATGTCTTCATCAGAAATGAATACAAATATGAAGTTGGAATGTTTGCTATACCTTCTGTCTATATTTAGAAGGAAATTAAAATTAGATGGAAGCATTTCTTGTCTTCCTTGGTGTTTGTAAACGAAATGGGACTGTATTAGACTAATAAAGTTTTGCAGAGAATGTTACAATAGTGATATACTACCTTTGCATCTGTATCTATAAAGAAAGTAAATCAATGAACTATTTTTGAAGTATTTTTCTCATGTTTTCTCTACTGTATAAACTCCATGATAAAAATGATTTTTTTCAATCACTGCTACAGCAGCTTCATGTATTTCACTAACAATTGCTTTTCACCTTTGATATAACTGCAGGAAAACCTCAAGTACGAAATAATTCCTCCCAGTATATGCTAGGACATTTTTAAACTCTAAATTCTGTGGTAATTTCATGGTAGATGTGAAATCTTTGTACTGTTCCCTGTCACTCCCTGCCCCAATATTTTCAATTTTTAACTCATTGTCAGCTTTTTCTCTGTCTCCTCAGGCATTTTAAATGGAATAGCAGAACTATGAGCATTAATAGAAATCAGAATTTGAAGGGGCATTTCTAGCAACCAGAGTTTGAAGACACATTCATAAATGCCTTCTGAAGATAGGAAGTATTAGAGAAATAATTTCCTAGTGGACACATATAGTATATTGAAATTATTTAATCACTTTAAATCAAATCCATGCATAGTAAAGAATATGGCACATTTTTGCGCAAAAATATACTGCCCTGGCAGAATTTCATAGTGTATACCTTATCCACAATAATGTATTACTGGGCTATCTTATTAGATGCATTAAGGTCTGTGAAGCTGAAGTATGACATAATAGTCCCTACTTTCTAATATGGGAGGGTTACTAGTCAACTGCTAAGAAATCTGTTACTTTATGAGTATTAAAGTAACAATTTCGAAAGCCTCAGATTAATTTTAGCTATTTCCAGGTTAGATTTGGATTTCCAGATCTACTTTTCTCCTGATTTATTGTGTATCTCTTGCACATGATTTTGCAAGGTCTGTGCATTTCTACCCATGAGTTAGAATATTCACTTCAAGAGCTATTTCAAAAGTATTGGATGAATAAAGGAAAGACAGCAGTAAACTTGATCCATGTCTTTTATATCCCTTCAAGTACCCCCTCTGCAAATCAGATTAGACGCGTGATTTTGCCTGGTTTCTTAAAATTTTGATTTAATTTCTAAGGTCTGATCCTTAACTACTAAGATCTTTCCTGTGAAACTTCAATCTAAGTTAAAGGTAGTTTTGGAGGAAAATGTAGATAGAAAGGACCAAGGCTGGCTACTGGTGTGCCAGTGTGCTCTTGCTTTAGGATACCAAGGTATGTAGCAAATTGGCAGAAGAAACTAAACTGTGTGCATGCCATGATGAAGAGCATAAGCTATATACGTAAACATAAAACTTTTATGTTGAGTATGGAAGTAACAGAACAAATAAACAGGAGCATTCAAAAATAATTTCTAATTTATTAGACCAAGAAGACAGATTTTCTGATTTCTTTTGAATTTCTTGATGTTTAGGAAAACTATCTAAATATCTAATGACAGGAACTGCAAGACATAGTGGAACTATGCAGAGACAGGACAGTATTTGTCCTTAACAGTGTGCAACTTCTCATAACATATAGAATGGCAAGGTATTTACGGAAGCTCTCTTGTACATCTTATACAGTACAGTTTTCATTTCACTTTTGGGTGATAGCAGAGTGTTCCTTTCTTGAAGGCAGCTAAACTAGAGTATAGTAATTGAATCAGTTACCTGTAGTTGCCTAACTAACTTCTAGTACTTGAAAATGTTGACCATGCTCTATTTTTCATGTTCAGAAACATTTACTTGAAGTATTTATCCATATCTGTCCTTGATCAAGCTGAGATCAAGCTTCATGCTCATTGTGTATGGTCAGTGATAAGTCTGTAACTCTTTAAAGTTTAATGTAATTGGTGTTTGGAATCTGGATTCATATTCAGAAGTTATGATCTGCTTCTATCTCATCTCAGTCTAATCTCTAAGTGCTTGTAGACAGTTCTGTGTTCCCAGAAACCTTATTTTTGCCCAGCTAGCCTCATACATGCATATTCTGCTCTGGGGAGGGCAAGATAGGAGTATTGACAGAGTCTTTCAGTTTTCTAGCAGATGGAAGGAACAGGCAAATTGGACCAAACTTATAATATTAGCAGTTCTTCCTCATCAAGTACTTACTCTTCTCCTTTTACTGCTCCCAAGGCTGTTCCTACTGCCAGCTATGTTGTTAATTCTCCAGTAAGTCAAAGATGAGCATAGCTAGATGAACAGTAAACCAAGGAAAAAGTGAGAAACTTGTTCTGCTTTTTAGAAAATAAAGACTGTCCAGGTTCCAATTTATATGAATTTCCATTGAATGCCATTGGTTGATACTAAGCTATCGTTAGGTACCCAGTTAATTTCTCTCATTTCCTGGGTTGAGAGGATGTCATGAATTTCTGCAATCTGGTTCAGCAGATTGGTTTATACTGGTGCAAAATATGTGTCAAATCAGTAATAGTTCATGATCAATGTGCTGAAATTATAACAAAGATAAAAGCTTGGTGAGTTTATTGGCTAGGAAATAGGCATGGACTTTGAGCATACTGCCTTGGTTTTTTTTTATCTTGCAGGAACTACAGTCCAACTTTCTGTGAAGTGACTACATTGATTATTTTGTCTTGGGCATAGGACCAAACTAACTACATTGATGAGCATCCTGAAAATCATTAGTAGTAAAATCTGTTTTCCCACCATTATATCAAGTTATAGAGGTTTCAAATGATTGGTTCAATGCCAAGACATGCCTCTCAGCTTTGTTGTTGACATTGTGACTTAATATAGAAGCAAATACTTATTCTTCTAAGCATCCATTCCTTTTCTTGCATCCAAATATTGCTGAGTTGCCACATAAAGAGAAACTGCCATCTACTCTAGCTGACTAGAAGTTCCATTTCCCTTTTCTGTTCTTCCTCTTTAACATTTTTTTCTTCATAATGTGGGATACAGCTTAATTCAGTAAAAAAATGAGCAAACCAAAAATACCCAACAACTTTCTGAAAATGAAGATATGTAAGCCACAGGCAGCAAAGCTGTTCAACAGAAATCTAAATGCCACCACCACCACCTCTGGTATCATGTCTGCATATTTTCTCTTTATCTTCTCCATAAATATTTTGGTTCAGAGAGGAAATGTAAAAACTTCTTAATTTTCTCTTCTCCCGTCTGTCATGACTTCTGTCAGTAAGAGGAGGGGTGCCCAATAGGTTCCAGTATCAGGTGCAGCAACCATGTTCACTGTTAGGGAAGAGAAAAAGTATAGGTAGCCAGGCAAGCTCAGCGCTTGTAGTGCACTACTCAAGGACAGTCAACAGAGTGAACAAAAACAGGACTCAGGTGAACATGAGGAAATCAAATTGTTCTCAAACATCATACCAACTTTATACCTGCCTAAAATTTTTCTCTAGTTGTTTTAAAGTTTTCTTTACTATTGTTTCATTGCTTCTAAAATGCTCTTAGACACACGTGATGTGATTCAACTTGTATGGTACTTATAACTTGTGCTATTTCTCTTGCACTGATACAAAAGAGAGCCCTGTATGTTGTAAATATATAGATATATAGAGAGGATAGTTTATTAGAGGCACCTGCTACTTCTATGTGAAAATAGGTCCCCTAAAGGGAAATACTATGTTGTTAATACCCTCCATTTTGAGGAGTACCAAATTTTCTTCATAGAATTGTACATTTATAAAACCAAGAAAAAAACACCTCAAAAACCACACACACCAAAAAACAAATTCCCCCCTCCCCCCAAAAAAAGAAAAAAAAACAAAACCAAAAAACTCCCCACCAGAAATTCTGGGAATCTTTCAAAAGCAAAATCTGTCTTTCATCAGAAATGTCATTCAAAGATTTGCAGAGGGCTGAAGTTTCTCTGTACCATGGTGTAGCAGAGCTCCTTAGCAGTATCTCCAGCAGCGGGGCAGCTTGTTTTCTCAACTCTCAGTCACAGGACCAAGATGCAGCATGTTGTTACTTGACCACTGGGGTAACAAGTTGGAAAATGATAACTGTCTTTGCTGCTACATAGATTTAGTTCATGTCTTTGCACTGTTAGACTGGTGTAGCCACTGCATCTGTTTGCTTTACCTTCTCTGTTTACCTTCTTCCCTGCAGGACCTGTAGGTTTGATATAAAGCTAGGAAGGAAACAGAGCCCAAACTCTGCTGGAGAGAAATCCTGTTGTTTTATTTAACTTAAATGTTTTGTGGGGGTGGGAGAAAAAAGCGGAAATTGCTAAAACAGTTCATACTGTTCTATGTTCATATGGATCCCTGACAGTCTGTTCTCCAGACCTAGAGGATCAAAGGGAAACATCAGGAGGAAAGCCAAGAAGACAGAACAAGGGAGGTCCTCACTACAGTAAATAAATGAAAATTAAAATGTTTCTATAGTTTCCATGTAGTATAGTTTCTATAAAATGCTGGGAGGCTACTTACCTGATCCGAATAAAGACCTTTTTTCCATCCATGAAGATGCATCGGAATAGGTAAACTGTATTCTTTGATCCACTTCATTTACAGAAAATCTATTTGGAAGTAAAATAGTAATTTGAGAATTCAGTTTTAATTAGTAAATCTTTAGAAGTCTCCTGGGAATGAGACAGGAAAGGATGTAAACTTCAAGCTAAAGGCAATACAGGGGTTTATTGAAGAACTGTTTTTAATTTCCCATGAACTATGTAGTCTTTGTTAAGAAAGACAGTTTCTTTCATCCAGTTCTGTCCATCCTCAAACATCAGCAAACCTCATTTACAACATGCACTGATTGTGTTTTCCCCACAGAAACTGAATACTATGAGAATACAAACGTCACACAAATGGGACTTACTGTTAGAGCTTAACTTTATTTTTTAATGTCTTAGAGTTAGTCTCAGGCTGTGTTTGGGTATATGATCTTCTATCCCTTTGTTGTGGCGTAAAGCCTTTATATTTATGCAAATGTGGCTACATGGACGGTGAAAATGGGAAGTTTAACATCCCCATTCCCCTCTATCACGGATATGGAACTCTGAGATATTTTACTGCATATTTAATGTTATTTCCAATAAACTGAAATGAAAGTCCCTATTTTAATCGTATTTGCATATGCAGTGAGAGTCTCTACATAATGAAGTGAAAGCATAGATCTCCATGGATTCAATGTGCTTTAATTAGGCTTTTCCTGACAATCTTGTAATTTTTCAGTACTGTAAATCTAAGGAGGATAGAATGTGAGCACAGGCAACAAACTTGACAATGATTTTACTGGGAGAGCATATCCTTTTAAAAGTTGGACCATCTGAATATTCTGAAGAAACTTGGAAAAATAATTTAAATCCCCTTTTTAAAAGGATAATTTCATTTTTCACGTGTAAATGGTACCACACTGAATGAGAAGAAGAGGTGCTATTCTTTTCACAATTTGACAAACGTTTTTTACATACTTTGACCTGGACCTATCAGCTGTGAGCATCTCATTTGAGATACAGCATACTCTCAATGAACATTAGAGAAAAGGATATCCAAGGATCTTCACCTGTTTAGAAGATCAGTCCTTGAAGTACTGATATATTGGTTAACCTTTTCTTTCCTGATTACATCTTATGCATTAAACAATGTTTTCTTTTTGGTGGTTTTCTTCATTTCATCTTTAAATACAACAAATCTTCACATACAGGTAGTAGCCAGGAGATTACTGCATCCTATATAGCATCACTTGAAATTAACTAGACATCAAGTCGCAATTAACTATACTTAAATTGGCCAATTCATTTTCTCTGTGAAGGAATCAAAAATTTTTATGTATGTTGCATGTAGGTCATTGTTCATTTCTGATTTGGCTGCAGAATCAGCTAATGCAGACTGATCTCCAACTTCATTCAGTCTTAGCATAATTTAGTAACTTGTTGTTTAAGAGAGTGTGCACTGTAACTAGAACTTTCCTCTCCCTACAAATAGTTTCAAAGTACTTTAATGATAATTGTCTGCTCCTATTGCTAATCTCTAAGTTCCACTGAGATACTGCTGCTTATACAGAAATAAAAAAGGAGTTATGTTCCCACTGCAATATATACAAACTAAAATAGAGAAATGACAAAA
Source organism: Pezoporus wallicus (assembly GCF_028554395.1). NCBI lineage: Eukaryota > Metazoa > Chordata > Aves > Psittaciformes > Psittacidae > Pezoporus > Pezoporus wallicus. Next base: position 474,929 of record NW_026638360.1, on the reverse strand, counting down.
CGGGTAGAAAACCAGTTGGTTTTCAAGTGTCTCCCCTAGTACAGGGTGACTAGGATGGGGTATAGTGAAAAATGAAAAATTCATACATAATCTCTTTCCTTTTGAACTCCTTATTTTCAACTACCTGTAACCACTTCCCTTCACTCCAGAAGCACAAACTAATATAATGACATGTACACCATTTTAGGGTAAAGAAGAATTGGAGGAAGAGCTATGAACTCCTAGACTCGATAACCATTAGCTGCATAAATTAACAAGCATCATATAACATGTAATTCATATGTATCACCAAAGCAGGGAACGTTTGCAGCAGCCAGCAGTGGTTGTGGTTTGTAATTACAGTTTCAAGAAACAGATGAGCCTTTATTAAAGGTCTGGTGACTGATTATTGGAGATTTTTCACATACTGGGTAATCACCTGGCTACCAAGAAAGTGAGAAATATCCCTCTATCACTCTGTGTTTAAAAACAGAAATTTGCCCCAGTTCTGTTTAAAAAATTATTTGTTCCAATATGAAATTAAAATACATTTTAAAGTCTGGAAAGATTTTTTTTTTTCTTTTGATCAACTCTAATCAAAATATTCAAATGTTTAATGAGCATTCTCTAGGTGCTGAAGGTGTCAGCCTCTCCCCTCACGTTTTCACCCATGCTATTCTCCAGAGATAATTTGGTTGCTGCTAAGGCATTTTGAGACTTATCCTGTTTTCTAGTATGTACCTCTTGGTGTTATAGTGACAAAATTTATCCTGATATCTCTTTCATCAATTTATTTTAGATATTTCCTAGGCCAAATTATAATGGTTAATGGCTTATTAAAAAAACTCATTCTTTAATATATTTATATTTTGTTACTGTCAGAGCTGGAACATTTTTCTTCAGCTTCTTTAGGGAGGAAGCCTGACTCAGTCTATTTCACCTAAAAAAACTTTCCACTTTTAATCCTGAAGTATCATAAATTATACTTGTCCTGGGTTCAGCAGTTGCAGTTATTTTTCTCCTTCTTAGTAGCTGGTGCAGTGCTGTGTTTTGACTTTCGGCCTGGCAACAGCGCTGATAACACTGATGTTTTTAGTTGTTTCTCAGTAATGTTTACTCTGACTAAGGACTTTGTGAGTCTCATGCTCTGCCAGGGAGGAGGGGAAGCCGGGAGGAAGCAAAGACAGGACACCTGACCGAAACTAACCAAAGAGGTATTCCATACCACAGCACGTCATGCCCCGTACAGAAACTGAGGGCAGTTACCCGGAAGGGCTAGATCACTGCTCAGTCAGGCTGGGTATTGGTCTGCAGGTGGTGAGTGGTTTTATTCTCTTTCCTTGTTATTTCCCTTATCATTATTATTATTGGTGGTAACAGCAGTGATTTGTGTTATACCTTAGTTACTGGACTGTTCTTATCTCAACCCGTGGGAGTTACATTCTTTCGATTCTCCTCCCCTGTCTCCATATATGTAATTTTAACAAGATCCCCTTATAAACTTTTGGGAAGAGATGTTTCATTATTCTAGTTTCCTCAGGTATTTGATGAAGAAAATAATTGTCCATGTGACTTAAAGAAAATATCCTGCCTGTGAACAGGTCAGTGTTTCATATCCTACAGAAGTCAAAGTGGAACCTGTTAGTGAACACAGTGTCTCACAACTGAGCCCACTTAACGGTGTTCTTTAGGAGGAGTCACCTCATGAAAAGATAGATACTGTTCTTAAAAGGATCTAGAAATCTTGCTGTGACATTATTAAAATACTCTATTTTCACATGAGGGTCAAGTTGGAACAGCTCTGGCTGTAAGTCAGTGGCAGTCATCTTACAGTGAGCACAGTAGGATAGGAAATGTCTCTTTGATTTCAATCCCATTAATAACCTTACGCATGAGGGAGGTCTGCCAGAGGGTCTGTAATAGATTGCTTTTAGCATTGTTTTCTATTATTGCATTTGTTTTTAGTTTGTGAGACTTTAGATCACAAGGTCTTTTCAGCACATATCAGATAGGTAACTGGCATGCATTTTTTGGGGGGTATATTTTTGTTTTGGATCTTTTTTGCTCTGTTAATGGCAGGGTCTTTAAAAACAAAATCTTTTGTTCTTGCTTAAAATAAGTATTAGGCTGAAATGAGGCTGCAATTGTTGGTTCAAGAGTTGTCATCTCTGATAGTTTCATGATTTTTTTGGCATCAAATAATAAGACTTTAAAAACATGAATTATTGCTGGTAAATGTTCATAACTTTTAGCTCGATGGTTCAGCAAAAGTGCAAACATGGATGTCCCAGAAGTTGTTAATAATTAATGCGTTTTTATACAAAAATTTTAAAAATTGGCTTGAATTTATTAAAATCTACCCCAACTTTAAAGCTGTCTTTTTGGCAGCAATCTTATCCAATATGACCAAGAACATGGAAACTAGTTTTGTCATAAAAAGCCTCTGTTAATAATAGTCTGTACCCTTTAAATTGCCAGAAATACTTCTAGAATATTAGAATTTTTAACATTGCCTGGTATCACATGCTTGTAGGACTTTGATTATTGCAACTCATTTAACTTCTTCAGTTAGATTCTGCTGTCTCAGGAGATGGTAAAATGCTGGTATTAAGATATTATTTCATGGGTTATCTGTCCATCACTCTTCCTGGATATTACATTGCCTTCAGTTAAGCATTGTACCTTTTATCAAGTGTTTTTGTGTTCCTTTAACCACACCAGTTTGAAGTGCCTCAGCAGAACGGAGATCTAATGCCCCAGTTCTTCTAGCTCTGAATCAGCTTACATCTCCTTCATACCAGCTTCTAATACCCAAGGCCCCTCAGTTCTTCTGAATCTACTCCATAGTCTCTGCTCTCCCATCTTTAAGGTTGTCTTCTTCTCTCCATAGGTGACCACATCCTCATTTGTGGCCTCTTTCGAGCCTCTTCAGACCCCTCCTATCCACTCTTCTGTCATCACAAACCTGTTGCCTCAAATATTCTTCCTTTACAATCCCCATTTCCTGTCATGCTCTATCCTTAACTTCTTCCAGCCTGATCACACACACCTTGGACCATATCCACCAAAACAAAACTTCTCTGGTCTATATAACTGCTAGGCCCTTTTCTCTTGCTTGTGGCTGATTTCTCCCTCTTTTATATCCACTCCCCAGAGATGCAGCTGCTACAACATGTACTCCAGAACCAAATGCTTTCTTCTCTAGCTGGCTGCGTCTACTTCCGCACCTTAAAAGAACAATTCATGGAGAAGGACGGCAGGATGAAAAATAAACAAAAACTCTGCCTTACAATACAGTCTATTATCTAGCATTGTAAATCTGATAGGCATACGTAACAAATCCAGTCAGTTCCTGGTATAATATAAAATATAACATTTTAAGAATGCAGACAAAAAAAGTAATGTAATAACATTAGAATAACAACTACCTGTGAAGGGTGTTCCAAAGGGGAAACCTGCTGCAGGTACTGTCAGCAGTGCTGCCTCACTATCTGTCTTCTCCCTGATCTCAACTACCTTTTAGGAGCACAAGGAGACTGCTGCCTCTTAGAGGTGCTACTGGAGCAAGCTGGTAATTGCTGTAGATGTTGCACAAATGATTCTGAATTGCAAATCACAGTTATCACAGTTATCACAGTTATCACAGTATGCTAGAGATTGGAAGGGACCTCAAAAGATCATCTAGTCCAATCCCCCGGCCGGAGCAGGAACACCTAGATAGTGTTACACAGGAACATGTCCAGGCGGGTTTTGAATATCTCCAGAGAAGGAGACTCCACAACCTCCCTGGGCAGCCTGTTCCAGTGTTCCGTCACCCTCACTGAGAAGAAGTTTCTTCTCAAGTTTAAGTGGAACCTCTTGTGTTCCAGTTTGTACCCATTACCCCTTGTCCTATCATTGTTTGCCACTGAGTAGAGCCTGGCTCCATCCTCGTGACACTCTCCCTTTATATATTTATAGACACTTATAAGGTCACCCCTCAGTCTCCTCTTCTCCAAACTATAGAGACCCAGCTCCCTCAGTGTTTCCTCATAAGGGAGATGCTCCACTCCCTTAATCATCTTAGTTGCCCTGCGCTGGACTCTCTCCAGCAGCTCCCTGTCCTTCTTGAACTGAGGGGCCCAGAACTGGACACAATATTCCAGATGGGGTCTCACCAGGGCAGAGTAGAGGGGAAGGAGGACCTCTCTCGACCTACTAACCACCCCCCTTCTAATACACCCCAGGATGCCATTGGCCTTCTTGGCCACAAGGGCAGAGTGTTGGCTCATGGTCATCCTGTCGTCCACTAGGACCCCCAGGTCCCTCTCCCCTACACTGCTCTCTAACAGGTCGTTCCCCAACCTATACTGGAACCTGGGGTTGTTCCTGCCCAGATGCAGGACTCTACACTTTCCCTTGTTATATTTCATCAAGTTATTCCCTGCCCAACTCTCCAGCCTGGCCAGGTCTCGCTGGATGGCAGCACAGCCTTCTGGCGTGTCAGCCACTTCTCCCAAATCGTTCATCATCAGGTTGATCATGCTGGGAGGTTGCATCTTTTTCATTCCCTTTTCTATGGTATGTATAGAAAATTGTTGAATTAATGCATCTATTATTATTATTATTGTTATTATTTCATTCCCAAGTTGAACTTTAAAAAATGTATCTTTTTTTTCCCGATATTCCTTCTCAACTTGTGTAAAGTAATGGCTTACTAATTTATTTGTTTGAAAGCTAAATTCTTCTATTGTTTTGTTCCTTTTTTTCTTTATTAGAACCTAGGGTGAGGATGTAAAATTGTCTCTGCTGCTGGCTGTCATCTTTGATGTGGACACATTTTCATCTCTGTACCCATTCTCCATTCTGAACTCATCTGAAGTGTCAAGTTTTGTCACACCACCACAATGTTCAAAACATCCTAAATTGACAAGTATAGTGAAACTGGAATCTCGATAGCATGAAAAAGGGAGAGAAAAATGTTATCTTGGGTATCCTCTTTCTTATTTTGCTTGTACAGTGAATCTCCAACTTTGGAAAGACCTTTCTGTGTAGTCTCTTGTAACTGCTCTCTGGGACAGCCTTTTGAATTGCATTAGATTATCTAAATTCAATTTAATAGTGCTAACCTGAAGCATTTTCTTCTGTTTCAACTAGTAGAAGAGTTTGAAATCAAAGTACTTTTCATCTAGTGTTTGCATGAAGGGCATTTCTGAAAGCTTTAAGTTATTCTTACTGTATTTCCTTATGAAATTACAGCTTACCAAATTATTCCATAGCCTGAAATTTGTTTCAAAATAGCCTTTCAAAAAAGTTGATTTTTTTAATGATTTATATGTGCCAGTGATTTGAATGTCAAGAGCCTGAAATCAGGTAAGATACCAAAACTGTCCTGGATTCAGTGGAGCAGCTTTTCCATTCAGCAGAAATGTTTCTCTCTAAATTTGTTGTAAAGGCACAGATACGTTCACTCTTCCTACCTCCCTTTCCTCAATGATAAATTGTTACTTTTCCTTTGGAGTAGACAGCTACGTAGACAGATAGCAAGCATGTAAGCAAAAGGGTTTTGTGGCCTTGGAATCTGCTTCACTTATAGGAGCTTTAAAATCCAACATCGTTAACACTCTACTTTTCTAATCCCAGAGTGAAAGAGTCTTCTAAGAAACAACCTTATCTTTTCTCTCTCAGTCTTTTTGCTATCCTGCCATCTTTATAGGGGTTCATCAGTTGTAGGGCTTAACCTTTTTATAGTGAATGACTGATATAGATAATGCAGGAACAGGCTATGAGGGACTTAAAAAATGAAGACAAAAGCTTATGTTTGTAAAATAAAATGAAAGGGAAGCAGTGAAGAGATGACAAAGACAAAGCACAGGGCTTATGGAAATGATCTCTTGAGCAATGTTTTCTGGAGGAATATTGATTGTGTGAGATTGCATTTGTCAAGGCCAAAAGGAAAGGTTTGCAGCTATTGATATATGATGAAACTTTAGACAAGCACTTCACCTGTGAAGGCAAGATAGGAGATCTGTGTCATAGACAACCAGTAAAGAACTATCTGCAAGTTTTCAACAGAACATGAGAATCTAGAGTCAAAAGTATCACCCTGAAGACATGCAAGGTGTTGTCCACAGATCAAAGATAATGGAAGGGTTTTGAGGAAGAAGGAGTAGCAGTAGAAGAGTTTTGGGTTACTAACGGATTGTTGTCTGGGACTTGAAATGAAGGCCTGAGATGTAATGCAGTGTAATAATGTACAACACCAAATGTTGGTGTATCTGGGTTCTAATTGTTTGGTTTCTAGCTCTGCAATAGGCCTCCTCTGGGCTCTTTGATAAGGCATTCAAACTTTCTATGTCTTTGTTTCCCCATCTGCCAATGAATGATAAAAATCTAGTTCACAGGTGCATTGTGTGGCTTAGTTAATTAATATTTTGAGGGGGTTTTGCAGTCATCAGATGGCACAGCTATAGGAATGCTAAAGCTATTAGTTGGTAATCATGACTAAAACCAAGCAACACAGAAAAGGTCTGTCTCTCTAAAGCTCTATATACTTAATGTAAAAAGACTTTGTGATAGGTATCGAAGTATACTTCTGTAACGTAATAACCTGGGACCAGAATAAAAGAAGATTGAACTGCCTGAAATGGCAGAAGAGCACATGGCAGTAGTAACAAAGCACATGAGCAGGCAAGACACATAACTAATTTTTAAAGACAGTGGCAGCTAGCCAGTGCCTTGTTAGGCATTTTTGTAAATCCCATGGCAAGCCTAGCTTCATCTTCAGATATCTCAGTGCATCCGCAGATCTGGCCCACAGATCTCAAACCACTGACTTTGAGGCAATTTGTAGGTCCTCCATAGGACTGTTTGGGAGTTCATTCAACTCTGCTCCTGGCCTTGTGGTGTTCATTGTCATGAGGCCCCTGAACCTCTGAGGTGATGATGGTAAGGAGACCTTTGAAATGAGCTTTGAACTTGAAATGAATCTCTGTTTGTGGAAGAGGGGACATAGCTATAGAAGCAAGGGAGGAAGCGGAGAGAGAAGAACAGGGATCTCTGTGTCCTGTTCAGTCAGGCTGCTGACACCCACTCTTCCCAATAGCAGCCTGAATGGTCCTGCATCTTCAGTGAGGGTTCTCAGAGTATTCTTCATTCAGGGAAAGTTGCAAGCTTTGGCAGCCTGTAACCGTGGGCTGGATTGCTCTGAATGCTCTGAATACAGCTCCTGACACAGCGCTGTAGCTGTGAGTGCTGCAGGGAGCTGCAAAGAAGCCCTGGCAGTGCACACGTAGCTCTGCACACCATACATCATCATCAGGACAGGCTGTGGTTGCAGAGACACTTGGAGAGCTGTGCCAATTTACACGTGAAACATGGTGTCCCATCTCCCATCCTGCATTTTGCTGATCCCATGTTGTTTTCAGCACATCTGGGGGCTGGTGCCAGGGTGGAGGCATAAGCTTTTTGTTTGAACTATGGGCAGTCTTTACCATTGGGTATATATATATATATATATATATGTATATAAAGATAAAGTGCATCTGATTTTTATTTCATTATCAGCATGATGATGACAGAAAATTCTACAATAAAGCGAACACTTAAAGAAATTGTCTAGAAAAATTAGGACACAAAAAAGGATGCATCAATTATTACCAGCAAAAATTCCTGACAGAAAGTGCTCCTAAATACTAATTCACCTAGACAAAACCTGATGTCATGTTTGAGCTGAAGGAGGCTGCTGGCCACAGCAGGATTAGTCACAAATAATAGGGAATGTAAAATAAATGTTCATAGTATGCAAAAATGCATAAATAAGATTTAAAGTAGCTAAATTTCTAGATAAGGAGAATAGGGGAAATAAAACCCCACAACAGTTAGTAGATGTCACAAGAGTCCTGCTCACATTCTGGATTGATTGGTTTATAAATTTTAAGGATTTTAAGTGTTGATAGAATGTCCATCCTCTTCAATGATTTTAAAGGATTTATTGGGAAATGCAGAGATACATAGAAATGTGTTTTAACCCTGAGTTGCCATGGCTTTTATTTATGCTTTTCTTTCTTACCTTCTTTGATCTGTTTCCTCTAGCATCTTTTTTCCAATTCTAAATCCTTATTTCCAGTAATTTATAGTGCACTATAATTATGAAAATAATTTTTAAGACTGGTGTTGTGTTTCTGTGGTTGTGACTGTTTAACATATCAGCCTGTTCTGTTTGGATTTACTCTTTTGTACACAGTTTTGCAAGGAGTAAATTTTCTGCTTCTTGTCAGTTGGTAGTAACCTGTATTTCATGTATGAGCCCATATGACTTAGTCCAGCATCAGACGTTAAATGAACGCAAGTTTTTGTTAACTCGTTACTGGGGTAATCAATATTTCACTCCTTTGGCAACAAAATATTGGAGAAAGCAGAATTGGAGCAGGGTGAAATTGCTGGGTTTGGTAACAGAGCAAGCACAGAAGATGGTTTCTTAAGCAGGCCAGGGAAACCAGGGCCAGGGAAGGTGGAGCAGAGCAAGGCTACAAGGCTGCGGCAAGGCTGCTTCTCTACAATTCATGGCAAGGCTTTGCACAGAGGAGTGCTTGCTGTTTGATGGTTTCATTTAGAAGCAAAGGGAGCTGACAGCATCAGCAGCCAGGAGGGGTTGCCTGGGAGGACAAACTCCCCAGCAGCAGCCTGAGGAATGATTCACATCTAGGGAGCAGGAGACAAGGAGAGGCCTGTAATCTGACAGATTGATATAGCACCCATTAATTAAACCCTTTATCTGTAAAGCAGATTCTTTCTTTCTATTGTCATCCATATAGTTTAATCCTTCCCTGAATTCAAGTACAGCTGATGCAAGTTGGGCTCCCCCCACACCTTATTTAATCTGTCTGACATTTAATGTTTTCTCTTAACTTTTCTTTATAGGCCCTGTCAGTGTCCACAGGACTGGAAGTATTGTTCCTGGAAATGAATGTAGGATTATAAAATAATGTTCTCTATTTAACAGATTTCCTGTATTTGCCAGCAAATTAAACATAACTTTGTGCTGTGGGAGACACACTGGAATCTCTGTGGTATCAAGCTTCCAGCACTCAGACAAGCTACTGGAAATAAAAACATAGCTCTACAGCAGCATGCTGGCACCTTGTTTTAGCTGATGAAACAGCAGTAAAACCCACAGCTTCAAGGTAAACTGTGTCTGCCAAAACTACCTGAAGTTCATAAGAGTAATTAGTTCTAAACCCAGAAGAATAATTCAAATATGCGAAGCATCTATTGATCTTGAGCATCTGGTGACTTGTCAGTAACCACAGCCACTAAACCAGCCTGCTTTAACATACTGTTATTTGCAGCCTTTGATTAGGTAGGTTTTTTTTGGTATGTATCCATAAAACTGCAGGGATCAGCCCTGCCATTCATTATATTCCCTTTAATAAATGACCTCAGTTTTGTATCCCAGCAGGGTGGTTTGCAACAGTAAATGTTCCTGTCAATTGAAAATTGATCTTTTCCACGGGATGTTGCAAAAGATTAAGCAGGTATCTTTAGGCATGAGACTCAGGTCACCTCCATCCTATAAGTAGCGTGTGTGATTTTATTTTGGGGTTGTTTTTTTTAGCTCCAGCCAAGAGCAGTGTCTCTGAGACCACTGGAGTTTTACCTCCTCTAGTAACTTTGAAATGAAACTTTAACTCACAGAGTAGATAGATACATGAAGAATAGTCTCAGTGGAATATAGATGGATTATGACTATACTTGCATCAAGATGAAGAGGAAAATACCTTTTTCTGTAGAGATGCTTCATTGTTCATTGATCTTTGCAGCATTTCTTTTTTCTCAGCCTCAAAATCTACCACAAAACAACTGACCTTTTTTAAATAATGTATATAATTTCTGTTTTGATGGACTATGATTATAGGACCAGCTCATGTCCTGTTAAATTCCATCAGTGGCAGTAGAGTACAACAGGCAAAATACCTGTCAAATTACTGTTTTCAAGTCTGAATATACTATACGATAACAAACCCACCAAACCACAACAACAACAAAAGAACTTATGTACAATGTGGTTATCTGGAAACTGGTTATCTGGTTGCACATTGAATTACAATTTGAGCTTGGATAGAAGTTCATAGAAAGGCAGCTCAAACTCACAAGACCTCAGGACAATTTTAGGTCTATTTAAGATATTTTGCTCATGAAGCACCGCAATATTTGAAGATGTCTGGCTTTAAAGATATATCCAGGGGAGATTCTGGATATTTAGCTGCATTGCTTTTTGAGTGGAGCACATTCACTTGGTGCAGATGGAAATCCTGGGTCCTGAGAATGGTTGCATTAAGCTCTGCAGAGCGAAACCACTGGGCATTGCAAACTCAGAAGTCAGTGTGTCATGCTCTGAAGTGCAGCTTCTGTCCAGGCACATGAAGGAAGCACTGTCAGTCATACTTGCCATACTTTTTGCAAATGTCCATGCAAACTTGACTACTGCATCCCACTCTCTCTTGTAATGTAGGGGTAATTTATTTAACATTTTAAACTCTGGCAATGATCATGCCCATGGTACTGTGACATGGGCATGGCCATGATTCTTGAGATATATAGTTTGAAAGGTAGGATTTACTCCTGAGATATATAGTATGAAAGGTAGGATTTACTCCTGCAAGGCAGAAGCTGAAGCTGTGACAGAGCTATTGTTTCTTTCAGTCTTCTCTGGGCTCACTTAACTATATCAGTTTAATACTGGTATCTATTAGATGAGTTGCTTATTAGATCAGGTGAAATGCTAGAGTTTGTTTCCTTTTATGGAGGGACTAATTCTCTTAAACCCTTCCATTTCCAAATTGTATACTCCTTGACTGTTTTTAATTCAAGGCAGCTGTATTAATTCTTTCTATGGCAGTCCTCTGTGCTGCAATTACAGCATTAGCATTGAGCTTTTCAGACTTGATAACAGATTCTAATTTTATCCCATCTGGTTTATTGTGAGGATTTTTTTTAATGCCTGGAGGTGGCTTTTCCTTAATCATTTCTTCCATACAAGATTGCTAGTAGGATCTTAAAAGGCTTTCTTTGCTGCAAAGACCAACTGCTGGTTTCTTCTCCACCAAGACAATGTATCAGCAGTTCTCTGGGTAAATTGTCTAGAAGAAAACCATTTGGAAGCTCTTGCCAAGCTAGAGAGGTTATTAGCTTTTGATCTCCTTTCTTAAATTATATCACTGCAAAGTTGCCCTACCATATTGGCATTAGATCTCTACTGGGTTATCTACTTGAAAAGAAAGATGTCAGAAAGATCCTTTGTTCATTTATCAAAGTGAAATAAATAAAATGTCTTCAAAATTAAGGCCTCAGATATTCATGTGAGCATCCCACTGCAGGCACTAGGGTGTGTGTGTGTATGTGAAGAAACAAATGGGTCCAGCTGCCAAGTGGGAATTCACAGTTAAAGAAAAAAATTAAATAGTTCAAGAAAAAAAAATCACAATTTCATTTCTTATTTTTTAGAATCCTTTTGAGACTTGCTTTTTATCTTTTCACTTGGTTGACAGTGGCATGACTGGCAGTACAATAAGATGTTTAAAGAAGATGAAGTGGCTTAGCTCAGGTTTAGGCTCCTAATGTCCCTAGAAAGTCACAGGAATGATAATAAAAGAACTTTATGAAAGTCAGTATTTGAAAGTTAATGTCTTCTAAATGCTTTTATGTCTCACTGATGCCCACTCTAAATGTATAGTTTCTGGGGACTGCCATACAGTCTTCAGCTATCCTTGTGAACTTGCAAGGTCTGTAGTTCTGTGAACTTTGTAGGATGTTAACGATTCATTGCAGTGGATTATACCTCGCAAGGCTGTGAGTAAACATTAAGCAGCAGCAATAATTTCCAGCCGTTTCTGCAATATTAACAAATTGGCAAATGACTATAGCTAGACATTCAAGGACTACAGTCTTGTCTATTGCCTCACTGTGATTTACTTATGATATGTTCTTTAGTTGTGTTGACTTTTAGGCAGTGTTTGCAACCTAAGATATACATACTGGCTATAGGAAGTCATGTGAGCTTGTGAATTTTTTTTAACACAGATTTAATATTTCTGTTCTGGCCTTGCCGCAGGATATATTGTAGCATGTGTCCTATAAGTATATATGTATATGCACACTGGTATTTACACAGTTTGGACATCAGTAGAGTTGGGCCACTCTAACAGTTAAAGCTATAGCTTTAACTAGTTATAGCTAAGGTTATGATTGCATTTTTTTATACATATTTCAGATGCTTCTAGCCTCACTGAGAGAGAATAAAACTAAACATATCCAGACCCTATCTTCAACATATGGGGGAGTAGGTCACAGCTTGATCCTGACTTTATGACTCAGTTAAAGCATATTCCTGTTCATCTAGAGAGTCTTTGATATTTTTGAAAAGACTTCTTCATTTCAGTACTGTGGTACTGTAAAGATATTTTAGATTGTTATTCAACAGTTATATGCTCCTTGGGAGTTTGAAATAAACTACAGAAGTTATTGCAGTTTGTTCTTTATATTTTCTGTGGATTCTTAAACGCTCTGAGTTTCTCCCTGTTTCTCCCTGGTTGAACTGCAGCTACCAAAACAATATTGCAATATTCCTTACCTGTTGGATCAAGTCTCAGCTAATAACTCCACTGGCTTCTGTGGTTTCACTGTACAAATCTATTCACCCTGAATATAAAGTTCTTAGTGAAAGCTTAGATTCACCCCCTTTTTATTTTTTAACCAGTGGGTGCATCTCATTGCAAATGATGTAATTTCTCCTTTTCCTTACATAGATTTCTGCCTATATTTTTTTCATAATTTATCTAGTCTTAATAATTCTTTTCTATGAGCTTTATGATGTCTAAGCTCCTGCAGATGGATGCCCACTCCTCCCCTTCCTCACCCACCCCACATATTATTTACACCCACCCCACATATTATTTAGGCTTTGTTACATTAAACCTTGTTCAGAAATTAGGAACTCAGCTTTATTTATTTATTTGTTTAGTTTGGAACTGAGGTGCTCAAAATAAATTTGAGTCAAAATAACAGATTCATCTGACTGCCAGTATGCCTATTCTATAGGTAGACCATAGCTGTTCTAGTTTATGTGAAATTGTTCTCTCCATGCTGTCACCTAACAAACTGCATTTAAGGTTACCATTCGTTTAATCCCATCATGCATGCTTTTGAAATGAAATTTTAGCTTTCTTCCAACCGTATGTTTAGAGTTACCCCCTTGTCATGTTTTCCCACTGATGTTGATGTTGCAATGTAATATCTTTCTGAACCAAAAATTAATTATTTAGTATATCTAATATCTATCAACACATGAAAGCAACCACCAAAGCCTGTAGTATCCCAAAAGTATCTGTCCTCCAATTCCGTCAATAGGTTGTCATTTATCATGACACATTTTAGGACAATTTAGCCAGATTTCCATTAATATGACAACACTTCTGAGCTAATTTTGAATTCATTTATTTCAAATAAGTTTTTGTGCAGTACCATATCAAATGTTTTGCAAAATCCAGAAATACTACATTCACTGTCTTCACTTTGTCACTGATTATGTTACTGTCTCTCTTCACACTCTAATCCTCTTCCAAGTTTGCATCTAATACAGCATACATTTTCATGATAGATGATGAGCATGTTTCTTTAATGGAATCTTTCAATTTGAAAACGGGTGGTCAAGCATTTATTCCAGTGGCTCAAGGAAAAGCTGTCTTGACTTGAAAATTAGTCTACTGTATGTAAAATACAATACCTGCTATCTCAAATCGGATGGAAAATGTCCTGAGTATGTCATTTTAGCAGTGGCTCTGTACCCAAATTACATCTTGTACATAGCTGTTTTATTTAGGGTTTTTCCTATATATTGGAAGCTGCTAAATAAAAGCCATTTCAATTCCTTTTTTTGCTGATTGAGTGGTTAGCTCTAAGTCCAGTTCCTAAACAGCATCTGGCACTTTTTCTGCAGCTATAAAATATTTAAAAATCAGGTGAACCACTTTTGGTAAGCCTGTTACTTGAAACCCAAAGGGAATTCCAGAGTCTATAGCAAGCTTTATTATCTCTCTGCCAGTGCAGCACATCTAGTAATATGAGACTGTCTCCTCTCAAGCGGTTAGAGAGGAACAGAAGACCCTTGTCACCTGGTACAGCATCCTCTCCTGACTTTGGCCTGACAGGTACTGAGGGTTTCCTGATTAAGCAAAATTGTAAGCAATTATAGCTGAGATGAAGAGAGACACCTCGTTGTGCTGCCATATTTTTTGCAATGGATCAAAGCACAGCAGAAAGAGGTTGACCACCCTGGAAGCTGAAATGTATAAGCTCAGTCGTTTGCTGGCACACTGTTATTCAAAAGGTAGAAATGGGAATTAAGTTAATAGCATTGATTTTAATGTTATTGAAAAAGTCCAAACTCTTTGATTGTTTACTGTTGTGAAGGCATTCAAGGCATACACTAGTGGCAGAGGTAACAAAAATGATACATCAGGAAGCAGAGAAATAGAAAGCATTAGGTGCTTGGTGGAGCAGCAGCAGGTACTTAGAGTGACAAGAGACTGGGGGGAGAAGATTCCCCTCTCAGGCAAAAAGTACCTAGGCAATGTGTCTCTAAAACTCTATATTAAGCATTGGCACAGCGTTGCCTGCTGAGAAAAAATCTTAGACGTAACAGCACAGGATGGAGAAGGTTAGATTTAATAAAGTGTTTATTTCTGTTTGCAAAGAGCACAGGCCTGGTGCTCAGCTGGAGTAGGATGGCATGGCTCCATTGAACTAGAGTTGGCGGCTTCAGGGATGTATTGATGCTCTCAATACTGTTGTGCTTTTCTGAAACATCTCTGTAGAATTTTTTGTGCTATTCCAGCTTTTACATTCTGGTCCTTGCAGTTTTGCTTGTCTCAGAACAGGTTGCCATGTCCCCATTATCTCTGATAGGAAAGTGAGGCTTCCCCTCACAAAGATGGCAATTCCTTAGGCTTAAATACAGTTATCTGTCTCCTCTGTGATTCTTTCAGGTCCCTGAACTGAGATAACTGCTGCACTGGCACAGAAAGGAGGCTGCAGCAATCTGTATGTGTTAGTGCATATGACACTCTCGAGGGGATGACAGGGTTTCAGATTCATTCAGATTCATCAGCTGGCCCGAAGCTGAAAGGAAGGGGTCCAGGGACAACTAGCCTGATGTATATCACTTCCCCTTTTGTAACTTCCATGTTACCTTTGGAAAGATTTGGGCATAGGTATTGCCCTTGGAAACTGCTATCTACCACTGTGCTACTGGCTTTATCTGTTGGCTGATAGGAATATGGCAAATTAATTTTTAAGCCTTGCATGTAAAATATAATTTGAAGTTCTCAAGATTCAATCTTAAAGTCAATAGAGAAAATGGAAAAAATCATTTAAAGTCAGCAAATTGAAGTTTCTTCTTTATTTTCCTAATATGCTTTCAGGTAGACTATAAAGACTTTAAAAGTGGTGGTTAGGAGCTTAGGGGATGCATTCATTTCTCTCTTACGTGTTTTCTAATGTCCTCCTTTACAGGAAAAAACTCAGCATTAACATCGTTATCCTACTTCACTGTAGACAAGACAAGTGATTCAGAGGTTTATTAACCCCTTGAGTATCCTAACTGTATATAGTATTTCCTGGAAAAAAATGGACATTTTAAAACAGAAGTTTTGGCTTTCCCAGCAGAAACACTGTGTTTCACTATCATGCTGGCATGGAAACGTTCAAGATGATGATAACTGCAAAAATATGTGTCCTCAGGGGAATAGCACTCAGCAGTTTATTTAGCACAACTTTTAATTTATAGTGATACATGGTGAAAAAGTAAATATTTAGCACTTATGCCATTCCTTTGTGTATGGGTGCACACATATTGGAGGGGGACAAAAAGAGGAGACAGTATAGGCTGCTGTCTAGATAACTATCATATTGCCTATTGAGGTGAGAAAATACGAGGCAGTGTGAGTAATGAATGAATACCCGAGTGCATTTGTATGTGCTATTTATATGAATGCTTTGTTCTGTTGAGTTTATGTTTTGAGGAAAAGAAGCAAATGAAAGGGGGGAAGAGGAAGAAAGGTATATAAAAAAGTAGCAGTTATGCTGCTATACCCATAGTTTTAGAAAGTCTTGTGATGCAGATACTTGATTTTACATTCTTCAGACCATATACAAGCACAGGTGAAATGCCAGTTTTGTAGACTGCTAGCATAACAAGAGAAAGAAATCAAAATCTACCACAACTCAGAAACTGGTAGCTCTGCCAGCCTCCCTGGTACCACTTTCCATGCCTTTCCCTGTGACTGGTGCATGGACGCATGTGCCCTCTCCTCCCTGCAGGCAACCCACATCATTCAGACCACATTAACAAAAAAAATCAACCTCCATGCCCAATAAACATTTCATGTCCTTAAATGTCAGCTCTGGTCTCATCCTAGTAAAATTTATAGCAGCCTACCTTCTGCTTGAACTGATCATCTCTGAGAAACAGTTTAGAAGTGACTTCCAGTCCAGATTGAAGATAGAAATCTTGCTCCAGTGGCCTGTTTTCTGTGCTGACATAACTTTTTAATACAAAATAACATAGGAAAACTAAAAAGCTTTTACTTTTCTTGACCAGAGGCAGCATGCAAACAGTATGTGGAAGATGCCTAGTGTCTATATGTCTCCATATAAAACATACTTTCAAGTGCTTTATGAAACACTTCTAAATATCTCTGAAACTTTTAAATATATGCCTATAAAATACCATATTTAAAAAAAAAAATTCCTTTTCATCTATAAATGCTCAAGTTAAAAAAAAAAATCATAGTTAATATGATTCTAAGCACTTCTGAGATTAAGTTTTTCATTTGCTCATGTATGTTCAGTATATTAAAAGAAAAAACATCTTTCTCTGGGAATACAGAGTGCCACTGTCATTCAGTAGGGAAATTGGTCCTTTTAGTAAATGATTTTGAATGGGGAAGGTGGATGACATCTTTTTCACAGGTATTGAGTCTTGCCCAGTTCAAAATCCTTAAGAACTTGTTAAGAACGTTTTCTTGTTGAACGCTGTTTGAAGGAATGTAGATGTTAGGGAGGATTTTCAGTTTACTGAAGAAATTTCAGGGACTATAGGCTTTTGATACTATGCTATTGTAGGATTCTCTTAGAGGGCTATCTGATAAAACTGGTTCAGTAAATATTGCACTTGCACATTTTTATGTTTGAGATGAAAAAAACCTATCCTATACACTTCCTACAAGTGTTTAATTATTTTTTTCCAAGAGTCATCTGGGAGATGCATGCAGCTTATTCAAGACCTTGAATTATTCACAGAAGTCATTTATTACTTCTTTTACAGAGGAATACAAGAAATCTCCCCCCCCCCCCCTTTTGATTGCTTCTTTTCCTTTGTTATTACTCCCTTGTTGCGCAGTTTTTTGAACTGCTACGAAATATAAAGCTATTTTTATCACAAAGGAATATACATAATGATATAAAACATATTTCAATTTATTTAGCCTTTTCTGGGATAAAGTCCAATTACAATCTTTAAAGAATACCCTAGCTGATATTATTCTTCCACAGAACTTTCAAGATATGTTTTCTCATAAAGACTCATTTGAATATTGTATTGTGGTTTTTTGCTGATTTAAATATTCTGCAAAATAAATCCACTATTGTCAGTCATTGCTGTGTAGTTACCGTATCTATTTGTGCTCAAGCTGTCTTTTCCATTTTTAATCATCTGTGCATTGAACATTTACATTTTCATGAAACTGAACTCTTTACACCTCATCATATATATTTGGGTTTTGTTAATACTCTTTGTTTTTAAATGACTAAGAATACTTGCAATTATAGTAAACTTGAACGGAGGAGATTAATTTTCAGCACTCAGAGCTGAGATATTTTGGTGTGACAGTTCACAGGAGTATCCTGCCAGACCCAGGCAAAGCCACTGTGAAACCCTGAGGCAAACGTGGGTGCCTTCTAATGCTTGTAACAATGAAAAGCTGCCCACCTAAAGTTTGTGTTTTTTCTTTAGTCTATAAAACTCTCCAGGTGGTAAAGAGAGGTTGAAAGATCTTTTGCCACCCCTAACAGCATCCATCCCCTGCTCCACAGGTGCTGCGTGGGCATTACCCACATTCTCAGATACTACCTTGTATCTAACTTCAGAAGCTGAGCACTAATAGGAAATGTCTTGGTTGTCACCATCTAAAACTGGCCAGTGACCCCAGGCAGCACAGTGGGAAGGCAAGGCTCAGCCTCCCGGCCACATCCATCAGCAGCTGCATCTGGAATCCATGCCAGGAGGAACATGTTCCTCCTTTGCTTCAGGAGGCAGCGGGAGAGCCCTCTGTCAGTGTCGTGGTTTAAGCTCAGTCGTAAATCAGCCACGCAGTCCTTGCTCACTCCCCCCCGACTTTCTTTCCCCTGCTCCTGGAGGGATGGGGAGGAGAATCTAAAGAGTGTAACTCCCATGGGCTGAGATAAGAACAGTCCAGTAACTAAGGTATAACACAAAACCACTGCTGCTACCACCAGTAATAATAATGATAAGGGAAATAGCAAGGGAAGAGAATACAATACCACCCTCCAACCAATACCCAGCCTGACCCAAGCAGTGAGCTAGCCTCTCCAGGTAACTCTTAGTTTACATCCTGGGCATGACGTGCTGTGGTATGGAATACCTCTTTGGTTAGTTTGGGTCAGGTGTCCTGTCTCTGCTTCCCCTCTTCCCTGGCAGAGCATGAGACTCACAAAGTCCTTGGTCAGACTAAACGCTTGAGCAGTAACTAAAAACATTGGTGCTATCATCGCTGTTCCCAGGCCAAAAGTCACAACCACAGCACTGCAGCAGCTACTAAGGAGAAAAAATGACTGCTACTGCTGAACCCAGGACAGTCTGTCACAAGGACCTCAATCCTTTAAAGGCTAAGTGGTAGGGCCTTAGTTATTTAATACCTCAGTGCATTTCAAAGCAGTTCACTTTTGGAGAGTAAGCACAGCCAGATGTCATACATGGCAATTGCGTGGCTCACATCAGTCTCTAGATGTATAGTCTTGCTCCAAGCACATGCTGGTGAGCATTCTGTCTACCTTTCTGATGTTAGTTGTGGTTGCTGTTCCTACCATAGCTGCTATTTTTTTTATCTAACTGGACAGACCTCAGCCTTTTACAGTATACAGACGTCCCAGATGTCTTCCAGTCTCCTTTCCTGACTTTTCACAACTGAAGATACTTATAGTCATAACGGATAAGAAACTGATGGAAAAGCAGTTCAAAAATCTAGTGCTGGTCACACCAAATTTTGTCTGTATGTATGTGGTTTAGCAGACAGTTGAGTCAGCTCAGTAAAGTGGGGTACAGGCCAGGACAGAGACGTAGCCAGGTAGATTTTACCATGAGATGTTTCCTAGTAGAGATACAGTTAGAATTGTGCAGGCAACCACCTATGACTACATATTAGGAGAAAAATCTTCATTTGTCAAAACTCATCTAAACTTTGATGATGATGTTTAGGCTGAACCTCAATACAGAATTTTCAGCAGGTTCATACTGAGTGGATTTGTTCATCTACTGTCTTCCAGTACCAAGTGTTCTTTGTTCGTAAATTTCTTTTTATAGTGTGTTTGTGTAAAAGGACCATAGGTGCCCAACTGTTCCGTCTGTTTTGTTTTATCAAGCTGGAGTGCTTGATGTACTGTATACATTTCCTGCCATGTTTTAAAAGCTGCTCTGAGCAACCGCTGTTCACTGTCACTGTAATAACTAATCCAACCAATATTAAACCTGGGATGTTACAGGTGTAAAATCAATTGTTCTCCTTAAAGAAATGTAGCAATATCTTACAGTTTCATTTCTTATAGCAAAAAGGGCCGGTAGGTCAGTCCTATCCTCTTGCAAATTCACGACTGTGTATTGGAAAAGATATTAGGCACTTGTTGTTCCCACCTGCAGACATAGAACTAAACATTTTTCTGGGGTGTGGAACAATTCTTGGGAGCTTCTTGTTTGTGCTGGTTATCCCAAATAAATTTTTCACTGTAAGAATTGTGTTTTCTTCCTCCAAAGTATCTGGCGCCATCAAATGATGGATTCAAGTTGTTATCCATGCCTTATTTCTGTCTCACTTCCACCACTCTCATTTTCTCGTGAAGATCTGTATGAGGATGACAGCTCCATCTCCCACTTTCCTTTCTTCGCTAGTCCAGAGGTCAAGAGGGGTCCACCTCCGTGGTATGGTTCAGTAAGGGCTGTGGCTCTGTCCACACCAGGCTGTCACCATTGTTATTGTGTGTGTACAAATGACTTGTACTGAAAACACAAGTGCTGTGGTAACACAGCAGGAATGAAGGCATGACTAGTGTATGCAGCTGTCCCCCAGCTCCTCCTCTGCAGTGAAACTGTTGGTGTATTAGCAGTAAACTGAAGGAGACTCCTAGGTTCAAAGAGGTTTTCAATTATTTAACAATATCAGTTTATTTAATGATCCGCCTGTTGGCTTCATATTGCTTTGTATTTTTCTGCCACCCACATGAAATCTCTTGCTTGCTTGCTTGCTTGCTTGCTTGCATGGCAGAGTCTCTAAACCACACTGAAGATGAGTCATAGAAGTCACTACATTTCTCTGTCCCCTTGTTTCCTGTCCGAATAATAGCAAGTACTTTGAACCAAATAGAAGCTTTCAGGGTTTTGCAAGTTTCAATTTACTATTGATGAAGTTCCCTCATTGATGACATATTGGGGCTTTTTGTTTGTTTGGTTTGGTTTGGTTTGCTTTAAGTGTAAAACTTTTTCTCAACTTCATTAAATCTGCAGAAATTCATATACATGCATAAAAAGACTTATTACTGGAACCAGAGTTTCAGAACAATCCAAAACTAAAAATACAGACTTTCTTACTCACATCTCTGCTTGAAATAAGAGTTGGGCAATAAAACTGTTTTCTTGATTCAGAAAGAGTTCCAGCAGCAGCAGCAGCAGGAGTAGTAGTGACTCTGGAATTACAAATGCAGACCACAAATATACAGGATCTACAGTGAGTTTTGTTGTTATAGCTGTAGGTTTAAATTGTTTTTGTAGGGTTGATGGAGGTTTGCAGGGTTTATTTGCTAGCTTACTTGTTTGACTTTTTAGGAATATGGAAGCATTATGGGAAGTTCTATGGTATGTATGAGAATTCCTTTATTTATAGGAATAACTAGAATTGATTTAACCTTCCAGAAATACATATTTCTGAAATGCTAGGAAAAATGGCTGAGGCAAAAGAGGGACAAGCCGGTCTACTAATCTTCATTTTGTTGCTTAGCCTGATAGATTGTTTTAGTGTTTCAGTCAGTTAGTTGCAACTAATCATGGAAAAGAAAGTCCATTAAAACCACAAAAAAAACTACAGAGCCTTTTTTTTTGTGGTGGACTATCAGCTAGTAGTTGACAACAGCTAAGGTGACAGCTGCCAGTTCATTTTATAGGTCTTTGCTTTACCATTACATACAGCAGGCTGGAAATGTGCTAGCTGCTGTTCCTTTGCTAATAGGTGTAATTTAAAGTTGGTCTCCTTAAGTGGTTTGTAACTGAGTTGCAGGCTGGTTTTAGTGTTTTTCTGCTAGGGAAAGAGCCTACTTATGCTATGTGCTAAGGGTCACATTTGTGCATCTGTGCCTAAAACTTCTTCACCCCTCCTCCTTATTCCATGCCTAAACTTTTCTGTGATAATATTGAATAGGGATTTAGTTTCTGCTATTTTGGATTGTCTCTGGGGAGTGAGCTCTTCTATGCTGCTGCTTCTTTCTCTGTTGTTTTCTCATCTGGCCCCCCAAATAATGCTTTTAAGCACAGCTGTTAATATCATCCAAAGCTTGGGTTTTGAAGTCAGACAACAGAAAGTTTCTCTGAGCTTGTGAGCCTGGATCAATTATGGTGCTAAACAATTTTGCTAATATTAATATCCAGTGAATTGAGAGTATTCTTTGAATGATCAGGATTCACTCCGTTTAGAAGCAGAAATAATCCCAAGTGACTAGCTGGGAATAGTCACAGTAATTACAAACAGTGCTGGGATTAGCAAAGGTGGAGTATTTGAAATCATTTGATTGGGTCCTCTAAACATATTGAGGACTTTCGTAAGTTATTCTTAATGACAAACACTATGAGCCGGAGAGCTGTATGTTCAGAATTTACCAGAAAGCAAAAAAGAGATCAGCAACAAAAAGAAAAAGCAAAGACAGAAAACCAGAATTAGAATCTGGCTGAGGTTAAATATTACTTCAGGTGCTGCAAGTCTTTTTGTATGAGCATTGGATATGCAGTTCTAAAAGTCAAGACTGTTTAGTAATTAATGTACAGTTTTATGTACACTTCCAGTACAAAGCAGACTTGTGTGCTGTTTTCATAACATGTGAATGGTGATATTTATGAAAATCACAGAAATATTCAACCAGATAGAGGTAAATTCACTTTTCAGTTTTTCAAAAATTGAAGTACCTTGAGGTCACAGTGGTGCCAATAATAGCTTTACTCTAAGATATTTTGAATAATTCATAAGCATGAGAAGGACATTCTGACATTTACCTAATCTAGCCTAAAAGATTAGGATCTAATAGGAAACTTGATAATATGCAGTAACCATTTGTAACAGGGCAGACTCGAAGACCCTGCCCAGGGACACAGGACTCCTCTTGAGTCATTCCAGTATCAGGTGCTTGGACTCTGCATGCAGATGCAAGGTAATTATCACTGAGTAATAGAAGCAAATGCCGTAATTGACCCTATTGAGGTTATAAAAAGGAGATGGAGGTTCTTGTGGTAGAAACCAGGTTTTTGAGGTAAAAATTGTGGAAGTACAGTTACAAGGTGATCTAAGTTTGGGGAAGAAACTTAGGGTTTCTGTTTAATGACTGCTCAAAAGTTTTAACTGTGACTTTCAGATGATGCTTTATAAACCTGTTTGTTAGCTTGTACCCATGATGGTATGGAAAGAAATCTTTTCTTTGTGTGAGTTCCCAATGATATGGAATGTTTGAATATCATGAGGTCTTCTTATTCCTACTATGCAGAAACTTCAAGGAAAAAGGTAAGTGTGAAATGTAGTGGATGAGTGAATGTATCAAACAAAATGCATATGCATTTGGTGTTTCTGTAAATATGTAAGATGGGGACTTTTATGGGACGTGAACAGAGCATCTTTGGTTTTGCTAAAGTTTGCTATAAGTTTGAAATATCTTAAAATATGTCTTTTGAGTAAAGCTACATTGTTAATAAGTTAGGGAATACTGTAATAAATTATAATAGACTACTTTTTCCCCCCATTTTGCTACTCTGGGGCTGTGCAGGATGTCTTTCTTACTATGTCTGTGTCTTTATCGAAGTCATCACATAGTCTGTCCTTGTCTGTATATCTGTCCTGGGTTCAGCAGCAGCAGTCATTTTTCTCCTTCTTAGTAGCTGGTGCAGTGCTGTGTTTTTGTCTTTCAGCCTGGGAACAATGCTGATAACACCTATGGTTTTAGTTGTTTCTCAGTAATGTTTACTCTGACCAAGGACTTTCTGATTCTCATTCTGTGCCAGGGAGGAGGGGAAGCCAGGAGGAAGCAGACACAGGACACCTGACCCAAACTGGCCAAAGAGGTATTCCATACCGCAGCACATCATGCCCAGTACAGAAACTGGGGGCAGTTACCCGGAAGGGCTAGATCACTGCTTGGTCTGGCTGGGTATTTTTCTGCGAGTGGTGAGCCATTGTTTTCTCTTCCCTCATTACTTCCCCTATCATTATTATTATTGGTGGTAGCAGCAGTGGTTTGTGTTATACCTTAGTTACTGGACTGTTCTTATCTCAGCCCATGGGAGTAACATTCTTCTGATTCTCCTCCCCATCCCTCTTGGAGTGGGGGAAGGAAGCATGGGGGGAGTGAGCAAGGACTGTGTGGTTCTGGGTTGCTGGCTGGGCTTAAACCATGACAATATCTTAAGTGCTGTATGATTTATTTCCATTTATGTGTCTTCCTCTATTGTTAATTAAGCTAAAAATAACACCTCAAGTTTACAATAGCTTTGTTGTTTTAATATCCATCTTTTCTTCCTCTCTGTCCCTAATCAGAACAACTGGATGCCCTAAGGAAAAATAAAGAATCTCAGCTTTTGTGGGACTGATTTTTATTTGGGAATTGCCAGAGCACAAAATACTGCCTGTGCTGTTATAATAACCCATGCAGAAGGAGGCAGATCTTGGCTCCAGGGAAGGCCGACCTATTTAATAGAAAGATTGGCTAGCCCAGGGAAGCCATTTTTTAAGCAGATTGAGGTTGCTGTGATCTACAGGGATATGTGTGTTAGAGCTAATAAGTTATCGCCTTACCCATGACGCTTTCCTCCTGATTGTTTTGTTTTAATTCCAGCAAAAGCCGTGGAAAGTCCCCCAGCAGTGTCTGTTGCTGACCTGCTGGGTTTATGGCCCAGGGACCCAAACACTTCAAGCTACTCATTTCAAAATATATCACTGACAGCTTGGATGTGAGGAGGAAAGTTGTGAAGCTTGAGAGATGAAAGGAGAGTGGCAAAGATGAAACACTAGTTAGAATAGTGGTTTTTTTTTCTCCACTCAGACTAAGTGAGTAATTGCAACCCAGCCAAATCTATGCAATGAAAATAATTTGTCTCTACAGCAGACAGCTGCTATGTTCATGCTCCTATGGTGGTACCATTTGTGTTGCACATGTCCACTCATCGCATTCTTGGGCTCCATTAAATTTGCCTTGAATATCACTGAATATGCAGTTCCTCCATGCTACCTGATCTGGCCTGTGTTTTATTTCTTGTCTTTTAAATTGGCAGGAACTTTGAGGGCTCTAAACAAAACCAGGAATGTGGCCACCTGGTAGTGAAACAAATAATGGCTCATAAAAATCATCCCATCAGGTAACCCTTTGAAATTATGTACATTATTTCAGCTTCCTCATTGAGAGATACAGCATTATCATGATGGGTCCTAAATTATTTCATTAAGTTTTCTTCAATCGCTGTTCAATCTTAAAAAAGGCTAATTACTAAATCCTCATTCTGTCAATTAGTGCAAACCTACATAAATTACATGAAAGAGCTGCTCAGGTCATGACTATTTTTTCAAAGAGACCTATTATGTCAAACTACTCTAAAAAAATAGCTGTGTTCTAGTCAGCGATATGGCTTTTTTCCATGAAGTGTATTAAATCAGATTAAAAAGAACTCATGTTTAAAAACAGAAAAAGGCCTATTTAGCTCTTTACTGGAAGGCAATGACAGTGTTATGTAAACCACAGAAAACATGTGGAATACTGTGGTTCTGTACCTAGACTGTCACTTGAAAAGACGGGGGTTTTGTTTGCTTTGCTTTCATGTTAAGATGGAGTTCCTACTTGAATAAAATAGCACAGGAGAGATTGTGCCATTTCTAAGCACAGAAATCTTCAAGTATGTGTGGCTGTATGGAACTCTGGATAATAAAATGGGGCTTTGATATGGGATTCCCCTTCCCCTGAGCTTGTCCAGACTGCACGTGTTTTGATGTTCTAGCGAAAGAAGATGGAATATTCTTTGGTATAGTGCTTAACAGCAGATGCTGGGCTTTTGAATCAGTGTTGGTTCAACCATTTAGCTTCACTATGGATTAGATTTAACACAATATTGATAATGGTAAAAATAAAGTGGTTAAGAAAAGTCAGTGCTTAACTGCAGTCAACAATCCATCAAAGGATTTCAGCTTGTCAGTTTTCTTGTGTATGGTAGCCATTTACAGTCTATTAGCACATAACATCTGTTTAAAAATTGTATCCCTGTATGGCTGGGGGAAAAAGGTGCTGTGTGTATGAGTTTGCCTAGGAACCTAAGTCTTCTAATCCAAAGATCATAGAAAAAAGGGGTATTAGATAACATAGTAATAAAACCCAATATGTGATCTTTAGTTTTTCCCTTTCCTGGAGGATTATTTTTATCTATATAAGATTCCTAATTTCAATATGTTTAATTCAAAGAAAATAAACATCAGAGTTCTGTGTAGTGTATCTGAGAGTTGTTCAACAGACTTAGAAACAACTAGGATCACCTGAATGTGCCTCTCACAAGTAGTTCAGCTGTGTCCTGTTAGAAGCTTTAGGGGTTCTGCTCTTGTTAATTATTCATTTAAATGCTACTGAATCATCACAATAATTCTGCTTGTTATGGCTGTCTTAGTTTAGTCCCCCTAACCTTTCTGAATGGAACCAATGTTATTTCAGCCTCCTATTCAATGAAGTTTAAAAGCCACCTTGGTCTTTGTAGGCTTTTCATCATTGCAGTACCAATACCTAGAATGGCTGTCCTGTAACACATACAATATTATACCAATGATCTAGTGTTAAGAGGTTTGTTAATACTTTGCGTATAAGCTTTACACTTTACAATTTGAATTTCTATGGACTTCAGCTTTTCAATTATTTTGAATTTTCTTTAGGAAATAAAATGTGCTTTCAGAAGAGCAAAATTCATACAGAGGTGCAGATGTCTCTGACTGAATGAGTATTCTTGAGGGAACAAAAAAGTAGGCTAAGTTAAATACGTGCCTGCTGGTATACAGATTCACCTGCTTTTCTTATAAAGCAGACCAGTAGCTAATTTACATTTGTTACTGCCATATAAATTCAAAGTTCCTTTTATCTGATCCCATAAAGTCTTTTCTGTGTTTTGGGATGGATCTATAACTGCTGACAACTTTCAGGGCTCCCATTGAATTAGCAGAATCACGATTGCTTCTGTCAGATATGGAAGCTATGTATGTAGAATTGTGTATGTACATATCCAAGGTGACTGCATTCTTTGTCCTAGACTGTGGCATATTCTCAATCAGTCAGTCGTTAAAATTTATGTAACACCTCAAAGAATTTTACAAATGACAGCAAATTAAAGCAAAGCTAACTCAACCAACCTTCTATAATTTGAATTGTGTCAGGGAGCCCTGAGTCTATTCCTGAGACGAGTGGTATAAAACTACAAAAATATTATTCTTTATTTTGCTCTCACTTCATTTATGCCTTTTGGATGAATGAAAAACCACAAGTAAGTGAAGAACCTTGATTAAGGAAATGGGAAAGACTGCTCTTGTAGGGATGGTGTGTTCCCAGGCTGAAGAATGGGAGTTCATGTCACTTGGACTTTACGGGATTCCATTATTACCCCTTTTTCAAGTCAATAGAAGTCTTGGGTCTGATTTTACTGTCCATTGTCAAACATAAATTTTCATCTTCTATGTCTTTCTGCTGTGTAAAATGTAAAAAATAATAAAGGGAATATAATAGGGATTAGGTAGAGAGTTTGAAAGTGATGTACAGTTACAAATGTATGCATCTAAAATAGTTCATTTGGCACTTGCATATACCATCAGAGTATATATTTGCCAAGTATGCACCTGTACTAAACTTTAAATTTTGGATCTATCTGTAGTGTTTACATGAAAACAATATGGCTGCAGTGATGTAAACTTAGGCTGCATGAAGTAAACCTGAGAAATAAAGCCCACTATAACATCATGTTTTTGAAAGGACATGTAGTGACAGGACAAGGGGCAATGGATTTAAATAGAAAGAAGGTAGATTTCAATTAGACATTAGGAAAAAAAATTCCCTGTGAGGATGGTAAGGTGCTGGCACAGGGTGCCCAGAGAAGCTGTGGCTGCCCCATCCCTGGCAATGTTCAAGGCCAGGTTGGATGGGGCTTGAAGCAACGTGCTCTAGTGGAAGGTGTCCCTGCCCATGGCAGGGGGTTGGAGCTGGATGAGCTTTAAGGTCCCTTCCAACCTGAACCAATAACACCATGAAGGTGTTATTACATAATCATAAATTCAAAATTTATGTTAAGTACAGGGAACCAACTGTTTATATTTTGGCTCACCAGCTTTAGGTAAATTATAGATCAAATATTGGTCCTCTGTATCATTGCTAGAAATAACATCTTGTGCCCCTAATGATAACTGCCACTATTTGGGAGTACTACTGCATTAAACCAAAATAGCTTCTGCTAATCAACTGCATTGAACATGCACAAGTTAGAAGGCTAATTAAAGTTACTATGAAATTCAGGAGAGGATTTTTGTATCAGGAAAGGACTATGACGATGAAGTCTCAAGTTCCCCTTTCCATATAGCGAAAGTCCTGAATAAGCCTAAACTTTTTCTCCATCCTTCTGGATCAACTGAAGTGCATGAAAGCGTGTGTACAAAGGAGCTTACCTTTTATACTGTTGAACAGTCAATCTAGGTATGCTGCTAAATTATTTTGTCTCATGGTTCAGGTCAGTGTAATTAATACCATGTGAAAAGCTGGGTGACTTGTTGCAGATACATGTTAGAGGTTTCAAATCAGGTGTCTGAAAACATTGCCATGAAATTGTGTGTTTTTTTCATTTCATATGAGGCATACGAGATGTAACCTTCATAGCTAATTTTGTGCTACTTTTGCTTAGGACTGCCTACATATACGCATTGCCTAGTCAGTTTATAAGGTAATGCACTGTTTGAAGCTGCCCAAGAAGAAACCACACTGCTATACTAAATGGTTATCTTACAACGTATATTCTTGATTTAGAAACCACAAACAAAGCAATACCTTCATGGAACTTCCAAGGCATGTTATTTAAAAAACAGTTATTCAGTTTTTACATAATTGTGAAGTATTAAGGATTTTGCAGTTCTAATAAATAAAACATAGGTATATTAAAAGCATATTAAACAGTTCTTTTCTTAAAAATTTAAAATGGTACTTCATTGTCTGGACACCTCCTGAGTCTGCATTAAGCAAAATAAAAGCATTGTATAACTGTTTAACTGTATTTACTGCAGTATATCTTAAAGGAATGACTTTGCCATTTTTGTATGTGATGCTTTAAGAAAATCCTCTTTCTTACTTCCATGGACACTTATTATGAATTAGAAAGGAGAGTTTCATTTGTCTTTGGTAATAATTGATTATTTTAATCATGGAGGAGAGGATATTAGCCCAGAGTTCTAACTCTCTCTAAATCTGTTACAAGGTAAAATCACAGGTGTATCTCTTGGTTTCAAAACACAGATTTTTCTAATGCTGTGTTTTGTAGCAGAGGATATGGGTTGAAAATGAAGCTTTAAAGTACATGCAAGATGTAAGTATGTGTTCAGATACAGGCTCTGCTGTTCACTTTCTGTTCCACTTCCAGCATTCATATCCTTCCTGCTACTAAACCTTTCTTCCATATGTCTCCTCATTTGTAGTCCTTGACTTGCCTTTTCCCATAGATATTCTAGGTGCCCACACAGGAAGGAAAACTGCTCTGAGCTCCTGCCAACAGAGGGGGGAAGGGGACTGGCTAATAAGCTTGTGATCATGACCAAGATTGCAATACTTTTTCATGCATTGTGTGGGGTTTGACAGTGCTGAAATATATTGGAATGCGCTAAGCAAATAGGACAGAAGTTAAAGCATGAATTGGGTGAAATGAGCTCTGTAAGGATCCCTCAAGGCCCTTTAACTGGCTTAAACAAATAAACCACACTAAACATGATGTCGAGAAGCACTGTTAAAGTAGAATTTGTTTATTCTTTTTCATTAGTCTGTTTTACGAAGTTCTTGAAAAAAATATCCTGGTGCCATCACCCCATGGAGGTTTTAAAGAGTCAAGTTAGCTATAATTCCAGCAGAAGCATGTCTGGCATGATGTCAGAAATGTGAATATATCCTTGACCTTATTTATAGTTGCTTCCTTAATAACCAAGAATAAAACCCAGAATGTACTTGGCATAGTCATGAGCAATGCAAGGATGAAAAAAAAAAGGTGTCTGGGGGGGGTGGGACCATGGCAGTCAGGTCAGAATAATGGGATGTACCAATAGGGGTTTAAAGTGAAAGATGGGAAGAATTAAAAACTTGATAAAAATGATGAATGTGAGATATGTGGCTTTAAGGTAATTTTTATAAGTATCCTAAGTATTTATGTTTTTGTAATCATTGCAAGGGTTTCTTCCTGGGTGGGTGAATTGAGTATGTCATATAAACAGTTTGCCCAAGCCAATGCAGGTAGGCAGTATGACAATCACCTTTTCTTTAAGTCAGTGTTTAGTTAAGATGTTGCATTTGTGACAAAACCCCTGTATTTTTTTTGAGGGAATTTAATAAACTGTTTCTAAACTACATGGTCTAATCACTTTTTGCTATGATTTCTTGAAGTTAATTTAAAAATGAGTCAAGGTTCTGTGTTTCAATAAACTTCTAATAAATGCAATGTGGTTATACTTAGCTTAGGGAATAATCAGGGAAAGCGGACAAAACAAAATAGGAACATTTCTCTATTGTACTTTAAAAACTTAAATAAAATCCATGGGAGGCAGACTACATAACTTGAAGCAATATATTTAATATGTGGGTAAAATTTTTTTAAAATCCAAATGGTTAAACTAAACCTATAAACAGCTAACTGGAATAACCATACATGTATACAAATTCACTGTGAAACTAACCCCACTTCTGCAGCAGCAGTCACATAAAGTGCAAGGAATTTCCCACCTCTTGAACGCATCTGTTCTAAGTCTCAAAACCGGAGGCTAAAAGTGAGTATTGTATTACCCAGTGCTGCAATTAAACATTAGAAACTAAAAAATGGGGGAGGAACCTACTGTGTTGATAAAGAAGATAAATGGATTGATGAATGCTGATGAATAGGTTGTAACAAAAACATGCAGAAAAGTCCTGAACACTCTGTATTCCATTAGTGGAATACTCTTACGCTTTAGTTTGCTCTTATCTTTTGTGGCAAGTGCAACAGAAGTTTAATATCTAATGAAAGCTGAGTAATTAAGAATGGGGCCAAGCTGAGGCAAATAATCACTTATTCTCATATCTTGAGCCTAGCAATACTAGGAAACAATGGTTGGCTCATAACTGGATGATAATCCCTCTTGATTGGGAGTCTCTTGTCTGTATTGCTTCTCCTATTTAGCAGCCTTTGCTACTTACTGTGTTACACGTGGAGAGGAGGGGAGTAAATCAGCTTCTCTTGTTCCAGCATTACCTGCTTGTGACACTGTTAGCTTTTTCTTTTATGGAGTCTGCTGTGTTGGCAAAGCTGGGAATTGAGATACTGCCCTTGGTATTGAGGAGGTGATGGGGAAGTTTTCTGTAATTATTTTAGGATGCCTCTGTAGCAGAGTTTATTCTGTTCCATGTTTTGCCTGGCATGGGCATGTTTCAGTTCTTCAGGCAGAGGCAAAGTGGTGTCCTAGAGATAATGATGTTCTAAATTGGGGTGAAAAGCCAGCAAGTCTAACGTGAATTAACAATTAAAAACCCCAATGACAACAAAACCTTTTTTAGACTTCAGGATACTGTCAGGCTTTCATTTTAGTATCTCCAGGATAGACTTGTTTAAGCAGTGCCCTTCTCATTGAATTCATCTACTTTACTGTTCTGTAGGACCCTGCAATTTCATTGCACAATTGAGCAGACTCTTAAACAAGGTCCAGAAACAAACTTTCCTGGCTAAAACCAAAGTGCTGAGACAAACTCTTGTAATTTGGAATAAAAGCAGTACAAACCACAGAAATTCAAAACTGCAAGTACAAGTAAAGGTAGATTAGCTGGTGCAAATTCTAGGTGTCAGCAGAGCTGCATGTTTGTTCAGCTGTTTCAGTGCTCTTAGGCCATACCTGGGGGATGACCTGTGGAGGTTGTTCAAAGCAAACCACATAATTCTGCAACTTGCTCTTTAAAGCAAAACAATTATCCATTATTCCAATCACTTCCATGTATTTTTGAATAACTGACTACTTCTCATCTATTAGAAACACACTGGAAAGACAGATGACTGTCTCTTTAACTGTTTACTGACAGAATGGAGATATTTACAGGAGACTTAATATTGGGTTACAGTTGGAAATGAAGTAGATAGAATTTAGTAGTTTCTCTTGAAATGGGATTTTAATTGGGAAGCAAAGGAAGCTCAGTAAGTAAAAGAAGAACTGTACCTCCATTTCTGTGTAAAATCTCTTCCTTACAAGTATCATTGTGATGCTTTGTAGACATTGCATTGTTCTAACTGAAATTTCAATTTGCTGTTATCTCTATTCTGAAAGGTTTTATTTTGTAATGTATCCCAAAGGGAGGTAGCTGCCCATGTGTTTGACATATCTGTCTGCAATAAAACAAGATGTCAAAAACCTGGTCTGGCAAAACAAAGTGGAGACAAATTTAGGATGATCTTAAATTTGTGAAACTGTGCTTCTGAGAAGGACCCAACTGTAGACTACTTCTTAAAACTGCAAAAACAAGGTGCCTTAGAGGAGCAAGCATATGGATTTCTCTTGACTACAAAAAATTCAGCATTGCTCTGGCACTTCAGTTGTCTCAGAGATTTTCAGGAACCTATTTGTCATCACTGGGTAATGACAGCCCAGACCTATTTGTCACTGTGACTGGCAGTGTCCACCACTAGATACGCAGTTGTATTTCAGTTGTAAATCACATAAGCAAGAAGGCGTACTTGAAATTCCACATGGAGAGTGAATGAAGGACTTTCTACATATTTTATTTGGATGCTGTACTAGGCTAATTTTATGTAATAACCAAATACAATTGTGTACAAGAAAGGTTGGAGACATTTTCCTTCATGGCTTGCAAAAATATGTTCATAAACCTACTGAGGAAAATGTGGGATTGAGCTTTCTCACTCTGAATTCAGACAGTGGGGGGGGGGGGGGAAAGCTGTATTTTGCAGCCAGTGAAATGAAACTCCCAGAAGGTTACACTATTACTTACTGACCTGAAAAATCTGATTGGAGAAGTAATATTACAGTACCTGAAGTGTATAAATACTTGAACAGAAAGCTTTCAGTAGAGCCAGCATTAAGGCTCAAAGGAGTAATGACTGCATTGGTTTTATCACACAGCTGACTTGTCTGCTTTGTAAAACTTGAGAGTCTATCAGAAACAGAGACATTGTTGGTCTTGTTCTATATGTTTATTTTAAAAATCATCTTGCCCTCTATACAAAGCTCTTCAGTATCTTGGCATTGAATTTGGCTTTGAATAAATTTTGCTATGTGAATGATTTGTTTGTTTTTTTATTAATTGTCCTGGGTTCAGCAGTAGCAGTCATTTTTCTCCTTCTTAGTAGCTGGTGCAGTGCTGTGTTTTTGATTTTCAGCCTGGGAACAGCGCTGATAACACCGATGTTTTTAGTTGTTGCAAAGTAATGTTTACTCTGACCAAGGACTTTTCAGTCTCATGCTCTGCCAGTGAGGAGGGGCACGGGAAGCCAGGAGGAAGCAGAGACAGGACACCTGACCCAAACTAGCCAAAGGGGTATTCCATACCACAGCACTTCATGCCCAGTGTAGAAACTGGGGGCAGTTACCTGGAACAAGCAGAGCACTGCTCGGCTCGGGCTGGGTATCAATCGGTGGGTGGTGAGCAGTTATATTCTCTTCCCTTGTTATTTCCCTTATCATTATTATTATTGGTGGTAGCAATAGTGGTTTGTGTTATACCTTAGTTACTGGACTACTCTTATCTCAACCTGTGAGAGTTACATTCTTTCGATTCTCCTCCCCATCCCTCCTGTAGTGGGGAGTGGAAGAACGGGTGGAGCAAGTGAGCAGCTGCATGGTTCTGAGTTACTGTTTGGGCTTAAACCACAACATTAATATTTGAAATATTTCTATGTATAATTATATGCCTGGAATGAATCTGAAGAATTGCTTTCCTATAGCATTTTATATTTAACATGTCTTGAATACATGAAACTAAAATATAGTATGTGGTTTAGTGATACTGTGACAGTTGCACTACATAAATTGTGAAATTTCCTGTCCTACTACCGTTACTTCCACATTTTGTTAGGACATTGCCTGCCATATGGTTTTAAGAGTATGTTGCCTTACTAACCTCAGACATCTTCCACATGAAAAATACAACCTGTGCATATATACATACTGGTTCAAATGCAAAAATTCAGCTTGCAAGTGCTGCATCATGGTAACATTCCTATAAGGAAAATATTGCAAGATTACTCAAGCATTTTTTGTACATGCTTAGTAAATATTCATATCTTGTTGAATCTCATTCTGATGTTAAAGGTCTTCAGGTTGCTAACAAAGATGGCCTCTTATTGAAGTATCTGATCAACTTCAGGGTGATAACCTCAGTTACTTTGTATTGCTGCAAAATCATCATTTTACCAGTAGCATATCCTTCCATCTAAAACATATTTTCTCATGTACAGGTAACCATTTCCGTATGTATTTATTAAGATAAAAGGACTAGCTTTCAACTGAAATGCTGTTAGACGCTTTTCAAAAGACAGTCTTTCCTTTAAGCTTGTTTTCCATGACTCTCTTAGAGAAGGCACGATATCCTTGGTTGGTCTAAAACTGGAAAGAAAATCAAATGGTAAGAGAAAAACTTGTCTCTTAGCTATCAACAAATCTTCAAACCTCATTTTTAGTTAAGGGCTCCTTTTACTAATTTCCAGTATCTTAATATGATCCTGACCTACACTTACAGTAATTATACTAGTACAGTTAAACTGATGCACTGCACTTCCATCATTTCTCCGAGAACGTGCTGCTACAATGCTACTTAAGAATGAGAGAAAGTTTTCCCATTGCTATGCAACTGTGTGTATGTCAATAGAATTGCCAGTGTAGTCATACAGGAATCTCATTACTTTCACTATTTCTGGTTTTAAATACAAGTATTCTTTTCCAAAGCACAGATCAGTACAAGTAGAGAGAGCCTTGTTTTGGTCACTTTAAATGTATTTCCGATTTAATTACACTACGCTAAAGAAAACAACTCCTAGCTAAAAATAGCATGTTTGTATAACAGGGTACCTTTTCTGAGAACACATGCTGTGTAGGAGCAGTTATCTGCTTTTGGCGTTCCATGTTCCTTGCAGCCTGGTGCTTATAGCTTTTGGAAATCACAGGTAAGGAGAACATAAAAAGAAAGTTGAGCCTTGTTTATTCCAGCAGTGGTGGAATCAGAGCTCTGGGGAGTTATGCTGAGGTCCACAATTGTTCAGACCAAGCTCCTTTTGACTAGAGGAACAAGGGCTCCACTGAAAATCTGAGGCTGGCACGTGATTTTAGTAAAGAACTACTGATTCTGATTTTTAAATAATATGGTATCAATATGTTGCACATCCTTTCAAGAGTGGTTTGTTTTTTCTTGATATTCAGAAGATCAGACCAATGAATGTATGGGAAAGACTGATTAAGTACTGGAGGGTGTGTTTGGAGAGGGGGTTTAAACCAATATGAGAAACACTGGTACAGTGAGAAGATGCCATTGGGCCATAGTCAGGCCATTCTAATTATAAGAAATAGGAACTGATCCTCAAAACTTGATCTCAACTGAACTTGATTTTCAAGTTTTCTTCTTTTTTTTTTTTTATATAAATTGGAACAGAGTGGGGTAATTATTGGCTGGAGTTGATCTGTAGCCTAACCCCCACTTCTGTTCATTTAGCACCTAGATAGCAAGCATTAATGCCAGAACAGAAAACAAGGTTTATGACAATATCTCTTTCAAACATGGAAGGATGAGGCAGAGGAAGCTTGCGGATGTTTAACTGTCTTCCTGCCAGACCCCCAAAATATCTACTCCCATTCTCAAAGATGCCTTGCTTTTGTGGCAAACAAATAAAAAAAGAATATGTCATCATTGTGAGAGATAGTCCAAAGAATGTTTGCACAAGACTACTCTTAACACTTTTCCACTAAGATTTACTAGTGTTATAGCATTATAGTAGGAAAAAAAAATGCTTTAGTGCCTGTTTTGCTGTTTTGGTTCTGGTTTGGTTTTTTTTCATGAGAGAACTAAATCTTCTAGGTCCACATGAAATGAAAGGTACATCTGTCTTAGGGTGATGAATAGTTTCATTTTTTTGTGAAATCTCTGGGTGGTGTTTAAATATGTCTATTAAATACTTTCTAAATGGTCTTTCATCAAATTGTCAGTGTCACATGAGCAGTTACAGTGAAAGTACTGAGCAACTTGTAGGAGAAAAACAGAAATCTGAAATACAAGGTGTCAATAATGTTTTCATTCATTACCACTGACAAAGTTAAATTCAGTATATTGGGACCTAGCTGTTAGTAGCTTCATAAGAATTTCCACATTGTTTCCTGAATCTAATAGGAACAGGTTGTGAGGAAAAGCACTAATTAGGAGAATTGGTGGCTTTTCTCCAGCACTGAATTATGAGGTCATTACTACTTGTTAAAATACTTATCATACTCAAATATTCATAATTATATATTAGGTTTCTTGGAGACAGGGAGATTACAATAATACATCTAGGTCTTGTTATTAGTTGGTAGTTTTCATCAGTATTCAAGATTAGTCCATTACTCTGAGCCATAGCCACATCAATATAAATCACCAATGCAGATGCTAAACAAAAGTAAGTTCTGTGTGGGGAGGACACTGTTGGTTGCTTGATTTTCAATAGTTTCTTCTTCTGCATTACTTGAAGCACTTGGAAACCTGAAAATGCAATTTCTCTTGCTATTGATTTTTGTCCTTTTCCATTTAGTAAGCACTGGGATACCTGGAGATCTATGCATGTACCTTTCCATGTGGTGAGCTCAGAATATGCATTATTGTTTCAGTTAATGCTTCTGCAGCTTGGGATCCTGGTCTCACTGCCTGTGCAGAAGTGTGTCTGAAAAATCAGAAGTAATAGTAGTTTACAGAAAGTTCTGGTAAACTCCCTCGTTTTACTGGATGTAACCCAGTAAACCCAGGACAACTACAAAAATGATGCAGTTTCCAGTATATAGTATGTAATATATGTAAGATCATTGTATTAACACTGCAGTTACCATTAAGTGAAACAGCATATCAAATTTGATTTATTAGCAAACTATTATCAAAGTTGCTCACTGTAAATGAAACCAGTAGTTTTAAAAAGTCTGTAATGTCTAAGTGAAACAAAGAACATATCTAGTGGCCTGAACTGTTATTCCTGAATATGGAACTACAGGTAAACAGGTATGTTTCATAGGAACAACTGTTCAACTGAAGAAGCTCCTTGTTTGTTCATGGATTGAAAAAACCTTTTGGATACTAGTTTTATTTTCCAGGAGCACTAGTCAGCAAATTGACTCCTGAGCTTATAAAATCAGTGTGTGAAATCGGAAACACCATGGAAGAAACCAGGAGGAAACAAAAGGTTGGCAGCTTAAAGCTGCGAGGGATCTCTTAAAATAGGTAATATTTTATATAGTGTGTTTTTCCCATAGGAGAATAGGGTGTAAGCAGTTGTTTTAAAGGGGAAGTGGGAATGAAAATGTGAAAGTGCAGAGATGACAATAAGGACAATGTTTCCTATTTTTCCAGCACTTGAGATCTGTTGAGGTCAACAGAGCATCCAAGCTGAGGAAACTGACCTTTGGTGAACATGCTGAAGAAAGCAGAGCTATGCAGCACTGAAGTGACTTTAGGATGGTTATGCGTGTCCTTTACATAGCCTTTAAATGTCTAATTCTCAGCTTCTCAAGTATTTCTGATCACTTGAAGGAGTTGTAAGGTGACTAAGTTTGTAATTTCATAATTTCAGCTCTATGTTTCCAGCTTCAGTGTGCACTCGCAACCCAGAAAAGCCAACCGTATCCTGGGCTGCATCAAAAGCAGCGTGACCAGCAGGTTGAAGGAGGTGATCCTGCCCCTCTACCCTGCCCTTGTGAGACCTCACTTGGAGTATTGTGTGCATTTCTGGTGTCCTCAACATAAAAGGACATGGAACTGCTGAAAAAAGTCCAGAGGAGGCCATGAGGATGATCAGGGGACTGGAGCACCTCCCGTATGAAGACAGGCTGAGAAAGTTGGGGCTGTTTAGCCTGGAGAAGAGAAGGCTGCATGGAAACCTCATAGCAGCCTTCCAGTATCTGAAAGGGGCCTATAGGGATGCTGGGGAGGGACTCCTCATTAGGGACTGTAGTGACAGGACAAGGGGTAACAGGTTAAAACTTAAACAGGGGAAGTTTAGATTGGATATCAGGAAGAAGTTCTTTACTGTGAGTGTGGTGAGGCACTGGAATGGGCTACCCAAGGAGGTTGTGAATGCTCCATCCCTGGCGGTGTTCAAGGCCGGGTTGGACAAAGCCTTGGGTGGCATGGTCTAGTGTGAGGTGTCCCTGCCCATGGCAGTGGGGTTGGAAGTAGATGATCTTAAGGTCTTTTCCAACCCTAACTATTCTATGATTCTATAATTCTATGTTAAACTGTAACCATAATATTCTTTCTTTATAAGTGAAATTTGATTCCTTTTTTTATAGGTTTGTCCTAATTAAAAAATGTCTAGCACCATAGTTTCCTAATAAATGCTTTGGATGAGCAGTGGAACTGTAGGAAACATTACTGTGCTTATACTGTTAAAGTGTGGTCATGGTTACTTTTTCATCCATCTAAATGACATGCTAGTTATAGGATTTTTCTAATCTGGAATAAGGTTACTAATGTAGCTGAAGTATTCTCATCTGCCTTAATTTTAGTGAAATGAGTGTATGATTTCTAGATTGAAGAAAATAAAAATTACAATAGAACTGTAAAATAACTAGTTGAATATATCCCAAGAACTAGTATGCTTACTAGTATACTCATAACTTTTCATTTCTTCAAACAGTGCTGTTTTCTTTGCCCCTCTCTGGAGTCAACCTTAGCTGTTTTTGGTCTGCTGGCTTCGTAAGTAGTACCCTTGCTAAAAAGCAGAGAAGTTATTTAGGCCACATGATATGAAGGAAAGAAACCAACCTGCTGAGAGCAAGGAACTGGAATGAGTTTTGAAGCTGATAATCTTGTATCAGGTTAATGGTAGTGTAATGTGGCATTGCTGTAGGGACTTCCTATGTGATAAGTAACTAATGCTCCAGCAGAACTGTCACAACAGCAGTCACTTAAAAAAATATTATGGAGGCAGGAGAAAGAGGTAGTGGTTAACAACAGGAGGAGAGAGTGAGATCATGACTACTATTCTGTGGTTCTTACTGAAAATTGTGAAGTGCTGTAGGTTATTGGAGGTCAGGTATTTTCACCAAAAATGGAAGCCTGGGGAAATTGCTCCTTGGAGTTGTAGAATCTGAATGTGATTCTGCTGGAAAGAAAGTACAGGTATTTAATCAGATTTAGCCTTGCAATGTATAGCCCACAGCAGAGATGTAAAATGGTTTGGAAATGTAGTTTCGGGGGGGGCAGGTGGTTTGTGTGTGGAGGGGGGAAATCTGGGCTTCATAAAAATAATATAGAACTTGCCCTACTTCAGTCCATTCAAGAGCAGTCAGGGAGAAAAGATTCTGTTAGATGGGACTAATATATATACTTTGAAAGATACCTATCTACAGAGGTGAGCTACTCTGATGTCCCTTGTTTAGTCTCCACAAGAGTAGAAACTGGTTTAAAGGGGCCCTATGGATCTTTCTCAGCCAGGTTAACTGTCGCTCATAAAGAACAGTTCCAGTTTCCATTGGACAGGTGTATAGTTGTGAGTCCAATAACAGGAACAAAGATTACACCTTTTGTTAAATGTAAAAATGGCTTCTGTTTCTCATGGTTTATTGCAGAGTTTAATAAATAGCAAACAAATTTAGAGAAAGACTTCAGTACTACAAGAGTTGAAGATTAAATTGTTCTCTCCTTCCTGGGCTAAACAGTGGCATAACAAGATGAAGTGGTATGTATCCTACCGGCTCCTATGACGTGAGATATGTAGAATCAAAATAAGTGTTATTAGTGAGTTAGTTCTATGTGATTTGTCATAGATCTGCAGTCTAACACCCCCCCCCCCCAATTTCTAACAAGCAGCACTAAGTTATAGCATTTGACCATACAGTGGGATGAGGGTTCATATCTGAATACACAGAAATGGCAAAGAAATGAAGTCAACAAAACAGATTAACAGCATGTAGAACAAAATTTCTTATGGATGCTGGTTAGCGTCACCCAGTCTAATCCAGTTATTTGCTTTTCTTTAGCAACAACATTGCACTGTCTCAAGACTGCAGGCTGCCAAAACTAAAGGTACTATTTGCAGTGATTCGCATGGCAAGCCAGTGTCTGTCAGTTAACTGAGATCTTATGGCATGAGAAAATGTCATGTCATTTGCTGTTAGCAGTTGGTTATAAGACCTCTATACACGATCACCTCCTTCAATATTATTCCAGTACTTAATTACCTCTTTAGAAAGCAGGGAGGTATAAAATGGCATTGTGAACAGAAGAATATACCAAGGAGTTCTAACCTGTCAAAGTTGAAATTGTATGTAATCGAGGTTTACACGTGTGTCTGGATTTCATGAGTGCTGTACAACATATGAAAGCATCTTGCATGCACACACTCCTTTTAAGAGACATAGCTGAAATGTAAGGCGCTAAGAAAAGTGATGACCCTGCCCAACCATTTTAAACTTGATGCCTAGTGCTGGAACAGAGTCAAGGTCTTCAAAATCAATTTCCAGTGTCACAAATATTTATTCTAATTGGAAGTAGCTGTTGTGGCACTGACCTTTCTGTAAATATTTCTGCATGGGAGATACAAAAGTGGAAGTGTTTGTTGCTATTTCACATTTCTGCAAGTAAGTCTTTGTTTGTTTGTTTCCTAAAAGAAAGGAAATTGTTGTTGAATGCTACCAAGTGTCATTGCTCATTTGGTACACAGACAACTCAAAATAATTGAAGGAGAAACCTGTGGGGAGAATGAAGGCCCCAAAACTGTTGAAATAAATCACTTCTGGCTTAAAGTGACTACTTTAAGATGGTCACCTTCATGAAATAAATAACTTGAATGGCATTCGAACAAACTTTAGGGAAAAATACAGGAAATGTTCTAAGTTCACAATTTCTGTCAATATCAGTATTATTACTTCTGGATTTATAAAGCCAAGTTAGAAGACCTCAAAAGATACTAAAGATGCAGATGAGCTTGGTATCAATTTTAGGATTTTTTTTTTTTTTTAAAGCATGTGGCATAAGACAGAAAAATACTATTCAGCAAGCTGGCCTCATGTGAGTGAGTGTTTTAAACATCAAATTAAGTAGATACCTTTTTGATGTCTGAGGTCTAAAAGTAAAGATATGAGGGAACCAAGTATAAATAAGACATCAGCATACACATCATTGAACTTGTAATTTTCTGTGTTCACTGAGAGCCTTTCAATAGAAGATTGTAATCATTGTTGGATAGTACTCTACAGTATTTCTAAGAAACTACATAAAAGCATGTGGATATATTTATATTTGCATTAAGTTTGTTTTACATGGGGATATGAAGTTAATACAAAGAAGCACTAGTACTAGTTTACAATAACACATTCTTGTTATGAATTGTTAGCTGCAATATAATCACATGTCCATTTCCCATTAACTCATCTACCAATAGAATTAGGTAAAAGGGTATTGGTCTATTCCTGTAACTCAGACATTCAGCAGGACAGAAACTGATCTGCTATTTCTGTGACTCAGATGCAGCTATGTGTAGGTCTTGCTGTTCAATATCCCTCTGGTTTATTGCTTATCACAAAAAAAAACCCTCCAAAAGACAGGAAGTTAGCTGTAACTTAAAATGAGACATGACATTATGAAAACTGTGGTAAAAATGTGGGTATTTTCTAATTCCTGATCAGCACAAATCATAATTCACTGATTTTTTTTTCACTTTAAGAAGTGGATCAGGAACAAGACTAAGACTGACTAAATAATAATCTGCTGCAGGAAAGTGAAAGATAACTACTAAAAACATTCAGAATTTGGGTGGTTGGAAGGTGTGTGGGGTGTGATTTCTGGTGGGTGGTGTTTATAGTTATGAAAGCGGTTATGAAAGCCATTAGACTGTTTGCTTCTATGATGAGCATATATATTTATGGTTTCAATAAAAATTCCTCTCTGGTGCAGTAGATCCTTTCTTGATCTTTCCAAAATCAAGATTTTCATATACAAATGATTGGTTTTTATTATTACTTTTCTGACACTTAATGCTTCTTCCAGAACTGTCAGAAAATTTCTATTACAAAAAAACGGTTACAATAGAATGCTCTTATTAAATTAACTGTTGTCTTTGACTTTCACATTTGAAAGCTGCCACATTGAATTTTGCTGTGATTGTGCAAGTTCCATTCAGCACCAGTGGTTTTAGAGACATGGTGCTTCTGGATGTATTAATAGTACTTTTCCTCCTTCTTTTTTATGATTCTATGAACCATATCTGATCCAACACAAGCTATTTTTTTTTTTTTTTTTGCAGTAGGAAGAATGGGAACGAATTAAAATCAACTGATACGCACTCTAAAATGCTCTAAAATGGCAGAAGCCATTATTTTGAGACAAAAGCTCGAAAAGAAGGAGATGCATGATATACAAAACAGGCTAGTCTGGTACCTTAAACATTGAAACGTCTGTTTTAAGAATTCCATCTCAAAACAGTAGCTGCAACAAAGTTAAGTTTACAGGCTTGAAGAGGTGGAGCTCTTTCATTTAGCAGATTAGTATAGTTTGAATTGGTGGCAGCAGAGTGGTTCTGCTTTTAGGTTTGAGGTTTGTCCTTCCTTGGACAGTGGTCAGCCAACTGGCTGTGAATGAGTGTGCTTTGATTAACTTAGGTGGCACTGTATTTGCCTCAGAGCAGCTGAAGACCCAGCCTTACTGTATCTGGGATGTGTGGGTTCACATACTGTAACTTGAGGTTTGTGACTCAGTTGTGTTTAAGCTTGGGATCGCAAGCTTTTTTTAATTATGCTGTAAGCTACAACATCTCTAATTGCTATCACAGAGAAATGTATCAAATACCAGCTATTTGGGCAGCGTGCAGTTAGGAATTTATTAGTTGCTGCTCAGATCCTAATTTAGTGGCATGGTCTCGTCTCGCTGAAAGTATAATTGCCATTATTGAATAATCATTTTGATAAGTTATTTCATTTTCTGCCCTGTTTATCTTCTGTTCTTAAGTGTCTCGTTTGCTTCTTTCAGTATTGCCATCTCAATCTGAGCTTCTTCTGGCTCATTCTAAATATTTTCCAGTCTTTGTTTAACAGCACAATCATTGCTCAATAACATCTGTATGTCTTCTGCAATTCTGTCAAATTGGCTGGTATAAAAAGGCTTAAGTACTGCAATTTCCTTTCTGAGATCCTGCTGTTGCACCATTTTGACACATGGGGTTTTTTGTCTTACACCCTTTTTCTTCATTTTGGTCCCATACATTAAGCCTTCTTTTATCCTCAAATAAAATACCCATTGAAAAAGTCAGCTTTCTGTAAAAATGTCCTATTCACTGAATATCTGTCACATTGACTAGGGTGTGTACATGAAATATTGTAATTTTTTAGCTTGCAATCATAGTCCACAGTAGGTATTTAGAAGCTAAACCCACATTTCTGTATTGGATATTTTGTCTGTCACAATCAACTTGAAAGTGTTTCTGCACTTTCATTGTGCCTATCACATTTTAATGTTTCTTGTAGGCATTTGCAAAAGGACATGGAGATAATTTAAGAGCTTGAAAATAATCTGACTTCTATTTTGTGAGTTATTCTTGCTGCTATAATATCTATTGTGCCCTCTTATGCATCCTATGGTAGCTCATGCACGGACACATATGCATCTGTATGCACATACATGCGAAAACTCCCACTCATAAAGGCAACAAGATACCTGCAAGGGAAATGAGATGTGCTATGCAGTTATTGATTATCAGCCTTTGGAGAGAATTCTAAAGCTGAGTACTAATGAGAACTTATTTACACTTTCTGCCTTATTTGCTTCTTACTTATCCTGCTTCCCAGTATCTCATAGCGGTATCACTGACCTCTGGCTTTTTTCATTTCATAGCTTTAGTCACATTTTTGAAGTATCAATTAGCATCCAAGGCCACCTTCTTTCCTGATGGGATTTTTATGGCCCTGATGTGTTAAAAGTTGCTGGGCATTGAACAGATGCTTTAATTCCACCAAAAAAAACATGTATAATAAAAGTGCTTTGTGCTTTGCATGACTGGTCCTGAAATGCACTAGATATGAAGTGTATTGGGTTTCTTTTTTCAAGATTTTGGTAGTGGGGGGAGCTGCAGGGTTGTAGAAGCTGTGAGAAGCTGCTAAAAGTTTCCCTTGTGTCTGACAGGGCCAGTGCCAGCCGGCTCCAAGATAGACCCACCACTAGCCAAAGCTGAACCCTTAGTGTCGGTGGTGGAACCTCTGGGAGAACGGATTTAAGGAGGGGAAAAGAGCCACACAATATCAGCCAGGAGGTACGAGTGAGAATACGTGAGAGAAGCAGCTCTGCAGACACCAAGGTCAGTGCAGAAGGAGGGAGGAGGTGCTCCAGTGCCAGAGCAGATTCCCCTGCAGC
Organism: Pezoporus wallicus; assembly: GCF_028554395.1. Lineage (NCBI taxonomy): Eukaryota > Metazoa > Chordata > Aves > Psittaciformes > Psittacidae > Pezoporus > Pezoporus wallicus. The sequence goes on along the minus strand of NW_026638360.1, from coordinate 430,571 downwards.
CCGTGGTGCAAACCCATGATGAGGCAGCTGTGCCCTGCAGCCCATGGAGGTCCATGGTGGAGCAGATTCCGCCTTCAGCCCATGGAGGACACCACGCTGGAGCCAGGGGATGCCTGAAGGATGCTGTGACCCCATGGGAAGCTTGCGCTGGAGCAGGTTCTTGTCAGGACCCGTGACCCTGTGGAGAGAGCACCTTGCGCTGAAGCAGGTTTGCTGTAGGACTTGTGATTCCACTGGGACCTGCACTGGAGCAGTCTGTTCCTGAAGGATGCACCCCATGGAAGGGACCCACACTGGAGCAGTCTGTTCCTGAAGGATGCACCCCATGGAAGGGACCCACACTGGAGCAGTCTGTTCCTGAAGGAAGCACCCCATGGAAGGGACCCACGCTGGAGCAGTCTGTTCCTGAAGGAAGCACTCCATGGGAGGGACCCACCCTGGAGCAGTTCCTGAAGGATGCACACCATGGAAAGGACCCGCACTGAAGCAGTTCATTAAGAACTGCACCCTGTGGAAAGGACCCACATTGAAGAAGTTGGTGGTGGAATGTCTCCTGTGGGAGGGACCCTACACTGGAACAGAAATACATAACTACCCCCTTTAGTTATATATTTCTCTTCCTTATCCAGTTGTGGATGGGGTTTCTTGGGTACCTGGTATCTAGCCAGGGTCAACCTACCACAAGAAAGAACCATAACTGAAGAGGTACCAGACTGTTGAATGGGCTTGGAAGGAACTTGGGAGTTATGATTTAAGGCCAAATTAAAGATAAGATACTTCTTACAATAGGCCCCTATTTAATGCCTGAAAATTGTAAATATATATATATGACTAGATAGAAGTTGTATTTCCTTGTGTAGTGTGGCCTGCTCTAAAAGGCTTGCTTTTTCCAGCCAATTCTGCCTAGTTGGTTTGTTTCAGTTGTTTGTAGTTCAAGAAATAGTGGGTTAGGGCTGGAATCAAGGCCATTGTATATCTAGATTTGGAATGTCGAAACCAAACAGAATGAATTAAACAGGATTATTACATAAATTCCAATAGTTTTATTACTGTACTTAAAAAGTGTTGTTTGTGTGGTTTTAAAACTCGTGTCCATTATTCTTTTACAGTAGTTGCAAGAGATTGCAATCACGTCTCTTCATTTCTTTGATGCCACTTCTTTCCCTCCTGAGTTGCTTATTCGAAATCCTGTTTCCTTCATGTCACTCTTCTTTCTCATGGAGATAAATAATAACTTACAGCCATTCAAAGATCACTTCTATTTGGCTTCTGCATTTCTATTTTCAAGCTCACTCAAGGTATTTGTCTCTGTTCTGATGAACATTATTTTTTTGCCCTATTTTGAATCTGAATGATCCATTCTATTAAGAAAAGGGGAAAAAAAAGCCCAGTGTTGTCAGTACTGTATCTTATTATGTACCTGTTTAAGGTGCCTATAAAGAATGGTAGCTTTTCACTTTTAAAATGTACTTTATTATATATATATTAAATGTATTTAAACACTTTATATTATATATATTAAATACTTTATATTATATAAAATATAAAGTACATTTATATGTAATGCATGTATATGTATAAATGTATAAAAAGCACTGATGCATTACCCTGTGTACTGAGCTAGTCACAGGCTCTGCAGGAAGTGGCAGTATAGACATGTTCACCTCCTATGGAGTGAAAAGACCCACTGACAGCCCTGTGTTTGTTGTGGGGTTTCAATTTGGCTTTCTAGCACTCAGGATTGCAAAGTTTCAGGAGTGTGGTGAGTCACCTGGCTCTTCAAATCTTGTCCATTCTGCCAGTCTGGAACTTAACCAGCCACAACCTTATGTGTACTTAAGTCAAAACAATCAACAACAGAAGATAGCGTACCTCAGTTCCCATTGATCTTTTTACTACCGTCTGATATTGCAATATACAGTTAGTGTTTATTGCCATTACCCAAGCCGTCCAGTCATCTTCAATAATACTAAAAAGTGTGACCAGTTATATAGTTTCTTAGAGAAAAAGCACAAAAGCTGAACTGCTATGCATAGCTGTGGAGTGCTAACATTTAAGTGCTGTCTGTAACTGGAAACAATTTTCTTTGAATTCTACCTACACATAACAAATATAGAGTATTTCTGAACTTTTCTGAAATGCATGTTTAGAGCTTCATATTGAAAATAGTTATTTTCTTCATAACTGGGTTTTCTTAATCCAAATTCTCACCTCTGTGCCTGGCAAAATCTTGGAGCAGATTCTCCTGGAAGGCATGCTAAGGCACATGGAAAACAACAAGGTGCTTGGTGACAGCCAGCATGGCTTCATTAAGGGGGAATCTTGCCTGACCACCTTGGTGGCCTTCTGTGGTGGGGCTACAGAACTGATGGACAGGGGTAGAGCAGTTGATGTCATCTACCTGGACTTGTGTAAAGCGTTCGACACTGTCCCACACAACATCCTTGAATCTAAATTGGAGCAACATCAATTTGATGGATGGACCACTCTGTGGATAAAGAACTGACTGGATGGCCGCACAGAAAGAGTTGTGGTCAATGGCTCAATGTCCAGGTGGAGACCAGTAACGAGTGGTGTCCCTCAGGGATTGGTGTTGGGACCGGTCTTGTTCAACATCTTTGTCGCTGACATGGACAGTGGGATTGAGTGCGCCCTCAGCAAGTTTGCCGATGACACCAAGCTGTGTGGTTCGGTTGATACCCTGGAGGGAAGGAATGCCATCCAGAGGGACCTTGACACGCTTGTGAGGTGGGCTGATGCCAACCTCATGAAGTTTAACCATGCCAAGTGCAAGGTCCTACACCGGGGTTGGAGCAATCCCAGGCACAGCTACAGGTTGGGCAGGGAAGAGATTCAGAGCAGCCCTGCGGAGAAGGACTTGGGGGTGTTGGTTGATGAGAAAATGAACATGAGCCGACTTCATTGTGCGCTTGAGCCCAGAAAGCCAACCGTATCCTGGGCTGCATGAAAAGGAGCGTGACCAGCAGGTCGAAGGAGGTGATCCTGCCCCTCTACTCTGCTCTTGTGAGACCTCACCTGGAGTACTGTGTGCAGTTCTGGTGTCCTCAACATAAAAAGGACATGGAACTGTTGGAGCAAGTCCAGAGGAGGGCCACGAGGATGCTCGGGGGACTGGAGCACCTCCTGTATGAAGACAGGCTGAGGAAGTTGGGGCTGTTCAGCCTGGAGAAGAAAAGGCTGCATGGAGACCTCATAGCAGCCTTCCAGTATCTGAAGGGGGCCTATGGGGATGCTGGAGAGGGACTCTTCATTAGGGACTGTAGTGACAGGACAAGGGGCAATAGGTTAAAACTTAAACAGGGGAAGTTTGGATTGGATATCAGGAAGAAGTTCTTTATTGTAAGTGTGGTGAGGCACTGGAATGGGTTGCCCAGCGAAGCTGTGAATGCTCCATCCCTGGCAGTGTTCAAGACCAGGTTGGACAAAGCCTTGCATGATATGGTTTAGTGTGAGGTGTCCCTGCCCATGGCAGTGGGGTTGGAAGTAGGTGATCTTAAGGTCCTTTCCATCCCTAACTCTTCTATGATTCTATGATTCTAAATTCTGAGCCAAAATATATGGTTACTGTAGGACTGAGATACGAGACCCAAGTCCCTGTCATTCAGAGGTTATTATCATTGGTGGTAGGTAGTGAATAAACGTGGGAGTTGCATTCTTTTGATTCTCCTCTCCGTCCCTCCGAGAGCAGGGGGAGGGCAAGAAAGGGGGGGAAGTGAGCGAACGAATTACCTGACTGGGTTTAAACCACGACATATGGTTACCGTAGGACTGAGATACAAGACCCGAGTCCCTGTCATTCAGAAAACCAGCCTTTGTCCTTACTTTAAAATAAGCAAGAAGCATCAGATTCATGGCAAGAGATCTGTGAGCTAATTCTGCGTACATCAGTTTAGTATAGAGCATCACAGCACAGAGATGGCAACCTGGGGCTTACAGTAAATATGTCTGTCAGGACAGGTTCTCTATGGGGCATATTTAACTACAGTTCTGGGGATCTGTAACGTACTTCCTGTAATTTCAAAATGCCCTAAATTGTGCAAATGAAGCTTTGTTTTAACATAGTAACTCCTCTTTTCAATAATCTCTTCCCTTCCACCTCCTTAATGTTACTAATGGGGGATGGCAGCTGTCACAAGACCTAGTTGCAGCATGCTTCTGTTGTCAATGCAAGTGTTTTCATGCTGGCATTGACAGCCAGACTGAGATTTTTTTTTATGCCATTTTTATGAGCACTGTAACATTTATCCTGATGAGCTGGGTAAGTTCATTTAAACTGTTGGCTGTCTTAATTGATTCTACTCGTAGTTTTTCATTGTGACTTTACAACTGAAGAATAAATATTCACATTTATTGGGCAGCTTTTAACTAGCTCTCATTAAAGGATGTCTAGCAAGAGGATGCATTATGGTTGCACTAAACCAGCATGACACCCTTCCAGAAACTTGCATCTGACATGTTATCAGAAGGACAAAGGTAGGCATAACATCCTGGATAAATAAATACCGAGGAATGGCAAAATCCACAGCTCTCTCATCCAAGACAGGGACACGTATATATATCTGAGGCTAGCCGGTCTTTTTCTATAGGTACTTACAGGAGGGATGCACTTATTTTCTGAATGAATTAGTTGAGTCTAGGCTAAAATCTAGTCCCAACTGCATTGTTCTTGCCCTGACGTAGTGACATTAAAATGTGTATAACTGACATGGGAAGTGCAGCAACATTTTTGTATTCCCTGAAAACATCCACACCAACATGAAAAAGAATGAAAATTTAATTGGAAGACACTTAGGGTATCTGAGACTGATAATTAAATATCTTGAGGTGAAGACTGCTGAATTACAACAATATTTAATAATCTTAAATAGAGTATCCAGGAAACTCAGTGTGCATATAGGGGAACGAGGTGCATGGAGCGCACAGTGAGTTCTTGTTCTACCTTATTCTAAAACTTGGGAAGGAAGAGCCTATGTGCTGGGTGCTCTGCATTAGAGTAAGTGTCAGTCCAGGACTGACTGACTGACTTACTGAATATTTTGCTCTGTTGTTCTATTTTTCCAAGCCAAGCTTGCTCAATCCCTTACTAATATTGCAGGGCTGTAGATATTCTGTGGCTGGAAGAGAGTGTGTAACAAGTAGGCAACCCTGTGCTAGTGGCCAACAAGTTCAGCTTGTGAAGACTGATCATTATAGAACAACTTAAATCTAGCCATACTGCAGTCAAGATGCATTGCTGCCCTTAACTGATGAAGAGGAAACATTGTTTTATTCTTCTGCAATTTATTTGTCTGATTTAGTGAATATCTAAGCATGCAAACAAAGATCATAGAATTATAGAATAGTTTGGGCTGCAAGGAACCTTTAAGTGTCAAGCCCAGCCTTAAAGATGTTTCTCTCAAGAGAAGATGCTTCTCTTGACTGTTCTCCTTGTGGTTAGGAAATGAGAGAAATTCCAGCAATGTAATAATGAGGGCTTTCTGTATCTACTTAACTCTCCTACTTGAAGAAAAAAAAAAGGAAATGAGAAATTGGGAAAAATTAAAGATAAAATTCTGGTTCTTTAAAGTATGGTGGAAGGAATGTAATGCTTTGGAAAAAATGAATGTATCACCTGCAAACTAAATATGTCCACTTAAATATTTGCACACTTGCAGTGCAAGTTCTTTTTAAATGAGTCTTTAGATGCACTCCTATCATGAAGTAATATATCAAAACAGGATGCAGCAAGCTAGTAGCTTCGAGTTCCTCCTAAGGAGAAAATGGGTGAAAGTCTCCTTTGTGCCAGTTTGTGCTAGTATCTTTTATTGATACCTATATATCTGAAAAGAGAAACATACGCCAGAAAACAGAAAGCCAAAGAGAAGAAACTGATGTGCTGAGGGATAATGTGGGAGAGGCTCCTGAGAATCCATCAGCTCTGGAGACTGGTGGTCTTGATGGATCCACAAGGATTCATAAACTTAGGACACAGAGTCAGCTGAAAATGTGCCAGGCCACTGACACATATTAGATCAACGACAGGCTGTATAATTCACACCACATCCAAGAAGACAGTGGCTGTTACATGCAAACAAAGTTGACAAGATTAGTTACACATCTGCTGAAGCAAAAAAATCCCTTAAGGGACTTTATGACCTAAAATTCAGTGATGCATCTGTATGATGTGCCACTTCTGAATAAATAGCTGGGATTGGTCTCCCAGGTGTTCCTCCACCAGGGTTAAGTGAGAGTATGTGTATATGCACACTTGAGGGACCAAGCAAATGAATGCACTGTGAGAAAAGGTATCTGCTATTAATAATAGCAGCATATTTATTAGAACACCTTTAATTACTGGCATTGATCAGTCTTGACTGAATTACCTATGAGAGAAAAGTGTATTTATGACAAAGGAATACAATGGGTTTGTTTATATCCATTTGTTTTTAAATGCACCTTTTTATAGAGAAGCATATAAATTAGATTATTTGTGAGGACAGCCTTCATAATAGTTTAAACTTTGGGTTTAGAAGTTGAGACTGAAGGACATCCTGTATCCACCCAGGAAAGAATCAATGTGTTGAAGTGTTTATAAGGTGATCTTAAATAGCATCTACTTCTCAACGTCCACAGAACATATAGTATGGGGGGAAAGCTTTATGTAATGAAGTTAAAGACTGAATTTAAGTTTTGACTGGCTTGAAATAAAAGAGAAAAGATGGAAGAAAGGCTATAATTATTGGAAGAACATAATGTGTTGCTTAGACAGGATGTGAAATTCACTGAGGAACATATTGCAGCTATAATTAGAGATTGTGTTTCAGTCACTTTAAAAATGAGTCATTAGAAAATGCATTAAAAAGTAAAATTCTGCATCTGTTGGGTCTCCCAGTTGGGACAAACATGAGAGAGAGATTCAATTTTTTTCTTCTAAGGAGCTCTGAGGTTGAATTCCAGAAGTGAAGTAGAAATAAAGCTTTGAAGTTGGAAAGAAATAGAAACAAACCAAAAGTATATATGGCTTGCAATAATTTGTGTATATAATTTTAGAACATATACAAGAGCACTGATACTCTTGTTCTATAAGAATACGCAATTGTTTTACAGGACATTCCTCTCTTTGATCCTTCCTTCCAATCATAGGGAGAGGAAAAGAGTTCCACTGTGTGTTTTTGTAATGTGTACAAAATAAGAACAGCTGAGTGATTTCATCTCAGTTCTCCTATCTTCATCTTAAAGATAAAATGAACTAGATGGAGAACAGCTTTTGCTATTCAATGCTCAGCTACAATAACCAAAATTTCAGTTAAGTTTTTCTAACCATGCTAACCATTCTAACTATGGGTGAGAAGCACAGATGTCAATTTCTGATTGCATTGGCTTTTGCAAAGAGTTGAATTTTCTGGGAGGAGAATTTTGTAGGAAGGAGGTCAATACTTACATCTGGCACCACATTTTTCTTAGGCTGTTTGCCTAGCCACTTTAATCAAGTGATAAGTTAAAGGAAAATTAGCTGTACAGTAATAAAGAGAATTCTAGTATTTGGTCCTCTTTTTTCCTTCATTTTTGGCCTCTAATATAGATTATTTTGTAGATATTTTTCTTATTTCTGATATTTCTGATTATTTCTGATAGATATCTTTCTTATTTTCTTATTTTCTTATATCTGATCATAATCTGTTTTGAAATGTGTTTTGTGTTTTTCCTAAGCAGTTGTGCCACAGGCTAAACTTGTGTAGACTGGTAATGACTTGATGTCAGTGGTCTATCTGAACCAAAAAAAACCCCAACCAAATAAACAAAAAAAACAACAACAAACCTATCATGTTTGGGGGTTCTAATACTGCATAAGTAATCTTACTGCTAACTGCTGGGGAGCTCTGGGATGTAGCATGTCACCAAATCTAGTTAAGAAGATAGATCCAGGTACTGAGTGTCCATTTATTTTATTTAAGTTATAAGACTTCTTTTTGAGTGTAGAAAAAAAGCACCAAGAAATAGGTTTTTAACAGTTATTGCAGCACTCAGAAGGTGTGGTAGCCTGAATAGGGAAGGTTACAACCAATTGTTTTGGCATTCATACTGTCTGAAAGTGGTCATTGTTATGTTAATCAATGGAACAGTGGTGTTTCTGCTCAACAAAAGCTGCCTACGAGATATGACTTGTTCTCCTTGGCTTCAGAAGTGCAGCAACATTTTTGTATCACCGGAGTCTTAGCTCTCAGTAAATGCAAAGGAAACATCCTATTTTTGAGATAGCAGTGTGTCATAAGAGTACAGTAGTTTGGTATTAAACTATGTGGAAGGTGGCTCTTCTATTCTGTCTTGAGGTTGCCCCAGGGAGCCACCCTAATTACTGTGGTGCAATGAAGTATTCCATCTAGATGAATATTATGGTTCATTTTCAGTTGACTTCTTACAGGTGCTAGCAGATAGTCTGGTCAGCAGTATATGGAAACTTGGGCTATGCAAATATAGCTGGGCAATTGCTCCTGGCAAGATGCCCTGCTAAGGCAGATAGATTACTACTGAGTAATGAAGTGGCACAGCCCCCTCTGCACTGCAATATCATAGAATCATAGAACAATATATTGTGCTGTATAAATATTCCCTTATTTCTAAATGATCCTTAACAGTATTCAGGACAAAAAAGCTTCCCTCAAAAAGAGCGGGGAATGCTAATCTGCCAGCAAGCCCAGAGGATGCTTCATTGGCTGTCTGCAGCCTCATGTTGGCTGTGGCAGCTGTGGGTCTGGTCTTCCAGCTGGAGACCTAGCAATAAACAGAGAGTGAAATAATCATATTACAACTGGCTGATATGCTTCAAAAAAAAAGATTTTCTCAGGAAGATGAATTTTGATGCATGATTTTTGTCAAACTGATATAGGACAAATTGTTTGTGCATGCTGGAGCATGAGCAACTTCAATAATATACCTGATCATGTTCCTGTGTCAGCACTCCTCCGTTACTGGTGAGTAGGAAAGGAGGCATGTCTCCTGAAAGACTTTGATACTTGGAAGCAGTACGGAAGTACCAGAAATGCAGGCTACAGGGGAGAGTGATAAATTCAGGGGGGTTATTTCTGTTTTTTAAGAAACTACTGTATTCTGATAGATAACCTTAGAGAATAAAAATAGAGCTGTGTTTTTACATCTTACCTTCTGGTATTGATAGCACTGTGAACCATCTCAGGCACACTTAGGATGCTATTAAAATAGTTGCTCAGCCTTTATGTAAATGGAAATATTAGTTATCATCTTTGAATTGCAAAGACACAGACATTACTGTACCATCTCAATAACAAATGTAATGGTTAATGTAATGGTTTGACAAATGTATTTTAAGCCACTCAAAGTTTCTGAAATTATACTGAAGATGCAGGCTCTCTAAAGTAAGGATGACTTTCTCAGTTCAGCCAAAGCATAATTTGAACCTTGCGGTTAAAACATGAAAAAAAGTATAGTAAGTTGTTTTTATTTCTTAGAAGCTGCAGAGTAAAGCCTCATAAAACTCTGCCAGCTTTCCAAAGGGAGTGAATGAAACTGATGATTGTGAAGCAATTGTTTAGGTAACAAAAAAACCCACAACATTGTGATAAATGAACGTCACAGCCAAAATAGGCAGCTCTTCCTTGTTCTGAAGGTGTTTTGAAGTGATTCAGAGATGCTTCAGGACTTTAACAGGTTTGATAGAAGAATATACATATAAACTGACCTCTAATGCCATTTTCATCAGTGCACCTAGTATGATATAATAGTCTTGAAAAATTGTCCTATGTGAGTAATTCTGTTCTGTGTGGAAATGGTTGGTGTGTTACAAAGACTTAGTTGTATGGCATTGCCTTATCCTCCTTCTGAAAGCTAAATTATGTTGAAAGACTGCTGAGACAAACTTATTTTTCTACATTTTTTTTTCCCTGTATGTTTTCTTCATTGCAAGTGCGTCACACAAAGGTAAATGAGCTGGAAAGACTGCAGTTCCTTTGCTTAATAAATGGTTGTTAAGTTCATCCACAGAACAAACTCTGTGGTGGTATTTCTTTCAAAGCACAGACCTGAAGATTAGAAATTATGTCATCATGCACAGTTAACTCATTATTACAAAACAGAACTCAAGAAGGTCTGAAAGCAAATAGTGATTGTAAAGGCTTTTTAGATCTGGATGATTCCTGTGTCTTTAAACAAGCAAATACAGGAGTTGTGCATATAACCTATTTGCAGATTGGACCGCAAGTACACGTAGATTTTTTTTTTTATTTCTACCTATTGGTTATGTACCATAATAATCTTATCACAGTAGTTGGAAAGTCTTGCTGGGCTTGTAGTTTTTCTTAGACCAAAGATTGTGTTGCACCATGCTGTGCAAATAGCTTTCCATTGAAATCTCAAGAGCTGTGAAATGTATTGGACCAGATTCTGCTGAGATGTACCCTAACAAGCTTCCCACTTAACGGAATTCTCCTCATCTTCTTCGTCATTAATACACACCGCTACCCCTCAAATACCCATGAATAAAAAAGTTCCTTCGAACCCCCGAAAAAAAACTTTCTCTCCCTACTGAAGTAGTTGAAAGCAAAGTAGGTAAGGAAGGTAGACTAAGCTAACCAAAGAGCTGAAAGATAGTTATTTCTATGCAAACAAACCTTCTCTAATGTATTCTTCCAAAAGAATTCAGAAATGAGAACTGTGTAAGAATTCTGGAGGATAACTACAACTAGTTAATGATAGAAGTCTCATTCACTTTTTTATAGATTACATTGATATTTATTTTCTTCCTTTTTAATTGCAAGATCCTTCTTGAAATGGTTAGGGGAGAAAAGAAATTATGAAGCTATTTTAAAACTTCTTCCTGTGGTAAAGCTGTTGAATTATGATTTAAGTGATTTATGTGAAACTGTTAACAAAAATAATCTTTTCCCCCTATATTTTAGTCCAGTGCTTTACTTTTAGATAAGGGAGAGATCATTCATTTAAAGTAGTACACCAATGAATCAAATTCTAGAGCACTTTAAATTAGCATTTTTATTGTTGTTTTATAATGTAGTTATTAAAATTAAAGGAAGCTTTTTAAGTAAATGAAGTTATACAACCAAATTAAATAATTTGGGTTCTAAATAATCCCTTTAATAAGTACTGCGACTTTCATTATTTGGCAATTTGGGGAAGAATGTTGACAAGAAAATCATGGCCTCTAACTAGATTTGAGTATAATAGGGGGTTTTGATGAAGTCAGCTGACCAGGGCCTGGAAACATTATACAATAAATTTATTGTCTAGGAAAAATCAAATCTGCAAATAATTCTTTAAGCAAATGTATGAAACAGAGGGCACACGTACATGTGAGTATGTGCACATATGTATCTGTCTGGGAGAAATGATACATAATCAGGGTATTGTTTATAGTAGTGTGATATATGCTGTTTATAACATAGCTTAAGCTGTGCTCTTAAGTGAAAAAAAGAATTACCATGAAGTTGGTATTCATATTAACAGAAGAGCTACATGCAGCTTCACCAAACGGTGTGCTGTGCTTCAGGGTACCAGAAAAATTACACAAGTGTTCTTTGTTACAGTGACTGTGTGTCCTGGTTTTGGCTGGGATAGAGTTAATTTTCTTTCTAGCAACTGGTGCAGTGTTATGTTTCAGCTTTAGTCTGAGAGCAATGCTGATAAGACACCAATGTTCTTGTTGTTGCTCAGTAGTACTTACCCCAATCAAGGACTTTTCAGTCTCATGGTCTGCAGTGAGGAGGGGTACAGGAAGCCGGGAAGAAGCAGAGACAGGACACGTGACCCAAAGTAGCCAAAGGAGTATTCCATACCACAGCACATCATCCCCAGTATAGAAACGGGGGAGTCACCTGCTGCTGGGTGACTGATCACTGCTCAGGTCAAGCTGGTATCAGTCAGTGGGTAGTGAGCAATTGTATTGTGCATCACTTGTGTTTCCTGAATTTTTATTTCTCCTTCTTTTTTTTTTGTCCCTATTATAATTATTGTAGTTATTTCTATTATTATTACATTTTACATCATTACAATTATTAAACTGTTCTTTTGTCAATCCATGAGTTTTATCTTCTTCCAATTCTCCTCCCCATCCCACCTGGGGAAGGCAAGGGGAGTGCGCGGTTGTGTGGTATTTAGTTGCCAGCTGGGGTTAAACCATGACACTGGTAATGGCTGTTTTGGGTGCATTCCCCAGAAATTGACTGTTTCCAGCATCAACCTTTAATCAGACATTCCCTGAAGGAAAAACGAAGTTTGCCTAGCAGCTATGGGAGAAACTGCTATCCCCTCTCCTACGCCTTTTAATAGAGAATGATTTTGTTCATAAGATCACTGAGGTTTTGAAATACTTTTGAAAAGTGTCCTAGCTTTGACCTGCTGAAAGTTATGCTGACTCTGTTAGAAACAGCAAACAAGGACTTCAGGTGCTATATAGATAGATAGGTGCTGAGTGTGGGACACAGATGGTGAGTGCCTGAGTGATGATAAAGTCCTTATACAGCAAACAAATATAAGAGGAAGAAGTCTTATGTCCTCCTCAACAGACACGTGAGTGAATGCACCCTGATGGCTAGTAGCAGGGTTTCTGGTCTCAAGCAAGTAGCAATGGAGCTCAAAGGTAAAGTAGAACATAAATCTGCAAGCTGTTATAGGGTTCCCTGGATAACAAAAATGGACGAGGCAAAGGAAACATTTGAGGAAAACCCTGCAGATTGTTTTATATGTTAAGGAGCATTGCAGATTTTGTCTCTGCAAATATAGAGCACTCACCCAAGCCTCCTCTGATAAACACTGATTGTATTTATCCATTCCCTTAGTTCTGCTATCCTTTTTTTTGTCTCATATATTTGCTAGAGGTTTTGGGTCAACTCAAATTTGTAGTGGAAGCTGGGAAGTGGGGGAAAAAGAAAGGTTTAAATGTCTTAAGAATTTGGGGAGAGGGGAGGTTTACTGAAGGAAATGGGGACTAATTCTAACTGCTCCTTATTTCTATCCATCCTAATTGATCTGTTTGCTCCTGTGTCTTCATGTTTTTGCATGTCTATTTCAAAGGGGAAAAAAATGGAACTTGCCAAAATGGTTAAAAGTCAGTCTGAAATTGAGAAAACAGATTTATTGGCAGGAAGTAGATGTTCTGAGTGAAGCAGTTGAAATAAAGCTATATGTAGGGAAGGTAAAATAAAGTAATAAAGCATTGGATGAATGGTAATAAAAAGACCAAAGATACCAAATTTGAACAATAGAAGCAGAAGTCAAACAGTCAGCATGTAACAGATGGAAAGAATTAGTTTAATATGATGGCAAGAAGGAGGCTATAAAATTCTGTGAAATGGAAGTAAGCCACCATGCTGAACTAGACTACAAAATGACTGAAACAGGAGGCTTTGATGTAGATTTGATGGGGGTATCCTGTGAGGCGGAGGCGGAGCAGAAAAGCTGGATGCAGTGATTTTGGAAAATGGAAATGCAGCAGAAGACTGTGCTCTCCTGGTGAAATCAGCATTGAGAGCTAAAGTTTATGTGGTAATCTTGTAATCTTAATAAGCACCTTGCTGCCCTAAGGCTAATGCTTTAGTCACTTTTTTACCTTTTATTTTGAGATAAATTGGTGGAAATCTCAAGCGCATAATTGCCAGTGCTCATTCACAATTCCTAGATTCAGTTTCTGTGGTTCCAGTCATTAAAGCTTCCTTCCTACAGTTTCATCTGTTGTGTTAACCTTATGTGCATCCCAGTCTCTTTTGTGATGAGCTCAGTAATGGCTATTTTATATTTTTGCTGGGGTTTGAGTTTGGGGGTGTGTCTGTTGCTTGGATGGGGTTTTTGCCTTGATGACTGGTGGGGAACAGTTTAGGAAAAGTAAGAACAGTTCTATTGCTTTTCCTACAAGGCACTGTGTGTATGTATGCACATACATATGTACATATAGATACAAGGATATCCCCTAAAAAAACTGTACATACCCTTTTTCCCCTATGTTAAGGTGCATTTTAAACGCTTCCACAGCGAGGTTTTGAGTTCTGTGGAAGGTAGAGCTTCTTAGGGCCCGTATGCATTGTTTTCATGGTGTTAAGTTTCCTGCAGCTTACAGGCTTGTAGCTAATCTTTGAAAAGCTAGAAAATGAGAGCTTTTTGGTAGTGACCAGGAATCCTGACACTGCATGTTACTGGGGACCTAGAAAGATGAACAAATGGGAGTGTAAGGCAAACACCTGTGTATCATAGTATGTGGAACAGTCACTTGGATTGAATACTTTATTTTTCAATGTACACTTGAGGTCTTAGAAAGTACTTCAGAATGCAAGAACATAGGCTGAATTTTCTGTATTTTAGCTCTGGGTACAAGGTGGTCTTGAGTATGCTGCCCCATAATCAAGTCTGTGTTCCTTTTGTGAGACCTTTGAAGTTTTGGAGGAGTATTCACTCCAAATATTATTCCTACAAATTTCCAGCAGGTTTCTAATGCTATATTCTATGTATTTTAAAAATCCAATCTTTTAATCTTTTGTATTTCTTTGTACAGCTACATTTAATCTTTATAAATAAAGGATAATAAAGTGCTTGCTGTTATGTGTTTATTAAGGAATAGGGACAATTTATAGGGATTTATGTATAAAATAAGTTAAGCTTGAATTAGTCAGATGCAGCCTTGCTGCTATTTCCTTAAGGTAAAATTAAGAGTTTAAAGGAAAGATTTTATTTGAATTTTGATGGTGCACCTAAACACGTGATGAAACCTTCTGCTTAGCTCTTTGATATCAGTAATTTACAGTTTTATATAACACCTGTGTTTAAACAGGACTCCTTTTTGCACCTGTGGTCATTTATGCAGAAATTAGGCAGTTGTAGAAACACTTGTATGAGGAGTCTATGTAAGCACCTAAATGGAATGTGCACTGGTACACTGGTATTAAAATCTCAGGAAATATCAATTCTAATAAAAAATATGGCCCATTAATACCATAAACAATCTGAGGTGCAACTTAATTTCTGTTATTAGTTTGTCCTTTAAATTGTGTGCTGAAAAGAGGAGGCATCTAGAAAAAGATGCTTCAAAGCAGAAATAAGCACTGACATTGTAACTAAACTGACACCTGTATCTTGTTCAATATGGAATGACTGAAATTAACCTCCTGGAAGAAATAAAGAACGAATGGCCAAGAAAAGGTGATCCTAAGGAAGTTTAGTGGACTAAAGAGAATGAGCCCCATGTATGGGTGAAGTCGTTGCTGTAATCATGTTTGAGAAAAGCAGTTTAATTATATTCCTTGTATTCTTTTTATGGCTATGCAAGTAGAGATTTGCCATATGTGTGTTTCTTCAATGAATCGCTACTACTTTTAAGCTTGTACCAAAAGTAGGTAACGCTGTAGTGTAAAGAAAAAAAATTAGCTGTTGCAATTTCAGTCTCCACGCTAACATGTCCCTCTTCCAGTGTCTTCTATGAACAATCCTTGTTCTTTCCTTTAATCTTGCTAATTTTTACCTTTGTGGTAAAGAAGTTAAGTCCTTCCTACTGTAGGTATCTCTGAGCTGCTACTAGGTAACTGGTTTGCTGTCTCTCCTTAATGATTTTCTGCTACTTAAACCCCACAAGGTCAAAGCCTGAGCTGGATAAATAATATCAGTGACTATTTTGAGACTGGCCATGTGAATAGGTCTACAGAATTGTCACTTTGCCTGGATTAAAAAGGAAGCTGCTGATATACTGATTTTTAACCCCTCAATAATGATGTGATTTAGGTCTCCCTTCTAAGCCAAGCTTGCTGGAATCAAACCATTTGGTACTTTATTCCTTGGGTTTTTTTAATCACATATGAAAATACTTTTCTAGTTATTGTGAGTTATCTTTCTTGGTGACTGTGGTCAAGAGACCCTTTTTGTGTTTGTCTCAAAAAACACAAAAGACAGAAGCAATTGACAGCCTGTTATTGCTGGGACAAACGGCCAGGGTCAGAGCTGGGATCCTGCTCCACCAAGGTGGGGGATGCTTTCCGAAGTTGCCTGCCCTGAAGCCGTGAGGATCAACTGCCTGGAGACAACGGCACAGACGCAGCAGCACCTGCCGGGGCAAAGCGTGAACCAGGTCTGGGGCTCAGCACGTCCCCTGCACTGAGCCTCACCTGCGGGAGGGTTCCAGGAGAGCCCGACCCTAGAAAGAGGCAACGTCCTGCAGCTGTGTGATGCACAGTTCTCTACTATGGACTCAACAAAGACAGAAGGGACTACAAGGACTGCAACTGAAGGAATCTTCACTTGCTGGCTGACTAAAGTGTTGTTGGGTCTGTCAGGGGTGGGTGGTGATCCTGTATCTCTGTTTTCTTTCCTTCTTTTTTTCCTTTCACCTTTTCTCCTTTGGATCTTTTATAAGAGCTTGCCAAGACATTTGTTCCTTCTGACGTGTTTTTAGGGAATTTTACAGTAAAAAATGCATGCTTATTGTAATGTGGGAGAGTAGTTTGTAGACCAAGTGAAATTTTAAATAGCTAATTTTACTTTATGTCGTGACTATCAGTTGTGATGCCTTGTAGTGCTGAATTTGGTAAGTCAGAGTGGTGGAGTGTTTTCAGTGTTTACAGTGACTCTGTATTCAATGTCACTTCTATTTCCAGTGCTTGGGGGTTGCTGTTTAGTTATTAAATATATGCAGAATTCTCAATCTAGTCTTTCATACCTGACATAAAACTGACATATCCCTATTCCTAACCATAACATACCTGATTTTCTTATTTAGCCAATATTTGACAAGTTCAAATTATCTACAATCATACAAATATAACTGCAGAGGAACAGTTTCTCAGAAGTGCCACTGTTAAGACCAACATGTATACTTTGGGAGGGTGAGAGAAAGCCAAATCTCTTTACCTGAAGAAAGTCTTAGGTTCTGAGAAGTGTTTATTCAAGTCAGACATACCAACAGAGAAATTTCTTTTTACCCAAAAAAAGAGCTCCCACATTGCAAAGCTCACCTGTTTATTCTATATCTATCAATCGGCTCTACCAAAAATCTCATATTGCTTATATATGTAGACCTTCACACCTTCACAGTTTCACTCCTGAGCTAGCTTCTGGTTGACTAGCCGAGTAGGCTGTTCTTTTGCTGTGCAGATCTCATGGTCAGTCACACTAAAGAAATGAAAGTCAAACAGGTTTGCCAGACCAAGAAATGAATTAGAATTAGTGTTTGTTCTTGTTAAAGCAAACATAGATATCTACTTTTTTCCATCCAAATTAAAGAAAGTGGCTTGTTTGCTTTGGAAAAATCACCCATCAACTTCTGGTATTTTCTGTTGTAGTCTACATGTTTGTTTTCAGAAGCATCTGTTAAGCATGTTCATGTCTGAAAGTATTAATGCATATTGGCCTTATAAATAACTTTCACTAGCTTTGTAACAATACTTTTTTTGCTTTGGTTATTGCTATACTTTTAGCCTGGTACTTCCTTGTTCACTGGAAAGAATCTATAATGAAAACGGGAACGAAGTGGTTCCTTTATTTGCCTTTTCCATTTTTCCATTCCCCCCCCACCCTTGAATCTGCAGCAACTTAGTTTCAGTAGAGGCCTCCTAGACCTAGGGAATACCATAACCACCTCTGTTTCCAGTGTTTCTGGTCTTACAGATCAGCCATATGCTTTTAAAGCAAATCACTCCCTTGTTATCACTCCTGATGCGATTCCTTTCAGATTAAAGTGTGGCAAGTGATGAGCTCCAGGCATGCACCTAATGGAGCTCTAACTACTGATGAGTGCTCATGCAATGGGACCAGGCAAGATACAGTTTGAAATAAGCTCCCCCTGAAACTTGTCTATTGTATTAGCACCAGCTGTTTCACTCCACAAGACTGCTAGTAAAACAGTAGCTTCTGTCTATCAGTACTTCTAGACATCCATTCATTTAAACCAAGAAAATTTCTTAGCTCTCAATACCTACTGCTACATCCTTGAAAACCTGAAATAACTCAGTGAAAGCAGCATCTTGCTGATTCCTAGTGACTGTTCCCCAGCATCACTTTGCTCAGGTTATGTGCTGAAAATGCATAGAAAAACTAGGATTTAAAAGTATAGCATCTATTCCACAATGTTTCAGCATCTTGTTATGTATCTATGAAGTGAGATCTATGAAAGTGCAGTTTAGCTTCAGACTGAATTAATTTGTTATATGCTTTCCATTCTCTTATTTCCTTATTTGGTATGGCTAGATGTGATTCTCTCAGAAATATCAATTCTGCCTTGTCAGACTTTCACAGGTATAGTTATCTAAATTGTCAATTGATATAAGCAAGAGTAGCTGAGACCTGCTTCCAAATTCAAAAAGATATTTTAATATGTATTTCCATATTAAATATTGCACTCTTAAGAGGAGTTTCCCGTTTCTGATCTTTTTAGATAAGTTAGTATCACTCTATGGTGAGTAGTGAGAAGCTGTATAGCACAGGTGTGCTCACGTATACTATACTTGAAGAATAAAGATGTCTTGGTTTAAGTGTTTAACACTGACATTTTTTATTTTGTTGGTCTGATTTGGATATTTTTCTAGGGCTGTGTAAATAATTGATTTTCTTGATTGAATTGATGAACAATGAAAAAAACCCCCACCAATCCCAAACCACTCCTCAAAACTGATGAAGGTTGTTTTTTCCAAGGGAAAAAAAGGGGGGGAAGGGGATAGGGAGAAACGTATGTGATTTGATGACTCCTCTGTCTCTCTCTCTGTCTGACATACCGTTTTCTGGCTCATATGGTAGAAAATGGCAATGCAGGTGAACAACAGTTCAACAGATAACTACTATGTCTGGAAAGTTTGAGGGACCTAATTCACTCTGATCTTCCATTTGTTATTTCTTCTGTAAGAGAACACCAACTGTTCTGTTTTAGACAGGAATAGATATAT
The DNA here is from genome assembly GCF_028554395.1 of Pezoporus wallicus. Taxonomy (NCBI): domain Eukaryota; kingdom Metazoa; phylum Chordata; class Aves; order Psittaciformes; family Psittacidae; genus Pezoporus; species Pezoporus wallicus. Next base: position 411,672 of record NW_026638360.1, on the reverse strand, counting down.
TTTTTAGGCTGTTTAAATATGTTTGACTCAAGAACGTCTCTTTCTTTTTTTCTTTTTCATATCTAGAAAGTGCTAGGTTGTTCAGAAAGTAAACAGAACAAGTTGAAGTAGCACAATGACAAAGTTTAAGAGCACCTGTATTAAACCAATTTAAAACAATGGAGCCATAGATCAATATTTAGAGCAAATGCAGCCCATCACCTATACTCCTCTCTGATAATCACAAAAGTTATTGAAAGGGCTGTCTGTCTGAATTTTGTCAAAATAAAATGGGCTGGAATGAACTAAGCCTTATAATGGTTTTGTATCTTACCAGCAGAATAAACAGGGCTCCAGAGCAATTGAGAAGCTGCCATCAAGGAAGGCAAATAATAAAGGGGAAACTGAAGTACAAAGATAAGAAAAAATGAAATGCAGTGTTTAAAGCTGAGCACAAGTTCTTAAAGGATGTCTAAAGGTTAGAAAGTGATTGTTTGCTGCAGTGTGTAACAATGGCCAGTCACTTTGAAACCTGTTTTACTTTTGCATAGCAGAGGCTTTTGTGTTGTTCTTCAACTTACTGTTGCAGGACAGTACTCTTGTAGGAGTACAAAGTAGGAGAAAATCTGTGCTACCACTGGCACTGTATTATTTCACTGCCTACTCCTAAATACATACTGCAGGTTTAGGAGGATCCAGAAATGCAAGATATATATAATAGTCCAATTATATGTTCTAAAATTAAAAAAAAAAAACAAAAAACCCCAAACTAACCAACCAACCTAACCGAACCCTAACTCTAACATTAACCCTAACCCTAACCCTAAGCTTAACCCACCCTAACCCCAACCCCTAACCCCTAACCCTAACCCTAACACTAACCCTAACCCCAACCCCTAACCCTGACCCCTAAACCTAACCCTAACCCTAGCCCCTAAACCTAACCCTAACCCCTAACCCTAACCCTAACCCATTTCTCCCATCTGTAACTGTACCAAAATGAGTGTAATCTATATATATAAACACAGTAAAGGTAACAAAGAGAGCAAAATAAAGCATGTTCAAGATCATTCTAATGACCCACAGAGGTTCTCAACCCCAACCCTAACCCTAACTCTAACCCTAACCCTAACCCATTTCTCCCCCTGAAACTCTAACAAAGTGAGTGTAATACTATATATACATATATATAGGAAAACACAGTAAACGTAACAAAGTGAGCAAAATAAAGCATGTTCAAGAGCATTCTAATGACCCACAGAGGTTCTCAACCCTAACCCTAACCCTAACCCTAACCCTAACCCTGACCGATGATCAGGTAGTGAGGTGGACTGTGAACTGGCTGAAGGAGAGAAGCCAGAGAGTTGTGGTCTATGGGGCGGAGTCTAGTTGGAGGCCTGTAACTAGTGGAGTGCCTCAAGGGTGAGTAGTGGGACCAGTATTATTTAATATATTCATCAATGATTTAGATGAGGGAATTGAGTGTTCCACATACTCTTCTAGATCATTCATTAGATTTCTTTCACACGGAATGGATAATGTCGGTGGAGCTACTTCATTTGAGAATGTTCAAGTGCAATACATATTGAAATACACAGGTTACCCAGTAGAAATAAATCATGAGTAGTAAAAGTAATTCCAAATGCAGTTTCATTTGGTGGCAGCAATGCTTAAACTGCACTAGAGCAATGTTAGTTTTGACTAGCCAATTCTATTGAAAAATGGTACAGAACAGCACTTCTCATTTTAACTTCATTTTAAAATATTTACTAGTATCTAGCTTAATATAATACAAAAAGAATAAAAGAATAAAAAAAGCAAGACCATAGCACCTTCTAAGGATTACTACTCTATGTTATGTTTACTATTTGAAGGAAAAATCCTCTTCAACGTGCACAAATTCTGATTATCTATTTCTGTTGCAGCTGGGAAAGAAGTGAAGTTTTTATGCCAGATTGGTTACTGTGCCAAACTAAAAATTCTGAAGGATATGGGATGCAATGGATTTGCATATTTAACTTCCAGAATGTATAAACCATTGTTTTTCCTGTTTACTCACTCGCAGGTGAACTTATATTAACTGAACTTGTCCAGTAAATAAAATGCTAATGCATCCACCAAAACTGTTTTACTTTTATGTAGTTTGGCAAAATTATAAACAGCTTAAAACTAGGATGAAAAGGGATGGCTAAATTTTAATTTTACCCATAATCTGATTGTAATAGATCTATCATTTATATTTACACTAGCATGCTGTTAGATATACAGGGATGGACAATATTAAACCAGAATTGCTTATTCTGACTGTAGCATTACAATAGCATTTTTATTTGGACTGAGGCCTGAGCCAGATTTATACAGGATTTTGGAGAGGGAATATCTAATAGTCATTTCTAGAAAAATGATGTAAGGAAAGAAGAAACCATAATTAAAAAAGCATTACTGAGGAATCAATGTGACCAAATGCACAGCAGCAAATATCCCATCACATCTTTGAGCAGAACTGAAAAAATCTCAGGCACATAACCAAAAAGCATCTAACAATTCTCTCTAACATTATGAGAGAGGCATTATCCTTCAGCCCATTATCCTTTCTATTGTAAATACAGAAAGGAGATAGTTTGAACATAGATGATGTGGTCTTACAATCAACTTATTTTACAGCTGAAGGCATATACTTTACCTGAGTTCCCTGCTCTCTCTGACAAGGATAACTTTATTCTAGGCAGAGAAAATTCAAGTAATAAGGCGAGTTTAGGCAATATCTGGCAGTTCTTTGAGGTAAATAAGTATGCTGGTTGAATTTGGCTCGCGATCTATATGTGAAAGTAATATTATTGTCAAGATATTTAAAAACTGCTGGCTACTATAAGGATGAACAAGTGATTACAGGTAGTGTGATAAACAACATAAATAGTCTACTTCAGCAAAAGCTTGCTTTATCTTTGTTTTTGCATTGTATCCTGTTTAAGCACAATTGCATAGGTGGATGGGAAGCATGTAAGTTCCTGCAACTATGAAACAAACAGGAACAAGAGATTTTTTGCAGCCAGACATAGGATATATTACAGTCATGCTTGATCAAACCAACATCTAATCTGGAAGTAATAGAACAAGTTATAAGGGCTTTAGGCACATGCATGGGGTTAAATAAATCAAAAGTCCGTATCAAAGAAGACTACTGGCCCTTACCAACTAGCTCTTAAAAGACCCTTCTGGATATGTGCAGAATAAAAATGAAGATTGCATCAGGCATTCAGGAGGTGAGATTCGTCTTCCTGAAAGTCTTATGAGTATGTAAAAGGCTTGACTATAAGAAACTTTGTACTCACAAGTGTGCATGCAGGATATGAAGGCATGCACCCAGTGCTGTAAATAAACCTTTGCTCCACTGACTTTGTCCCCAGTTAAATTTTTCTAAAGGTGAGCTCATCTCTCACAGGTAGCAAAATGCCAGAATAGGAAAAAGTTTGGAGATGATTAATTGGAAGAAGAGTTAACTTGACAGAAATAAGTAATCCTGTTTAAGACTTCTGCATCTGGAGGGCTGTGAAATCCTTTCTGTTGTACTAGGTGCTTCAGTGGGACACAGAGTATTGTAATAATTGCCTTGACTGGCTAAATAGGGCTGGTGAATCTTTCAGGCGATGGGGTGTTCCAAGAACCTGACAGGTTTTGCTACATCTCTTGAGTGCTTTCTATACTGGGCACTGTAGGAGGTAAGGAGTAATCAAAAATGATGTGAGCAAAAGGAGGAAAAAGCTTCCCTTTATATTTAGGATCTGTAGGTGTGGGGTGTTTTCCTTTATTTCCCCCCCCCCCCCTTCCCCAATGCATAAATATTGTACAAATAGGCCCAAATATTGCCTATTTAAACTAAAACTTATAATGGGATCTGGGCAGTTTTACAAACTTTACCTGATGCAAATGAAGTCCTGATACTAATTCTCTTTGATTTCTAATTGGAGTGAGAATTACTTTAAATGGAGCCTTGCTCTACCAGCAGTGCTGCATAATTAATTTCACTTGTGGCTGAAGCACTCTTCTTGATAAGGCTTCTTGATGAGTAACATACTTTTAGGCCTAACAAAAGAACCCAAACAAATCCCAAAACCTAAAATCCACCAGAAGGAAAAAAGAAAGCTATTGGGTACCTAATAATCTGACATTTTTTGTTCATTATTAGTGAAATATTATTCTGCTACTATTTGAATTCCCCTACACTGTAAACTTTGGCCTTAAACTTTGTAATCCAAGTTTTCTTCAACAACAAAGACTTCAAGAATTTGTGTTTGAACTTCTGTTTCCACTCATTGCTAAAAACTAAGCAATCTGATCATAAGTGATAAAGAAATTGAGTTTAAAGGAGGAACCAGACCATTGCTGACTTCCAGGTTGTTTGTTTTTATTGGTATATTCCATCTCTTCAGCATGTCTTTAGGCATACAAAAAGTAGAAAGACACTGGACTGGAATTGTGTGGCAATAAAGTTCATAATAGGGTCTCTTTTTGGGTCTTTCAGATACTTGAGGCATAATTCTGTTTAGCAGCTCTTACTTTTTACTGTCTAAATTATTGTCTAGACATTAATTATTTTAAGTTTTTAATGCCTGCGAGATAGCACCAGGATTCCAGGATTACTTACCTGGTTGCTGCACTTGGTCCGCTGTTAGATTCACAGACTGTGGGTTGTTTGGAGTGGTGATACATATTGATTTAGTAATATATCTTTTTTTCTCTTCACAGCTTTCAAAGCAAATAATCAGTCTTTATGCTGAATTTAGTTTTCTTAAGAGAATCTTCTTTGATGCATGTAGGTAAGGTGGGAAGGAAAGATTGTAACAGAGTGCCAAGGTAGACAGATTCTGTCAAGATTGTCTTTTATTAAATGGCTTACTGGAAATGTTTAGGAATATATTGGCTCTGAATTTAACTGGCATGGGAGTAGGGTCAGGGATAAAATTTCAGAGTTCTTAGAACAGAAGTGGGCCTTAGAAAGAACAGGAAATAAAATATTACTAAAAAAAGAAAAGCCCAGGAAAACAGCAAAGTTCAAACCTCTCCATTCTAGAGTAGTCTGTGTTAAATCAATATGTTACACTATTGTCATCATGGTGATACATGTAAGTTGTATTCGGACATCTAGCTATAAATGGCAGTGACATATCCCTTATGTACTGCTGACTATGTAGCCCTTCGGCTCATCACTGTTGTCATACTCCAACAGCAGAACAGCATTGAGTATTGTGTGCATTATAGGCTATATCAGTAACATCAAGGGGATTGAAATCACATAGTCTGCTAGCCTGCTATTTGCACTAATGTTCATCTCAGATGCTTCACTGAAACTTGAGGGAAAAGGGAATTGTGTTTTTACTTACTGTTTCTTTACTATTTCTGCGGTTCAGTTACTGAGCGTGTGCTGTTTTCCGCTCCGCTTGCCTACTTGGGGCACCAACCTTTGAGTGCCTACCTCCCACTGCAGCTGCTACAGAGCTTGCAGAGCTCTCTGGGGCACGGTCCACATTTGTTCAGTATGAATCTTTTTACACGTCAAGAATTTCTCTGCAGAAAAGAGGACAAAATAAGCTTCATGTCAGCTTCAATGACATTTTAAAAATCAAGAATCACAGTCAGCTTTCTGTATTGTATTAAATATGCATGTATGTCAAAATGAAAAGTTTATGTGAAGAATGCTTTTTTGATCATCTGGTATTCTCCCTTTTCAAATTGACTTCATGGGGAGTGTCTGAGGAAGGGCTGCTTTGTTGTGCTGCTTTTGAAACAGACTGTTCTCAATGTTCGTCTGTTCCTGCAGACCTAAAAATCCATTTCTTGATTATCGCTGTGGCAATATTAAGGCTGTTAGGTTATGCAAGCAAAACATTCTGCTATTTTGATCATTTTCACTATTGCCTAAATGTAAATGCACTTTCTTTCTGATTGTACTCTCTCTTTTTAAAGAAGTCATAAATAGAGCATCAGGGTCTTGTTTTTATGTTGCTTACCGTATATCTATTGTGTCATTTCAACTCGGGTTGGAAGGGACCCTAGGAGGTCTTTAGACCAAACTCTTGCTCAAAATGAGTATCTGTGAGGTCAGATAAGATAGTTGATGACTTTCTCTAGGTCTGTCTTAAACCTCCAAGGACTGATACTGCACAGTCTCTCTGGGCAACCTGTGCCATTGTCCCCTGTAAGAGCAGGTAGGCAGTTTCTCCTTATCTAGTTTGAACTCTCGTTTCAGCATCTTCCCTCTAAGGTAAGAGCGTGGCTCAGTCTCTCCAGGCACTGGGAGGCTGCAGTTAGGTTCCCCATAGCTACCTCTTCCCTGGCTGAAGAAACCCTGGTCTTTCTTCCTCTCCTCACAGAGCAGGTCCTCCAGCCTCAAGTGTCCTGGTAGCCCTTCACTGATCTTGCCTCATGAGTCTGCCTAGAAAGGCTTTATAAGGAGGTTTATTAGGGTAAGAATGCTAAAAGTTTTCAGTAAATGCAAGTGTAACTTTCTTGGTCCCTCTGTCTCAGTCTTTATATCATTTGAGAAGTGTTTTGGCTGAGACGTCCCCCCAAGTTATTTGTGAAAATGTTTAGAGAAGAGCTAGAACAAAACCTGTGCAGCAATATCTCCAGAAACATGACTAGATTAATAAAGCTCCTCTTAATTACATATGAAACCTGTGTGTTTGCCTGCTTTTAATCTACTTAACTTGTGAAATAGGATTCCAGTATCCTGTTGTACCATTTAAGATATGAAGTGACAAGTTAAATGCCTTTGGGTCTAACTGCATCACATCAGTTTGCCATAAACAAAACATATCTCGTAGTCTCATAAAAAATTATCACATTTTCTTTTCCCCAAGATGTGTATTCTGCTTATTCATGCTGACTGGCATTAGCTGTAACATAACTCTTAAATAATTTGTTAAATTCTTATATCTGTGTTTCTCTGTTGGACTTGTCTGTGGTTTATGTCAGGCTGCCAAGTTTTCCAGTTATCTGGATCATCCTGTTTACCCTTAATTCATTAGCAGAACAGTAGCTTCCTTTTTGTTGTCTGAAACTCTGGCTGGGTGCAAAGATATTCAGGTTCAGGGATTTGATATTTCTTGATCCTAACTTTTCCCTAGTCAATCATTGTAACTGTTTCATAAATAATTATTTTTACCCATATGAGACAGGAATAGTAATTACAACCTAAGTTTTCTTCAAATGATTCTACCATTTCCTTGCTGTAGCATACTGTGGCATTCTTTTTGCTATTTATATTGGTAAGCTCTCCTCATTTAAGCAAAATTTATCCATGGTATACCTAATAACAGCTTTCCTCCTGATGTCATCTATCTACCCTGAGTAGCATTCTCTCATTCATAAAAATGTGATATGCCTAGAACTCCATCATAAGGTTTCCTTACAAGTTTATTATCATTCATATATGTGAAAATTGTCCTTCCAGTTTGATTCAAGACCCTAGTAACCTTACTTCAGAGAAGAAGACTTTTCTCAAGTACCAAAATATACTGTGTTTCTAGCAATAGATGTGATCAATTAATAAACTACTGCAGTACTAACTTTTAGTTTAGGGGCTAAGTTACTTTTTTTTCTGTGCCGAAATGATGCCTTCTTATGTTAAATAGAAAATGTTAAATAGAAGAAACTTCAGCAGGAAGCTCTAAAACATGCTAGTTTCTGTATTGAGAGAGATCCCAGAAAAGAAGAGGGAAAGCTGCACAATAAGGTAAAAGAAACAAATCAGTATGTAGCCTCCCACAGAAGGAATAGAAAATGAGAAAGGCTAAAAGGAACAAAATACCAAGAACCTATAAACAGTGTGATTGTCTCAATGACATTTAAAATAGATTTCTGAAGCTTCCCAAATAGGGGATTGAATTTTAAGCAGAAATTATTTATGCTGAGAAAATATAATGATCACAATAAAACTAGTTTAATAATGGATTTGTCTCTTAAACTGCTTGAGATAAGCAATAACACAAGTTAGTGGTATAACATTATCATGTATTAGTTATTACTATACCATTATAGTGATGATGTTCTGCCTCCTAATTCACTAAAGATGCTATAGTTTGTTACTGAAAATAGAACAGAATTGCAAAATATGGCTTGTCACACCATTCCTCCAACTCCAGAGTTCCTGTAAGTGAACTACATTCACTTTTAGTGAAGTAGTACTGATCTTGTAATTTAATATTGTGAAAAACAGCTGCTTCTGACCTTAACATTTTTATTTTAAAAAAATCATATTTTAAGCTTCAAAGCCATAGACTAAGCCTTTTTAATACAGACATCACTCGGAACTGGCAAGCCTACAACAAGCTGCCACTACACTGACTTTTAAATATATTTTTTAAACACTCTAATCAGTGACATAAATTTGCTGCAGACTTTACTACAGCTAATTCACTTTGTATCAGCAAAGAATTTGGCCAGCACCATTGAAGATGGAAGTCATGTGCAGTTGTTGGTGTAGCATAGCTTTCTCCATCATCCAGGTATACTAGCATTGCGCAGAAGGAACCATGTGTTTTATCAGTTGTTTGTAGCTATTGTTTCAGCAAGAGACATAACGGTAATTTTTAAGTCCCTGGATTTCAGGAAGGCTTAAAAGTTTAGAGAAATATTGACACTAAAACCAGAAAAAAAAAAAAAAAGGACAGGAAGAAATAGGAAGTTCCTTAGGGATTTTACAGACCTCATTTTTTCTTGCTTAATTGAAACTGATCTCTTCTGTGAATCTGTTGTGCTTTACCTGAGAGATACGTGTAATCAGGCAAGAATACTGGTTCAGAAGTCACTTTGCCAGCTATGTGAATGTCCATACCATTATCCTGCACAAGGAGGCAGATAGACATTAGAGTTTTATAGGCATTTAATAATCATCTGACCTCATCTAAAAGTACCCACTCGAGTTTGATTTCTGCAGGATCATAATTAAAAGTGGAACTATTTTCAGTGCCATTCACATACCACTAATATTAGACTCTAACTTAGCATCAGAGTGTCTTCAAAGAAGCAGAGTACATGGATCATTACTGCATCTGAATTCATCATTCCTAATGCTGCACAGCTAGGGGCATGTTGGACTTCACAACTTTAAACAGGCAGTCTTGATGTGTTCCAGGCTGGTACACCTGCAGTAAAAAGCACCTGGTGCACAGAAAAATGCCACTGGGGATTCATTAGGTGGAATTTTCCTTCTGAAGCAGCATTGATTAACTCTATGTTATGCTAATGTGCTTCTGGAAGTATTATCTTTCAGCAGGGTGGGGAAGAGGCAGGTAGAGAATCTTTAAGGATAGTATTAGCTTTCAGGTTCTAACCAAATTCTTCACTTATTGGAATGGGTTTAGTGATGGGGTGTTTATTTGTTTCTCTGGAGTTTTTTAATATTGTGCTTCAATATTCTTCATAGTAAATTATACCATTAAAATAAAATGTAGCTAGTACTGACATACTCTAAGTATACTCCAAGGAGCGTGACCAGCAGGTCGAAGGAGGTGATCCTGCCCCTCTACCCTGCCCTCGTGAGACCTCACCTGGAGTATTGTGTGCAGTTCTGGTGTCCTCAACATAAAAAGGGCATAGAACTGTTGGAACAAGTCCAGAGAAGGGCCACGAGGATGATCAGGGGACTGGAGCACCTCCCATATGAAAACAGGCTGAGAAAGTTGGGGCTGTTCAGCCTGGAGAAGAGAAGGCTGTGTGGAGACCTCATAGCAGCTTTCCAGTGTCTGAAGAGGGCCTATAGGGATGTTGGAGAGGGACTCTTCATTAGAGACTGTAGTGACAGGACAAGGGGTAACGGGTTAAAACTTGAACAGGGGAAGTTTAGGTTGGATATAAGAAGGAAATTCTTTCCTGTTAGGGTTGTGAGGCACTGGAATGGGTTGCCCAGGGAGGTTGTGAATGCTCCATCCCTGGCAGTGTTCAAGACCAGGTTGGACAAGGCCTTGGGTGATATGATTTAGCGTTAGGTGTCCCTGCCCACGGCAGGGGGGTTGGAACTTGGTGATCTTAAGGTCCTTTCCAACCCTAATGATTCTATGATTCTATGTTGCAATGTTTTGTCCTGCTTTTGCCATGGAGTTAGCTTTACTTTGCTACAGGGCATGTCAGCTATTGTATATATTACAGACTTGTTAGGAAGAGAACGTTAGAATGCAAGTCATCCTTAACTTCAAACTATAATTATGGGTGCACAGTGTACATACACAGTCTACCTCTGCAAGTGGTTTAGTCAAGCCTTTTGCTTACCCAAAGCCCCATGGACCCTGGAAGGGTTGTGCATAATTGATACCCATGTTAGCCTGTTGTACCAGAACTACTGGGGTTTTTATTTACAGTTTTGCAATAAAGATAGTGATGCTTTTCAAGCCCAGTGAGGAATTAAACTCATAGTGGAAGATTGACTAAAATAATTACACCGTTTCTTTTAGATCTGTTAACTGCAGTAAAATTTCCAGCCTCACTTAGTATTCCTAACAAGTTATACATTAGCAAGGATGTGTATAATGTTGCCTGTATCTTCTGCTCCACTTTTAAGTACAGATAGTGTTGTATAGTCAATACTGCAGAAAAGTAAAAGTCAGAAGCTCAAACTTTATAATTAGCATATCTAAATAGTGTTTGCTTATGTTAAGGGCAAAATCAGCTTCCCTTTGTAGATGACATCAGCTTCCTCTTCTATGAAACAACTCCCCAAAGACTTCCAGAAAAGTTCAAAGCTGTTAACTGGTTATCTATATTTAAGTCTACATGTATTGTAAAAGCTGTGTTTTACACTGGGGGAGGGGTTGATATAATTCTGTTTTTTTACTTAAATGAATGATGAATTGATATCAAAGAAGTTTTTCCTTGTTTTATTTCAAAAGTGAAGGAAATAAATCACACTACAGAAAATGAGATGGAGATATTTTGGACAATTCGTTGTACTGATATAAATGTAAAACCTCAGTGCACTTTTTGATTCTATACCTCTTCTTGCCATGTTGGTATTAGGAAGGGCTGATGATATCTGAGATTTAGTTATGTGGCCAAAAGAAGGATAAAATGGGCCTTGAAGGAAATGTTAGTTTGGAGAAATGTGCTTTGAGCTCTGAGATGAAAGAGCATCCTTTCTGAACTTCGTATGTGTGGAAGAGATGAAAGTCATTTCTTTCTCATAGACCTGTATGTTTGTCATGGTTTAAACCCAGTCAGGTAATTTGTTCACTCACTCCCAGTGAGTGGTGCCGAGCTGACAACAATCAAGGTCCGTGTCCGTCTCCCCCCCCCCCTGCACCGGGGCTCTCCCCTTCCCCGCTCCTGGAGGAACGGGGAGGAGGATCGAGAGAGTGCAACTCCTACGGGTTGAGACAAGAACAGTTTAGTAACTAAGGTATAACACAAATCACTACTGCTACCACCAATGATAATAATGATAAAGGACATAACAAGGGAATACAACACCTCACCACCAGCCGACCGATAACTCGCCCCCCCTCCAGCCCGACCAAGCTCCGACCGATACCTCCTCCAACCCTGCCGTCTCCCAGACCTTCCGGCTAACTCCCAGTTACATCCTGGGCATGACGTGCTGTGGTATGGAATACCTCTTTGGTCCGTTTGGGTCAGGTGTCCTGTCTCTGCTTCCTCACAGCTTCCCCTCCTCCCTGGCAGAGCATGAGCCTCACAGAGTCCTTGGTCAGGGTAAACATCACTTAGCAACAACCGAAAACATCGGCTTCACCAACACTGTTCTCAAACTAGAAGTCAAAACACAGCACTGCACCAGTTAACACAAAGGAAAAACATGACTGCTACTGCTGAACCCAGGACAATGTTTTACAGATGTTTTGTAAAATAAGGTGGTGGGGGAGAACACTAGCCCAAAATATAACAGGGTGTACATGATAGCCTCATAAAGATCTCTAACTTGAAAAAACGAGTTAATTTAGAATGTAGATGAGTGTATCAATTAAAAAAGAGCTAGTGTATTGTATATGTATAAATGAAAGATATGGATTAATGTCTTAGCTTTAGATTTGAAGCACCTCAAAAGAAGGTGAAAACAATTTTTCCCTGTGAGATTCCGATTTATAATTTCCATTTATTAATTTTCCTTCATTAATGCTTCTGTTTTTCAGACATATTTGAAAACAATTTCTCATCGAGAAATAGGAGCATTGATTTAACAACTGAAATCAGTGACAGCTTTGCTATTGACTCAGAATCGACCCAAATTTCCTTCTTTATCAGTACATGGGCAGCACAGCAAATGGATCAGGTCTGAGACATCTGGACTTGACAAACATTATAACTAGGATGAATACAGTGAAAAAGTATGTGTTTTGCAGGGACAGAAACTTACAGTGTTCTGTGGTAACTCAAGATTAAGCACAGTATAATCTTTAAAAGGTGCTGTGTGCAATGCATGTGTACCTGAAAGCACAGCCCTAGTGGGAATGGTGGTTAGAAATGATAGAGTGAGGTTCTGCCTCTTAAATAATCTAGTTCTGATGGTCTCAGTTTCTGTTGAGATCATGCTAACTAGTGGATCTATTTTTCATTGTTTAAAAAATGGGAAGTCTTGAGTTTTATTTTACCAAGGATATGTTCTTGAATGGAAACTCATGAAATGGACTTACCTGGGTTATTCTTCTTACATGACATATGGAGTACCACTGCATTTTTCATTAGTGAATTTTTCATGAGGCGATGTATGTCTCTGCTGCTGCTTCAAGTTCATCGGTAAGCAACAGTAGCTTTGAAAGACCTTAGTTTGCATGATTCACCAATGTGCAAAGAAAATAATTTAGTCAAAGTTGTCCCAGTGTCACTGACATGTCAGCCTTATAGTGTTGCCAGGGAACATCAGAACTGTGTTTTGTGTGTGTCAGTGGAGTCCTGTAACCACAGCTCAATGTGTATACTTGCAGTAGGGCTGGAGATCAAGAAGCAATACTATGAGAGAGAAGTGTTAGAAGCCTGATTTAGTAGTCTGAATGTTCTCTTGGGTCAAATGGTGGAGTATGTTGAGAAACCAGATGTGAAGCTGTAGAACCTGACCACTGGTCGAGGACAATTTTGCAGGGCCACTGAGGTCCACCAAGTAGTCATGAACAGTGATAATTTAAAAAAAAAATGAATAAATAAGAGCTGCTTGAAAGAGGGGGAATTTTTCTCTTCCTTTGTTGTTTTTTGAGGGAGAGGCTGAACAAGGGGTTAGGAAGATGAGGAAGGGAAAAGCAAATTATTCTGATCATTCATTACACAAATATTTGTGTTGGTTTTAAGCTGTCAAAAATAATGTTAATTCCTTGGGGTGGGAAGGAATTACTTTATGCACAGACACCAGATGTAAAGGTGGAAAGATGTATTCTTAGTTTTGGTGTTTTTTTCTTTTCTCCTTTCCACATGTATGTCCAGAGATTACTCTTTCAGCTTGAGTGTACCCCTCCCAGAGAGATCAGTTCTTAGAGGACCCCTCAGAGCATTGAATCCACTGCTTGGTACCGATGAGAACCTGCCACCAAAATACCTGCATGCAAATTTCTCTTAACCGAATCAATTGCTTTTCTTCAAGGGAAAGTTTTGGGATTTGGAGTTGTTTGGTTTTGCTCTTTGCCAAAAATGTTTGTGTCTGTGATGTGAAGATCACTGGTCAAAATGGCTCAGCTCGGCCATGAAACAGGAACTCTCATGAAAGAGAGAAAAACTCCATGACCATCCTTGCATTAGGCTTCATTTTTGGTTTGTTCTCAATGCTGTTTCTGGTAATTGCTCACTGGAAACTGAGGTGAATCTGTTCCTGTATTGGTTGAATGGATCCCTCTGAATATGCCTTTTGTTTCTGTATGTTTCATAATCATCTGCCACATGTCTCTGCTGGAAGCGAGTTATTAGGCTATGGGGACCTATAGCCTGAGCCAGTGTGGCTCCTCTTTTTCTAGTTGCTCACCAAGCAGAAAGTTTTATGTGATCTTATTAGACATTGCAACAAAAATGTTCACACAAGACCTTTATTATAATGCCAATGTACCATGCCAGTTCCACTGCCATTATTTCTGTGGAGGAAAGAGCGGCTTCGGAGTTAGTTACACATCAGTTATCTGTTAAAGAAGTTTTAAGATCTTGGTATCTGTGTGCCCTTTCTCCAAGAGGGGGATTGAAAGAGCAAACTGCAGTTTAAAACCATGACTGTCAGTAATGATATTCAAGGGACTAGGAAAAGAGGCTTTTCTTTTTAAACAAAACAAAACCCTGTGGGCAATCCCAGGCATGTAACCAATTACTTATCTCCTTGTCCATCTACCTTTTGTTGTGTGAATATTTTTCACAGTATGAATGTCTCAAGACCTACATAGATACTTGCTGCAGATCATCAAATTGTTACTTTTTTAAAGTCTAAAAAATACCAGTGATAACAGTTTGATAATAGGAGCACTACAATTTCAGTTGCTGTACAGCAACCACTATGCAGCAGAAAAGAGGCGAGACAGATATCTACAGCAATTATTTCAGCTGTAACGATAATAAACTGTTGGACGATTTAGTAGGTTTCAGATGGAAATTCAGGATATTTTATAAATGTCATCTTAGGAGCTCTGTGAGGTGAACACAAATGCTGGCCACTAATCAGGACAGATATAAAAATCTTTAATGCCTGGATAGATGTGGGCCAAAAGTAACAATGTTTGCAGCACCAGCAAGAACATGTTTGTGCAAGCACTTGCCTTACTCCTAACATGTCCAGGCAAGCACTTGCTACAAGCACTTGCCTTAATTAGAACATGTCTGGGCAAGCATTTGTAATGTTTGTAGCAGCAGAAAGAACATGTTAGAACCTGTTTGGGCAATCATTTCCCTTATCCGGAAAAACAGTTGGTTATGATTGGTTGAAAAGGTGTGTGATGGCTAGGCAGAATACTATAAAAGCCTGTAAGCTCATTCAGTAAAGGTCTCTGGTTGCATTACATCTGGAGTCCGTGCCTCATGCACCACAGATAGAAATACTGGCATCTGCTCATGGTGCACCCTTATCACTTTAGTTAAAATGAGGTATTTAAATAACATATGTAGTTAACCTTAGTTGACATATAAAGACTGTATTAACAAGCAAGCTCAACTGCAGGGCTTCAGCTAAAGCTGCTTTAGAAGTAAATATGTTTGGGTAGAAGGGAATAGGTTACGTCAGTTGTTCTTTCCCTTTCCAGGGAGTTTCAAATTTTACCAGTGTTTAATGACTCCCCATAAAAAGCACGTACTTTGTCTATGCTCATGAGTTTTTCTCTCATCTTGCAAGGTATTTCCCTTTGTGCTCAAACAATTGTTCCTTTAGATTTCTCATGGCTGTTTTAATGAACAATGACATTTTAAATTGGTGGGTGAGGCATTTGCCTATGTCCATTCAGCGTTGAGCCCAGATATTAAGTTCAAAACGAGCCTAGGTATTAATTTTCCATCAGATCTAAAAAGAAAAATAAGAATTTAGCACCAGCTTGTCCGTTCTGTGTTGTATTCAGTAGAAGAGTAATTAAATACCATACCAAGCTGTGTGGTTCTGTTGATACGCTGGAGGGAAGGAATGCCATCCAAAGGGACCTTGACATGCTTGAGAGGTGGGCTGATGCCAACCTCATGAAGTTTAACCATGCCAAGTGCAAGGTCCTATGCCTGGGTCAGAGCAATCCCAGGCACAGCTACAGGTTGGGCAGAGAAGAGATTCAGAGCAGCCTGCAGAGAAGGACTTGGGGGTGTTGGTTGATGAGAAAATGAACATGAGCCGTCTTCAGTGTGCTTGCAGCCCAGAAAGCCAACCGTATCCTGGGCTGCATCACAAGGAGCGTGACCAGCAGGTCAAAGGAGATGATCCTGCCCCTCTACTCTGCTCTCCTAAGACCTCACTTGGAGTATTGTGTGCAGTTCTGGTGTCCTCAACATAAAAAGGATATGGAACTGTTGGAACAAGTCCAGAGAAGGGCCACGAGGATGATCAGGGGACTGGAGGACCTCCCATATGAAGACAGGCTGAGAAAGTTGGGGCTGTTCAGCCTGGAGAAGAGAAGGCTGCGTGGAGACCTCATAGCAGCCTTCCAGTATCTGAAGGGGGCCTATAGGGATGCTGGAGAATGTAGTGATACGACTCTCTTCACTAGAGAATGTAGTGATAGGACAAAGGGTAACGGGTTCAAACTTAAATAGGGG
Organism: Pezoporus wallicus; assembly: GCF_028554395.1. Lineage (NCBI taxonomy): Eukaryota > Metazoa > Chordata > Aves > Psittaciformes > Psittacidae > Pezoporus > Pezoporus wallicus. The sequence goes on along the minus strand of NW_026638360.1, from coordinate 395,493 downwards.
AAGTTTAGATTGGATATAAAGAAGTTCTTTACTGTAAGTGTGGTGAGGCACTGGAATGGGCTACCCAAGGAGGCTGTGAATGCTCCATCCCTGGCGGTGTTCAAGGCCAGGCTTGACAGAGCCTTGGGTGATACGGTCTATTGTAAGGTGTCCCTGTCCATGGCAGTGGGGTTGGAAGCACATGATCTTAAGGTCCTTTCCAACCCTAACTATTCTATGATTCTGTGATTCTTTTTGCTTGTTAAAGATGATAAAATACCCATTTAGGCATGCAGCCCATACACGTGACCTGTTTCAAAAAATGGTTGAGATTTGAAGGGACGTGTGGAGAGGTCATCTTGTCCAACTCTCCCTGCTCATGGAGGGCCATCTAAAGCAGGTATTGGCCAGGACCATGTCCAATCTGTCTGGGCAACCTATTCCAGTACTAAGTCACCCTCACAGTAAGAAAATGTTTCTAGATGTTCAGAAGGACCCTTTTTTCTTGGTTTGTGCCCATTGCCTCTTGTCCTGTCTCTCGGCACCACTGGAAAAATATTGGCTCCTTCTTCTTTGCACCTTCTTTTCAGGTATTTATATACATTTGTAAGATCCCCTTTTCACCTTCTCTGGGCTTAAGAGCTCCTGCTCTCTCAGCCTTTTCTCATAGGAGAGATGATTCAGTCACCTTAGTGGCATTTCACTGGACTCATGCTCTCCCCAGTATGACCATCTCTCTCTCTTGGACTGCAGAACCTACTGGTTCCAGTACTCCCAATATGGCCATGCAAGTCTGCCTTTTCTGCAGAGGTGCTTTCCACCTGAGTGGCCCCCAGTACATACTGGTGTGAGGGACTGTTCCTCCCCAGGTGCAGGACTGGAGGCTTCTGCAGTTCCTGATGTTCCTATCTGTCAGCCCATTTCTCGATCCTGCTGAGGTCCCTGTTTCATGAGAAGCTAAGATATATCAACACAGTTCAGTATTGCAACTTGATCTAGTTGAAAATGTCCTTGTTCATTGTAGGTGACCTTTAAAGGTCTCTTCCAACCCAAACCATTCCGTGAATCTAAGTAAGGTTTATTTTACTGACGACAAGGATTGAAAAATATAAAAGAAAATTTTATCTTTCTTGGTAGAAAATAAAGCAGAAAAACAATGCACTCAGAATCTGGGAAATATGGCATGATATTATTTCAAACCATTTTCAATACTAAATACGGAAGGGAATCAGAAGGCGACAGATGTTTGTAAAACACACACCAGAGTTTTTAAAAACTATATGCTGCTATTTTTTACATACCCTTGCCATGTGGAAGGGTATGTAAAAAAGGGACTGTTATGCAGGTGAACTTACCCTAAACCATTTTTCTTAGTAGCTTTTTATACACATTCAAAAACATAGTGTACCTCTTTTCTCCTCTTCCCTCCATTTTACCAGAAACCAGGGAGGATATTGTTAAGAAAATGACTTTAATAAAAATATTTTTTAATACAGAAATTTCTTTTACAGTAATGCCCAACCTGGAGTACTTTTTAGGTTCTTGTGCATCTGTAGACAGAATTTTATATCCTTCTGCTGGAGGACTTTCTGTCAAGAGTTTTGGTTCATGTTTCATCCTTTAAGCATATCAGAGCCTTGCTTGCGAAGGACAGTAAATCTCTCAATCCTGACAATAAATCTTTCACTATCTGAAAGTCTGTAAGCCCTGATGACTCTTTAATGCTGGGTTCTTTCTCTTAAGTGAAAAGTTTTAATGGCGTTTCAATACATGTATAAATATGCAAATAAATATTGCATGTTGCAGAGATGTGAAATCTTATTAGGAACAAATTCTAAAGGGATTGTGCATCACAAAATGAAGAATTAAAACAACCCCACTGCTATTGATGGTAGAGTAGTTGCACTATGTTCAGTATTCCCCTCTTCACATTAAATTTCTTCATTTAAGGTATATCTAAGTGCTTCATCACCGCAACATTAAAATGCCAAACTTTTTCCTAATATACATCATGAAATGTGTTATAAGAATAGTAGTTCACATTAAAGTTGTTATTCAAAAAGAAATACTATCTTTAGGAATTTCTTTATGTTCTTTCTGGTTTTTATCTTGTCAAGTTATATGTTTGCATGTAATGCGCTTTTCTGATGTTAAGAAAGAAGTTCTCAATGCAGATACAAAATAAAGCTCTTAAAAATATAAGGGAGGGAAGGAATTAAAACTTGAAGCCTCTTAATCTAAAAGGTTTTGATGAGAATGACATTTGTGTGCACAACACAGAGGTCAGTGCCCCTGATACGCAGTTCAGGTTTGTAACAGCATGCAGTATTTAGCACTCTGCAGGGATGTTGAAAACTGGCAAGGGATTTCAAAGCTAAATTTAAACCCATAAAACTCAGCCAAGACAGAGCAGCTTAAGTTGTTAAGCATTAATCAGGTGTCTCCATAGTGATAGGTCTGTAAGGTAGGTGCTAATTCATGGGGAAAAATGAGATATTTTTTTCAAGGGGGAATAAGACGTGGTTGAGGCAAGACTGACAAAACTCCTTTGTATCACAACCCTTTTTCTTGGTTAAGTGGTTATAGCAACATAGAAAATCTGAGAAACATTGGAACATGAAAGTGAATTACAGTATTTAAGTGCATGGCTGGGGGATATAGTGTAATAGCAAAGCACTGATAACATGGAGCAGTCCTGAAAGTTTTCCTGCTCTTGGAGGGTTCAGAAAAACAGATGAGAGAGAATTCCATACATCTTCTTCATAAACACAGAGCACAAACATCTCAAATGTTCATACCCACAGCTGTATTAAAGTAGTGTTCACTTCTCCAAAGGTTTGATAATTTCAGGAAGAATAGCCTGAAATATCACATCAATATTTTAGGAATAAAACTTGTCTGCTGTGTCTAAAAGCTACTTTTTATCATTGTGTGGTACTTAAGGTCAATGTATATGCCATAACCAGTTACAATTTTCTATGGATCTCCATTCAGTTGTATTCTGTATGGTTCTTCTATTAGCAGACATATCTGGAGAAGGAAGGCTTTGCTTTTTGTCTTTACTGTTGCTACTGGTCTTGGACTTCATTTTTCCAAAGTTTTCACTCATTCTATGGGTGGCATATCATTGATCTGTCTGATCTGATTTTTTGCTAATCTCAGGTCAGTTTGTGCCAACATCTGTAACTGTCAGTGTGTAAGAATACAAATTTAGATGTGTAAGAAAACAAATCTGGATGTGAATATCACAGTATCACAGTATGCTAGAGATTGGAAGGGACCTCAAAAGATCATCTAGTCCAATCCCCCTGCCGGAGCAGGAACACCTAGATAACGTTACACAGGAATGTGTCCAGGCAGGTTTTGAATGTCTCCAGGGAAGGAGACTCCACAACCTCCCTGGGCAGCCTGTTCCAGTGTTCTGTCACCCTCACTGAAAAGAGGTTTCTTCTCAAGTTTAAGTGGAACCTCTTGTGTTCCAGTTTGTACCCATTACCCCTTGTCCTATCATTGTTTGCCACTGAGTAGAGCCTGGCTCCATCCTCGTGACACTCCCTCTTTATATATTTATAGACACTAATAAGGTCACCCCTCAGTCTCCTCTTCTCCAAACTATAGAGACCCAGCTCCCTCAGTCTTTCCTCATAAGGGAGATGCTCCACTCCCTTAATCATCTTCGTTGCCCTGCACTGGACTCTCTCCAGCAGGTCCCTGTCCTTCTTGAGCTGAGGGGCCCAGAACTGCACACAATATTCCAGATTGGGTCTCACCAGGGCAGAGTAGAGGGGAAGGAGGACCTCTCTCGACCTACTAACCACCCCCCTTCTAATACACCCCAGGATGCCATTGGCCTTCTTGGCCACAAGGGCACAGTGTTGGCTCATGGTCATCCTGTCATCCACTAGGACCCCCAGGTCCCTCTCCCCTACACTGCTCTCTAACAGGTCGTTCCCCAACCTATACTGGAACCTGGGGTTGTTCCAGCCCAGATGCAGGACTCTACACTTTTCCTTGTTATATTTCATCAAGTTACTCCCTGCCCAACTCTCCAGCCTGTCCAGGTCTCGCTGGATAGCAGCACAGCCTTCTGGCGTGTCAGCCACTCCTCCCAGCTTGGTGTCATCAGCAAACTTGCTGATAGTACACTCAATTCCCTCATCTAAATCATTGATGAATATATTAAATAATACCAGTCCCAGTACTGACCCTTGAGGCACTCCACTAGTTACAGGCCTCCAACTAGACTCAGCCCCATAGACTACAACTCTCTGGCTTCTCCTTCAGCCAGTTCGCAGTCCACCTCACTACCTGATCATCCAGTCCACACTTCCTCAATTTAGCCGTGAGGATGCTGTGGGAGACTGTGTCAAATGCTTTGCTGAAGTCAAGGTAGACCACATCCACCGCTCTGCCATCATCCATCCACCATGTTATTTCCTCATAAAAGGCTAAGAGATTGGTCAAACATGATTTCCCCCTGGTGAAGCCATGTTGACTGCCCCTCATAACCTTCTTATCCTTGATATGCCTTAAGATGGTACCAAGGATAAGGTGTTCCATCACTTTCCCAGGGATGGAGGTGAGGCTGATGGGTCTATAGTTACCCGGGTCCTCCTTCTTGCCCTTTTTGAAGACTGGAGTGACATTTGCTTTCCTCCAGTCCTCAGGCACCTCTCCCGTTTCCCAGGACTTGGTAAAGATGATGGAGAGTGGTCTAGCAATGACTTCCGCCAGTTCCCTCAGCACCCGTGGGTGCATCCCATCTGGACCCATGGATTTATGGAGGTCCAGATTGCTCAACTGGTCTCTAACCCATTCCTCATCGACTAAGGCAAACCACTCCGTTGACCTGACTTCATCTAAGGTCTCAGGGGTACAGGGCTCTTCAGGACTGCCTGCAGCAGAGTAGACAGAGACAAAGAAGGCATTCAGTAACTCTGCCATCTCTGTTATCTTCTGTCACCAGGGCACCCATCCCGTTCATCAGTGGGCCTACATTGCCTCTGGTGTTAGTTTTGTCTGCCATGTATTTGAAAAATCTCTTTTTGCTGTCCTTGACCCTTCTTGCCAGGTTTAATTCTAAGGAGGCCTTAGTCCTCCTAGCTGCCTTCCTACACCCTCTAGCAGCAGCCTTATATTCCTCCCAAGTGGCCAGCCCCTGCTTCCATGACCTGTAAACTCTCCTCTTCCACCTGAGCATACCCAGCAATTCCCTATTTAGCCACGCAGGTCTCTTGGCCCTCTTCCTTGACTTCCTACGTGTCGGGATGCTCCGATCTTGAGCACGGAAAAAGCAGTCCTTGAATGTCAACCAACTATCTTGGGCCCCTTTACCTTCAAGCAGCCTTGCCCATGGGATTTCCCCTAGCAATTGCTTGAAAAGGCCAAAGTTTGCCCTGCTGAAGTCCAGGGTTGCAATTCTACTTGGTATTCTACTAGACCTACCACACAAGATCCTGAACTCCACCATCTCGTGGTCGCTGCAACCAAGGCAGCCCTCAACCCTTACTGCTTCAACAAGATCCTCCTTGTTAGTGAGGATGAGATCCAGCAGCGCTCCTCTCCTGGTCGGCTCATCCACCATTTGCATGAGGAAGTTATCATCCATACACTGGAGGAACCTCCTGGACTGCGGCTGGGTTGCTGAGTGGTCCTTCCAGCAAACATCAGGGAAGTTAAAATCCCCCACGACGACCACAGCCTGTGATTGTGAGGCCGCTCTCAGCTGCCTGTAGAAGGCCTTGTCAACTTCCTCACCCTGATCCGGTGGTCTGTAACAGACACCTACAACAGTATCCCCCCTGCCAGCCTGCCCCTTAATTCTCACCCACAGACTCTCAACTCGCTCATCATCTGTCCCTGGACAGAACTCTGTGCATTGTAGTTCCTCCCGCACATAAAGAGCGACCCCACCACCCCTCCTGACTGGCCTGTCTTTCCTGAAAAGGACATAGCCCTCCATGACTATATTCCAGTCATGTGAGCAGTCCCACCAAGTCTCTGTAATTGCCACCAGATCATAGTCTCCTGACTTAACACAGGTTTCCAACTCCTCCTGCTTATTTCCCATGCTGTGCGCATTGGTGTACAGGCATTTCAGGGAGCAAGCTGAGCACACCAATTTCACCCTAGGATTGTAGGAGGCCTCCCAGTCTTCATTAATTCTGGAGCGGTGCCCCACTGGGGCAAGCCCAGCTACAACCCCATCCCCCTTCGAATCTAGTTTAAAGCTCTCCAAATGAGCCCTGCTAACTCGTGCCCCAGCATCCTTTTGCCTCTGTGAGATAAACCTTTCTCACTTGTCATTGTCCAGACTGGTGCCCTATAAAACCAGCCGTTATCAAAGAATCCAAAGCCCTGCCTGTAGCACCAGTCTCGAAGCCAATTGTTCATGAACTGAATCTTCCCATTCCTTCCCACATCAGTGGAAGATGGAAGGAGTGAGGAGAAGATCGCTTGAGCCCCAGACTCTTTCACCATCTGCCCCAAGGCCCTGTAGTCTTTCTTCATCCCCCTCAGACTGCGGGAAGCAGCTTCCTCCCCACCTCTCTGGAAGACCAGCAGCGGGTAGTAGTCTGTCGGGTGCATCAGGTTGGGGAGCGCCCTGGTGATATCCCTGATCCGGGCTCCAGGCAGACTACACACTTCCCTATGATGAGGGTCAACTCTGCATATCGGGCCCTCTGTTCCTCTCAGAAGGGAATCCCCTACTACAATGACCCTTCTTTCTTTCTTTCTTAACAGAGGTAGTCTTGAGGTGCAAAGTCCACCCCCTTTTCCTATGTGGCCTTGTGGGCTGGCCTTGCCCCACATCCTCACCTACCTCTCCTTCAAGATCCAGGGCCTCGAACCTATTACGGAGGGACACCTGGGGAAGCAGGGCAGGAAGGGAGGAGGGTTTCCCACGACGTCAAACTGGAACTCGTTTCCAACCCTCGTCATCTTTTTGGTCCCCTACCTCTGCGCAACAGCTACAGGGCAGGGGCTGCCTCGGGCCATCCCCCTCTGTGTGAGGGGGCAGGGGGTCCTTCCCCTTTTGGGGGGTATCTCCCTGGAACCGTTCCAACTGGCACACCAGGGAGTTACTCCACCAGTCGATCTCCCTTTCACACTCCCTGATGGTCCTCAGCGTCTCAACCTCCTCCTTAAGTCTTGCCACCAGGCTAAGCAGATCTTCTACCTGCTCACACCTCACGCAGGTGGAATGCTGTCCTCCCTCCCCCGGCAGCAGCAGGCTCTGGCACTCCCTGCACCCAGAGGCCTGAACAGCCACGGTTTGGGACGGGGTCTCTGTCTGAGTTGCTGTAGTCACCTTACTGCAAGCTCTCTTTCTGGAGACGACCACACTGGTCCGCAGTCTGGGACACCAGCAACAGGGTCAGCAACACGACCGGCTTGTTCCTCCCTGCGCCCGCGTCGCTGCCCTCTCAAAGGCTTTTTCAAGGCAAGCAACAGGGGAGTGGTCACCGTCACCGTGGGAACGCCCCCCGCCACGTCAGCCTCTCTCTCGCAAGGGCTGCTGGGGCTTCGGGAGATGTCGGGAATCGCGATGTCTCTGCGCTATCTCCTCTGATTTTCCTCATCTCCGTTGACCCTCCCGGTCGCTGAAGCGTGCCGGCTGTGGCTGTAGCTAGGCTAGCTCCGATCAGCTGACTGAATGCTAGTAGCGAGTTTAAGCCGTTTTTAAATCTCCCGCCGTCACCGTGGGAACGCCCCCCGCCACGTCAGCCTCTCTCTCGCAAGATTTATATATTGATAAATGAATCTGTACAGCTGAGTCCAGTTCACCACAGTGAAGTATTCTGCTTTCATATATTCCTAGGTCTATGAAATGTACAACTACTAAAAAAAAAAGTGCTGTGATCTACTACAAACTGATTAGTTATGCTGTCTTTGGTGGGAAATTATCCATTTTACAGCAAATGCATTATTTAGTGGGAAAAAGTAAGTGAAAAAAGATTAATTCGTGTGCTTGATGAAGATGGTGTATCTTTTACTGGGGTCTGATGTTCTCAATAGACAAATCATTAGTGAGAAGTGCCAGGTGAGGAATTTGCATTTGAGACTGTTACTTGATGAAAAGATACTTTAACAAGGAAATGTTTCCTTTTGTCAGTGGGTTTTTTGGTTTTTGGGTTGCTTTTTTTTTTTTGTTTTGTGTCAACTCAAAACTTAGCCTTCATGATTCATTGTCTTATTTCCTCCATAAATCCTGATTGAAAGTAATGGTTCTGCGTGATGCTAACAGAAGCTCAGCTAGTAGGGATATATAGTCTATGGTGGGAAACTATGTCCTTGTATAAGATGAGAACAAATAGCCTATGGCTATTTTTCATAGCAACATGTGGTTTAAGTTTACAGATAAATGTATTAAGTCAGATGATTGGAAGCGAACCAGGTGTTTAAATTTTGAAGTGTAAAAATGTAGAAATGAATGAACCTGCGCCATGAGGAAAGACTGAAGGAATTAGTTGGGGTTTTTTGTTCCTAGGGAGGAGAAAGCTTGGTAGGAACTCACCTTCCAAGTGAGTTTTCCAGTACTTAAAAGGCAGATGCAAACATGATGGGGGCTTTCCCTTCACAAAGAGCTTATTGGAGAAGACAAGGGGCAATAGGTACAAGGTTTTATCTCAATATGAGAAAGAAATTTGTTGCTGTAGTAAGTCATTCACTGGAACCACCTCCTCAGGGACGTGGTAGAGCACCCATTGCTGGAGGTTTTTAAGACACAGATGGCTAGGGTGCTTGGTCATCTCATTTACATTCCCTTTCCCACAAAAACTTGGACCAGATGATCGTTTCTTTAAATGTTTGCAAAATTGTCAGTCTATTCATTACACTCTGCATAATGAGCTGGACATTTTGGATTTTAAGAGGAATTTCAGTGGCCAAAAATAAATCCCAAAATAGGAGAAAATAAATAAAATCCTACGAGGCAGTTACTGGAAAAATAAATATTAGAGGAAAAACTGTCAAAATTCAGTTGAAGTAGGAAGTGCAGTTTAATTTTTAACTTATTTTCCTTGTCTTTCATGTTAAGCTGAAGGACAATAAGTGGGAATTAATGTAAACCAATGGATTTTGTATTAATGTATAGAACTCATTATCATAAAAACTTCAGTCAGAAAGTGTTGTGCTTTTGTTGCATCATTTTGTGTATGAAAGAGTCTAACATAGCCTAACATACTCTCAGTAAAAAACTTTTGTTAACTGCACTTCCTAGATGCATATTCCCACAGGACCCTGAAATAAATCTTATGGGAACACTGTAAAAAGCAGTAACCCTGTCAGGACAATTAATGGACCATGTACTTTTCTGATCAACACATGGACAGGGAGTTTTATTGTAAAGGTGGGAAAACCACCCAAACCAAATCAAACAAAAACCTGTGTATTTTATGGCACATAAAAGTAGTAGGTACTGACCCAGATCTCTGATTGCATATACCTCAAATATACTGGTTTTCTCAGTCTGTCTGCACTCTTATGTGGTAGAACAGCATGCCCAAAGTCTGTTTTCACCAGTGGGTATTTCATCAAACTGAAACCCATTTATAGTTCATAAAGTACAGTAGAAGGGCTGATGCATGATCTTTATACAAACTTTATTTCTGGGCCCAGTGGGGATACATACAACAAGAAGAAATTACAGCTATTAAATGTTTTTATTCAAGACATGATTATGCTGGCTTAAATTTGTCTCCAAAGGAAAAAAAAAAACCACTTAAAGGTCATTTACTGACTGAAAAGTGTATAATGGCAAGTACAATCTTTAATGCATAATTTTTCCTCTTAAGCACAATTGCGTTCTAAGCAATTTTCTCTCTGCTGTGGAAAACAGAATACAGTACAAGTCTGTTACAAATATGTATATTAATCCAAAATATGTATGTGTTGTCTGGGCTTGTTCTTAGTGCTTGGCCAGATGCTTAAAATAATCGATATAGCATTTACATGCTATAAAGTCTTAGACCAAGAACGTTCAGGTTTCAAAGTCAAACACTAAAGTCAGAGAAAGGTCACAGTTAAAGTAGCCATGCAGTTTTCTTGTGGTGTCTTTTTAATGTATGCAGTCTGTAAAGCCTTATACAAAATCTTAGCATTCCTCATCACACAGGGGAGAAAGCATTTGCAGTATGGGCAACTGCTAAATGATTCTTAGTTGTGTTCATCATTAAGTAGTGGCTATATGCTGTACTTTTTACACACCATTGAAATGCTGCACTTTATGCAGAGTTATTAATTTCCCTTATGGGGTTCCTATGGTATTTATCACCACAAGCTGAAGGATTCACAATGTTTTATGAAATCAGCTTACAGTAGTTTATAAGGTAAAGTAACTGCTTTACCTTCACCTTGCAAAAGTGAGCTTAGGCACAGAGAGGTTATGGCCCAAATAAGACAGCTACTATTTTATGTTGTAATTTGAGGTGCCCATTATTTTCTTGTAAGGTGTCATTTCATGCTTTTCTGTATTTCTATAATGAATAAGACAGGCACTGGAGAGCAAGGAAGCTGTGCCGTGCTACATAGTATTCTCTGAGCACCATCCATCTCGAGCTTTGAATGAAATGGTGGCTGTGCTAAAATTAGGATGTAATTAAGTAATTAAAGGCTGGGTTATGATGTATATTTATAAAGGATTTGAATTTCAGCAGCATGACCTTCCCCAGATGTTGATATTCTTTAATTTCTGAACACTTCTGTTGAACCTTACTTTCTGTAATCAGCTTGAAGTAAAGTTTCCTTGGTTGTAACAAATAAATACCTATTAGCCAGTTTCTTATTCAGACAATTAGTAAGACTAGATCAAGAGCAAGACGTATCGCCTGACATAGCAGAGTACACAGGGTTTTATGACTGTGGACATCAATTGCCAGAAACTATTTGCTAAGTGGCCTCAAGAGATGTTTGCGCCTTTTCTCAATTGTCTTCTTACAGAATCTTATTCAGAATAAATATGGTTTTAACCATCTGTTCCAATTTCCTGTTGGGACGCTCAGAGACATTATGAAGTGGGGTTGTGTGTGGGCTTTCTGAGCTGTGCCTTAAATACTCTGAGGCTCATTTTTTTGTTACTTGCAGAAGGGTTTGCTTTTAAAGCTTGTTGAGTCTGTTTTTTTTCTGGATGTCTGTTTAATTAGATGGGCCTTGGGGAATCTTGTTCAGAAAACCAAAAAGTTCTACCAGGAAAGAGAGTTGTAGTGACTATCCTGAGGATAGGTAGACAGAAGAAATGGGCCGATGTTGGGAAGTGTGACAATGAAAGAAAATAATAAGAAAATTAAAAAACAGAACTCTGTGAGAAGAGAAAGGGGAAGGAAAGATTCAAAGCTTTGTGAAGCAAACTTTAATTTATTGACATAATTGGAATAAGCTCAGAGTTGCAATTGTATGAGGATTCACAATATCTTCTGCTGTAACTTGTTTTGACTTTTATCCGGCTTCATGAATGTGCTGCAGGAACTAACAAATGTGTGTCTAGGTTTCTTTAGGGTGGCTTAGGCTCAGATGGATATGTAAGGGTAGCAACATCTAACAGTTATGCATTATTTTCTGTGAGGAAGCTGTTTGTATTTTATGACCTTCCATCTACTACTTACTGGTTTCCTTAAAAATATAATTTAATTGAAATAAGACATAATGGGCAATGGTTTAAATGTCTGCTTCTCAATTGCATTCAGAATGAAGGACAAACAGAAATTTTGCTGATTGCTCTGTCTCATGGTGGTGTAATCCTACTGGTGCTCAAGTTCTAGCAGCCCAGGCAGGTTTCAGTTCACCTCATTGTGCTTTCCTTGCCTGGTAGTCTACAGCGCCTGCTGCCCACATCATTGTCCTCTCTGCTAAAACCAATTCTTGTCTTCTATTAAGTTTGCATCTTTTGTTATTAAAATACTTCTGTACGCAATGTGCTGCTCTTATGTGCTTGAGTAGAACTTTTTCCCTTTTTATTATTTCCACCTCTCCAGGACAGTGGTTATGTGATTGCCCATTACTTACACCAACTTATTTACACCAAATACCAGCAGCAAGAATGAACCTCATATTCTTATTCCTTGCTGTACATTAGTGGGCAAGCAAATGTGCATAATTTTGGTTTTTATCTGAGCTAATAGAAGCTGTGCCAGGTTGTTAGACGTGGAAGACTGCTTAGTACCAGTTCTGCCCCTTTCAAAGGTCTCCGAAGACCTTGTTGCCTGGATACCCTGAGCCCTGGGTCCCTCAGGAGTCACTGGAAGGGTCTGGATGTTTGCAGGGGAACTCTCTGGATCCTTAACTGCTCAGAGAAGTTGATGATGCTCTGTGTTTCCTTTCCCATCCATGCCTTGGGAGATAAGAGAAAGGGTAGCTTTTAATTATTTTTTATTTTTAGTTCTTTTTCCCTTCCTTTTTCCTTTATTCTTTCATATCTGTAATGCACTTTTCAATGTTCTGGTGGTTTATGAATACTATTTTAGGATTGATTCATTTATTTCCTTTGTGTACTAATGTATGCAGTGTATCAAATTTACATGCATCCTATTAAAATCCCTTAAAGGGAAATTGTTTCACTTTATCTTTGAACTTTATTTGATGTGCCAAACACATGTTAAAAAATGCATGAATCTGAATGAATACTTCCCCCTTGACCAAGTCTGATTTCCTGCTGAAATTTGAATACTGCATACTGGAGCTATCCTCAGATTATTTTGACAGCTTGAGTACATTTCCAGATGGTGTGTAATCACCATTCCTTTTAAAATCTGTTTTATAATGGTGATAATTAAGAATTATTTTCTAGGACTGAATAGTCTGTACACCCAAATTGAAAATGGTCAACAAAGTAGTTGGCAACAAAAGGCTGAGCTGAAGTTTGTTTCAATATGATAGGATCATCGTTGCACCCTTCTTTTAAATGTAATGATATTGTGCTAATTGTTGTACATGGAAACAAAATAATTCAGCTTTAGACATCTATGGCACAGAAAAGGGGAAGAGGTATTACATTTTTGGTTTGGTAGGTTCTTGATCAGCTTAAGCTCATGTTGAAATGGTACTTTCAATAATAAAACCTCTTTATATATACACTGTGTAGTGCTCTCCATGCAAAAGTACTTGAAATAATGAAGATTAATAGTCAGATCTTATAAAAATTATATATATATAGTCTAAATCCGTATGCAAGATGAGTGACTGAACTTTGTTTTTCTTATGCTTTTGAAGTATTACTGCTAAACATCATATTTATTCAGAATCACAGTTATTATAGAGCTGTAATTAGCCATTGTATTTAATTGCTCACCATTATTTCCATCTACTTACCTAATTAAAGTAGTTAGCTTGTATGTATAAAATTGTAATGAGAAAATATTATACTATGGAATGGCTGTCCATTCTTGCCTGGAATCACTGCCATTGTTGGCTCCTAGCAGCAAGTATTATGCACAGTAACTTATATCCTGGTTGTTGAGGAAGGAAATTCAGGAATTTAAAATGCTTCACTTTAGTCCTAGGTAGTACTGGGCTTGTGGCAGGAGTGGGGGAGATCACTTAAACATCTCACTTTTAATTTAATAATTTCAGCAGATCTAATTCTTTTAATCCAAGATCTAGCAATTTAACAGGTGAATTTCTGTCCTTTGTTACAGTACATTCCTAGTGACCCTTGTAATCTGCGGTTTTCAGGGTTGGTCAGTTGTAGCATGATTTCTGCTGCTTTTCGTATTATTCACAAAATCCCATTCATTGATCGCTGCCTAAGTAATTGGCTTAAAAATTTTCTGCTTAAAATCAGTTGAATATGTTGTAATATATCATGCTTTTCCTGTTCTCTGATGAGACAAGCATACAGGTAATATTGATGCATGGAATCTCCTGGTCAAACTGTAACTGCTTCTGCAGTGTTCAGATTGACTGATAAACACAAGGAAAAGCCAGTAAATTTCAATCATACAAAATCAAACATGATCGAAATATAGCTCAGCTGAAAGCAACTGCATTAAGAAATTGAAGGAAAAAGGAAAGGGTTTTATTTTTTTTGGTACTGATTGTTTAGCTCTAGTCGTAGCTCTGGTGCCAAAGAAGCATCTTGATAATTTGTATATCCACTTTGGAATGCTTAATTAAGAAATATATGCATTAGCGATATGTACAGCCCATTTCCTGGCAAAGGCATGACTTGCCATAGGCTTACTTTGCTAGTGCTGCAAAAGAAATATATGTGATAATTTTACTGGTAAGTGGTTCGTACATTGATCTGATATACATACACTACTGATCTTTGAGAAGCCTTAATGGGATTAAAGGGAAAACACATCTATTATTTATAAGACTGTGAAAAATTTCCTATCCTACACTGGATGACGAGGGAGGACTTGAGTGAAGCTGTTAATGGAGAGTCTCTAGGGGGCTAGGGATGAGCGTAACTGGTTTGAGTGCCCTGGTCTTCAAACAGCTTAATAATAGTATCCTCTGCACAATTAGAAAATTATTAGCAGCCAACAAAGAGGGCTAAGTTAAAAAAATGTGCTTGAGGCAGCAATGTTGTTTACTAAGTGCTCTCTCTCACTAAACTGGAGTTGTATGCTTTGGCAATGTATGCTTGCAGTTATGGCAGTTTCTGCAGGAGGATTATGGATGGAATCAGTGGGAGGCTCCCACCAACAAACATATTTCAGACTGAACTGTGGGAGAGATGTGAGAAGGGTAGGAAGGAGAAAATGAATAGAAAGGGAATGCATTGTCTTCAGTATGGAGTTTCTAGAAATGTTCTGTCTGCTGTTCCTACTTAAAAAAAAACAAAACAAAGAACTGTGACAATTTAAACAGTTATTAAAGCTGGTAAATTTTAATAATAAAGACAAGTTAAGAAAACTCTTTGTGAACCAAACAGTGCTTTTGGCATATTAAATACAAATTTGTACCATTGTTACTTTTCAGATAATTTTGTCTTTGTGTAGAATTTATCTGATGAAAACTACTTTGTTCACTTTTAGAATTCTTTGTTGGATTTTTTTAGCCTTTTCTTCACTGGACTTTAACCTACTGTAAAAGGCAAGATGGTATAGAAAAGGCACACAAAAAAATAGGAACAAACTGTCTGCAGCATGCCTGAAATCCATACAGAATAATCCCATTTCTCTGCTGAAATAAATATAATCCTAATGTAGCCTTGCAATCTACAATGCTTTTATCAGTTAACATCAAGTTTTGAATTTAACGTAATGGCTGATGAAGTATGAAGAATGACCTCTTCTATTATGATGAGAATTTCTGTCTCAAATTTCCTTTTAAATAAGTTCTGGATGAGTATGTGCTTTAAGGAAAATTAACAGTTCCAAACATCTTTGCTTAGCTAAGCTAGAATACAAGATATATCCAAACTTTAGTTTTAAGGGAGCACAAATATTAAATGAAATTGCCTATCAAAACTGTCCTGATTTGTTAAGTCTTGGACTTTTTAAATTAGATCAACATTGAAATTGTTTGCACAAGCATCATTTTGTTCCGTTGGTGGCTGTGTATGCAGAAGAACATAATCTGTAATTACGGTATCACCCAGGCTTTTTCCTCTTTTTCTAACTCAGTACAATATTCTAAACTATGTCTAAAGGTAATTGTGTTTATAAAGTGTTTTGTTTTCCCAGAAGTTAATATGAGTTCAGGAGTGGATAACCTGAATCTACTTTATTAGTAAGTTGCGCTGATAAGGCCCAAAGTATTCTTGAACTCTGATGCACTTTACACCTGCACCTATTACAAGAATTCTATTCTGATATACAATTCCTTTTATTTTTTAATCATCTTGACCATGGGCATTGAGCATGTCCAGTCAATAATACAGGGAGCCTTTGATTTTGCCTTTTCCCTAAGAAGGGAAGAAATTATTTACTATAGTTTTTGAATATGTGAGCACATTTTCATTGTCATGCTTGGTATACATTACAGTGCCTCCAATCCACCAATGATATTTTCTTCTTAATAAGTAAATATTGGTGATTTGGATGCTCTTAATAAGGGCAAATGGTGTTTATTTCCCTTTTTCAAGCCGTGGGTAAAAGATATATATTGAAGTTATTAAATATGTATTGTACATAGACATGGAGTATTTTGTAAAATAAAGCAAGGGAAAATTATGTCATAATGACATCCAAGGTAGAAGATATGTGTCAATGAATGTTATAGGAATTTTGTCAGCTGTCAGCTTAATTTCTGAATACTAGCACTCTGAAGATGACTTTTCAAGTATTTTCTACTCCTTTAGAGAGGATAAGAGAATATGCTTTCAAAATAAGTTATTGGACATTAAAAAAAAACAACAAACAACCAAACAAAACCCAGCAGAGACGTCTTTGCCTTGAAATCTTGAGAAATGTATAAATTTGGTCGCAAGCCTTATCTGGTTATCTGTAGTGATTCACAGTGCAAGTAGCTTAACTAGATTTCAAAATTGAATAGAAAGCCTTTATTAAAAACAGAATGACTACTATATCATCTAGGCTGCCAAATTGGTATAACAGCTCACACAATTCAGCATGTTTTTTGTTAAAACTGAATCACTAAAATTGAGTCCTGAATAAATTAGTCTGCTAATCTTGTCCCTGTTTTAGCTGGATGTATGATCTATGACTGTTATGTTTTAAAAATAAATAAATAAGAATTGTTATCTAAATATTCAGGCTCTGATCCTGAAAGGACCTTTGAATGTGCTTAATTTTAGCAACATGAGGGTCCCAATGGCCCTTTAGCTGTCTAATGAAGTGTTCAACAGTAAGCAAGCATAATAATAATCTTTGTTAGAAACTGGGCGTAAGGAAGTCATAAAAATGGCAGTCATGTGTCCAAAAGAATTAAGCATCTTTTCAAATCGCTATGCCAGAAGGGGTAAATTTAGCAGAAAATATATTACAGTCGTGATTAGGGAATGGCTGCAGACTTCATTAGCTTGTTTTTTTATGTTGTATATATATCAGAAAACACTTTCAGTGTCATACTACAGAAAAAAATATGAATATAAGAAGAAATTAGCTATCAAATGGGCTTTTTTTAGTGGGTTTTAGAATTCTAAATCAAGGAGGAACCCATTGCTCATAAATTGTATGTGTTTTTGCATAGAACACTTGTGTAAGGAAAAATGTCATAAAGTACTTGCAAAACATACTGAATGCATGATGAATTTTATAGCAATTTGTAAGTAAATCTGTTAGTCTGTGCAGAAATTAATTTTAAACTATATCTTTAAAGAAACCTAGCATATCTGTTAGTTTCTTCTTTGTCCTGTATATTCCTAGCGGTTTAACAGCCATTTTGTACTTCCTATGTGGCTGAAATTAAAATCTTGTAAATAGATAACAATGGAAAGCATTGATGGAATTATTTGCAGTGGTACTTAATTGTGGAAGATCTGTAAAGGCTATGGTAAGGGTCAGAACAATACCTCTTTTTGTGACCTCAGGGATAACTCGAGTGAAGGCTAACACTCTGGCATGTTTGTATTTATGTGTATGATTTAAACACACCAGCAGTAATGGTGGCAGCAAGTCTATAGGCAGACAGTCTGTAAAAGTGTGCCTGCAATCTGTAGCAATAGACTGCACATCATGCCCTTTCCTGTGTATGTGGTGTGTGTGGATGTGTGATTTCTTGGTACTGAGAACGCTCATGACCCTGCTGGCTACCAAAGCAAGTGGGCAGAACGTCTCCTCCTGAAGGCTTTCTTGTCCTGTATTCCTCTCTGCACTCCAAAAAAACCCAACCCAAGTCATGTCTCATCATCTTATATGTTAAGGATCAGATAAAAATAGTGCTGGTCCTGGCTTAACATGTACCTGTTGGCAGATGAGGACTATCCCAGTTTGGCAGGGCAAGGAGTCGGCCAGTAAGTCTTTTATACTGCTGGTGGACCGCATAGAGATCTTTAAAAGTGGTCTGTGTGTGCAGCTGGATGGTGGAAGCTCGCTCTGTTTGAGCTGGTGACCACCTTCGTGAGGTCTGCATTGCCTGTGTGCCATAGCATGGCATGGTTCCACTGCTGGGCTCTCCCTGCTGTAGGAGAAGGCAAGAGGAGGGTTCCCTGCCAGAAACTGTCAGTGCTCCATGGGTGTGCTCAGCATTGTGTGAAGCTGCCAAGCCAAAGGATGGGCCTGTCTCTCTTCCAGTCTGGGAGGGCAGCATTTTGACCCCGCTCAAAATGAACCATCTGTTTGGAAATACCACGTTCTGGGAGAATCCGTTCATGTTCATAAATAATTTTAACTTTTACCCAGTTAATTAAATGGCCAGACCAAAACTACTTAAATTGGGTTATTTTTAGCATTTAAATACCAAGGGGGTTAGTTATGCCACAGACAGTCATTACAACTAATCTGAGATGTAAAGTAACTTTTTAGAAAATTCCAAAACTTCTTATATATAGAAGAGAGGATACTGCAGAAATATGAGAAAAAAAAGCTAAACTATTTTAAATATAATCTGTTGTAGGCTGATCAATATCCAAACCAGTAGGCTGTGTTTGTTAGTTTCTAGTATGCAGCTCCTATAGAGAAAAGCATCTTAGCAGTCTGTTTTTATACCTTAACTTGAATTTTCCTCTAGTATTACTCAAGTTTTGAATTTCCTAAGATCTTTTCCCATGAAAAAGATTTGAACAATTGAACCGTTGTTCTTTAGTAAATTTAAGAGATCTTCTATTCAGAGCTAAACCCAACTGATAGCTATTTAAAGCAGAGTCAATATACATTTCAATGTCAAAGTCTGTTTCAATTCAAGACTGTTTTGAGTGCTGAGTCTACTTGAATGGAGGTAGGCAACTGTTTCTACCCTCCCCCCAACCTTTTAAAAATGTAGCTAAAACAAATGTAGACTATGCGTTGTTTAAGTTCATATTGCAGTAAACCAGTAAATTTAATTTCTGTATGCATTTACCTCTTCTAGTTTTCTTTGAGTTAGTTACTGTGTTTTTGTCTTCTTATCTAATTATCTATTCAGTGCAGATGCTCTGCAAGTCATGAACATGCATGCCATCTGTGTAGGCCTTCATTCCAAGAGCAAACTACTCCCAAGACTAGCTGTGATCAATTGATGGATTGATAATTGGTTTGCTGATCTGTGCCTCTCAAATGTGTGTTGTTAGGATTCTTTTTGCGGTAGTTGTTTTCTCTAATAAAGAGAAAGGCTATAATGTAGACCACACACAAATACTACTTTATTTGCCTGCAACACACTTAGTAGTGTTGCAGCTGTTCATCTTCCTGCTTGAACTTTAGAACAGCCTCAATAATACCAATAAATCAGACTTCTTTAATTTGGAGTGACTAACTTAGGAAATGGAGTGATGGTGACTGATCTAGGTAACTTCTCTCACCTCAAATGTCAGGTGATAGGAGTAAGGAGAAGACCTTGGAGGATTATAGGAATTTAATATTGTCTAATAATACATGTAATTTGGGAGTGGCTTCAGTGTTTTGTTGAGCTCCATTCTCATCCTTCTGACTCTAATCACAGCAGTATACTAGCCTAGACTGTTTACCATAATGCAGATAGTGATGCTATTAATTCAGAGTTCATAAAAGTGTTAACTTGATAACAGACTGCCTCTAAACACAGCTGACAATAGCAATAAATTGTGTGAAGAAGTGTTGCAAAACTAGGGAGGAACATATCTCATTCCTTTGGTAATATCATGCTTTAACCCCAGCTGGCAATGAAGTACCATCCAGCTGCTTGCTCACCGCTTCCACCCTCCTTTGGGATGGGGAGGAAAATCAGAAGAAAGTAAAACCTGTGATTTAAGAACAGTTTAATAATTGAAATAAAGTAATAATAATAGTACAGGGGGAAAGAGAGGAATGAAACCCAAGAAAGACCAAGTGATGCACAGTACAATCTTTTACCATGCTCTGACTGATACCCAGCCTGTCCCCAAGCAATGATCTTTGGCTCCCAGCCAACTCCCCCTACTTTATATACCAAGCATAACATGCTGTGGTATGGAATACCCATTTGGCTGGTTCAGGTCAGGTGTCCCTTCTCTGCTTCCTCCCAGCTTCTTGTGCCCATCATCGCTGGCAGAACATGAGGGACTGAGAAGTCCTTGGCATAGGATAAGCCACTCAGCAATGACTAAAGGTTGTGTTACAACGTTATTGTCATACTAAAGCAGAACCACAACACTGCACCAGCTAGTAGGAAGAAAATGAACTCTATCCCAGCTGAAATCAGGATAGGTAAATACAAAACAGTAGAAAGAATTGCACCATATTTTCTTAACCCTGTTTTACTGCTGTGGGGGGAATACCAGCACATACACATAAGAATTGCCAGTGAGGTTAAGGAAAACTTAATATGTGCACACTAATCATATTTCATTAAGAATCTCTCTAAATATGAAAGAAAAATGTATTTTACAAATTACTTCTCAAGGAGTTGTGGAATTTTTCAGATGGCCTCTGATAAACTCTCTTGGGGTTCTGCTGGGTTTGTGTCTTTAACATGTTTTTATTTACTTTAGCTTTTGAATTGTTTTATATATCTTCTTTTTGTATATTTGTATTGCATTTTGAATGACTGGTGACTAAAGCTGGAGAGCCAGAGCAGAAAAAGCGTTAAAAAAAGAAAAACTTTGTGTCTGTAGTTAGTTTTACAAAAAAAACGTGCAGGGAAATAGTTCTCAGTGTCACAAGCAGTGATCTCTATATCATAATCACTAAAATCTGTATGAAGTGCATGTTTTAGTGTAATATTCATGTCGTAATTACTGCAGATAGTTGGGTCTTGGGCTGTTTTTTCTCTTTTTGCTTCAATTGGAGGATATTCTAAGTTTCCACATAGCATGCTAACTGCTGGGGCTGATTAGTGTGAAATTTGGCTTGCATCAGTGAGACAGATGAAAAAGAAATACAAAGTAAGTTTTAATTCTTATTTCAATTATAATCGTTTTCTATTGTAGATGTTCAGATGCTCTTTACCTTGAGAAAATCAATCACCATTGGAATATGAGTTTAACAGGCCAATTCCATTTAATGACAAACTTGTTCTGACTTCATGTTTTTTGTTATTAATAAAGAACTAGAACAGTTTGTGCACATGGAGTTGATATACGATGCTTTGGATCAAACCCTATGTTTCTGTGTGTTCACAGATAATTAAGACACTGATTTGGGACATAGGAAGTAAAGATCTGAGTCCTGCTTGAATGAGCAAAAAATAGTGGGTTTGCTATAAATAGCTGTGAATTATTCTTGAATCTTGAAGAATCTTGAATCTCTTGCAGCCCAGACCAGTCCTTTAACCTGCAGGGTAGGCAAGTCTGTCTTGTCTTCTGATTCTCAAACCTTGCAATAAAGCACATTGGTTTCAGTAAATGACAAAAATTGGAATATTTTTGACTAGAAAAAGTAGCTGCTTTCAAAATAGAGTATATGTAGGTGTTTTCATAGGTTTGACAGTGCCTTTAGGTGAGGACACCTCCTGAGCTTAGAGCAACCATTTGAGCTGATTAAGAGCCTCTGAGGGAAATGTGTAACTTTACTAGAACTGGCTTATGTCAAGATCAGCCTACAAACAGGTATGTACATTAGCAGTATGGTTTTCCTTGGTAGATGCCTGAATCAAAGAGGAGAGATGTGCGAGACAGTAGACCCAGGTTCCATGTCATAGGATTGATTAGACTGTGTAAAGTCTCATTCTTACAGAGTTCTTTAAGGGATGATGTACAAATGGAGTATCTATAATGGAATGGGCTTGAATCTATGTGGTATTTGCCACACAAAAAATTACACCCCTTGTAGAAACACAACTCCTAGTTTTTGTGCCAACTGAAGTCTCTATTGGTGAGGTAGTTGGCTTTAATTTTGAAGGTTAAGTTTAAGAGTTCATTAATTGGCAAGGAACTGTAAAAGTCTGGTTACTAAGAAGAAATTTCCCATTGCAGAAAACTAATGAGGGAGAAATTATATTGCCCTGTCTTTTAAGGAGTGAAATGGCCTTAGAGAGATATCTCTGATTTAATTTGTTTGCTATAAGGACAGTCAGACTGCGTTTTTTAACTAAAGCACACCTGTAATATTAGTGATTATTATTTATGCATGTATGCATCATTCATAGCAAGAAGCTGTGCAATTCAGCAACTTCTATTTAATTAATGATTGAAGCCCTTCCTAGAAGTGCTGTAAGTAATTTTGGGTTTGATGTTGCTACAGTATGGATTGTGTTGCTGATCTGTATTCAGCTCCTATTATTTGGGTGCTTTCATTTGTAGAAGACTGACGTAAAAAGACAAAACCTCAGAGACAAAAGATCACAGCGATGGTCAGGAACGGTTCATTTCTGGTAGCTATCAAATGGGTACCAGGGAGAAGAGAGCTCATTTTTCATTGGATTGGGAGCAATTGGAAGCTCAGTATTTGCTTTCCACCCAGGTGCTGGTAGGTCCCAAAGCAGCATGCAGAATTCTTCCCTAGCTAGCATAATTAATGTGTAGTAAGAAAGGAGGGCAGAGGAGTGAAGAACACTGAATAACTATTAATTCTGCTGCAATTTGTATGGGTCCCATTGTGTGTTTAAGTTCTTTTTTGTGGGAGGGAGGGAAATCACCTTTCAATTTTAAAAACTGGTCATAAACAAGTTTTAAAGGACAAATGTCTATTTATCACTGTGTTAACAATGATATAAAGTACCTACAAAATGAGAACAGTAGAAGTAATGGAGAGCTAAATCTCTCTAAACATAACAAAAGCAATTTTGAATTTGTATGAATAGTTTCTAGCCTGAGAATTGTTCAGTGAAGGAATGCTCAGGTAATTTTCAGATGTTGAAGACAGCAGAATTTCATGATCTTTCATTGCTCAAGGCCTTGAACAGATGGTGTCTGTCTTGTACTGTGACTGCCCTGTTCCCCCTTATTTCCCTCCCTGAATACTCCACTACTGGATAAAGCAATTAGGACCCCTGCCTCCCCTCCCAAATATTCATTCAATAATTGATTTAACATTATTCATTTGGCTCTAATAAAGGTCAACCTTCTCATGTCAGCCTCTGCTTACGGACAAATAGCTCTCCCTGCGAATCAGCAATGTGTGACTGTGAACCAAATGGCTAGTGAATTCAAATGCTAGTATGATGACCCTGGTGTAGTGATTCCACCTACACTGAAAACCAGTTTGATTTATGAAGAGAAATAAATTGCTTAAACAGTGGATATGGCACAACGAGTAAACTGGTATTGTTATTTTCCATTATTTGTTTAAAATTACTGATGCAATTAAATATCATTTACTTTCCCCTCCTCTGCCAGAAAGCTCTAAAAGAAATACAGATAATCATAGTCTGGCAAATGAGCTAAAAGTTCTTCCCTTGTTATGCTCTCAGCGTTGTTTGGATCACAATGCATGTTTGCCATTTAAACAGTATTCAGTATCATATGCCTCCTGATTAATGCTGTCCTTTATATGCTATATATATATATACACACACTATTTATTCATCCACATCCTGCCAGTTATTTAATATGTAAAATGAGTTTTACTTTTAGGAAGACCTTATTGTATGAAAACCAATGTATTGTCCATCTAACGGAGATACACAATTCATTTTTCTCTTAGACGAGAATCTACAATGCACAATTTACTAATTCCCAAAAGCAACAAAACTATTTGAAATAATTTTTCTCAGAGAAGCATCTAAGGTGTCAAGCTCCAAATAGCAGGAATAGTTGACTAATAAAGCACACTAACTTAAAATTTTTATAACCTTTGTATTACTTCAGTCTGTTTTTTCTGATTGGGAATCACTTTCTGCTCTGGAATATAAACTCATCATCTTTGATCTTCAATTTGCATCAGTGAAATAAAGATTACTTAAGACTTCTTTCTTTCACATGAAAATAATGATGTCATAGAATTGGGAGGAGGTGGTTGTTGTTTCTTAACGTGCCAATAAAATTTCAGTCAGAATCTTCACCTTTAGAGAGGTGAAGCAGATCTCTGCATGGTGACACCTATGCCCAGATTGCCTTCAGTTTAATCTGATGCAGTAAAGGAAGGTGTTACTGAACTGATGCACAGAGATTTCTGCAGGTGCAGCCTGTGCAGGACTGAATTTCATACTGAACCCTGCAGTACAGCACTCAAGCATGCACCTGCAGCAAGGCAGAGAGGGAGAAGCACCTAAGCACCAGAGTGTATCTATCCCTGGGATCCTCAGGGCACAAAAGGGGGTCAAATGCTAGTGATTCCAGCTTGTTCTGCTGTACCACACTCTGTGGATAGCCTCTGGAGCCTCTCAGAGTTTCTGAGTGTTGGCATAATTCCTTTACTTCAGCATACAGAAACAGCTCTCGTATAAGTTGAGAGTCTTTAACTGACACTTATGGGAAGCTCTTTTAGTAAATGTGTCTTAAATGCTTAAATCTATGGAGTATCTCTTGCTCAAAATATCTAGCTTGTCTCTGGAATTGTAGTATATGTCATATGATACACAATTTCTTCTCAGTTGAACAGTGACCATACATGCTCATGTTTTTGCCTACACAGTTACTCATACTCACCCAGAACCTGTATCAAGGAGTTCTTTAAACTTCATACCATTTGAAATACCTTGGAGCTGCTATTTGAATATTATTTACACATGGTGCTCATAAGTGCACTGTAACTTCTAGTGCAATCTAAGGTTATTAAAGCGGGGTGCCAGCCTTTTTCTTCCTTTCTCACTTCTGTTTATATTTCAGGTCTTTACCTGTCTGTGGGTTACTTTTGCATATCTTTTGTTGTTAAAAAAGAAAAGAAAAAGAGACAGGAGAACCACTACTCATAACAAAAGTCTAAGTTTGGAAGGGGAAAAGTGATCCTTTGTTCTCTATAATTTGACCAAGGGGAATAATTCCAGAGCAGAGATAACTTTTGTTTTCATTTAAGCACTGGATTAGCATTTTCTGTGTTTTGTTTCTTTATAAATGTTAATGTAGCAGACAGGTCTGGTCATCCATCATCCAGGAAAATGAGCAAATTTCAATAGTTTTAGGAAAGATTTACTGTCAGGATGTTCGCGGTCTGGAGCAGCTATTTAATGTTCTAACAAGCCTGTTCTAATAAAGCGAAAGGAGTACAGCCTACAGCTACATAAAAGGTGCAAGCAGAAACAGGAAATAGGTTCTTGAGCTAGAGAGTCATGTGTGCAACTGGATAGGAGATTAGATTAGGAATTAGATTTCAGACAATCCAAAGAACATTTATATAGAATAGCCTTTCTCATAGGGAATTTGTAAGCAAGAAATCTTAACTGAATTTGTTTCGAATACAGTGACTGAGGATTTTCCTTCTAGTCAAATGCTGATTCACTTACATCCTATTTCCAGGAATGCATTTTTTAGAAATTCTTCCTTTTTTGGGCCTTAATTCTGTAGGTGTAAAGCTTTTGAGATCCCTATTGCTCTTTAGATTAGTTTTCTTTAGCAAACTAAAATATTAAAGTATCTTTCCTGATATTTATCTGATAGGGAAATGTAAAAAAGAAAAAGAGGCAAGGTTTTCTTGCATTGTTTCAATTCCTATGTTTTATTTCCTCTGTGTGGCATCTTACAGATGTGTTAGCCTTTTAAATAGTGCTGTTTGTAAAAGCTTCATATCAATAGTTGGTATATTTTAATATATATTCATTGACCTACTGTGTTGTTCTTTGTAACAGGTGTAGAAGGAGATTATTTGTGATTTCCCTCTAATGAGACTTGCTTAACTGCTTATTGACTGCAATTTGCTGTATTTTGTGTTTTAAAACCGATGGGAATGAAAAATAAATGAGCACCTCTGGCATGAAGTTCTTTTGATTTGCTGTTAGACATTTTATTGATGGCAAATCCTATGGTAATCCACAGGTTGGTCAAGAGCAATATATAATGTATTTGTGGATGTAGTTCCATGACAGCATACTGTAATAATAAGTGCTGCAGGTATGGTTAATATTTTATATCAAGAGACTGTTACTGTCTCTTGCCTAACATTCTTGCTACGGTAACCCTGCACTGGAAGATGGAGGAGGGAGCAAGAGAGTGCTTCATTCATATTCATATTCATGTTGGAAATTCACAGAGATTTTTGTTTGTATACCTTTCCAATGGTTATGATTTAATTTAATAGAAAATGACACTCCTAAAGGATCTGGAGATCAAAATAATCTGTTTTATCAACTGAAGGAGCCAACGGTAGGTTTTATTATACTTCCCTTCTTCAGCTAAATGATTTGTCAGGTCATCTTCATTTTGCAGATTTTGAAGCCTGTATGAATAACTCAATGAGCTTTGAGGGAAAGCGTTTTGTTAAATACTTTAAAAAGTGAGTTATCCTACTGATTTGTGTAGCATATCAATTTGCGCCTGTGTGTATTAGCTCAGCTTACTTTCAGGCTCTGAAAATGGTTTACATTGAGCTAATTTGGGTATTTAGTACAGTTAATACAAGCTAACAGCAGAATCCTGGCAAGGTTTAGAAGACTTAAAGTTCATATAAGATCTCTTTAGAGAATGTTTCACATTCATCTACATCCATACCTGGTACATCTGGGTTATAGGAAAAACTTGGAACACCATTATGCCCTTTCTAATTCTGGTGATGTTTGTTCGTACTGTTCACTTTAACCAGGGTTAGTGTAACTTAATAGTCATGCTTATATTTTTCTTTCTTTGATATTTCCTCTTCTCTCTGACCCCCATGAGATCTGGTTGTTTCTAACAAGAAGCTTTGTGTAGGTATAGTATTTTTCAAAAATTCAATTTACTCAAGTATGAAACTTTAAATTTCATATAATTCCAAATTCACCACTATAAAATTTTCTGAACTCTCCTATAAGTAATTTGGAGCAATCTCAGTGGGATAAAAAAAATAATAAAAAGTCTTAAGTTCTAAATTACATATTTTTTTACTATTAACTGAGAAAAACCTAATAACAGTTCAGAATTCCTCTCATAGTGGAGCTGTACAATGGTTTATGTCAACTTACTCTTTCAGCAAATTACCTTAGAACTATACTTCTGTTTAATGCAGCCTGAGGATTATAAAATCCCCAGATGTCAACTCCTTGATTACAAAGAAGCAATTAGTAACAGAATCTAAATTTATATTCCTCAAGATGAAGAAATAAACCCCCTGACGCTTTGAACAACAAAAACCTCAACTGTGAAAAAGTAGTTTAATATCATTAGTTATAACAGACAGTGTTGCTGTCTTTTAAAATAAATAAAGCTGTGGGGTTTTTTTGTTAAAATACTTCTAAAAAGCGTGTTTTGACAACTTAATTAATGAAATTTAAAATGAAAATATTTTAAACTTTCTGCTGTTTTAAAAGGTAAAATGAAACATTTGAGATAATTTAGTGTGCGAATTGAGTAATTCTTGCAACTTAATTGTCAGCTTCCGTAGATACAAAGCTTAAGATTTGTGCATCAGAGCTTTCCTGTGAAAAATGCAGCTTCCTGAAATGAATTCAATTTATTATTACACAAAATGTCATTAAAGCTTTGAGTTTGGAATTAAATATGCTGCCATTATTAAGAAAACTAAACAAAACCTATACCTTTGACACTCCTGATATTAATCTTCCTTTTATCAAAAATATATAGGAAGTATTTATGAATTAATAGATGATATAAATGTGCTATGGAAATAAGCTGTTTTATGGAGATCTGTGCTCTTTTTGGTAAGATGCTGTTTAATACATTAAAACATATAAATAGGATTTAAACTTAAATAAGTCCTTCTTATTAGAGGATTACTCCTTTCTGAATCCCTTATGAACTTCAAATGAATTCCTTTAAAGTCTCCTTTATTCAGTGATATTCCTGACAAGATAATTTTGATTTGGCAAGCGCAGGTTTTCTTGAGTTTTGTTTCAAGTCCTAAGTGTGATAACTTATTTTAAGCACTTTTGGATTAGATGCAATGTCTTCAGTGCAATTTGCAGAAGAACCATATGTGAGAAATAACATTTGGAAATGCATTTCTAAAACTAAAGATGATAAAACTAGGAAATTATGATTTTAGAGTTTCTAAAGTGGAGAGGAAGAGGAGAAAAAAATATCAAAGACAGGGCAAAAATATCCTGGACATGATGCAAGACAAAACTAGAATAAACAAGTCAGTTCTTACTATGCATTTAACCATCATTCAGTTGAAATGTATAAGGCTTGTTTAAAAAGCATTCATTAGCTTAGCTGCCCATACTCTTTTATCAGAGGAGTTGTATGCAACAGCAAAGTGGGACTATGTATTCATGAATGTATAGAACCTTCAGTAATTCCAACAACTCCAACAGTCCTTTAAATTACATCAATAAATTAGTAATCTATGGCTGAATTAAGTAGCCTTCTAGAGAGTTTTTACTGGGGAAAAAATAGAATGGGGAATGGCTCAGGAACATCAACCTAGTCTTCAGATCAGCATCTGAAGTTTGTTTCTCTGCACTCTCTGGCAGCAGCGGCATCTTGGCCCTCAACAGCTGCCTTAGCATTACCATTGTAATTCAGAACACAAAGCACTTTTGCAAGGCGTCTCCCAGTCTTTTCTGCTTGCTGTTTTTCGGTTTGCATTAGGGAGTAGCCTTGAAGTATGCAGTTTTGGATGAAACTTAAGTTGAAGCTTCTGTTCCAGAGTGTACCTCATGCTTAGAGGAACATGAGGTATACCTCAGAGCATACCTCAATACCTCCTCTGCTGTTGCACCTTGTATCCAGAGGATCAGATTAGAGCTACTCTGAAGAAAAGCCTCACAAACATAAGGATATGTAATTGGCTGCAGCAAAGAGCTTTTTGACATGAACAAAGTTAGGGGATGGGGTTTTATTGAGTTTAGTGGAAATTTGTTTGATTAGACCTTAACATGATGTTTAATATTCGGAAGCATTGTGATCCCTTAAATCTTGATGACAACTTACTTAGATCAGTATATGTATTTTGGAAAATATAAATAGTAAGTTTTGCCCACTTTTTCCTGGAATAAAAAGGATTTTGGTGGGGGCTTAAGTTCTGTCATCATAATTCAATGGAAAATATGAATCCTAAAAATATGAATATCAAACATTTAAGAACAAGCCAAAATATGATGTAGGTTGAGTTTAATCAGAAAAAAAAACAAAAAGATTTTTATTTATTATCACTGTTACTAAAATAGAAAACAATATCTTACCCTGATGAGAAAGAAATCTGCAAGAGAGGACTGATGTTCACCTCATTTTGCTGTTGTTGTTACGGCTTAAGTTTACTAAGAAGAAGCTGTGTACAAGAACATATCTTTTTGGTTCACCGCTGCCCCTCTCCACTCTCACTTATATACCGGATGGTCTTAAAAGAAAAAACACCCAAACATCTACATGTAAACAGTTCATTTATAAGCTTACACCATCACAGCTATCATAATATTATTAACAATGTGCTTTTGTGTTGATGTGTGCTTGTCTCAGCTTTACATTTAACAGGAGTAGTGAATTCATTTCATGCTCGGAGGGTATCTTTTCTGTAAATAATATGCTCTTGGGATCATTGGGATCCGTCACCTAAGTATTTAATTTCCTGTTTTCTCTTTGCTGTTATACAGATACAGTATCTGTGTGGTTTGTTGAGGTCTCTTTTCAGTAGTTTATCCAGTTATTAGGGTAATAATTGAAGCATTCACATAGAGCTGTATATAGATTATGCATCTTGAAACTGTGGCCTTTTGGTAATGTAGCTATTTTTTGGTGGTGGTGATGGTAAATACTTAGTGAGCAACTTTCTGGATGTTTGATTTTCTACAACTTTTTATCTATTGTGTGGCATTTTAGTAGCTCCTTTTTGCAGATGATTACTTCATCTCAAGGTCCATCTGGACTGTAGTTAAAGTTGAGGTTGCAGCATGTAGACAAACCTGAGGTAGCATTGCTCTAAGTAGTCAGGTAAATTTATTTGTTCCTATTGAATACTGAAAGCGTGCGTCACTGCCGGTCTGTAATTTTGCCATCTCTGTTCTCTTTCTGGTGTCCAAGTCGCATCATAAAGGAGGCAACGTGTAAGATGTAAGCCTAAGGACAGACTCAAGGAGCACCCTTCAAAAGACTACCAGAATTCAGAGATTTAGGACTTTTTTTGTTTTCTAATTTTGAATTTTGGTGATGTGTCATCAGGTAGAACAGGAAATGTTGATACTTGCATCAGAAACAACCAATTTGTCTATAAATGAATTTTGAATGAAAATACATGTTTTCTTGCTACTACCTATCTACTCATATATTACAAAATTGAACAAAGTGGGCAATGCACTCCTAAAATGAGACCTTGCAGACTTTGTAACAACAATTTTTGGTCCGTCTTAGAATTTTGCCAGAAGAGAATGAGTTACAGAGGATGCTTTATTTAATAACTTTGAATACATGGGAATATACAAGTACACTTCTCTAAGATTCATAAAATGTCCCCAAACTGTAAAAAAGTACTTTTTTGGTAAGGTAATTGCACTATGGATGCTGGAGATGAAATGTTAAAGACAGACTGACAACAATTGAGTATTCTTTCATTTTACATTCTTGCAGGTTGAAAATTAATGTAGTTGAAACTAGAATAATCTAATTCTACATGCATTCAAAATCAATATAGTATTCAATGGAATGTAGGTTACATTAAAGAGGATATAATTCTTTAGGCATAAATGTAACTACTGTACAATACCATATGACAAGAAAATTCTCTTTTGGAAGTGACAAACATAATTGGAAGGTTTGTAATTGCTGCAGGTTGCTTATATGGGGCATAGCGTGAGTACATTTTTCAGTGCCTTCTATTAGTTCTGATTCTCTGTCACCACAGCCTACTTTCTTGCATCTCTTTGCAATATAGTTCTCTGTCACCACAGCCTACTTTCTTGCATCTCTTTGCAATATAATTCTCTGTCACCACAGCCTACTTTCTTGCATCTCTTTGCAATATACAGAATTAATCTGTCCACTCCAGGAAAGCATTGTATATTTCTGTTTTGTTGGTGGGGTTTTTATGTAACACACTGCAGACACCTGTGAAAATATAGCCTGTGAAAGTTCATAAAGAAATCTCAGTGAATAGTTACACCAAGAGTTTTATCAATCAGATCTCTAAGGATTTTCTTTTATTAAATGTAGAGAAAAATAATAGCTGGGATGCCTAATACTAATAATGAACTGAGGATAATGTGCTTTGAGTTTTATATTAGTGGAAACAGCTTTGATAGAATACTGTATTCGGAAACATGGTGTTTCATTCAAATATCCTCTTAAAAATGTTTATTTCTCATGTAAGTGTCTCTTAACTTAGTATGTAGAAAAAACAGTCATCATAGAGTATTTTTCTTACCATCAATATTCTCATTTCATTGCATGGTATCAAGCATGTGATTGTTGCATAATGCTTTTAATTCAGCAAATAGAAACAAAAAATCATATGCACTCATAATCTACAAGAAAGAGAAATTCATAGATGGGCTTATCCTCTTGGAAAACAGCAGAAGAGGTCTGTCACAAGTCATTTTCAGTTAACATATATTTTCTCTTGCTGTTAGAAGATGAATATAGGTTAATCTCTTGCTATTCACCTGTACTCAAGGTATCAGGCAAAATTGCTTAAGCTGCTGTCACAGTGAATATTGACAAGTTGAAATAGTGTAATGATAGAAAAGATAACTTCAAAAGGAGAATTTTTAAATCCTGAAAACTACAGGCAGTTCACCACTACTGGTAGTCTGTAGCTTGTCCAGAACACTTTTTTGCTTGACTTTTGGTAAGAAAACCATTTCTTTATGATTGTTCTTGGCAATTCCCTAATTTTATGAAAAGGTTTCTTCACCAAAGGTAGCTT
The DNA here is from genome assembly GCF_028554395.1 of Pezoporus wallicus. Taxonomy (NCBI): domain Eukaryota; kingdom Metazoa; phylum Chordata; class Aves; order Psittaciformes; family Psittacidae; genus Pezoporus; species Pezoporus wallicus. Next base: position 363,691 of record NW_026638360.1, on the reverse strand, counting down.
AAAAATAAAAATAAATATAAAATTACATATTGTCATCATTGCATCAGATTTCTAAACCAAATATAATTAGAAGTGAATTTGATGTGTCGCTTAAGACCATTGAGGATTTCCTGCTTAAAAATACCATCTTTGCCAACCTTCAACCCTTTTGGATTGATGCATGTCATATTTCTGCTCTATGTATTATGGAAATACTTTAGTTGAAAAGGCTCAAATACACTTTCTTACAAGGGCAAGCCAGCATGCCATTTTTGACATGATAAAAGTTTTTGAGGTGTTTGAAATATTTCAATTTAATCTTAATCAAGTTCTCAAAATATAGAAAAGCTACAATTAAACATGCCACACATCTTCAGTTTAGTACTACTGAACAAAACAATTGGGGTGTAATATTCAGTAACACCATTACAGATGATGGTATTTTTCAGAGAACCCCTTTTGCACTTACATACTAAAGAGAAATCTGGCCAGTGTGACAGGGTGGCTGCAGTCTGTGTTTAATGGCTAATTTGCTGAATTTGAAGGATGATACTGAATAAAAGAGGGCTTGCTAGAAGGGAATGCAAAGTTGGGACCAAAGAAAGAAGAGGTCCATGAAGGCACTTCATACAGTTGGTACTGGCAGTGTTTGTACAATGGTGCACAGGACCTTGCAGCAAAAGAATCAAAGGTTTTATTGCTGGTGTAACTTGTAATTCAAAGCAATTTGGGGTCAGTTGGATTTCTAATGTTGAAGTCAGGTTTGCACTTAGAAGGAAAAACAATGAGTAGAATAGGAACAAGAACAGCAATGTTTATATAGTGGAAGATGTAGTTATTCTGCATTGTGAATTGAAATTTTGCCCCGTCTAAAAAGCAAAATGCAGTGGTGACAGGGTTAGCAGATGCAAGCAGGTTGGACAACAGATTTAAAGTAGTATAGTGTTTTTTGGCATGTGGAATTCTGGTCATTTTAGGCAGATTAGACAGCAAGAAGAAACCATACAAATGCATGTGGGGCAGTGACAAAATCACAGGGTAAAGTGGAGCTGGCAGAGCATAGACCATATGCCAACATTTGTTCCTTTTAAAAGGTAATACCACAGCACTTTCCCACTCACTGCGAGTATTAGATTCCTGTTCTTTGCATGTCACAGGACTGCAGTGGGACTCAAGAATGCACAAACACGTCTTCAAGCCTTCATTAAAATTTCATTTGGACAGCAGAGCCCCCTATGTCAAAAATGAGATGGCAGGAAATGGCTAAATAATTGCAGTTGGGGAAGGGAATGTGATACAGATACATCTTTAATGAAGAGAACAGAATGCAGTCATGCTCAAAAGGCATTTCCAGATACACAAAAAGCTAACAAGAAAAGTGGCAGCCACAATATGCTGCAGAACACAAGATGCCAGGTATGTATATTGGTAAATACAGTTAGAGAGATTAGAGACATCTGTGCATGCAGACTAAAAACCTTTTGACTATTTCTTTATGTAGCATGGTGTTTGTGGTGGTTGCTGGTTTTGACCAGTGGAAGTGGATAAGGAAAGGGCAGGACCAAACAGCTACAGCTCCATCAAGACCAAGTTATATACATGTGGGACTCTTCTGTTTTCCTTTTTTAAGAGCATTTGGGCAATTGTTTCCTAGCTTTGCTCCACAGAGTGCATCTTGAGGTCTGTGAGCTGCTCCTATAACTGATGAAGTATGTGTTGATCTTGGGATAGTGGTTCTTCCTGCCAGATTGTAACACAGTCCTGTTCACTCATAAAAGTCTGCAGAAAGACATCTAGTAAACTCAGAGGAGAAAAATACTTCCAGTACGCAGAAAGTATTTCAGCGCTGGTTGATTAGTTTTTCATTCAATGTCTATATTTCCCCTCCAGTACTATTTTTTTTCTATGGTATAAATTGAATTTTTAGATAAAAGTTTCTGGACACCCAGACTTGAGCTGGTCTGACAAGATCGGAAAGGACAGACTCAAACAGCAATATTCCACAGCTGAATAAAATCTCTAGTGGTTGACAGCAGTAAGCAAACGTTTGAAAACACAGTTATCAATTAAGTGTTTACTACAAACTAAATTTGTTTTGATACCCTCCTTCAGTTTGTCACTAAAATGTGAGGCTGTTTTACCTATTGAAATAACTGGAAACCTCAATCAAAATTGGAAAAAATTCCTGAAAACAAACTTATTAGAAATCAGTTTGAAAATCCAAAAAATACAAGCTTTTGGTGTTTATGCAGCTCTGTAAGCAAGCCTCTAACTTATCTAGCTATCTAGCTCAGCAGGAGTCCTCAGCTGGTGCAAACTGATGTAGTCCACTGAAAGAAGAAGCCAGCAGTACTGGCTGCAGTCTCTCCACTGCCCTGCCCCTGTGCACCATTTCCATCCTGAATGCAGAAGGGAAGGCTCCATGATCCAGCCTACAGTGTCAATTCCCTGATTGTCCCTATCCCAGGACCTGTGGGAGGGAAGCACTGTTTCCTCTTTGCCTATGTGCTCAGTCTTCCTTTTCAGGAAAAAAAGATATCTGGGAGAGTAGTGTTAGGGGGCAAGCCATGGCTGGGCTGTGTTTATGGAGCAGGACTATAAGGAAGGAGCAATGCTGCACTCTGCCAACAGTAGAATTCACCAGAATTAATGTGCTAGATGATCTGGCATGTCTAGATGACTTAACCCAAGTGTACAGAAACTCTCCCTTCATTCCATGCCCTTTTTATAGTTCTTTCCTTATAACAAAATAAAGTTACATGCGAGCCATAGAATAATGATTTAGAAGGTCAGGTAGGTCCATGAGCATGTGTCAGTCCTAAGAAAGCAGGCAGTGATATGAAGAACTTCCAAGAACTGTAGTGCTAGCAGGTGAACATGTTGATGCCAGCCTATGTTTTGGGGTCTCTCCAATTCTTTAAGTTGAAAGTAGGATTCCTTTGCAGCAGGAGTTTTAACAGGTTTGACACAAAAGTCTGTTATTCTCTCTCACAGTTGTCAGAATAGGCATATTACTTGGGCAGCTGAAATGGTCTCCATAGCAGCCTACTATTGCATTAAGTTGGTAGAGAACCTAATTTGCTTCTTCCTTTATGCCATTTCCTAGTTATAAAGACAGGAGATATTTTTGAATCCATAATACTTCTATCTGCAGCATAAAATCACTGATGCTGTTTTAAATTTATAATATTTCTGCACAGTAGTGGTGCTGCATAGGTAGATCCTTGAAATTATTATAAGAGATTCCAGAATTAAGTCAATAAGGAATATATATACATATAAAGTAGGAAATTATTTTTTTAGCACTTTATTTGAAAATGGATTATTCATTAAAATTTGGACCAGGTTCACTTTTACTGTCTTCAACATGAGTTAAGTTTTTCCTGGATGGAGAAACAAACACTATGTCAGGAGCATTATTCTTTAGGTTAGCAATTTGAGTTATGCAAATTCTGAAAGAGAAGTATGAATGCCCTCACTTCTCATCATAATAGGTAAAGAAAGTTAAACCCAATCCCAGCCATTAATAAGATTTTCAGGCAAATGATGTTACATGTCGAATGATTTACAACCTTCATTTTTTAATATTTATATTTGATTTCATATTTTAAATATTTTATAAGATCACACTTAAAAGTGAAATCAAAAGGTGATTAAAAAAAGGAGGGGAAAAGTGAAGAAATAAGTCAGTGGAACCTTTTACTCTTAAATGACACTTAAAAAGGGTAGATTGTCTATAATTTCTGCTGTACACTGCAAAAATGTAAAGCAGATATATTCATTGGGTGGCAAAAATGTTTGCACTATAGTAGTAATTTCTGTATATTATTTCTTTGTACTAAAGATAGCTTTATACTAGAGTTTAGTGTGGGTGATTTGGAAATACAGAACTTTTAATCATTAATAATGCAAGAAAGCCAGTTGTATCCTGGGCTGCATCAAAAGGAGCATGACCAGCAGGTGGAGGGAGGTGATCCTGCCCCTCTACTCTGCTGTCATGAGACCTCACTTGGAGTATCGTGTGTAGTTCTAGTGTCCTCAACATAAAAAGGACATGGAACTGTTGGAACAAGTCCAGAGGAGGCCACGAGGATGATCAGGGGACTGGAGCACCTCCTGTATGAAGACAGGCTGAGAAAGTTGAGGCTGTTCAGCCTGGAGAAGAGAAGGCTGCGTGAAAGCCTCATAGCAGCCTTCCAGTATCTGAAGAAGGCTACAGGGATGCTGGGGAGGCACTCTTCTTTAGGGACTGTAGCTATATATGACAAAGGGTCATGGGTTCAAACTGAAACAGGGGTAGCTCAGGTTAGATACAAGGAGGAAGTTCTTTACTGTGAAGGGTGGTGAGGCACTGGAATGGGTTGCCCAAGGAAGTTGTGAATGCTCCATCCATGACAGTGTTCAAGGCCAGGTTTGATGGAGTCTTGGATGACATGGTTTAGTGTGAGGTGTCCCTGCCCATGGCAGGGGAGTTAGAACTGGATGATCTTAAGGTCCTTTGCAACCCTAACTATTCTATGATTCTGTAATGATTTCTCAAATAAAATTCGTGACATAATGCTACAGAACTGTATTGGGCTTTCTAGGTTTCTTTAAAGAGAGAAAAAAAAAATGACAACTAGAGCACTAGAAACACCTTTCTAGTTGTCAAAGACAGTTTGCTTTCATAACTTCTTCAATGTAGATGGCTATTTGAAAAGTACCTCTGCAATTTAGGATGAATATTCTCAAACCTGCTGATCTATATTTGATTTTGTGCAGCAGATGATGTTCTACAGAAAAGGTTGGAGTGTGGATTGGCATTTATGAAGGAGAAAAAGAATGGGCTTGATATTCAGGAAAAAAGCTTAGCTGAACCTAAGCTATGCAGGCTGAGGGGCAATGTTCAATTTATGACCTATTTTTAGGAACAATATATCACTTTCTGTAACAGTGACAGATACACACACATATATATATTTTTACAGGAAGGAAACAAATACTCTAATTTTTCTCTGTATTGTAGCAGTTTAAGGGACAAAGCACAGTAACAACTTCCTTTCATCTTGGAAAGTTGCAGGTTTTTGTCAGAAGTCCCCTCATAGATTGTAGAAAAAGGCTTAGCGGGAGTAGTGCAGTACATACCATTGCAGCAAAGGGACTGTCGCAATATATATTGTGAATGTATATTATTCTTGAAACTGTCAGTCTGATGTGTGCGCAAATACCTTGATGATATAGAGTAGGGGGGTGCAGCCGGCAGAATGCATTCTTCAGGCTGCTGCATGGGAATATTAACAATAGGTTATATAGTGTTATAGAAGAGGAAGACTAGAACCTTCATTGATTAACTCATTATGAGACTGGTTGAACTGACGTGTCATGTGTCTTCTTTACCACTTGTACAATTCAATCTTCTCAGCAATTGAATGTTTTTAAAATGTTACAAAAAGGCATGGTTACAAACTCGCTAAGAAATAATTGGTAAAAGGAATTTACCACAGTTTCATTCAAGAAAGGAGAGAAAGGGTGGAGATGAAAAGTTCATTTAGTGCAGTCACAAGCTGTAGAGTTGTTTTTCACACCAATTGTAATTTGGAAACAAAATATCTGAGCCATTGTAAAAATTATTTTGAAAATCAAGTAGGTCAGTAACTTACCAGTTAATTAAGCCAGAACCAGCTTCCATGCAGCCCAGTGGGGGTAAGGAGAGGGACAAAAACCTCCAAAATCAATAAACAACTAATTTTGCATACTTAGAAAAGAGACTTGGTTATTTTCTTAAAGGAAGAAACCAGATTTTAAAAAGCCACAAAACAATACTAGCCATGTTGAAGTTCATATGGAGAGGTTTTTTTGCCTCTGAGTTTTTGCAACCAGGTATATTCCTTAGAAACAAGGTTTGTTATAAATATTTCACCTTTCAAATGAAACAAAATCGCGATAAGAATATCCTGTGAAATTTCTTTCTGTTCACCATATTGCCCATGTTTCAATAGTGCTCTCTTTCTATGACTTGCATAGATCTTACCAAAATGGCTTTTGTTCTCAAAATACTTGTCAAGGTAGCTTGGTTAGCTAAAGTGTAATGGGCCAATTCTTTTTCTGATATCCTAGTAGCTTTATAACAATGTGTTGTAAGAGAGTACCAAAACCCAGTGAATGTCTTAAACCCCTTGTTGCTGAATTTCTTTGTGTGTTTTTAAAGGTACCAAGATAAATTAGATGAAAATACTTTTTGATCAACTGAGTTATGCTACCCCAACTGGTCCTGTAGCATGGTGAGTGTTAAGGAATGCTAAACATATAATTCACTTAATCCTTTCCAATTCATTTAGTCTTAAACCTGCTCAGGTCTGAAGGTTATGCAGATGACAAGGATAAGGTTATGCAGATATACTTTTGTCTCCAAGAAACCTGGAGGCTGCCTAAAATAGCAATTCTCTTTGACCTTGCTTCTGTAAGATAACTAGGTTCATTGTATTTTTCTAGCTAATGGATACTTGCTGTCTTTGTGAGTGTAAATGCATATATAAAACCAACAGCTGGAGCCAAATAGTGATTATTTCTTAAACTGAGTAACAAAGGAAACATTTCTAGAATTTCTGCAATCCTAACAATAGAAATCTATATAGTTTCATATCTACAGGGGAATCTATTCTGTCGCAACTAAACACCTTTGAGTGGGTGATGAGTAACATAAACTTATGTTGGCATGTAAAAATTAAGGTTCTAACCCAACATGCCATAGGTAAGGAAGTACATGTCTTATACCTGGTCATATCCATGCCATTAGTGACCAGATCCGAAGCTCATGAAATGAAATGTAATGATGAAATAAAATGCTATAAAATCAGAACAGAGTGACTTCCAAAATAAGCCTTTGTAAAACCTCCTTTTTCTGTATGCATTTCTGTCACATGCCTTTGAATGGGTGCCCAACCATTTTTAGGGACTCTTAATCTGTCAGTAAATATTGTTCATGATAATGCTTCCTTAATTCAAAACAGAAACATTATGAAGCCAATCTGTTATAGTGAGAAGTTCTTGAGATGCTCAGGTGGAATATCATAGAATTGCAAAGTAATATAATACCAAAGTCAAAAGTAAGTTTATTGCTACCATCTATGTCATCAAAGTTTTATTGCACCTTATAACATACCAACTTGTGCCATACTAGAAGAAGATTCAATGTAGTAACTGTAAATCTACAAATTTCACAACTTGTACAACCTTCACAACCTGTAGAACATATACAGGTATCATTAAATTTTTGCTCCTAAAACAATTCAGCTAAAGCCCATAGATGGGACTTGTTGGGTAACAGCAAGTACAACAAAATCTTATATCTTTTAAGAGAGCAGTGCTGGAAACAAGTATGTGTGTGTGTGTGTGGGGGGGTTCTTATGTAAAAAGCACAATACAGGTATCTATTATTCTATTTCTATTCTATTTAATTAGAGCAAGTATGTATGCCATGGATATATTGAATTTTGGGTGGAATTACATTTCAGATACATTGCTTACTCTACAGTCCTTGCCAGTACAGTGAAACAAAATAGATAATGCAAACACAACAGTGGGAAACAGTGATGCATTTTTCTAGAATAAGCAAGATCATAGGTGCTGTGATAGATGTTGCCCTGTGGTCACGCAGGGTTAAAGGTTGTTAATAGACAACTTCTTATAGTCTGCTTTTAAAGATCAACATGTTTAAATTGTATTAGTTGAAAGAGAAGAAATATATCCCAAATCAAATGAAATTCCACGGGGAAAGTTCTGTTTGCTTCCTTAGGTCTGGTGTTTTTGTTCATGTGTCAGCTGCAAAATCAGCCTTTCATTTTAAAAAGGCACTGTGAATCTGATACATGTCTATAGCTAATGCCTATGGCAGTGTGTTAGAATAAGAAACAGATGATTCATACATTGGAATTATTATTTTTTATTATTATTGTCTGGTTTCTTTTATAAGGCTTAATTAGCAGCAGCCTGGGCAACCATTACCTTTTCTTTATTCATTGTCTTGAATCAGCATAGCTGATTCCAAATGAACACATTATGAAGGAACAGAGATTAAAGTTTCTACACATTTGGAGCATTAAAGCAAGTGACCCCCCACATCATCTGAGGTCACTTATCAGAAAGAAAGTAGCATATGAAATGAAGTCCAGGCATTTTGGAGGGCCTCTGTTTACAGAAGAATCATAGGAAAAGCATCTTCTCCATTCGCTATTTTACATTCTTGATGTATGGCTTATGAAAGTCTGATGTCAATGCTCTTCTTATATGCCTCAAAGACAGTGAGGAGAAACAGTATGACTCTGTAGTTATTCAGGTGTTGATAAATATCAGGTTATGGTTTATATTTTTATAAGGTAGGAGTTCCTCTTTTGGCTTTTACTTCTTCAGAATACTTTAATAATCATAGATTTATCAAAGCTACTATGTAAATATTTAAATAAATATACCTTCCTCCAAATTTTTTCTTTGCGACAAGTTATGCTTTAAAATTTACATAGCTTTAAAAAAGGAATTCAGCTAAACTGCCTGACAGGGAGCAAAATATGGAAACTTCAAAGTACTGAAAGATAAAAATGCTGGTAATGATGACTATTTAAGTGGAATGAAGATATCAGAAGCTGGAGATGTCACTGACCATTTAAAACAGAGAAGATTGGTAGAATCATGTCAGACCACAAAGCTACAAACAGGAGGCTAGAATTGCTAGGCTCTAGCAAACACTGATAGTGATCAAGATGATAGTAGCTAGGACCAAGTACTTCACAAGAACCAAAATGCTGACACAAGAAAAAAGGCTGAAAAGGCTCAAATTCAGTATTAATTTTTACAGCTTGAGGAATGCAGGCTGGTAACAGAAGTGGCGAGGGTCTGAAAGAGCACCTGGGTCATCAGAAAAGATGGATGGATTGTTTGTTATAAGAGGTTAATGGAGGATGTCTGTAGCTGTGGATGGATGATTTTTGTCAAGCATCTCTTTTTGTCTTCAGGCAGCCCTTCAGGTACCCTGACTTACTTTATTTCTGAATCCCTGAAATAATCTGGTTCTGGTTTAGAAAATTTTCTGAGAATCTGTTCATGTCTTTCACAGTCAGGAGAACTTCATCTCACAGGGTCTTTGTAAAAGTGGCCAATTCCAAATAATGTGTTTGAAATAAATAATAAAGATTTTTCAGCACTGCAGTTTCAATATGATTCAAACTCTTTCAGATGAGCAAATTAGAGGAGGGAACAAGTTCAAATCTGTATATTCATCATAACTTTAATACTTTGGTTAGGAAAGGAATTAGCCATTAGACATCTATTTAAGTATTTTGTGTGCATGTGCATGATGTTCAAGCTATTAAGACTGTGTGAAAACACAAAGAAAATAAATACATTTTTTATATGATGAGAGGGATTAATCCATACCCTTCATCAGTTTAGGACCTATTATATATAGAAATGGAAGTGTTCTATTCAGCTTGGGTTCAGTTGCTCATAATTCTTTTAAGACACTAATTAAATGTCTTATATCCAGCAAGTAATAGAGCCTGCTGCCTCTGACAAATGGAGCCTTGGCCAAAATCTGTCGTTCTTTTAAAATGTCTGAAGAATAGGAACACTACAATACATTGTATAGAAACCTTAAATCTAGTTTCAGGGAGAAGAGAAAAAAAAGAAAACATTCTTTGATGAAGTTATGAAAGAAAAGATCTATTGCAGGATGAAAGTCTGACCTTCTGAATCCTACTTTGCAGAGTCTGTGACGTGAGGAAGGTAAATTTCTTGGCAAAGAGCATTAATTCTGTTTTAAACAACATGTTTAAACAGAAGTTTTGTGACCCTTACAGAACTTCAGGAAGATGCCCTGTTAAAAAGCAAACTAGTTTCTAAGGAAGGGTTTGATTCCTCCTTTCCTTTAGAAACCTCAGGATCGAAATATGGTAGCCCATTGTGCAGAAATCCCTTCATGTGTACTGTGGAATTGCAGCTAATTGCATTCCAGTTGTGCGATTAACAATTTGGAATGAAAAGCATCAGCAACTTGCTGTCAAAATGTGAGCTGGAGTTCATAATCCAGAGAAACGCTTGCATATTTAGACATTGTTTTGTACTGTTTCAGTCTCCAGTTAATTAACACTGGTTGTTGAGCCTCTGTACCTGTGATACCTTTCAGAAGACAAATGTTGCTTTCTGTCTCAAGTTCTGATGGACTTTATAGGATAAAACAGGGCCTGTGATGCATTGAGGAATGCCTCTCAAAATACTTAATTTTGCACCATTTACTAGAGCTACAAAAGAAGTAGGAATGGTAGATAATACATGTTCCCAAATCTGTTGAGTGCTTGAAACTAGTGTTCATTTCAGCTATTAATCTATTATCCCTAGCTTTTTGCTTGGAAAGTACTATGCGAGCTTTTAAGGTCATACAGGAAAGTATAAAATGTACAACTTAAACCTAAACCATTAATCTGTAATGTGTAATCATTTTCTTATTTGTTTCCCATGCCATTTATCAAAGCTGATGTGAATGGTGAATCAGGACTGTAATAGGATCAAGCAAATGCCTGTCCCATCCAGCTGTATGTCATTTTGTTACTTGGATGTTATCCAAACAACAAAAAACAAGGTATAAGAAGTGAAAGGCTTTAAATCACATACAGGCATACCTGCCTTATACGAATACCAGCTTTTAGCTATCATTCTCCTTCCTTGCTCTTCATCAAGAGATACTTTTGTGTGCTGTTTTGTGAACTGGAAGAGCTTATATCACTCAAGTAACTTTATGTATTGGGTTTGTGAGGCAAGGTTTTGGTAGTGGGGGGCCACAGGGGTGGCTTCTGTGAGAGGCTGTTAGAAGCTTCCCCCATGACCAACAGAAGCAATGCCAGTTGGCTTCAACACAGACCCTTTGCTGGCAAAAGCCAAGCCCATCAGCCACAGCCATAATGTCACTGAAGGAGAGGAGGTAGAGAATTTGGGGTTGAAGTTGAGCCTGGGAAAAAGGGAGGTGTGGGGAAAGGTGTTTTTAAGATTTGTTTTTATTTCTCATTATGTTGCTCTGATTTGGTTGCTAATAAAGTAACCCTATTTGCCCAAGGCGAATTTATTTTGCCCATGACAGTAATTGGTGAATGATCTCTCCCTGTCCTAATCTTGACCCATGAGCCTTTGTTATATTTTCTCTACCCTGTCCAGCTGAGGAGGGGGTGTGATAGACCAGCTTTAGTAGGTATCTGATGTCCAGCCAGGGTCAATCCTTCTGTACAGCACAAAGAAGGAAAACATGTTTCTCAGAAATACAGCATGATTCCTTTCATGATCTAAAGGAATGGAAGTTTGAAGAGTCCAAAAACCTGCTCTGAACCCTACTGTTTTTCCCTACCATTATAGCTCATAAAAGAAAGTGAACCAGAGAATTTAGGAATAGATGCTGAGGTGTATCAGATAGCGATGAATATGCTGGCAATGTGCAATGTCAGTACAAAAGTAAATTAATTTTGTTTCATTTTAAAGAGAATTTTATTGAAGTTTATGAAATTCCCTATAGCAGCTACTTGCCTGTGGGTTTGAAAAATAATGAGATTAAAACCGAGAAACACAACCAGAAATGTCTGTAGGGAGGTGTTGTGTATTATACACAGCTCTATAATTGTGGTCTTGATTTGGTCAGAATTACTTCAGATATTCACAGGCTGTACCAGTGAAATAAACCCCCAAAATCCATAGGACTACCCATCAAGGAAGTCAGTACATAGTGGATAAATTCACCTTTCTACAGGTGGCTATTTTTCTATGTAACATATCTGTTACACTTAAATCATGCTCTGAATATGTGATTATCATTTAAGTCATTCATGTTTGTGCTTTGCTTCATTGTGTTCAAAGAACAAGTTTGGAAATGTTTGCATTTTACTACGACAGTGGCCCAGCTCAGAAGGGTTCAGGTATATCTTGAGTAGTCTTTCTTAATATGCAGGCATATTGGTATGCACCTTGCCTGGCTTGGCCACTGGAATAATGAAATCAGTGTTCTTTCATGTTTATTCCACATCTGTGTAGGGGGTTGCAGCCTTGTTGAGATGAACTGAAACAGGAACAGAGCTCTTTCTCTCACTGGCTCAATATCAGAAACAAAAGGAATTACTGGGTAATTTGCGATGGATCCAATTTTTATAAGGTCTTTGGAATTTCCTGCTTAATATAATAATCTGCAATATTTAGAAGTCCAACTTTTTGTTCTAATTTATGCTAATTTTAGATCATTGTGACTTCTTTGAAGCCAGATGCATCTTATCTAGAGGAAAAAGAATTGAGGAATCAGGTTTTGAGTCCTTCCTGCCCCATTCTAGCAATACACTATTTCTGTGCAAGAAGTGCTGCTACCCTATTCACCCTTGCCTTCAAAAAAACGCCTCCAAGCAGCAGATGCTAAAGGAGGAAGGAGGCCTATTCTATCTTTTTATATCCAAGAACTTGAAGTCTAATTGGCACTACTTAAATGTTAATATTGTTAATAATAGGCAATTTCTTTTTCCATTTTTTTCTCTTTTTTTTTTTTCCTCAGGAAAAAATGAAGTTAAATGAGAAAAAAATATATTAATAGAACATTACTACTACACAGGGAAAGTCATGAACCCACAGCAGTGAGGCAGAAGTTTCAGCAACCATTTTTTGCAAAAGCATAAATATTTTCTCTTCTATTTTCTCTACAAAGCTTGTTGGTTAGTGTGTTCAGAGTTGTAAAACGTACAGTAGAAATTATCTATCTGGTATCTTTGATGTGGCATGAACATTCTCACACTGTTGTTGTGGGAAAGTTTGGGGCTTTTTTTTTTGCATAAAATGGCTGGTAACAGTTTAAGTCCTCATAGTCACAGCTTCTGAGTGTATTTTTGCAAGTTTATTGTCACTTAAAACCACTCTCTCACACAGAAATGCTGCTCAAGTATTCTTCCCCAAACAGATAATGACTTCTTGAAGATTTTCCTGGGAGTCCTGAGATGATGTGATTTTGCACTTCAGCATCCTCTATCATAATCTCCTACTTCAAAATGCTGTCACAGTGTACACCAACTGGAAGAAAGACATGCTGATGTCAGAAGCAGTTTTGTGTCTAAAAACAAAAGCAGGTCCAACCCCCAGCCCCTAAACCCTCAGCGGGCAGAACAGCCCTTGGACATCACTCAGGCTATTCTTTTTTGTGTCAAGATAAGAGTGTGTGCGCTTGTCACACATTACAGTCGCATTGTCAAGCATGGCCACATCTAAAAATCAGATCTGCTGGCCTTTTGAGGCATAGTAAACTACCAAAGGAAGATATTTGTACCTGGATCCTGCCTTTCACACCACTACAAACACTTCTCTGTTGTTATTTCCAGCTTTCTGCTTTGTACCCCTTATGTCTCACCTGGCTCCCATCCAAACTCTTTTGTTTGCTTGTTTCTCAACTTCATTCCTTGCAGCCATCAGAATTGGCTGCTTGCATGGCAGGCTGCCAAGGTATTTATAGGAGGACTCTGGTGTACTTGCTCCCACTTAGTGTTGCTCTCAACAATGTTTCTGTAGCACGATCCTCTTCTTACCATAGCTCTAGTCAAGAGAAACACTCATGGGTTTATATTTCCTTAGCTAGGATGCACAAACAACTCAATAATAGCCCCTCCACTGCTCACAGTCAATCTATTAGCGAACAAACACCTGAGTAAATGTATATGTGGCATTTAACTTCTTCTCTGAAAGTGCGGACTTGAGCCTTCTTTGTCATGGAGTGGATGAGAGGCTATATGTTAAAAGACAAATATAATTGTGCAAAAAATGTTTTGCAGATATGGTACTTAAAAAGCTTTCAATTGTGTGATGAATATTTTTATTGTGATTCTCTGTTTTCCATCTGGTTTTACCTGCCAGGGTAACTCTGGTTCTTTGGGAGTTTGAAAAAAAACTCTGGATAATTTCATATGTAATTAAGGTTTTAAAATCAGCCTGAAAGAGAAATATCATGTCCAATTCTGCCCAGTTACTTCTTCATAAACTCCTAGTGCCTTAGGCCTGGAATGGACCTCACTGTGTAAAGCCAATGAATTTGCTGATGAATTGTGGAAGGAAAATGACAGCTTCAATTAATCTGAACTGAAAGTGTCTGTCAAAAACAGTTGCTTTCAACAGATTTCTGTATTATACGGTATTCTTTTTTTAAAGAAGTATAAGAAATGTCGATTTGATTGACTTTTTAAGGGGAAAATATTTACTTGCATGTATGTTTGGAGTGTGTGTATAGGAACATACACCTGTAACCACAGGGCTTTGAAAGTGCTATAAAGATAAGTAAAATAGCTTACTCTTAAACAGAATGTATCCAATTAAAGAAACAATAAGTTTAGAAGTTAGATTTGAATGTTGTTTTAAATCATGTTCACTCAGTACTGGCATATCTATGCACATACATATTTCAATGGTCATTTTGTCAGTGAGAAATTGAATAGTTTAAAAATTACCAGTTTATGAGAGCACAGATTATTTTTGAACTGCTTATTTATATATAAATAGTGAACCAGCTTCACTGTTAGACTAGAACTGTGTAAACAGGGTAAATAAACTATTTAAATTATTTTCTTTTACTCTTAATGAGTTATATAGGAGCAGAAAATTTTTATTATTTTAAACATTTTGCAATATAACTTTAAAAGCAACTTTGCTATTAAGTTCTTGGCTTCCAGGTGGTTTACTAAGAATACAGGCAGTTTACCAAGAGTACTGGATTTATCTGTTCAAAAAAAAGAATAACCTGAGTGTTAGCTTTCATTGCAAACTAACATTTTTGTGATGTGATCAATCTCTTCAAAACAGAATATTGGGTCTCAAGTGAAACCCTTGAATGTTGTGAGCTCAAAATTCTCTTACAGCACACATTCTCTGGTATATACTTACCATGAAATGTTTTCACTAAGTTGCTTTGAGGGGCACCTGTAGAGAGTAAATTGGTGTTTCAGTGAGTCACACTAAGGCATCTATTGGACTCATAGCATTAGAAATCTTAAATATAAATATTTCTGGGGAACTACTCCAGATATTGCAGGTGCTCCCAGCTTCCTAACTGAAGTGCCAGTACAATACTAGATACACTTGAGAGTAGCAACCTGGATATATTGGAAATGGTACGTATATTCCTCATGTTAAAGACAAATGATGAGTCTTAAGAGAATGGGTTTGCAGCACTGTGATCACTGTTGACAATACACTAATCAAAGACTTGGAGTATTCATTCCTCTTATGAGTGAACTTTCTTGAAATCTTTGTATTTTTCTTTTAATTCATTTTTCATGAAATGTGAAGTTCTAATGTCCCGGTGCTCTTATGTTAAAGATTGTAAAAACCCAGGTATTGAAGGGACCTTGTATATTTGTAACATGTTTTTGTGTATGCTCCTTTGGAACATGGGCTCAAAGAACAAACTTACTTGGGGTATGTTTCTTTTATCAACCCTTTCTTTAAAACTGTTAAGTACTTGTCATAGAGTAGTGTTAAGGGAGACGATTTGGTTAAGGAAAATTACATAAATGAGGTATTCCTGCTGTGGCCACTTTGTCACTACTCTGAATTGCCAAGTATGGATGCAGTGCTTTTACTGTAATACCTCCTGCTCCACAGCCTCTGTTGTGAGGAATTTTTTATAGTACTTTTTATAGGCATTTAGATAAAAGCTTGTCACCACCCCTTCTTCTATTTGCAAGGAATGCTTGATGAACTGCTTGCTAGAAGCAATATTGCTAACTACCCCATCCAACTAAAGACAGTACAAGGTCAATGACTAATTCTTTGGTGGTGTTCTTCACATCATTGACCCTATATTGCATAGGCAGAAAGACATTTTTGTATTAATTATAAAAGTACTATGTAGCTTTGCACTTTGGAGAATGAGACCAAGTATTTTCTGTAAAGTGAAATATAAATTTGTGTATATGTATTAGACAATACAATAATATGTCCTTCAGTTTTTACATTGGGAATGTTATATTTTCTGCAAACTGAAAAGCTTCTTGAGTGAAGTTAATACTTTGTTATATCATTCTATTTCTTAGGTCAGAGATGATAATGTGGCCATGACTCTGCCTGTCATAACTGGCATTGCTGCCATACTTTTATTAATAGTAAGCACTTCTCTCTTTTTCCTACCTTACTCTCTTGTCTTCCCAACAATATCTACTGCATGCTGGGTGGCTATATGCCTTCAATAATTTATTTAGTCTATTCACTGTTTCTTATTAAAATTTAAAGCAACTCTGTTGTAAAGTGGTTTGTGTATGCCTACTTTCGCTATACAGTCAGTCTCAAGTAGAAAAAGACAATTGATTGACTCTCATATTGTGGTGCTTCTACAGCATTGTAAGATTCTAATGGTACTGGTAAGCAGCAAGCTGAATGAATGCATTGGTTTCAGATATAAGATGAATGAAACACCAACTCTGACTGAGATCCAAGTTTGTTTCAGTAGAACTCAGGTAAATATTTTCCCTCTTTGTACCTCTCTTCTTTTTAAAATTTCTAAAAAAAAAAAACAGCAAAACATTCCTCCTCCTCAGAATAAACCTTGACAAAGAAAGTCTTAGAATCAAGAAGAAATGTATCAATTTCTTTTGTCATCCTGACCGGTGCCATGCAGTTGCAATAGTAGAAGCAGTTTGGGTATCATTATACTGACTATCTTGAGTACTGACAACTGTTGAATGACAGCAAAAAAGAGTTTTTTACAAATGTCAACTCATCCAAGAAAGCAGAAAAGTATATGAGGAAGTTAATGTGCACTGGCATGGATGATGCTATAAATCACTGGTCATTTTGTTTAATTCAAAATACTATTAGGGAAAAAGGAACACTCCATGTATGTGAAACCCAGAATTAATTTTTCATCCAGTTAATATTTCAACAGTTTAATAGTCCAAATCAGTCCAGTTATAAGGCTGGGGGCTGACCTACTAGACAGCAGTTCAACTGAGAAAGACATGGGAGTATTGGTGGATGATCAGTTGACTATGCACCCACCTCTTCCATCTTGTCAGTCAGTGTGGCAGAGAAAACACAAGCGAAGAAAAAGCAGTCTGTATTCCCTAGGTAGTCAGCAGGGATCATGGTGTGTACTGGTGACCTGGAAAGCCACACATTTTGTGACTGGCATTAAAATGCCACCCTTCTGTCTGGGTCTTCCTGCTACCCCCTGTAGGGAAGCCGGAACACTTGGATACAGCACGGTGTGCACCTTGCCAGTACCATCTTTCTAGCCTATTGTTCTTGATGGGAGTAGAACTCAAATCAGCTACAAGGCGGTGATTCAAGTTCTGAAAGTTTGATCTCAGCACAGTACTTGATTCCCACTGCCTAAAAGCTAAAATAATAACATTTTTCTTTCATTGCCACTCCAAATAAAACATGTCAGTCCTACTGATGGGCTCCTTGACACTTCTTCCTGCAGCAGGCTTGGCCCACATGGGTCAGTTTTCTGCCTTTCTCTAAGTGTTGATCTGAGTGCTTAGATACAAGCTTTTATCCTCTTTATTCCAGAAATGAAGACATTTAACTTCAAAACCATGAGTACAGTGAGCACTCATCTGCCTTCTGCGAGGTCTCAACTGCTTTATGGAGGGGAATAATTTAAACTACCAATGTATTAATTAACTAATTTTTTATAATTGCAGTCATCTGTCTAAAAGATCAAGGAACTTGGCGGCAATCAATTTAATGCATTCTTAAATAGAGAACTATTTTCTATCCCTGTTCTTCCGTTATATGGATCACAGCCAATGTGCTACACAAAATCCATCCTTTTAAGGGTTGTTAATGACAAAAGCAAAGTGATCCTAAAAGATGAAATGGTTGGTGTGGTTTTCATTGATTTCAGCAAAACATTCTATCTGGAATTTCATTTGCTTTTCATTCAGTTGTGGAAAAGATCTCATTCTGGATTTTTTAGGTCAGGCTGAAAAATGCAAAATGTTGTGTATCTGTTGATATGCAACAAAGGAAAAAAAAAACTGTCGGAGGGAAAAACCATGTAATCTTGCACTGGAATCTCTATTTCTTTATTATTTCATCAAGAATGATTTTCTACGAACATAAGAATTTGTTACTCTTGGTAAAATTTCTAACATGACATTAAGAAGACTTTATCAGTTGCTAACCACATTTTTAAACAGTTCACAGACTACTAATCCTAAATCTTTTCTATACAGAAGGGTCTGTTTCTTTTCAGAGAGCTCTGTGAGCCCATGGAGTCTTTATTTATCAGATACAAGTCCAGTGACTGGCACCTTGGAGTTCAGTAACATCTCCTAGAGAGTGGTAGAATCCTTAAGACGGAGATGAGTTCTCCCTAAAACAGAGATGTTTGAAAAGAAGGGAGGATGGACGGAGAAGACCAGCAAGCAATCTTGAAATATGTATGCATCTATATCATGTTTCTGAGCACTTTCGTTTGTACCACAAAATGCAGGAAGCATATTATAATTACATTATTTGTTGTCAACTAAATTTTCTGGCTTTGCTAGGTTAGCTAATAATTTCTGGGTTTGTGTGCCACCAATGAATTGTACCTTGGCAGTACAGACATGGGCTGAAATAAAGGAGTCTGGTTAAAGAAATTTTTTTGAGGGCATAAAAACCTCTTTTAATATCATATGTGTAAGTATAGCTAAGCAGAAGTGCTATGAAAGGTGGGTGGCGGGCACTTCATTCAGTGGATATGGCAATAGGAGTATGAATGAGGCCTCCTTGATCACCAGAGCTCAAGGAGGTGGGAACCAGCTGAGTGGTTGAACAGTTGCTAACTAGGACTTTTTCATGCACAGATAAAACCCAATGATTTCTAAAACATAAGGATCACTGTATATTTTCTTTCTCATTCTCCTTTTTTTTCCTTCTTTTCCTTCATTTGATGCTGTGCTGTTGTGTAAGCTATTTCAATTCACTTTTTAAGTAGGAATTTTAGCTCATTAGTCTTAGTTTTTCCATCTCTTTTAGTGGTGCCTAAAATTTGAACCCATATTGCTGCCAGTCAGATCTTGGAAGTATGGATACAGCTAGTATCTTAACATATATGTACTTGCAACTTCAATAAACAAGCTCTCACATCATGAAAACTCCTCAAGTTCTTGAGCTGTTTTCTCTAAGCAACTTGATACAGTTAAAACAGCTCAGGGCTGAACTTGCATATTGCTCAAAATTCACAAGTATGCTTAAAGCTCAAAAGCTGCTGTCAGATAGCTTCTGAAAAATCAAACAATCTCTCTTGTGTAGGGAGAGTTTCCAAGTGAAGTTAATGCCTTCGCTGGGAGGAATATGTCCTCCAATACCAGCCTTCATGCCATCCAGGTTATTGCCATATCCTTCAGCTTTAGTTTGCCCATGAAACAGTTTGTGGGGGACAGCAGCCCAGTTTCACAGTTGCCTGGAGATAGGAGGGAGCTTTTTGGATTCTATTGCGATAGTATAAAGTAAATATCTGTTGTAGCAGAACACAAACTTGAGCAGAGGCTTCAAACACTTTGAGAAGCCGCAATTTTTAGGGTTATGGGGGATTCTTTTATTATTTATTTATTTATATGTATTTATTTCTCAAGCACCGCTTTTTGAATATTTTTTTTTCACAGACTCTTATTCTATAACATTTCTGAGACAGCATTTGAGTAAAATGTAATGACATAGAAAATGACAGTCTGAATGTTATAGGTGAATCCCATACAATGCCAGTCATGTAAGGGGTTCAAAACCAGATAACCTATAGCTGCTGCTGCTTGGAATAGACTAATTATGTTTAATGGCATAGCAAGGGTCAGAATCTTCCTCTGACAACCCTTACAAGTACATGAGAAATGACTAGGGGAAAACAGTATTCTCTAAGATGCTGTGTTGCCAGAAGATTTTTAGCAGGTGAGAAAGGTGGCTTGTCAAGGGTTGTTGAGGGGAAAATAGAAACAATTCTTCATTATATTTATATTTCCATCAGAGTGTTCAGTTTGTGATGTATATTTGGAAATTGGCTAGCTTTAAGGGTCAAGAAATTGATATCAGTATTTGTAAAAGGGATGGAATCAGTCCATTTAAATATTATTTCCTGAGCAGCTGTTCTTATTTTTCCTACATCATACTCATAGAGGAAATCTATACTGACATTAAAGTTGCTTTTCATGCATTAGTATTCATGTCACTGGGGAGGGAGGTTCTTGTTTACAAAGTAGGACCTTTCTCAGAACTAGTCTTTTGATACCATTTTTGCTTTTTAAGTCTTGTCTCTATAAACAGTAAAGGGTACAAGATGTAAGGAAAGGTACTGAAGGGCTGTATAAAACCATGGAAATCTGGGATTGTAGCCAGTGGGCTGCTGTGCTGGAAGCCTGTAAGTAAATGCCCACCATCCTGCAGGAAGGGTTGAAGAGGCATTAGGTAGCACTTTGGTCAAGGTCATAGAATCATAGACTGGTTTGGGTTGGAAAGGGACCTTAAAATCATCTAGTTCCAACCCCCTGCCATGGGCAGGGACACCTCACACTAGACCAGGTTGTTCAAAGCCCCATCCAATCTGGCCTTGAACGCTCCCAGGAATGGGACATCATTTAGTTCTGCTCTTTCTCTTTACTTTCCAAATTCTTTTTGATCAATGTAAAATATGCAGAAAGACGTGGGAAATGGGTTCATGAAATTGGTCCTTTTGTGTGGTTAAGGGAAATGTAGTTGTAGCTACTCTTTTTCTGGCAAATATTTTGTAGCACAGTAAATATTAATTTCTTTTTTTGAATAGGTATGCCTAAGTGAAAATGTGTGATAAATTTGATTTGACTTTTTCATTTTTCTAAAGCAATATTTATATACAAAGCTGTTAATGATAATAATATCCAGCTATTTTTCTCATGTAGAAGATAATAATTTTGAAATTATAATCACACAAATGTAGAATTATGCTTGTATTAAACAACTGAAACCTTCCTTTGGCCAAAATAAGGAATTCAGCTTTGATTACACAGTGCTCTTTTAATGAAGAAAGTATGCATCATCTTTCTTAGTATTGACTTTCATGATTTTTCTTTTCATCTGAAAGACTTTTGTATGGAAATTAGATTTCACTTTCTAGTTGAACAATAAAAGTGTTCTACAATCACTCGCTAAGGTTTTAACTGAAATCACTTTGATTATTTTTGCATCCTAAATGTTATTTTCCCTTCCAAGCATCCCAGCAAACAGTGTTACTGGAAGGAATATTTCCAAATGAAGCAGGTAACAAATGTTTGCAAAAATTTTGTTTCAACTTTTCCTGCAGCCAGTAATCACTCAAGAATATGATTAATCAGTGAGCACATGTTCTGCAAGAGTAAACATCAAATGCAGAGATCCAATCTATCATATTCATATGTCACTCATATTCATATGTCAATTAGTTCTAGTGATCTTCTTGTATCCAAACTACTACATAACTCCTGCTCTGCCACCTGGCATCCATGACACATCCCTCATTGGTGTCATTATGTTGTCACCATGAGGTTAGTGAATGAAATTAACAAGTGCAACCTCATAATGTAAAAGTTTCCTAGACGTTAGACTGAGAGAGGTCTGCAAGGGATACTGTGTTCATACAACTTGAAGAAACTAGCACTTTTGCAAGCAAGTAAATTCCTCATCTAAGCACTCCCAGTGAGTTCAGCACATGAGAATAAGGTCCATGAACAGAGATGCTTCCTTCTGGCTGATCAATATTAGACTCTGAAATCTCTATCCTAGGTAAATATTTTTTGTAGACTATATGTTTGGTTTTGTTTGTTTTTTTTTTCTGCATTCTTGTTTGTGTAGCACTATCAGTTTGAATGTGTTTGGTTGCATTAAATCTGTTGCTCCCCATCAGCGTACAACAAAATAATAATTACATCAAAGCTCTTCCTTTAAAAATAAACTAAGTCATACAGGGAAAACAGGAAAGTATGCATTATTTTGTCTGCTGTCATGAAATATTGTCATCCTTCCAAGTTAGTGATGTAAAAAATAGGCATTCGTCATGTTCTTTTCCATTGAAATTGAACTTCAGATTGCTCTACTGCAAAGGGAAACCCAATCACAGTAGTAGTATAAAATGGAAATCAAAAGGTGTGTTATGAAATAGGATGAAACAAAAATAAAAGGGGGGTAAATAATGGTATTTGGGAAATATAAATTATATTCTTACTGTTTGTTTTTAACGTTTGCTATCTACAAGTACTGTGCTCTTTGAATTATTGCAGGAGAACGATAAGGGAAGAAAATATTTCAGGTGAGCATGTGTTAGATTTCTATTTTGGAATGAGCAGCTGTGATGATCCATCATACCAATTTTTTGCAAGCTATTTCTTATGTAATGACATAAACAGGATATATTTCTAAAAAAAAGAAAAGATTCTACCAGTTGGTGAATAACTGTAAGTTTGCTTATGTTTGGAATTAGACAAATACATTCTTCATTTTAAAAGAGTTTCTCAAAGTAAATGGAGTTTTTGTACATGGAGTCAGTTTACTATCTTTCTATGTTTCCTCCTGTGTGAGTTGAGATGTGTTGGTTTGTTGGGGATTTTGATGGCTGTTTAGGACTACATTTTATCATCAAAAGTCATTGCTATGGTTATTTTTAATTCAGGTTTTATGCTTCAGAAGTGTGTTCAGCTTCATCTAAGGAAAGTTTTTTACTGCTTAACTCTAACTGATAAGAAAAGATACTACATGTACAGAAGAGAAGGATGGATTCCCCCAGCTTAACATTATGAAAAATCATTGTAATTTAAAAATCAAAGTTAGGAGATAGAATGAGATTAAATAGAAAGCTCAAATAGAACATTAAAGAGAACTCTATCTAAATAATGGTATGATTTTAAAATGTAGTCAGGTAGTTAGTAATCTGTGAGAATATAGTGTAAAAATTCAAAAGGAAGAGACCTACTGAACCAAAAAAAATTGCAATTATTTAAAGTAATTAGCAAAAGATGGGAGAAAACAAAATTATTTTATCATCGAGATATAATGCAAAAGATTTTTGTGTGTTCTTTGTTAAATAGGTTAATTGATCTCTATCCCAATATTAAAATTGCAACCAATTTTTCTAAGTAATCTTCTGAGGCTTGGCCATGTAGTTCTGATGCAGCCAGCACAACAGCAGCTGTTGGGTTCTCAGCTATGTTTTAAGTTAGCAAACACCTATTTCCTAAGGTGTTTCAGAACACTTGAAATACAAATGTCCTACCTTGTTCTGTATGCTAAAGCCAAGGGGAAGGTGGTCTTTTACTTGAAATTATGTGATTTCATTCTCAGTTTCTAATTTGTGCCATTAAGAAAGAAAACTTGCATTATGCCATGGAAAAAAAAAATATAGAAATTGCTGTATCCAACTTCTGGAACATATTACTTAGGGGCAAAGTTGATACAGTTGATAGCATAGTACCCAAACTGCTTTGCAAGTTAGGCTAATAGTAAGAATTCTGGCCTCTCCATTTTCCATGACTAAGAAACAGTTAACCATCTCTCACGTAAAGATGAATTAGTTCTTTCACCAACTGGGCTTTTACTTGTCTTTCTTGTTCACTGAGTGTTTCTTTGTTGGGCACAAGACCACAAGGGAATTCAGATACCCTGGCATCTGCCCACCTGAGAATTTGTTAAAGCATATATGCTCTGTGATCATGTAATAGCATTGCATAGCCTTAGTAGCCACGGCTTGAATGCAGTAAACCCAGAGGATTTTCAGAACAGCTTGAATTCAAGCTTCCTGCTTTGCCTACAAAGCATGCCGGCACTTCAGATCACTTGCAGAGAAAACCTCTAACAACTTGTCTGCTGACATCAACCACGTCTCCCTAAAGCACAGACTGATATACAGCAGCAGACTTGGGCTGACAGTGCATGTGCATAGAGTGTCTGCACTACAGGAAGACATGCTCTTGGCATGTGCACTTGGAGCTAACAAGAGATTGGCTTCATCTCCTGCTGTGGTCCCAAACTCAGCCAAAGCCTGTACCTGCTCACCTCCATGCAACCTGATGTCAGGTGATCTAAATTCAAATGTAAAATATTGTTTAGACATAGACCCTGACTTTGAAGCTTCTTATTCTCTACTAAACTTTACAGCTTTTTGATTAACAGCCCCCCTCTAAAATGACTAAAAAATCCCCTAAAATGCTATTGGTTTTTTTTTTTGAAAGAAACCAGTTTATAGTTTTTTAAGGTTATGATAGACCCCTTACACAGTGGTGAGAGAGGAAACACTCTTATGCCTAAATTTTGCACCATTAAACAGTCTCTAAGGCAGCTCATTCAAATATGAAGCAATAGATCATGTCTTCTTCTTATATGATAAAAGGCTCAGAAGCCGTCATCCAAGAGGAAGGGTTGTAGGAGCATAACATACTACCCAGAAACCAGATCTGCTGGGAATGTAGTGAAGCTTCTCTGCTCCCATTTCCAAAAATTTGGACTTGACCTGTGCTTCTTGTTTTACCAAGCTGTGCTTTGAAGGGCCAGCACAGGGTTTGGGAGACAGGACTCAATTGCTTTCCCTGCTGGAGTTCAGTTTACATCTCCCAAAGTAACTATAAGCTAACCTGGGTCAAGGATGCTCTTGTTTATTCCTGCTGTAGCTGTTTCAATTTTCATAGAGTTCTTAACCTTTCAGTGAACCAGTGGCTTAGAGCAAGAGTATAAATAGGTGAAGGAATAAGAATTAAGATAATACTGTTACCTTATTCTGTGGACCTTACTTGAGAAATGGGTATTGGTCCAAGAAATGAGTGTGACTATTTAATTTCCCCTCCAAAAGGCCATTTTCTATAATTCCTAAGTTAGAAGATAGGTAGATATAACCTACTTGATAGAGATGTCCTAGCTGAAGTAAGAAAGGGAGCTGAATAAATTACATAATCTGACCAAATTTGTGTCTATTGGACTAAGAAGTAGATTCCAGTTTAGTATTTAAACTGTAGATCAAAAGAAAGAAAAATGTGCCAGGTGAACCAGACCCTGAAATATTTTATCATAAAGTAAGTTCCACTTGTAAACGTAGAAGCGGATGACTTTTTCCTTCTCAATTAACTAGTTATTTTCCTGAAGCTAAGATATTAGCAACGCACTAACATCAAAGGTTGCAGTTGTTGCTGTCATGAAATGGGTTCCTAACTTTTTATTGAATATTCCACTTAGATGCCATATATTTTGCAAGTCAATTGTCTGTAGACCTAGGACCTAAGTACTTATCCTTGTGAGAGGTATCTCAGAATGGTACAGATAGTTTACTCTTGTGTTGTGTTCTTCCTCAGACCCACTGAAACTGCTAAAGGATCATTTGGAGGTTGAACTTTGTACCTTTTATCATGCAAATTGTCTAAGTCTCAATTCTGTGTGCAGTTCTGATGCTGAGCTGTAGGAAAACCTTCTTCCAAAGTCAAGTGAAAGGGCTACCACCAGCCCAAGGGTTTTGTGTGAATGAACATTTAATGACTGAATCCAATAGGATTATTCCTATAAAAAAGGACAGCAGGATCTGAACCTTGAATACTGTATAGTGAGGACTCAATGTTTCGTATTCTGTGAAATGCTGTTCATATCTATTGTCCTGTGGGGAAAAACAATTCTAAAATCGCCTGACCCTCTTTTGAACTATCTGTATGTTTTGAACATTTTAAGTATTCCACAACTTATCTATTGTTCTGTTTCCTGAATTCCTCCCATTTTATCATAATTTTAAATCAGAAACTTCATTTGTTTGTTTTTAATTCTTACCAGTAGTTGTGTAAAGTGACCACAAACACTGCCTTAATTGTACAGGGAAATGGTTTGTATGACTACAGTATTAAATGGTCCTTTCCTGGAAAGAGATGTTATGTTCCTAATCTCCTATGCCAATTGGATTTTTGAAATTGCTATAGTTTTTAGTGTCTCAGCTATCATAGTTCTTTCTTGCATGGTTTTTAGAGGTCATGGAAAACAGAGTACATGCAGTAACATTTAATGACAAAATAGAATTATAGATTTGCTTTTTTCTTTGAATTACTGCTGCTTACTGTGAGTATGTGGTCCTACCAATCCCAGTTCTTCATTATACCATAGATTATTTCTTTTTATTAACTTTTTGTTAATTTTATTTTTTTTTTTATTTTATTTTTATGTATATGTCTTGTCAATAGCTTTTTTCTTGGTTCTTTACTTCTCACTAGTTTACTTTTTCCCCATCTGCAATGTCTTTACTTTATTTGTTCTCATTTGCCCCTAAACAATCAGAATATTTTTACAAGCTGCGTATTTAAAATCCCTCAATGACATATAATGTTTTCATTAGTTGTGTATTCACTTTCCTGATAAAGAAATAAATACAATCATAACAAATCAAATAAGTGACTTACAGTGTATAGATATTTGTTTTCTCTTTGACTAGTTACAAAGAAATAGCTCGTTTTAAAAAAACAGTGTAACTCTGAACTACTGCAATATTGCCAAGCTAAAGGTGCCACAGGTTACTGAATTCTGTAGTAAAGGTTGTCATTCACCTTTCATTATTATTCCTAGTTGGCATCTGTGGAGAAGTTCTTTAAGAAAGTTTGTTTTGATCTAAATTGTCCATTTCATACTCCATTTCAATAATGCATGCATAATCTTTGCAAGAAAAGTTAAATGAAAGTCCTCTTATGTTTTTTGAGCAACTGGAGGATTATTTCTTTTAAATTTAACTCCACAAATCAACATTATAAAACATTTTCTTTCATTCTAATGAGTGCTTTCTGTGGTTTCAAGACAGAAATGTCAAGTTTTGGAGTATAGTCAGTCTTTCTGAGTGGTCATAAGGGTGCTTATGGCTAATTCTCTTTTCTCAGCTTTTTGTTTCCTCTTTGTTGCTTTCTTTGCAATAAGAAGGTCTCTTCTTGTCTCCCCGTTGATAGCTCCCCACCTTTTGCTGTTCACACCTTGATTTAAATACATACCGACTTTGTACAGCTGTAAAGAAAAGGAAAGATATGATCTCCACCATCCTCCTGCTCCGTATGTTTTAATTGTAGAGGTTTAATTTCTTGGAAGCTGTAATTTTTTTTTTTATTTTTTTATTTTTTTGTGTCATCAGTTCTAGCCTTTAAGTCCACAAATTCATGATTTCTTAGAGGAAGTGAACGGTATTCCTTCTACACTGCTCCTGCAGAGGAATAAACTGCAACACATGGAAAGCAAGAAATACAGATGCTCATCACATATGGGTGCTTACTCTTAAGATTGTTCTTAAGAGTAAAGAAAGGAAATCTTTGCTCCCACTCTGCAAGAAAAGAGGGTCAACAAACCCATTCATAATGGAGCAGGATTAAGGCAAAGTTTTGCACTTCATGAGTGTAAGGCAATAGAATTACTTTCAAATGGCACAAAGGAGATTCATTTAGCTTATGTGGGGTAACTTAGATTTGGCAGACAACAGAAATCAAAGATCAAAGATAAGTAAAGGAAAAGGATATAAAAAAAAAAAAAGAGAACAACCCAAAACCATGGAAATGAGCTACTGTGACTATACATCAGGGCGTGATGTATGAGAGACCATAGAAGGAGGTAAAAGTGATGCCAGTGCTATTTAGTTTTCTAGCCTGCCTTTTGATTTAAAAAGTAATCCACTCTCAGTTAAGCACCAATTTTTTTTTCTGAAGGAGGTCTGCCATTTATCAGCTTTTTCACTCATGTTATTTGCAGTTTTTTTCCTTCAATGGGAATCTGAAAAATGTGAATATTTGTGAGGAGGGGGTGGGGTGGGTGTGTCATAGGTAACAGTTCATTTATTCTAACAAGGCCAGGATTTGGAAACCTAAATTTCAAAAGAAATCTGAAAATATTATTAGATTGACATTATTTCTTGGTATTTCCTTCCTTTTACCTCCCTCTTCACTTCATATCACTGCTGCAGCATTTTATGACTTTCTCCTAACAAATGATTAAGACAGGTAACGCTGAACTTCCCAAACTAGCTGCTTGACTGTCAAGTGTCTGTCTCCATTGACAGAGCACACAAGCAAGCACATGCTATAGAATTGGCATCCAAATAACCATACAAGCTGTCCCTATTGACAATTGCTCTTGCCTCAGCATATGTATTGTCTTAGATTATCCCATCTGCAGCTGCTTCAGCTCTGATGCCACGTCATCGTTTTACTTGCTCCAATAGTTCCTCTTCAACAACTGAACTACATCCTTCATGAACTGCATCTCAATGTCTGTGCCGGAACAAGCTCTTCAGATGCTTATGGTTCCTCCTCTAATGACATTATTTAAACAATATTTTCGAGGGATGCCAGACCACTCTTGCATATGATCATGATTATTTTTTTAAAGCTCACTGCACTTAAAACTACAAGATAATGATGCCCTTCAATACAGGATGATAGGGAGTTCAAAGAAATTAAATTCTTCTCATGAACCTTTAAAAATGGCTTGCATCAGTGTGTTTTAAAGCACTGTCTGTGAATTTGGGAGCCAGGAAAACACTCAGGATTTAGATAGATAGTAATAACAGTGGTAAAACCTGTAACGAAACTGCAATAAAATCTTAACAGAATAGAGTATTCCAGCTTCCAGATCAACTGCTACACTTGCAATTTATGTGGAAATCAGTTTCTCTTTTGATTCAGATTCCTTTGTAAAACTCATCACTTCTGTATGCTGCTAGAGCCTAGTACATGGAGCAAAGGCTTACACAGGATAACTGGGTGCCTTGTGACTGTCTACAAAATCGTGAGCTGGAACTGCTCTGCCAGTCTGCTTTATGGCCATGTGGTTTTCCATGGGTGAGATTCTTCTTGCAGTTAGAGATATTTTAATATTTCTAGAATTTACTTCTTTAGCTAACTGTACATGTTGTTATAGGCTATATTCAACAAAAGATTTGCTCACTCAGTTCAAAATGTCATAAAGATTTGCTATATCCAAAGCTGGGCTGCAGCGAGGTTTTCCAACTGTTAAGCAAGCATTTGACTCTGCTCCATGGTGCATTTTAAATGTTAAGATTCCCCAGTGAACAAACCAAAGTTTTCCTCATCTCCTTTTTTTCAAAGGTATTCTCAAGACACACTTTAATGAATCTGCAGTGTACAACATGATTTATTTATTCTTTTACATAATCTGTGCAAATGTGTGCACAATCCGATCATTTCTTCCTCTGCAATGCTGATCTCAGATGGGGAATACCTTCTTCACAGGGTATGTTCTCACTGCCAAGCCATTTTGAGCGTTCCTATTACAAGGGCTGTAGTTTCTTGTGGAACTGAGACATGCTGGTTATGATGCTGGACTGAAAACACATCCTGACTTCCATCTTACTTGAATACAAAATAGATGTATTTACTGAAAATGCTAGGAAAAATATTTAAGAGCATTGCCTCTGAAATTCCTCTTAGAAAGCTTTTTGCATTCTGTTCAATGGATTATTTTATGATAGGGTCTATCCTCTGAAAAAAAGTGTTTAAATGGTCACTTGGTTTAAAAAACATCACAGGGTAAATGTGTTGCATCTTAAGTATGGTGATTAATGTGTCTTAGGGTCCTTATTGTCTTTCATATTTGGCTTTGCAACTTTCTTTATCTAAAATAGCAATTTTCTAAAATCTAGGAGTGGCAGCAGGAGGGAGCAGAATTGTTCTATACTTGATTTTCCCATTTTTATCCTTTAGCTATGTGTAAAAAAAAAGCCAGTTGTTCAAAGATAGGATTAGCACTTGATTCCAGACAGAATCTTTTCTTTTAATTTAAAATAGGAGTTTGGAGATGTACTTCAGTTCTTCTGGAATCTAAGGTGGATTCCCAGCAATGAGCAACCCTCTGTAGTTCAAAGTAGACAAAATGCATAAACGTGGATATTTCAGAGACCTTCTGAACTGAGGTTTTTTTTTTCTTCTCTGCATGAATGCTAAAGTTCATATTAATTTTATATGATCCTGCCCTTCCCTCTTGTTTTCTCTCAGTCCCTGGTTTGTTCCAAGTACCAGCTGTCTGTTCCCTTTCACCTAAATTGCAGGTGGATCTTGTTTTATTGTACTAAAACAATCTGTGATGATACGTGATGCTCTGAGATGGAGAGTGTGCATTTCCGTTTTCATTTCCCAGTGTGCTCTATTTACAGTACAGTGTAGCAGTGGAAATTGTCATTGCCCCCTTACCTGGAAGTCTCTTAAAAGTGATGTTACTTCTTAAAAGTGTTATCCTTTTTCGGGGATATTTAAATCTGCCAACAAACTGAAGTGCCATTGTCACAACTTCTCAGCTATTCAAATACAGTGTCCTTAAAGAACTTCGTGAAAATGGCAAGGGTATGTAAAAGAACAGATTACCAGGTGCTCTGTGTGGGAGGCAAACATCTGTTCAGGCAGAAAATGTAAACTTAGAAATCTGGGTTGACTGACTTAGACTTTTGCAGCAAACTCATCAGTATTTCCTTTTAAGATCAATATCTTGTCATGGCATGTGTTCACTGCAAGCTGATGTAAACATATTCATCTCCTGGCAGCACAGTACAAGCATATAAACAAAACGTGTTTGAATCATATAATGGTTTGGGTTGGAAGGGACCTTAAAGATCATCCAGCTCCACCCCTACTGCCATGAGCAGGGACACCTCTCACTAGACCAGGTTGCTCCAAGCCCCATCCAACCTGACCTTGAGCACTGCCAGGGATGGGACACCCACAGTCTCTCAGGACAGCCTGTTCTAGTGCCTCACCACCCTCATAGTGAAGAATTTATTTCTAGTATCTAATCTAAGTCTTTCCTCTTTCAGCTTAAATCTATTCTCATCCTGTCACTACAGGACCCTGTAAGAAGTCCTTCTCCAGATTTCTTGTAGGCCCCCTTTAGGCACTGGAGCTGCTCTAAGGTCTCTCCTGTGTCTTCTCTTCTTCTGGCTGAACAAGCCCAACTGTCTCAGCCTGCCGTCACAGGCTCCAGCCCTCTGATCATCTTTGTGGCCTCTTCTGGACTCACTTGTGCAGGTTTGATCCATGCTGTTTCATTCTTGATCAAAATACCACGGGTTTACATTTTTATTATTATTATTGTGTTTTATTTCTTGGAATAAAAAAAAAAAAGGCAGTTTGTACTTTTTTTCCACTCTGTGTTGCCACTCCAATCCCAAAACAGCAAGGTCCTCATACTTAAATACCTGACTGCATGCTGAGTAGTCCTGCTGGCTTCAGTATAAGTAAGTCTTGATTAAAGCTATGTATACTTGTTTGTATCTAGGATTAGATTTAACCTATTAACTATCTGACCTTCTTTATAAAAGAGCATGCTTTATGAGTTTTTCACCAATATTCATTTATAGATTTTGTTTCCTTTCTAAGGTATGTATTAAGGTAGTTAACATTGATCTGTGTGAGTGGTTTCTATATGTGTAAGTGATGGTTCTCAAAGGTCAGCTTCTTTGAGTGTGGCAGCAAAACCTTTGCATAAAATAACTGTATGTAATTCAATAAAACAGGTGTTAGAGTAGAATGAATCCCTAGAAACCATTCCTATTTTGTGCAGAGGATTTGCTTCTTGGAGGAATGTCAAGGGAGGTGTTGTGGTTTAAACTCAGTCAGCCACTCAGCCTCTCTCTCACACCCCCAGAAGACCAATTTAGATGTCCTAACTTAATGTGTGAACTCACAAAGCCCAACCTAATATACCTAC
Organism: Pezoporus wallicus; assembly: GCF_028554395.1. NCBI lineage: Eukaryota > Metazoa > Chordata > Aves > Psittaciformes > Psittacidae > Pezoporus > Pezoporus wallicus. The sequence goes on along the minus strand of NW_026638360.1, from coordinate 332,050 downwards.
CTATTTGTTTGGATCAAAGTTTATAAGCTAACAGAGAATAAGTAGAGCTGGCAGGGGGATCAGATTTTCCATGTTATTGGAAATTTCTTGAAAATGAAAATGTGATGGTATCTTGAAATTAAAGGAAAAAAATCCAAATCCATCCTCTTTAGCTCATTGAAGCTTGATTTTTTTGTTTGTTTTGTTTTATGTGTATTCTTAAAAATTCTTGGTAATGGATCAACATTTCTAAAAATGACATCATCTCTATTTCAGCATGATGAAAATGCTGTGGGATTTCTTTAAATCAGTGCATTTATCTGAAAATTTCAATTCAGCAATACAACATTTTATAGGGGATATATATATATTCTAGGAAAAAAAAATTAAGAGTTGAAAGGATTGAAAGTAAATTCATAGTAAGCTTTTATGCGGGGTGTGAGAGAGCTGGAAAAAAACAATGTAGCAGCCTGCTATGCCTTAGGAGGCAGAAAGGGAAATAGTGAAGAAACAATTTCCATGTTTTATGCATTCCCAGTACTTATCTGCCATAAATCACATCAGAGCATTTGTTTGTTTTTTTTTTTTCCACACCACAGGAACATTTATTTATTTATTCATTCTTTTTTTTTTTTTTTTTCCTTTCTCCACAATTCTGTTTGGACCACTGGTCCAATCTCTTAATCTGTGTTTGCACTGTCAATTATAGCAGCATCTGAATATGCATTTGAGCTTTTTTTGCCAGACCTGGTGTCTGTCAGCAGAATGGAGAAATTGGAAATACTAGGACCTGCCTATGTAATGGGACACTAATATGACAATAACAGAACTCTCAGTGATGTGAATTTATGTATAATCTTGCAGGAAACTCCCCATCTTCTAACTCCACCCTCTTTTGAAGGTGCTCTCCATGGCTGAATTATTCTCTAAATCTCTACAGTCTCTAAAATTGAGAATGGTCTAATGAAGAAGGCATAAAAATGGGGCAATTTTCTTTCTAATTCATCTTTTCTGGTTCCCTAAAAGCCCTATCCATTCTTCATTTCACAGGCAAATTGGATCCACAGAAAGGGTCTAATTATCTGAGTCATCATTTCTGACCTTACCCTGAAGAGTTCTGTAATGCAAACACTAAAATAAGTAGAAGTGGGACTATCTGAATGACTGTGGAAACACCAAGGAGGAATAGCAGAAGAAGGGATGTAGGAACAGCACAGCTGGACAACATCTGCATTAGCAGGTTTTCAAGATAGGGGCACATTTCCATGCAGCTTCTCAGCACCTCTTAGATTAGTAAGAGGACAGCTTGCTCAAAAGACTCAAGCCATCAGGAGGCAGTGATAAGAAGGTGACACATAACTGAAGCTTTATGACACCCAGATAAGAGATGAAACATTAAGGAGATGATAGTGACTCGTGCAGGTGTGATATGCTAGACAGGCTAAACTCCTTAATCATCATGAGCTCTGAAAGTATGAAAGTCATATACATATAACCAGCACACAGTTGGCAACCTCAAAACAATCCAGGAGACATAAAAAAACCCTAATAGCCACCATCTCTCCTCTTCTGCATCATCACAAGGAAGCCTAGCTGTCAGAACCACTTGGACATGTGCCCAGTGGTGTGAAAGACTGTGAGTGAAAACAATTTTGTTTTAAAATGAAATCGCCTTTGCTACCATAGAAATGCTTATGGAGCTCTGCTACTCTGCTGCTACAAGACCACAGTTTTACTTGCTTTCAAAATGTTGAAGGCCAAATGTGAGGTCCTCAGCAACACCTTCCTTGTGACCCTGGAGCATAAGAAATGCCCAGACGCTTCTGTATTAGACACTGCAAGTTCTCCTGCCTGGCACAAAGGTCTGAGTCCACTCAGGGCTGAGTAGCTTCATGCTGAGCTACTAATGCCTAAATCCTGTGAGAACAGGCACTTAAGGCTTCTCTTTGTGGAGTAGAACTGCAGAAAAATCATTCAGAGTTGAAAAAGGAGACAGTAGTTGCATTTCCTTTGCCTTTTTAACATAACGGAGGTTTTAGAGCAGTGACTTCAATGTTAAGGGAACAAACTTTGATGTCTTGTTATTCAGTATTCTTCCTTATCAACCATCCTGTAAGTTTAAATTTTTTGCTGTTGTTGACAAAAAAGAGCATACTAAGAGAAAGAAGAAAAAAGCAACTGCACAAACCGTTGTGTGGTGGAGCTTTCTAGTTCCCATAGGATTCAGTAACAGTATTTGGATTTTATTCATAGGTTACTTAGTATAAAATCTTCAAAAGGCACTGGAACAGAGAATGACAATTCGGTACCTTCTAATTTACTCGTGAATTCCTTGATATTCTTGCACATAATTTTTTTAACCTGAAGATGCTGTCTCTTCATTCTGCAAAAAGATCAGCGTAAGAATCTGAATCTTTTCTATGAAGTCTGGAATGGCAGAGAGAGTAAGGCTCTTCCTTCTCAGGTTGGAAGTGGGAGTTTGAGACTGCTCACTCAAGGCAGAGTAATAAAACCACATTTCCCATATAAAGGCTGAGTGTTGTGAAGAAGTGAATTAAGAACAATATCAAATGAAACATTATTTCATTGGACAGAATTTGACTGATAAGACAATTTCCTGATGGTTTGTGGAAGAAAGGTTTGGTTGCCTTTCTCTGAGCAGCAAGATCAAAATGATGAAATCTTAATGGCTAAGACAAACAACATTTAATGTGGCTGACAATGCCAGCACACTGGGTTGGTACTTTCAAATCTCTATTTGGAGTACAATTCTTTTCAGTATGTGGGTATGTGTGAAAAATAGGAACTCATTATGCAACAGATCTTTCTGCATGCAGTTGGTTGCAGCTGCTTGTTCTTGAGGCAAAGTGATGTTAAGCTTTTTCTTGTTGCTTTGGAGGGAGATTTTTTCACCCCTTTTCCTTGCTGCTCACTTCTCCTAGGACAATTTGGAAGCTGAATTCTGTCCCACTTTCTGTATTATGGGGAGCTGTAGGTAATTTTCAACGTGAACCTAACAGGAGCCAAAAGGAAGCCAATACTCTGCCATAGGGTCCTTCATACCTGTGCAGCCTGAAATTCATCTGGTTTCAGATTCCAAATACAGGAGTTTGCGGGATTTGATTAAAAGGTAGCTTTAGCTTTATTAATGGTGTTTGGAAAGAAGCACTTGTTAGTGTCCCAGTGATCTTCACATTGAATGCAGAAAAACAGAATGGTTTCTTTATGAAGTAAATTTCCAAACTGAAGATTTACTCTAAAGACACCTCTAAACAGGCTGAAAAAAAACCTCTAAGCAAGCTGAATTTCTACCTCTTCTTCACTTGAGCAAACAAGGCCTGAATTAAGGCCCCAGATCATTCCTTTCCTGGAGTTTAGATGAATTTGAAATGTAGCAATCAATAATCTGATTTAAATCTCAGCCAACACCTTTTGTGTCTCCTGTTTCCCTTTAGAACCTTATTTATTGTAGCCTTTTGTCTGCTGAAAGCTGCTCCCACCACAACGTCCTTAGCCTGGGAGAGCTGCCATAAGAGAGTGGGATCCCTGCTGCTCAACAGGGTTTGTGCTCTTCCTGGTGGGGTGGGTCAATAGAGTAGCCCTACCACCTGGAGTAGTTCTGCACAGCAGATTTTGTATCTGTTTACAGTCTTCTCAGCTATAATTGACAGTTCTGTCATCATTTCTTCACTGTCTTTGGGTGTATTGTTATAGTTGAATACATGCTATAGACTGGGAAGAATCCTTGCTCATCACAGCTGTCGTTTTTCTCTTCTTCAGTTCTTCTTGTTCTTTTTTCCTACACTTTTAGTTGTGTAAGTCATGCTGCTTATATTGCATATGCATTGACAGATTTTTTGACTGACATGCAAATTAATTCAGAGGAAGAGAAAAAGAACATTTTTGTTCCTGACACTTCTTTATTTTTATCTTTGCATGCCATCTTTGACAAGCTTTAAAATCTTACTCGTATTTAAAAGTAACTTTAAATAAAGAGCAATTTGTTATATCAGAAGTGTGTTACTACTGCATCTTGCTCTCCAATTTGTTCAAGTCTACCCTAAGAAAATCTTCTCAATGATATGATTCTGACACTAAACAAGATCCCTGGAGTTCCAGTAAATATATACTCTTTTTTAATGTGCTCAAGGGAGACTTTTTAATGATCAAGGGCAGGGAATTCTCCTCTGGTGCCCGTTACCATGGTCCTTCAGGCCTGCACAAGTAGAGCCCTGAGAAATAGCCATGATTTATAAAATTAAAGAGGACTGTCCAAGAAAGGCCTATAACTAAGAGCAGAAAACTCATTCTCTTTCATCAGAAATAGGAGCAAGCAGACTTATTGTCTCTGTATCAGCAATGGATCAGATTCTGCAATGTAAGATTTTTGCATTTTAAGCCTTAGTTACTGGCTCTTAAATGACCATTTCTGTTTTTCCAAGGCCATGTTTAACGGGGCTTTAAGCAACCTGGTCTAGTGGAAGGTGTACCTGCCTATGGCAAGGGGTTGGAACTGGATGAGTTTTAAAGGTCCTTTCCAACCCAACCCATTCCAGGATTCTATGTTTAATTTTTTTTCCAGTTTAACTGGTGTCCTGGCAATTTTATTTTCTTCAAGAAAACAAAGGGTTTATTTGATTTTTCCCTCTATGTACTTGCATTAAGATTAGAATTACCTGTGGCCTGCCATCTCCTCAGAACATCAACCGTGGAACAGTGCTGTGAATGCTGAAGAAACAGAAAAGCAATTTTATAGAGAGGAAATTGCCTTCATATTTATGCTAGAGGAATTATAATCTTGTGTGGGTTTTTTGCTTTTATTTTTGCCAAAAGTTTACAATTCTCAAGTAGAGCAGTGACCTCAATTTGTCCTTTTGTGGTAGAAAATTGTTGGTTGTTCTTTTCTCATTTCCTGTTGGGGCATGGTCACCTCTGAGACCAGAGCTGCTCACTGAAAATACCCATTGTTGTTCACCCCAAGGATTCAAAGACATTGCAGGAATTTCTGTGGTATGTGTAAGCAGATTTCAGGGAGGAAAACAGTGTCTGTTCAATGGAGAGTAAGGTATGTAAAGAAAAAAAAGTACAGTGACAGTAAAAGGAAACATAAAAGTGGGAACATGGGTACTGAAGAAATGGAAATGTCAGTCAGAGAGGAGCTGTGGGAAAGAAGAGTGGAAAATTAATTCTAGTTCTTTATTTTCATTGCTCTTGCTTTTTTCCCATTTTCCCCCAGAAGCATTTTCTTCTAAGAACGTATACTACCTACTAGAGGAATATGTCATGGGCATTTTGGTAGGAAGCTTTCTTTTTGCGGTAAAATTTTTAGAATAACACGTGATTTGATGCAAAATACTATTAACTGTTCCGTTGTTTTCCTTATACAGGTTTTTCAGTCCTTTGTGTTCTTCTGGCTAGTGCCTTGAATTTAACCAAAATCTCTGTGTATGTGAGTGAGGCAGTGTATGTGATGCTCTTAGCTAGAGAGAAAAACTTGTACAAACACCATGAGGAGCAAGTTTTCGTTATCATCTGTACACTTTAAAATTCTTTGCACTTCAGAAGCTTAGTTGTGCTTGATTTGTATTCCTGAACAAACAATGGAAGAGGAGCAGCTTTGGAAAATTCAGACCTTTTAGAGCCAATGACAAAACTTTCTCACTTTTTTGAATCAGTTATCCGTCTTTAGCTCATGGAGCTCAAGAAGAGTTTTAAGTGTCCAACTGTCACAAGGTGTAAGACATAACTGAGCAGAATAGTGATTTTGGGTGGCAATTAGTCATTGATCAGTTATATTGTTAGTGGCTTGTATAGAATGATGCTTTCTTGCTACCTACAGGCATTTGCCTGCTGGATAATAGGTATCTTGCAGTAATCTTAAAGTGACAGTTTCTTGTGTCAATAATGAGTGTAAGTAATGAAAAAAAGGTAAACTTTATCAGCCTGTAGACTTTTATGTTTGCTTTCTACCATTTCCTAGCATTTTAGAGATGCTATAGAATCTTTCCTATTGTGTTTCCTCTGATACTGGTGGTGTAATTTTAAGTAATGCTACAGCTGCAGTTGTGCACAGCAGGCATTGAATTACTGGGGTTAAAGCTAACTGCGTAGCAATTTTCTTAAGGAAAAGGCTTTAGGAAAAAAAGGCTTTGGTTCAAAAGTAGAAAGCCCAAGTCCAAATATTAACTTCCTGAAACTGAACCTTGAATCATGTGCAGGATAGAACCATTGAATGGTTTGGGTTGGAAGGGGTAGCCATCCTGCTTGAGAGTACCTTTTTCACTTGACACAAGAGTTAAATTTCTTTTTCAATAAAATTATAAAACTTATAAGCATGAAGTTTTTTACTAACCTTTCTCCACCCAGAATGATTAATTTTGAATTATTCATTTTAAAGGTACTTGCTATGGACAGATCACAATTCCTGCCATGTACATTTGTCTGACTTCTCTCCTCCCCTCCTGAACGTGCCTGTAATTCATCACTGCTTTCCTTATTTCTGAAGTCCAGAGGAGTGAATATCTTTTAAACAAATAAATAGTTGTATCTGTCTTTTTCTTGTCACCTGCTCAGTAATTCCTGTTGAGGTTAGTCCTCATATCTCTAGGGCACTGGAAAGCCTCGGAGGAGAGGGCTGTTTCCAGGTGATCGTGGGCTTTTCTGAGAAACACCCATTTAGCAGGACACTTTGCAATCTCCTTTTCTTGACACCAACCCAGCTCCTGCACTTGGCTTGGAAAAGCTTTGAAAAATTAGAATATTGTACTTAAAGCAGAGGCAAAAATTTAAACTATGTGTTGTTATGAATGCACGTCTTGTTTCCTTTGTCTGCTGAGACCAGCAATGCAACTCAATGCAACTGCCATTGATTTGAGCTGCACAAAACTGGGACCTGAGTTTCATCTTAAAGCAAATTACTAAGGAGGTGAAAAAGGCAATTCCACTCTGGAGATCTTTTTGCACCAAAGTTTTTGAGACAAATAATTTTCTGCCTCAAATGTATCAATTGGAACATTTTGACTGAATCCTTGGAAAATGGGTAAAAATTGATGGGCTGTATTGCATGTAGTATTTGGCTAGGTTTAGTAGTGAAATATTTCTCCAGGAGGTGAAGAGGTGATCATGAGAAAAGATGCTTGTTTAGAGTATTGTTGCTATAGAAGCATATGGGGTGTCATAATTTATTTTTCTTGTAAGGTGTTTCACCCTTGTTTATCCAATGCTTAGGGGACATTCCCATTAACAGCCACCTGTGTAGAAGACTACTTTGACCCTTTCAGATCATGTTTCTAATATGCCGGGCGCTCCTTAGTTGGTAAGTCTCTTGGATGAGCAGCGTTCCAGGCCATCTTTTACATTCTGAATGATTTACTTTGAATATCAGTTTAATTTGCAGAATATGGGGGGAATAATTTCTTTTCAAGAAAAGTTATCAAATACTCTATCACTGAATCGTGCAATAAGATTACTGGTAAATCATAATTTTTCAGTGCAGCTTATGGAAGAAATAAATCCATCTAGGCACATCTAAGCAAAGTATTTACAGCTCCCTTAAATAGCCTTTCTAACTCATATTTCCTGTATAAATCAGTCTTGTTTGTGACCTTGGCAATACATCAACACTGCAAAAATAACTAAATTGCTTTCTGCCAATTCAAGCTGAGGTTCTTTTAACTTACCATTGCTTTCAATTTCACATGTAATGTCCTCTCTGATTAAAAACAATTTTAACATTACAAAATGGTTTAGGAAAAAATGTCTAAATGTATATAGTTAAAATGATACTATCATACCACCAATCTGAATCTTTGCTACCATCTATGAGCTTGACCAAAACATACTGTAAATATCTGTTGACATGCAATCTCAGAAGTCTGGCTTCAAGTTTGTAGTTATAAATTCCTTTTAAATTCTTTTTAAATTCTTTTAAAACCCTTTGCATTTGAAATGTCCTTCTTTTAAGTTAGTCTGTATCCCCAAAGGAATTCTGTAGCACTTCACTGGAGGATTTTGTCCCTGTGTGTAAAGGCCAAGAAAGCTGCTGCTTTTTTTGTTCCATCTCTTTTGAGCGTATCCTAAACTGCCTGCTGTTTCTTTTGATAGTTGATCGTGCTTCCACTGACACAAACCCTGACCCAAATGCTTATTGCAGCTGGTCTTCTGCCTTGTAGTTTCTTAGGCACAGAAAGCAGAACTGTCATAATCTTTTAGACATTATTGATGTCAAAATATTGATGTTAACAAAATATCATACTGAGAGATTTTGGTCAGCTTTCCTTTTATGCAGGCATTGTCCAGTCGTGGTACAATGTGTTGATGACAAAAGAAGTTTTTTGTGTTCAAGGATGGAGCAATGATATAAAACAAAATAAAGCAGCTAGCAAGAAAAAACAATGCTCAAATTCCCTTGGGTTTTTGGGGAAGTTTGTGTGAAAGGAGTTCAGATTTATGAAGAAAACTCATATTATTATATTCTTATTACAGTCTTCTCCCTTTTTTTTATTCTTCTTTTTGGAGGGAGCATATGAATGGTATTTCCTAGAAACTTCAAATTCACCTGCCTCTGCAACAGCTAAATTCAGTTTCATCAAACACTTCTGATGTGCTGATCCATGAAGTCTTGTGTATAAACGTGGTTTCATAAAAAGCCTGCCCTCCAGAATGGTTAAGTTACCATGCCCTTAAATTCTGTACAATCTTTTGTTTGTTTCCTTTCCCTGCACAAAATCATACCCAAAGTTCTAATGTTGGTCAAAGCCTTAAAAAAAAAAAAAACAACAATTCACATTTCATCAATGGAGATGTTCATTGCTAAAATCTCAGAAGATTCCACCCAGAGTGAGCAACCAAATCATTACTGCTGGAATGACATGAATAATACCTAAGAAATGAATATTTACATAAGGAAAAACAATTAGGCAAAGAGACAGTAAGTAGCAGGGAAAAAAATATCAAGGGCTCAAAACTGAAGGCACAAAGTTGTTGAAGGCTACATAAATGTTTCTGAGCTTCAGGACTTTGCTTTATAACCATTATTTTTATTCTGCTAGGGAAAAGGATCAGGTGGAGATTTTACATGCAATAAACATTATAATTATAATAAAGCAGTATTTCTACAAAAAAGAAATAATCTGTGCCACAGCATACGCCCTTCTAACCTGAAAGCTTCCCCAAAGAAGAGAGGAAGGCACTGTAAGAGCCCCACATGATTTCTTGTGACCACTGAGAGGTCCCAGCCTTCTTCTGGAGGTGGTCACCTCCACAGGGCAGGAGGGGAGTTTGCGATGTTGCTTTTGTGTGTTGGAGACACTAGTTGTTTGCTGCCCAAGGGGTTGTGGAAGTGGGTATTGTTGTAAACTGCGGTATTGAAATTGTGGTATTGAAATGCCACAAGGCCTATGCCGAGACCTAGTCTTGCCTTCCCCAGCCATCAAAGTGAACTAGATAGAGTCTATAATCATGAGGATCTATGTCTTATTTCTTTCTGAAGGTATTAAAAACACAGACTGATTCTGCACTTACCTTTTTAATTAAAGGTCAATTCAACGTTATAGCCTTCAAAAATGTACTCCTGATTTACAGGAAAGCATAAAAGTCAGAAGAGAACCGGGTCATGTAATTTAAAGATCATTATTGTAATTCACTTTGAAATAATACTTCCACATTGGAGTTGAAGTTACATTATTCACTGTGATTTGTACTTTTAAGAGTCAGAGACGGACAATGATTTTTTTAGGTCTCAGCCTTTAGCTGGAGTGAGTTACGGTAATTGTTGTAAACAGAATTAATGCAAGTAAAGATAAGATGGCAACAAATTAGAAGTAGAGATCTGCCAGGAAAATATTTTATTTCGGACAACTAGGGAAAATTTACAGAGAAGGGAAAAACATTAGACTGATGAACATTATTACAATAACAAGGTCCTCTGTTAAAACAATATATTGATACTTAAAAAAGTAAGAAACCCCATACTATTGGCTTTGACAGAGCAAGAATATGGTTGCAGATTAAGATAAGAGATCTTGAAGGAGTAGTCTGGACAAGAGGATAGTGAAAGATTTGCATGTGGGTTTTTGAATTCATGAACATCTTTCATCTGAAGGAAAGGACTAAAGTAGGCAGGTTTTGGTTTTATCCCCCCTAACACAACAAACAGGATCAAGGAGATTTCCTTTCTTTTTGTTAACAGTAAAGATACAGCAAGCACTGTAGGCTGTACATTTGCACTCCCCCCAGCCTGATGAACCAGAATTTGAAAGTAGCTCAGAAGAAAACACAGCTGAGTTTAGTGTAAAAATTAAGCTAAAAAATTGTACAATGAACAGAGACATTTCCTTTTCTGAAAGTATTTCATTTCCTTAACTAAAAAAGGAATAACAACTAAGGAATGAGTTGGATTAGGTATGGCTAGTTACCTTCCAACAGGTAGAAAGAATGTGGAAAGAAAATACAAATTTTCCTGAATAGACCTCAGAGGTTCTAAAGTAATGAATCTCAGCCAAATTAAACCAGATGCCTTTTTATCCAGTCTATCTTCCATATATATCTAAGGAAATTACAAATCTTTAAATAGGGAGATAAGAAAAGGTGGCTGTGAGTGAACAACTGATTCTTCCCTGAATTTGTTATTGCTACTTTCTCCCTCAGTCCTGGAGCAATGTTATTCAAAGCTAGTTTAAGTGGCTTGGAGAAACTCATCACAATGTAAAAGTGGGTTTTCTTATATTCTTTCCTCCTCTGTAACTAACTTACTGGGAAGAAAGGAATCTGACAGGAGGAAATATGAAAAGGATAGAGGTGCTGCTACTGCATCCTTGTCTTAGCTATAGTTTCAGGTGCTGGTTCTAGCAGAAAATTTTGAAATCTGTTTTTACTTTCCATTTGCAAATGGTACACACTAGAGAGAAGGAGTAAAAATTAGACCTTCAAACTGCTTGAGCAACCCTGGATATGAACCAGCTACTCTTTTTCTGCATATGCATATATGCATATATTTCTGGATTTTTAGTCAGGTAGGTATTTATCTTGGGTTTTTTTAGTTTCTCATAGTTCTTGGATGTGGATTTCTGACTGGTATATTAAGAATTTGATATCTGTAGGGTCTAATACTCTTATAGGTGATACTTAAGCTTTATTCTTTCATCCCAGTATAATGTAGTTTCGTAACTTTCCAGTGCTATGAAATAGTTTCATGCAGTCATGGAAAAAAAAAAATATACAATCCCCAAATTAATTCTGAGTCTTTGTGATACTGACCTCCACAAAGTCATTTGTATTAGATAAAATTATTGACTGCTCAAACAACAATGCAAAATAGAGTTAAGTGGACCTCTGAAATTATTCTTTAAATTTTTAGATATTTTTCTACATATAGCAGGCTTGTTCAAACACATTGAAATTGAGCTCTAGGAAAATCTAGGCAGTTTACCTCTTTTTACACAGTCGAGTGTTAAATGACAAGATTTGAGATCCTTCTTTTGTCTTTACAGACTAACAAAAGACCTTTAAAAGGGAAACATTAAGATGAAGCAAAGAAACTTATTAAATTAAGAAAGAACCCATTAATCTTAATTGCCCCATCCCCAAAGGTGCTGAATAAACTGCAGAAGGCAGATATCAGTTTTTGAGGTCCCCAGTAGGTAGTCTTACTATGTTGTCCTATGTAGGTAACCTTTTCAGGTCTTCACTACATACATTCACCTCATTAGTATATGAGCAAAAAGGCAGAAATATGCAGAGACACCTTTCTGGTTATGATATAGAAGCTGGAGAGGCTAAGTTCGTTTTTATGCCATGTAACTGTAGTAGCCAGATACACAAATCACTGGAAAAGCTGAAAAGGAGATTCAACCTTACCATTTCTAATCAACATTTGTGAGGGCCCATATCTACCAATATAACTACAGGAATCTAGGGAGTGAAAAACAGAAGGCAGTTTATGAGTTCCATCTCCTGTTGCAAAAATGCAGTTAATATATTTTTTTTGTCCTTTTAACATTTACTGTGCGTTTAACATTTACATTTAACATTAACATAAACATTTAACATTTTTGTCCATTTAACATTCACTGTACCAATACACTGTTGCTTTAAAAAGTTTGTCTTCAGATTTGTCTCTTATATCAAAGAAATGAGTTTTGTCCCTGCTCAATAAAATATTGTTATAAACTTAAACCCCCCCAAATTGTCATAGAAAAGACTCAAATCCCCCTTCCCTTTTAGAAGTCAGAAAGACTGCTTTCTGAAAATATCAAATTATATGCTCTAAGTTCCAATACTGTTTTTGTCACAGATAACTTTCTTCTTTGAAAAATACTTTTAACTTCAGTTTTTAGTGGCGACAACGTTTGTGGAGGTTCATCAGTGCTCATATATTATCTGTTCATTTTTCATTGAAATCAAAGTAGCATATACAGGTGAGTTTTTTTCACCAACCTGCACATGCTGGTCACATTCATTATTCTTCACATGGTGAGACAAATCTCATAAGATAGAACAGATGGTGACAGCTTCCCAGTACTGTCAAATCAAATAGAGAAAGCAAAAATAAACATTGGTCCCCAGCTTAGAAAGTAGGTGAATATCCTGCCTTTCAAAGAGCTGTGCCAATTTCTTTAGAAACCATGAACAAAATAATGTTGATTTAGAAATAACCATGCATCTCCAAAAAGAATTCTTAGGAGACATTAGCTTATTGGAGACATGAGACTACCTTGCGCTTAATCTTCTGTATCAAGATGGGTTTAGTTTCAAAAGAGTGAATGTTCTCCCACTGGTCTTTGTCTTGAGAAAGCGCTCTGATCAATAACAGTTCAGTGTCATCTGAAGTTCACCATTTAAAATTCAAGAACTACAGGCAATATTTGTACTGTTTCTTGAACACCTTTATGGAACAATAAAAATCCCTAAAGTAGGCAGTAAAATATCATTACTGTATGATGAAAATCCACGTAGTAAATATTATCCATGCTGACTGACTTACTAGCAGCAGCAAAAGAGGGTTTTTTATTTTTCTCCTTTTATTAATTTCTTTCATGTATTAATTTTTTCATCAGTCAAAAATCTTGTGCTATGGTACATGACAAACAGCTGAAGAAGGAAAAACAAATACACTGGGAATATATATACGTTAGATTGCATCAGCCTTAGTTATGCTTCCAATTTTGAGCATAAAATTTAAGGAACAAACACACTGATTTAGAGCTTGCAGCATAGTTGCTAGTAGGAAAGGCTGAATTGAATTCATTTTGGTACAATGAAACAGAAGTATCACCTTCTACAGTCTAAATTGGGCAAAAGCCATTTGCTTCCCTCTTTATAGAATCGTAGAATAGTTAGGGTTGGAAAGGACCTTAAGATCATGTGCTTCCAACCCCACTGCCATGGGCAGGGACACCTCACACTAAACCATCTCACCCAAGGCTCTGTTCAACCCGGCTTTGAACACCAACAGGGGTGGAGCATTCACAACTTCCCTGAGCAACCCATTCCAGTGCCTCACCACCCTAACAGTAAAGAATTTCTTCCTTATGTCCAATCTAAACTTCCCCTGTTTAAGTTTTAACCCGTTACCCCTTGTCTTGTCCGTACAGTCTCTAATGAAGAGTCCCTCCCCAGCATCCCTATAGGCCCCCTTCAGATACTGGAAGGCTGCTCTGAGATCTACACACAGCCTTCTCTTCTCCAGGCTGAACAGCCCCAACTTTCTCAGCCTGTCTTCATACAGGAGGTGCTCCAGTCCCCTGATCATCCTCATGGCCCTTCTCTGGACTTGTTCCAACAGTTCCTTGTCCTTTTTATGTTGAGGACACCAGAACTGCACACAATACTCCAAGTGAGGTCTCACAAGAGCAGAGCAGAGGGGCAGGATCACCTCCTTGGACCTGCTGATCACACTCCTTTTGATGCAGCCCAGGATACGGTTGGCTTTCTGGGCTGTGAGAGCACACTGAAGCCAGCTCATGTTCATTTTCTCATCAACCAGCACCCCCAAGTCCTTCTCCACAGGGCTGCTCTGAATTTCTTCTCTGCCCAACCTGTAGCTGTGCCTGGGATTGCTCCAACCCAGGTGTAGGACCTTGCACTTGACATGGTTAAACCTCATGATGTTGGCATCAGCACACCTCACAAGCGTGTCAAACTCCCTCTGTATGGCATTCCTTCCCTCCAGGGTATCAACCGAACCACACAGCTTGGTGTCATCGGCAAACTTGCTGAGGGCGCACTCAATCCCACTGTCCATGTCAGCAACGAAGATGTTAAACAAGACCAGTCCCAACACTGATCCCTGAGGGGCACCACTCGTTTCAGGTCTCCAGCTGGACACTGAGCCATTGACCACAACTCTTTGCATGCAGCCATCCAGCCAGTTCTTTATTCACCGAGTGGTCCATCCATCAAATTGATGTCGCTCCAATTTAGAGACAAGGATGTCATGTGGGACAGTGTCGAACGCTTTACACACGTCCAGGTAGATGACATCAACTACTCTACCCCTGTCCATCAGTTCCGTAGCCCCATCATAGAAGGCCACCAAATTGGTCAGGCAGGATTTCCCCTTAGTGAAGCCATGCTGGCTGTCACCAAGCACCTTGTTGATTTTCATGTGCCTTAGCATGCCTTCCAGGAGAATCTGGTCCAAGATTTTGCCAGGCACAGAGGTGAGACTGACTGGTCTGTAATTCCCTGGGCCATTCATTTTCCCCTTCTTGAAAATGGGGGTTATATTTCCCTTTTCCAGTCATCAGGAACTTCACCTGACTGCCATGATTTTTCAAATATGATGGGCAGTGGCTTAGCTCCTTATCCATCCAAGGGGGTCTCCTGGCCCTCCTGCTGCACTTCCTCTCTTCCTGTCCACCTACATGGATCATACAAGTACTTCTGTATTTGGCCAATACAAGTTAGCTTGTCTGGTCAACAGAGTGAGGACGTTCTTGTTTCAAAGAAACAATTACCAGACTTCCTAACACAGGTCAAGCCTCTCCTTGCTCTCCAGAAAAATCCCATCTCTGAACCTGGAAAAAAAAAAAACAAATTAGCCCTATTTCCATATGTAGCATTTCTGTCTCAGCTGATTACCTTTGTTAGATTTGTATGCAGCAGAAATTGGATATACTACTAATGGAAATGTAGGGCAGATACTTGTAAGGTGGTATTGTTTCTATCTAAAAAACTGCTGCATTTGACAGAATATGAATAAAATATAAATAAAATGCCTTCAACATTAATGCTTTTATGTGATAGTTGAATAGTGTGGTACAGTGGAAAAAAGTTTTTATGAGAAGTAGGTTAAGACAATAACATAGCATTTTTGTGATAGTGATATCATATATTTTATAGAAAGGGAGAATAACTCATTTCAGGCAGGAACACTTAGCAGTGGAATGCTCTCTTTGTTATCTTCCAGAGGGTGACTTATCCTGTAAAAAATATGTTGCACAACCCGTTATGTGTCTTGATATTCATCACAAAATAAATGTTATGACAAATTAATTTGATGAAAAGATGCCACGAAAAATATTGCATTGTAAATGAAAATTATTATGACTAATAGTGTTCATAAATGCAAAATTGTTCTCCTTACTGCAGTAGGTAGTTTGTATTTTAGAGTTTGGTATACTCTGTACCAACTGAAATAAGTTGTATTATCTAAACTTTAAATGGCAAAATGTTAGATCACTAACAAGGTGTGTGCTAGACGTTGCCAACATAGTACTGAGGGAAAGAAAATCCTCTTGTATCTATGAATAACATGGTACTTTAATACTGCACCTGTGTGGGTGGGAATGTCAGCTCTACAGTGATTCCTCTTGTCATTCAACTAAATTCTCCCGTAATTTTGAGGATGTGAGTTAAGCACAAAAGGTTACTGTTATCTTCAAATCTATCTGAGCCTATTATCTCATTAGAGTAGTGGGGAATTCACAGCCTGATTTGCTGTTCTGTCCTGTCTGAAAACTTTGAAAGACAGAATCACAGCAGTTTAAGCATGTCCTATGAATTTAACATTTTTCCTTTGTAATCCTAAATACTATAAACATTGTTTAATATTTAAATGCTTTTTTTTTTATAGCCTCCATCAATGCTGAACATATCTGCTGACTTGAAAAAAGATAAAAGCTATAATGTATGTGGCACGGACTTATGTTAATTTTCCTGTTTATTGCTGCTATAATTTTTCTTATCTTTACTGCAATGATTTTAAGTCATCAGACCAGATATAGCATGGATTTCTATTTACTTCCTTGTTTATGGCAAGGGTTTCTTTGATATTTGACTGAATTTCTAAGATCCTTCTTTTTACCCTTTCTCATCATTCTTCATCTTTTTCCCAAGTCTTGTCTTTTTACCTGAAGGGACATGCTGATGAGGATCGGTAAACATCTGGGATTCTTGCTGCTACCTCTATCTCACATCCATTTCTCCTCACTTCTAAAACCTGAACTCCCTTCCATGTCCCACAGGTGTAGAACTGTGTCCTGGTTTTGGTTGGTATAGAGATATTTTTTTTTCCTAGTAGCTGATGCAGTGCTGCGTTTTGGCTTTAGTCTGACAACAGTGCTGGTAACACACCAATGGTTTAGTTGTTAAATAATGCTTACCCTGATTAAGGACTTTTCAGTCTCATGATCTTCCTGTGACAAAGGGCACAAGAAGCTGGGAGGGAGCAGAGACAGGACACCTGACCCAAAGTAGCCAAAGGGGTATTCCATACCACAGCACATCATGCTCAATATATAAACAAGGGGGAGTTACTCAGAAGGGACTGTTCGCTGTGTCGGGCTGGGTATTGGTGCATGCTAAGCAATTGTATTGGGCATCACTTGTATTTATTATTTGGTTGGTTTGTTTTATTTTCTTTCCCCTTTTAGTTTTCTCTCTCTCTTCTTGGTATTTCCCTTATTATTAGTAGAAGTATCATATTGGACTTTAGTTTTTAAACCGTTCTTTTTAATTATGAAACCCATTCTATACAGGTTTTACATTCTTTTGATTCTCTTCACCATCCCACCCAGGGAGTGAGTGAGCGGCTGCGTGGTACTTAGTTACCAGCTGGGTTTAAACAACAACTGCAAAATCATTGGCCCTATCAGATGCTTTGCACATAGCAAGGTGCCTTTGTGTCCTCAGACAGAGATTCTTTGCTTCAGGGGACAAACCCATAAGCCATTTGTTAATCTTCCAATCTCAAAATTGAGGATTTTGTACTTTCAAATTATTTGAAAAGTGTTCAGGGACAATAAAATGAGGGGAAAAAATGCTTAGTATATATATCAATGGGTACTTTGCTTTAAAAGTAAAAGCTGAGAATGTGGGGCATATACAATCAAATTTTAACAAAGGAGCATAGGCTTTGATTTTAATATGAATTTCCACTAAGTCTTTGCTACACACTGCTCCGACATTTAAATACATTTCTGTTTATTTACCACAAGATGTGTACAAGATGTGGACACATGCTAGAAAGCATATGTCCACTAATCTACTAATATTTATGACAAGTTCATAGTATCTCCTTTGTTAGACCAGTAACAGAAATATTACAGAGTATTTATGTCATATCTGATACAGTCATTAGTGAGATAAGCCTGGGCTTTTTAATAACAAACACCCAGAAATTAAAAAAAAACATTGTGCATGGTTAGCAAAAATTTTAACTTCTACAAGAATTTAAAAGTATATGTAATATTTGTTTCCTTTTTTTTTAATGAACGAAGTAAATACTGAATAATATTCTAAGGTTCTACAATTTGCAGTGCATGAGCCTGATTTAATAGACTTAATTGCCTAGGTTTTCTAGTCAAATTTCTTTGCCATTCAGAGGGAACTTGACACGCTTGTGAGGTGGGCAGATGCCAACCTCATGAAGTTTAACCATGTCAAGTACAAGGACCTACACCTGGCTCGAAGCAATCCCAGGCACAGCTATAGGCTGTGAAGAGAAGAGATTCAGAGCAGACCTGCAGAGAAGGACTTGGGGGTGCTGGTTGATGAGAAAATGAACATGAGCAGTCAGTGTGCACTCACAGCCCAGAAAGCCAACCGTATCCTGGGCTGCATCAAAAGGATTGAAGGAGGTGATCCTGCCCCTCTACTCTGCTCTTGTGAGACCTCACCTGGAGTATTGTGTGCAGTTCTGGTGTCCTCAACATAAAAAGGACATGGGACTGTTGGAACAAGTCCAGAGGAGGCCTCAAGGATGCTCAGGGGACTGGAGCACCTCCTGTATGAAGACAGGCTGAGGAAGTTGGGGCTGTTCAGCCTGGAGAAGAGAAGGTTGCGTGGAGATCTCAGAGCAGCCTTCCAGTATCTGAAGGGGGCCTATAGGGATGCTGGGGAGAGACTCTTCATTAGGGACTGTAGTGATAGGACAAGGGGTAACGGGTTAAAACTTAAACAGGGGAAGTTTAGATTGGACATAAGGAAGAAATTCTTTACTGTTAGGGTGGTGAGGCACTGGAATGGGTTGCCCAGGGAAGTTGTGAATGCTCCACCCCCGTTGGTGTTCAAGGCCAGGTAGGACAGAGCCTTGGGTGAGATGGTTTAGTGTGAGGTGTCCCTGCCCATGGCAGTGGGGTTGGAAGCACATGATCATAAGGTCCTTTCCAACCCTAACTATTCTATGTTTCTATTATGGAAATATTCTCCTAGGATTCGTTATAGCAGAAGTGTTTTGGTGCATGGTCTCATCCTGCAAATTTTCTACCATGAAAAAGTACTAACATAACATTTCAGTTGTACTAAAACCTGCTCAAGTTTACTTGCCAACTTGTGCCCTATTTGCAAGTAAAATATGCCTCTTTTCTGATCATCTGCTGCTTTAACTGATCATTTCCCATTCATTTACTAATATATGCCAAGTGCTTTCCAAATATGTTTTATCCTTAGACTGTCTCATCATCATCTTACATGGTCGCAATGCTAATCTCAAAAGGAATGAAAAACTTAAGGAACTCAAATGTCTATATGTGGCAGTTTACTTTATAAAAAATACAAGAAATGAGTAGTAAGGCTTACCTAAAACCACTAATGTGTGCTTTAAAAGGAACAGCCATGGAAAGCAGCTGGAGAAGCATTTGAGGAATTTTGATCAATCGAGTGTTTTAAACAATGTGTATTATTTGTGAATTGAAGAATTTGAAATATGTTACCATAGTGATGATACTAGAAAAGTATCTGTTTCTAAAATACTAATTGGAAAATAGTGGTCTTAATTCCATAGGATTAAGTGTGCATTACACCAATCAAGAAGGAATGACTAATTTTGATTAAAGAGCCAAAAAGGTACTGTTACCTATGGAAAAGAAAGAGGTATTTGTATTTGCAAACTTCATGTGAGTCAGCTTTTATTTTGTGACTAAAAATATTGTAATTATTATTTAAAAGAGATCCAGAGAATCTAGCAACAGGACCACAAGTTAGCATGATCTTCTCCAAATGGCTTCTGAAACCAGGTTCTGTCAAATGTTCAAGATGTGTTTGAGAAAGAGATATATTTAATATCCTTGGAACAGTGCAGCTGAGTAGTACGAAAGGTATGGCATAGTAAAAAAACACCAGTATTTAAAGATTAAAGAAGATAATAGACTACTAGAAATTAGTTCAATCATTTCAATATTTTAATCCCCCCTCCAAGCCATGCACTTTTAATATTACGTAACTTACTTCTGGACCTAAGCATGTGTTTTAAGACTGGATAATTGTAATAAACTCTGATGAAACCTGCAAACTGCATAAGAGATTTTGTTTTTTCCTTGCACACTTTAATTGTTTCTGTGTGATACAGAAAAACTACTTCTGCTTTTGTACTTGGAAGTTTAAGTCAGAGGTCAGGGTTGGTTTTGATATTATTTTTTGTGAATACTGCTACCTCATTCTTGAGTTTTTTCAGCTTTCTCTTTTGGAAAATGTATGGTAGTGTACAGTTACTTTGGAACCCTCATAATATTCATTGTGGTAATATGAGCTAACCATCTGGGGAAAAGTAATGAACAAAGTTCAGTGCTGTTTCCAGAATGCATGGATCTATGCAAATTTTAAATGTATATGTGCTCTTTCAGAATTTTATTAATAAAGATAGACAATAGCTGAATAAAAAGACTAATACTGACACTCAGAAATTGTAGTATATATCTTATGTCGAGGCAGAATAAGCAGTTAGGTATCAAATAGTGCTTTACATTTTCAAATCACCTTACTGATAGCCACAGCACCAGTGTATGCTAGGGTGCTGCTCTACATACCTAACAGTGCATGTTAGGTAAAGGGTTATAGCCATGGCTGCTAGCTTACCTTACTGGGGTGATAAGAAGATTGGCCTGGGACTACCACATTACTGATTAAATTGATTTATTTGTCACATTTTTGGAGATGAAAAGGTAGTGTTTAAGAGGAACCCAAAGTAACCTATGCCAATAAGCTATGCACTAAAAATTCAACATGTTTAGTTTTATTTTAGAAGTGTTTGTCTGCAATTCACATAGACTTACTCATCACTGGATATCAGTAAGTTGATTATGCAAAGTAACAATCTGTTTTCAAGCTTCCAAAGACCAAGTATATTACCTGCATCTAAACTCCTTCATGTTATACACTGAAAGTCAAAAAACATAGAAATTTGCTTCTCAAACCCTTCATTACCTCAAAAAATATCAACATTTCCTATGTTACCCCAAAATACAATATATTCTTACTTTTATGATCAAAATTTATTTCTGTCAAACAGAAGGAAACCTGGTAACAGATAAAATAATGTACTTCTAAGCTTAAAAACGATGTACAAAAAAACAACACTTCCTCTCCCCCCCCCCAAAAAATCCCCAAACCATGCACTGATTTTCTTATCTCATCTGTTTTTTCCTTGTCATTGTTCTATTTTGCCCCCACATCAGTTTAATATTTCCTTAACCAGCATGCCATGCTTTCTGCTGTCAGCTTGCTAAATAGTGTGCTGTAATTTTGAACTAGTTGGCTTCCAAGCAGTTTCCACCGTGCCTCTGAGTGCAGAGGACAAAAAAAGTGGATAGGCTATATGTAAAAGACTCTGGTCCACCTTATCTTGTAGTCTTACTTATAGTGGGCAACTGGAATAAATACTTTTAGATATGCACAAATCCCAAACAGCATCAGAAAGTTATATAGGAATTTCAAGTGAAACAGAAAAGTTTATGGAGGCAAAAGCTTTGAAAGCTGGCGAGCACTGTGGAAAAAAAACCGAACAGAAATTCCTTCCTTGCTACAGCTCATATGACACAAGCTGCTTTGGGATCAAGGAGAGCATGCTTGGAGCTCCGAGCTGCAAACTGCTCCTTGTTAGGGGAATTTGTCTTTTATGAAAGAGATTTAATTGCAGACATCTTCAAACAAATTGAAAAATAACCAGAAGGTAAGTGAAAGATTCATTTAATAATCTCAATGAGACAGAGCCTAGAGCATCTGAAAGCCTTTAACAAGTGCTAATGATTATACCTGAAAAAATATCTGGTTCTGATTCAGAATTATTAATTTAGGTGCAGGAAGGAGGATAAGAATTGGTGCTAATTTAATGTGGGGAATGAAAAAAAACAACTCAAAACCCAACAAAAACCCCTCAGAAACCCAGAAGTGGAACTTGCTGAATAAAGCAATTATTGTTAAAATGATTTAAAGATCCAAATATTTGCTAGTGCTTCAAGACATGAGATACTTCTATGTATTTCTCAAGGAAGAAAGGTGACTTTTCTATTGTTCAGTGCACAGTTGGTTTACTAACACATTCCAAGACCTCCTGATAATTTTCCAAAAGCAAATTTTCCTCCTGGTCTTGGAAAATGTATGTGTAGAGTCCCAGGTCTCCACCATCACTATGGTATAATCAGCATCTAACCTAAAATCGCATTATCATATTTTCGCCCAAAGGGCCATGCAAGCAAAGCAGTTTGGCTACAGAAATTAATCAAACCATGGCTTGCTTGTGGTGGATCTTCTCATTTCCCTTTCTCAGGTCTGGGTCATTGGATCATCTTGATGTGCAGTACTTCATTGTTGTTGATGGTTATAGTTACATCTCTGCCAAGTTAGAGTGAAGTCATACACTCAATTGTCACTATCTTTTCAGTTATGGGAATTGAGCACTGATAATAATAATTATTTTTTACTTTTAAAGAGGTCCAGTGTTCCTGAGTCCTTTGAGCCTGTTGGCTGCAGAGCCAAAGTCAGAGCTGCTACAGTTTCTTCACCATCTGAAGAAAGAAGCCTCAAACAGAACTAAAAGGACCTGACCCATGCTACACCGCAAACTTTTTACTCAATTTGCAATAAACTGCTGCTATGAGGTCTTCTTCCAGCATTATACTTCATCCCAGCTTTTCAGACTATTTGAATAACCGTATTTTACATTATTTTCTTCAAACATATTAGTTTGTATTTTTCCTATTTGAATCTCATTTTGTAATTTTCTGCCTGATTCCTTAATCTCACTTGGTCCCATTTGTGTTATGCCTTTGTGCTCTCTGATGTTCACCTCAAGTTCTAATTTATTCTCACCTGCATATTTCATTAATGTATTTTTACTCCCACCTCCATATTATTAATAAAGACATTAAACTGAATGAATCTCTACAGAATGCTATTAAATATTCCCCCCTACACTCCCTATTTAATATTATGAGCAGTTATTTTACAGTCAGCTTTCAATCCACGTGACAATGCTCTTCTACAAGTCATCGGGAAATGATGTTCAGTACAATTCTGCAAGGTATCATCTCAAGCACTTTACTATACTCCAGATATATATATTGCTCTCCATTTATCCACTAAGTAGGTGACTGTCAAAAAAAAAAAAAAAAAAGAAAGCAAATAAATGGCAAAATCTGTTTTTAGGCAATAGCTGCTGTACTTTATTACTTCACAACTGG
This sequence comes from Pezoporus wallicus, assembly GCF_028554395.1. Lineage (NCBI taxonomy): Eukaryota > Metazoa > Chordata > Aves > Psittaciformes > Psittacidae > Pezoporus > Pezoporus wallicus. The sequence goes on along the minus strand of NW_026638360.1, from coordinate 309,173 downwards.
GTATGGGATTGGGAAAAGAATGATCTGAATTATTTTTTATAACCTTTGTACTATGATTTATAGAGCATTGTTTGTAGCTTTACCCAGGATCATTTAAATTCCCCTGGCATCAGGATCTGTTTCTGCTACTCGTAGTGTTTAGCACTAAACCCTTGTTCTCAGGATAGACTAGCAGGGCAAAAGGCTCCTTCAAACCGACCCTTCTGCTGAACTATGGCGAAGCTTACAGCAGTTTCTGCTGCGAATGTTATAACCAAGAATACCATGATGTATTTCCCACAGACAACAAAGTCACCTTTGCGCTGTCTGGAAAGCTTCCATCATGCTCTCACATGGCAGAAGTGCCCCCGACTCAACCTTCTGACTACAGCGTCTGGGAAGACAGCATGCCTTGTTTTTCTCATGCCATTTTGGTTTTGCTTTTTTCTGAGTCTGCTTTTTAACACATTTTCTGTTCTATGTTAAATTGTTTCCCTCCCTAGCAATTTTCTCCCAGGTACTTGTGTTGTTTTCTAATTACTAGATGCAATTAGAGTAATTCTACTTCTTTCTACAGGTTCTGCAGTCTGACAGTGGAATCTGACTGGGACTAAATTCAGCTGTGGTTATCTACCTAGCAAAATACGTGTTTGCTTCGGGAATGTAAGTTGGAGACCTGGTGTATTTGCCTAACTGTTCAAAACAATACTCGGCACCAAAAGAATACTGCAGTCTTTCAATCATTAAGAAATAATGCAGTGGCTGGAAGAGAAGATCACTTTTTCACATTTTTTATTTGACATTAATTCAAACACTGCACACCAAATAATCAAGTGATAATCAAGCCACAAGATCAAATTTGGAATTGTCCCTAGTCTAGCAAGCAAAGACTAGGAGATAAAAAACAATTTGTCTTCAAATGAATATTGGAATAGCCGCATTTAAGACCATTTAAGACTTACTAAATAGTTCATTCCAAAGTGAGTATTTTGACAACCAAGCTGTGTGCCCTAACGTTTCAAACTAAATACTAAATTAATTATTAAACCCATGTGGGCTACTTTTTTCCATTTCAAATGCAATACAAATCAAATATGACATTTAGAACTTTTCTATAATATCCATCAAGAGTGGTAAGAAGAACACAGACTTCTAAAAGAGACTTGTCCAGGCTGACCTATCAATAGTGGAAGTCATTAAAAATATACAACTTCCCTATGAAGATCTGGAATTTTTTTTTTTTTTCTACCTTTCTGTAGTGATTCAGGAGAACATTTGTGACTTAAAATGTTGAAAGGTTAATACTGACAATGCAGCTAATGGCTATCTCAGTTTCTCTTGGCATTCTTCCTTTTGGCCAGTGAAGTCACTTGTTTAAGTCACATAAACCCCTGTTTGAGGTGTCCCTAAGATGTTTAACTTGATTATGCTAGTGCTAGACTGTGGGGATTTTGGTGTCCTGCATATTTTAGTGAGGTAAAGACAAGCTGGCTCCCCTGCTGCTTTGTGTAACAAAAAGGACAATACCTGGTAAGAGTTCTGTTACTGTTTTCAAGCCTTTATAGCTAATAAAGCTAATTTGCAGTAAAGCAGTCCTTAGGTTTCTCTAGTTTGAGTCTAATCCTCTCTAAAGTAAGGAAAGATTGTAAACGAGGCATGAGTGGGCTCTTCTACACAGTGATGTTGGGCACATCTTCTGTGTGCATTGTGAGAACATCTTTAGAAATTACTAGAATCTCTAGAGCTCAACAAGTGTGGTAAGAGGCAAGCCTCACTAACTCATTAGAGCAGGGAAAATTAAGACTATATTAATGCCATACTGACTTAGGTATTATGAATACTTTCTGGATAAAATTCTGCTGGTACAGGAGTTGAGACTGGCTTGACACTTTAGGTATACAACACAAATGCCTAAAATACATATGGTCGTTACAGTGCTGTTAGTTTTATTTTAAAACATGTATAAAATTAATGTTTTAATTTCACTGATATTTAAAAACTTGTAAACATTATGATTCTTTAGAATATGCTGAGGAAAAGCTAGAATTTAGCAAAACTAAGCTATGTCTTTAGTTGTTACACATTTTAAGGGTTATGATAGATGTTTCTAAGTGAAGAAAGTCACAACAAGGGATCTGTATTTAGGGAGGCAAGAACAAAACATATACCTGTTTTCTTCTTGGGTTTTCAGTTTTATTTTATATGAATTTCTGCCTACATTTTTGGGTTGAATTTTCTGAAGTTAAGATTTCCTCTGTTCAAACACATGTGCTTTCAGTGCATCCCTGAATGACATATAAATCACTGGAGACCATCTAACAGATGTGCCATGGGCTCCCTTCATGAAAAACTAGCTAAATAGACAACTAGAATCTTTCTTTGTAATATGGCTGGTCAAAAATATTCAATTGAAAGTAAATTCCAATAGAAAACTAGCTTTTACTGAAGGTTCTAGGGCTCAAGATTGCTGGTTTACTGTCGTTCAATCAAAATAGAAGCAAATAATCAAACAAAAAAATCCTTAAATATTTATCCCTATCTCTTTGCTAAGCAACATACACAGACACTAAACTCTTAGTTGTTGAGATTTTAGCATATGTCAGCATTATTTCCTAAAGTTTGTTTTATAGCTGCTATTTTGCTGAGTTTTATATTTTTTATGTTCTAACCTAGTGTTTTATCAAGTCTGGCTGATAACTGTGACATAAATTGAAGAAACTTCATCCCCAGACTTTAACATATATTTGCAAACCATTTGGTCTGGGAAAATCTTTTGCAAAAAGGAAGAGAGTAACTTGTTCACTGTGTCCATAATGAATAAAGAAGTTAATTGGATTAGATTCCAGCACAAAAGAACTTGGATTATATATTATGAAGAACATTCTGATGACAAAGATATTGAAAGCAATGGAATGAATTGCTGAGGAGCATTGTAGCTGTCATCATGGGACCCCTTTATTAATAGGTTTGATAAACATCAGCCAGGAATGACAAAGATAAAATTGACCTTGTGTGTGGCAAGGTGCCAGTCTAGACCTCTTGAGGTACTTTACAAACTATTCCATGTTTCCACCCCTGCAGCTGTGTATGTGCCCTGAGTTGTTTCACAGCTGTCAGTGGGACAGTTCAGAAATGCTAACCTCTTGTGGAAGACTCTCCATGGTCAGAGTATTTACATCTGCAGGCTGCAGCAATCAAAAAGATGAAAAAGCGTCTGGTTTTAGCACTCCTTTTTCTACTTTTTGGATTGTTTACCATCTCTTCTCCAGCATAAGTTGCTCAACATGTATTTTAGAGTATGAAGAGATGAATATTTCTTACTGGGTATGCAAAAAGGTCAGTTTATCTATTCCTTGGAAAATTCCTTCTGCTTTTTAAAGCTGCATTTTTATATAAAATTATATCCATTAGAATGAAAATGTAAATAAATGCATTCTCAATCATTAAATAGTCTATTTTGAAAAAAAAAAGTGAATGAAACGTAGAGAGCTTTCTCAGGATTTCTGCGTTTGAGCTTCCTGTTAATTCTCTAGTCACTAGGAAGCTTAGAAACCAAACCCTTAGAGGAATCCAAGTTATCCAGCATTCCTAAAGCAGGGGAGGCAGTTCTTCATCAGGAAGTGCAGAAACCTGAAAGCTGTTACATTAACTAACCTAGAGAGCCCCTACTGCAGCTGGGACTCGCACTGATTTTCAGTCCCAGGTTTTCAGGACTTGCAACAAGAAACCTTGTCCCTAGTCCTAAGAGTCCACAGAGTGGGAGTGTGCTTGAGATACAGCGCAGGGAGAACTTGAAACGTCAGGTTCTGGGAAGGGGCTGCTCCAGAAACAAAAGTCTGACAGTCCTTAGAGCCACCAAATTGCTTGAGTACTCCATTCTCCCCTGCTCTGGTGTGATGAGAGTGGGTTGCTGGAACCACTGCTTGCTTGCCTCATGTCACAGTTTCAATGAGCCTGTTTTCATCATTTCACATTTTTCAGTGAAAATCTGCTTTTACTTGGAAAACAGACGGACAGGCTTTTATTTAATGTTGTTTAAATCTCTGGATGGAAATCTCATAGAAGTAATTTGTAAGAAAAAACAAAGCTGAAAAAAAGCCCCACAAACCAAACCTGAAATTTATTTGCTTAAAAAAAAATCAGTTATTTCATATATTAGGGCCTGCTTCGTACTTCTGGCTATTTCTATGGGCTTGCTCTTACAGGTTTCTGAGAGTTTTCAAATTTTATTTTCTGTTGCTATATGGAAGATCCTTGCCAGCAAAACATGAATTGACTAACAAACTGAGTGTATATTGGAAACAGTTACTTTGTCAATACACAGTGTACTGCCAAGTGTAAAAATGTCAAACAAATGGGGAGTGGGGAGTGAAGAGTGAAAAGAACTATTGTTTAATTTCTTAATGAAGTTTCAGCTGTTTCTTGCCCCTGTTGTAGGCAAACCGTTTTCAGGCAGAAATTATTTTAATTGGTAGCCTTTCTTCAATGTGAGGTGGATTTTAACACAATGAAAATTACATATTTAGCTTCCAATTATAAACTGTCAAGGTGAATTCACTACGGAGTAAATTGATTCATTTTGTTTAATCCTGATATTTTCTCCGTACTTGGGTTGTTATTGTAAGGATGTTTTCATTGTGTTGTTAAAAAACGATTGTATGCCATGAATATAAACTGTTTAAATATTTATGAGGTGGTGTTTAGCTTAGTAGTTACAATTGCATAAAATATAAGAACTTAGTCCATTACATTTTGGTAAAAATAGAACCCTCCCTATTTTGAGCAATGAAGAAATTTCTTGGTTGGGAGACCATCTGGAAACCCATTCAGAAATAAAAGGGGAAGGAAACAGTGAAAGGTCACAAAGCAAAAGATAAATTGGCAATACTTAAAATTAGAGAAAAGGAATCTGAAAATCCTCTATCCAATTGTATTCTGACATTCAGTAAAGTCTGAGTTGCAGTTTTAGTCTCATTTCTTGCTTTACAGAAGTAGTTCTTGATTTTTTCCTTCACTTTATACTCAGACAGAACCTTAATTTTCTTCTTTCCAATCTAAAGTTCACTGACTGTGACTGCTAATTTTTTACTACTTTGACACATTCCCATTGATTTATCTCCTCTTTCTGTTGTAAAACCTGAGACATCATATTTTAGACTCTACAGATTCTACAAGATCTGTTTAGGGCTTATGATTCAGGGCTGGGGTTTTTTTTTGTATGCTCCTCAAATTCACATCTATTTTTACATTGATAGGATTCTTTTCTGAAGAGTATGCTCAGTTTGACAGTGAGCTTATCTGCCTCAAAATATTTATAGGATGCTTTGCATAATGCAGTCTTTCTGTTTACGTGTTATAAAATTGCAACTGCTATCTTGTGTATTGGGCGTTCATATGATGATTCCCATTTGTTCTATATCTTGGTGTCCTAGCCATGAAATTTTGTTTTTCACTTAGAGATTTTCAAGAATTGTTCTTACAAACGTTCTTAAGGAATGTCTACTCTGTAACATTCTGTGTCATGAAACTGAGTGGTTACAGCTGCTAAAAGAATCACCCTCAGATGTATTAGCGAAAGTAATTTTAATAGAAATTTATAGATGTGTGATTCAGCAGAATTCAATGGCAAGGTCCACTCTATTACTTATGAAAGCGGTTGCGTCAGAACTGGCAATGATTTAGACAGGATTGGATTAAAGGTATTTATACAGAACTGAATTGAAATAATGTGCATAGAAACTGAAAATACATAGGAATAAGGGAGACCCTCCCATTGAATCACAAGGTTCAGACTAGACCCCCTTGCTTTCTTAACTCCTGACAGAGCCTAGATGCGGCTGGATCTAGTTCTAGTCTCAGACTTTGGCAATGGTTTATGTCTAATGGAATTTAAAAAGGAAATTGAGATAGAGGGATTGAAGGTGAAAAGGATAAGGGAAACTTTCCCATTGAGTCACAAGGTTCAGGTTGGAACCCCTTGATTTCTAAACCTCCTCTCAGAGAGGAGTCTATGTGCAGCTGGATCTAGACTTCCTCTCAGGCCTGGACTGTTTTATGTCTGGGGAAAGAAACATAAGGAATAAGGAAATCCCCCTGTTCAGACTAGACTCCCTCAAAAGGGTCTCTCTCTTAGTAGAATTTTCACCCTAGCCTCAATTCTGTGTTGGTTTCACCAGTTACACAACAGTTCTGTTTCAGGTGGTCAGAGAGACTGATCATTCCAAAAGAACTCCTGGTACATCAGGGAATATCCATCCTGACTCACCTCTTGTGTGCTGCTGCCCACCTTTTCTAGGCAACCAGTTATGGCCAGGGAGCGCCCAGGCATCCAACTCCTTGCATCTGTGCAAAGGCTGGGGCCTAACAGGAATTCTTGGGGAAGCAGAGGGGTCCAGGAAAGAGGTGGGGATGCACCACCACCCTCTGTAATCAGTATATGATTTTTGACACACCTACGTATTTTGCATACATATTTTTATGTGGGTTTTTCTTTTTCCCCCGTGTTTTGATTCTATGTCTGCTTGTACAAATGGGAAAGTATGGAGGGAGAAAAAGATTTTAAAAGGTTCTTTAAAAGCCATTGAATTTGCAAATAAGTTCACTTGGATTCTTGACATTTTCTAACACCCTTTTTTGCACAAGTGCTGTGGGGGTGGATGTGTTCTCCTTTGATGGACAGGCAAGAATTCTAGAAACTTTCCACAAAAAGGACCCAACTCATACGCGCCAGTGCAGAAAAGCAAGGACATTTTAATGTGGGTACAGGTTTGTTGCTGAATGCTTGCATTCAAGCTTGAAGTGTCTAGGGCTGAATGTGTTCTATAGATAAGTCTTTCATGTTATCCTAGCAACACTGCTACCACTGTCATTCCCAAGCTCGCATTTATCATATTCATAGAGTTGTAGAGAAGCTTGTAATTATTCAAGAATTAAATTTATTGCTTTGATATCTCAACCTAAACACTTCATTTATTTCAATGGCAATGATGATTTGGTTCAATTTTTTTCACTGAAGGTTGCCATCTCATCAATCACACTTTAAGTTTTCTTTCAGTTTGCTGATGTTCTCTTGACATGAATCCATATGTAAGTATGGGTCAGGATAAAAGCAGATTTTTCTTGAAATTAGTTTCTGCTCATTATAGACTTTTACAAACACTAGAACCCATTTTTTTTACTTTTCTCTAGCTGGGTGATAGACAGGGTGACATGATAGTCCTCTCCCTGCCTTTTGATTTCATTGCTTTAAAGAGTGCTAAACAGTGGGATTGCAACCAAAACCAAGCATATATAAACATTTTAATTTAGAGAAGATAAACCAAAGAGAAAAGTTTTTGTACTTCTTCGCTGCAGATTGGAAAGTCTACAGGATTCCAACAGAGAGATAGATTTGGAAGATACTTAGAGCAAGACACTTAGAACATATCCTTCTTATACCTGCTAAGCATTCTAATTGTTTCATTGTTGGGATAAACAACATGCCATTATCTCTGAACACAGACAGAGTTTATGGAATATTTCTTATTAAAGACATGCTGTACTAATACCTATAAAAACCCCACAGAAATACATTTTTGGGAATGAGAATGTTTTTTTTTTTTTTAGTCATTCTGCCAATGTTCATTCAATTTATTGATTCTAGATCCATTTTTCATGACATGCCTTTCTTTACTGGCACCTTCAATGATAAGAAACTCCAGTATGGTTTGATATCTATAAGCCAGTCTAATTACACAATCTTACATCTTAGGTTTCTGTAAGTCAATATTAAGAACAGCTTAGAGTATATTTGAACAATGTAGACATAAAGGTCAAGTTACAATATTAATTCTTTCTAGGTAAGCTCAATATATCAATATGTATTTTCCTCTCTGTTTGAAAAGTTGGAGCATTCAAATACAATCAAGATACTTTTATCAATTATCTATCTACACCAAATGAGCAAAGAGGCAGCTTTGTGCTGTGCATACTTTCTTGCATTTTAATGATGTGAATTCCTTTCTGATAGACATAAGGAATTCAGAGAATTGACCTCTCAGAAGCTTCTTTAAGTGGTGGTGAGTAATATATAATTTATCTGTAAGAATAAGGACTTTTAGGCACTCAGCGTAGGAGTTTAATAAATAATATGTCTGAATACTTTTATAGTACATAGTCCTATCTGCTCTGAATGCACAGGCTGATATTTCATATTGAGTTCTAAACTGGGGAAGTATTATTTTCCCTTCTTGTCATAAAACTTTGGACGCTTATTTGTGGGTTAGGTGGTGGTAAATTCAAGTTCTTCTCTTCATGGAACTGAAGGCATTATATGATGGTATATTGTAACACATGCAAAAAGTTCTGTGGATATCTCAGGCCAAGTATCATTCTTTCACCCCCTCTGAAGAAGAATATCTTTATTGGTCTCTGTGTTACTGTTCTGTTTGACTGCACTGGTGAATTTCCTGAGGTTGCTTGTTAGTTTTAGTACAAAGTAAATGTTGCTTATATGCTCCAAATTGATTATGTTCACCCTCAAGCAATTTCACAGTAACCTATTGCAGATTAAAATCACAAAATCTATGTCACCTCCAGTCCTTATTAAGATAATTGACCCTCCTACTCAATTAATAACCTACAAGAGCGTGCAGCAAACTCACTGCCCTGGACTTCAAGAGAGCAGATTTTGGCCTCTTCAGGAACCTGCTTAGTAAGGTTCCATGGGATACAGCCCTAGAGGGCAGGGGGGCCAAGACTGTTGGTTGATATTCAGGGATCGCCTGCTACAAGCTCAGGAGTGTTGTGTCCCCACTAGAAGGAAGTGCAGCAGGAGGGCCAGGAGACCTCCTTGGATGGATAAGGAGCTGCTGAGGAAAATTCAAAGGAAAAAAGAGGCTTTTAAAAGATGGAAGCAAGGACAGGTGGCATGGGAAGAGTACAGGGATGCTGTCTGGGAAGCTAGGGACCAGGTTAGGAAAGCTAAGGACCACTTAGAATTAAATTTGGCAAGTGATGTGAAAGATAACAGGAAGGGATTCTATAGGTACATTGCAAAGAAAAGACAGACCAGGGACAATGTGGGCCCACTCCAGAAGCTCTCAGGAGAACTGGCTGCACAGGATTTGGAGAAGGCTGAGGTTTTCAATGACATTTTTGCCTCAGTCTTCACTGGCAAAGGCTCTGACCACACCACCTAAGTCTTGGAAAGCAGACGCAGGGACTGTGAGAATGGAGACCATGGGCCCACTGTAAGAGAGGATCGGTTTGAGACCATCTTAAGAACCTGAACATGCACAAGTCCATGGGACCTGATGAAATCCATCCGTGGGTCCTGAAGGAGCTGGCAAATGAAGTTGCTAAGCCACTGCCCATCATATTTGAAAAATCATGACAGTCAGGTGAAGTTCCCAATGACTGGAAAAAGGGAAATATAACCCCCATTTTCAAGAAGGGGAAAATGGATGACCCAGGGAATTAGAGACCAGTCAGTCTCACCTCTGTGCCTGACAAAATCTTGGAGCAGATTCTCCTGGAAGACATGCTAAGGCACATGAAAAACAACAAGGTGCTTGGTGACAGCCAGCATGGCTTCACTAAGGGGAAGATACTGAGGTTTTGAGTAACAGTAGTAAGTTCTTTGCCATCCTCATTCTCACAGCCGTCAAGGTTCAAGATGTCTCAGGGCTGATCCCATTCATGATTAAGTCAACTGTCATGCCTTCCATGGAAATACTTTGTACCAATAGAGAATGAAAAGTTCCACAAGATTACCAAAAAAAAAAACAAAACCCCAAAAAAACCCCGCAGTTGAAATAATTTCCTATTCCAGTCTCTGTCACTTTTAATCTGTTTTCCTCAGAGTCCCTGTTTTTAATATGAATCCAGAGCCTGAAACCTGAAAAGTTAAAAGGTTATGGTGCAAGGCAAGATAAAATGCCCAAGAGGTATCTGTTATTGTGCTTATTTTGCATATAAGTAAACAAGAGCTAAACCTATTCAAGTGACCTGCCTGAGGTGTTCCATAGTGGGATTACTTCTCCCAACGAGAGACCTCAAGTGCAGAGACATGGCATGCTCACTTTATTACAGCTATAAGCTTTTACTAATTGAGGTACCTTCAATCCTCCTGATCCTACACATGGAGCCACAGGCCACACACACTCTGGCCATAGCCACTTTCCTTGCATTACACCATTTTAGAGTTAGCATCATTTTGAAGTTATGGTATGAATCACATACCAAGCTGTTTTCTCCTTTTGTCATTTTCTGTGTTTCCAGTTAGCTATTAGAAGAAAAATGGATGTTACTAGAGTAGTGTTTACACTTCTTGACTGCAGGACAGTGAATACTGGCAGTTCTTTCTCTTACTCGGCAGGCAAGTTATTTCCCAATGAAATAATGTCTAATGAGAGCACCACTTACAAGCTGCACTGACTACATAGCATATTAAATATCCATTTAAAGAAAATTTACATCTGTATGAAACAGGATACCGCTTGCTGACTGTTGGCCACTAGATGAGAAAACATGTATGCATATTCTATTATCTGTTATGAGGAAGGAGATCTACTCTATAAATTAATAAATCTACATCCTGCATTTGAATATGCTCTGAGACAAGGTATGGCTCAATATTGTTGAATTTACCTGACTTTAATTATAATGGTCCTGATTCAAGGATTAATTACAGCTGTAGTATTTCAGCTTACTAAAAAACTGTTGTAGAAATAAAAACTAACTCTATGATAGGAGTGCAGAATAAAATGGAATGTTTTCTGCTCTCAGATACAGTATCTGGGATCTAAGAAATACTGCCTAGCAATTTTTGGGTGCCAATAGAAATTCAAGTAGAAGAAAATAAAGATTTGTTGTTATGTTGATTCATAGAAGACTGTCTACATAATCTAGATGCACGGTGTTATGGATGCTCATCTTCGATTTACAACTCTCTAATCTGGCTAATCTCCCTTTCATGTGTGTGTACTCTGAACTCAATTTAAAAGAAATAAAACAAAGTTTTATGCCCCACATGAATATTTAATCCACTGTAATACAGTTAAGTACACAGTGACAGTGTCACCAGTGTCAATAGCATGCACACGTATATGAGCCTTTAGTTTTCCATACTGTATTAATATGAGTCACTACAGTTGATTTAATATGAATATTTTTGAACACATTTCTGCAGGAGCTGTGAGAAATGGGTGTTTGTCTTTTTTACTTACAGCATATCATAGATTTTTATTAGGGAAGTACTCTTTTCTCTGTGTGTGCATGACTCTATTGTTTGGAAATTCAGATAACTTGAGTGCATTTCCTTGTAAGAACATATTTTCTCTCTCTAAAGGCACCATTTATATTTCTTGGTTGTTTTTTGCCCACCAGATAGTCTACATGATTTTCAGTCCTGTCTTATAACTGCTTCTAAATGTTTTCTTCCCAATATTATTTAATACTCTGTTATATAGTACTAAACTTCCATTTATTTTCTCACTTTACTCTGTGTGGAAAGTGGAGGAAAAACATTTTAAGACTGTTTTTATGGTGTGTCATGTGAAACTTGGATTCATGTATGGTTTGGTACATGAACTCGCACAGTTAAATCCTTTCTATGAGGCAGGGGTAGACAATATGTAATCAGCCATGAAGTTTGTGTTTCACAAAGCTGCTTACACTGAATAATTCAATATTTGAGCTTTAATGATATTTGAATAGGAATTTGTATGTAGGCTGTAGAGTGGATAGATGAAAGGCAGAAGACAAACTTTTGATTTCTGGTTGAATCATTAGCATCTGAGATTGTTTCTTAGCCCACTGTGGGATCAGCCTGTAATGACAGGCGACCCCCATTACCTCTATAGGTTGTGCACAATCTCTATAGGTTCTCACAACTTTTGCCTGGGGACCTGAGTCACTCAGCCCTCAGGAATGGCCTCTCAGTGACACGACCATCATCATTAGGTGTCTACCTCCAGGAAGATGAAAAGCAGAGGCAAATCCTGTAGAGGTCAGGGCCGGTGCTGCTGGGGGTGCATTCCCTTGTCAGCTCATGCCTCCATTCCATGAGCCCTGGCTGTGTCTAACGAGGCGCTGGGGCTGCCGCCTGGGAAGCGTGCTGTAGAGCACAGCTTGTCTCTGGGTGGGGGAAGACAGACTGTACCCATCACTGCTTATCAGTGCCAGATGGGAGGGAAAGGATGGGAGGGGGGGAAGAAAAAGGCAGCCCAGAACATAGGGAACATATTTCAGATATGTCTGCACAGGGATTTACTGCCTGCACCAGAACCGCGTCTGGCCTACAAACACAAACAGGGTGATGGGGGCAGGAGGGATTCACAGCTGCAGTGAGAAGAAGAGGCAGAAGTTTTATTTGTTGTGGTGCCTGAAGCATGGCTCTCCTGATGATACCCCACGGATGCCTTTAGTCCCTGAAGCTGAATCTGTAGTTATGCCTCGTCATACTCAGCCATGTGGGCAGCCAGCCCTGCTGCAAGGATGCCCCATGTGCAGCGGCCTATGGTTGCTCTAGGAGTGGATGTTGCCATGCCCATCTGGTCTGGGGCTTCTGAAAAGCTGATGGATGGAGGTTCAGCAGACAGGGACTAGATGAAAGTCTTGTTGGTGTTGCTCTGTGAGAATATCATGTCCAACAAAAAGCCAAAAGGGATGGTTGCCCTCACACAATATAGCTTTGTACTGGTCTGTCATGCATCCAGGAAACTAGTGGAAGCGCCTTGGGCTTCAACAGCAGTTTTCACCCCTGGGAACACTGGTGGATTGTGCTGACATGGTCAGTTCTTCAGAAACAGCTCAGACTCCTGTGTACTTGAAAATAATAAAGTCAAATACTGATATGAATCAGTCATCTTGAAATCACACTTAATTCAAGCCGCTGTAAGGCAACACCCATTTCAAGAGTAACAAAGAGCTTCAAAATTTAAGAATGAAAGGTAAGCATGCTCAGGTCCAAAAGGTTTGCCCTTACTGCCTTAAGATACCTTGTAAAACATACTTACTTCTCCGTGCAGTCAGAGACTAAATCCACTTGCATAGTTTACAGCTCATGTCACACTAAGTCTCCTCAAAACATCCTTACATTCATAATCAATTTAATTTCAAGATGTACTGTTCCTTCAGTCCAGATTCACCTCCTAAAAGAATTATAGAATGGTTTGGATTGGAAAGGACCTGAAGATCATCTAGTTCCACCCTCCTGCCATGGGCAGGGACAGCTCACCCTGTTATTCTACTTCCCTTCAGCTCTCAGGAAATGCAAATATTTTTGGCATAGATCATGTGCTGTGGCTTCTGGGTGGTAATAAGAAATTTTTAACCAGACCCTATCTGATGGGCTGGTATGAGAAGTGAAACAGTTTTTCCCCCCATGTAGGAAGAAAAATTTATACATGAAGCCTTTTCACACAGCAGACTTGGAATTTTAGATCAACTTTAAATTAACAGCCTTACTTAACATAATGCCATAACTGAGATTAATGAATGTAGATCATTATAGGCTGCTCATTGAGACTAGACACAAGAGTAGTCAATCACCCTGGGGTCCTAGTGAAGTTTGGACAACAATAGGGCTATCCTGGCTGGTAGCCATATCTAATTTGAAAGAATACAATGACATATTGCTGCAACTGTTAGTGTGGAAATGATTGTAAAAAAACTTTTACAAAGGTCTTATTTTGCCAGACAGGATGATCTTAAATAATAACTTGGAGTATATACCTCCAAGCAGATAATAAATCCAATTAAAGTTTGAAGAGGAAGCATTATACCCATACCTTTCTTCCTAAACAATTAATCTGCTTAAACAGAGAGGAAAATATTTCTCTTTTTCTTATAAAGATCTTTTCAGATTTGAATCTTGGAAACAAATTGGAAACTGAAATAAATAAATATTTCTAATGAGCCTGAATGCGAAGATTCACATTTTTCATTATGGCATGCATTTTTAAACTTTTGATTGAGCTGGTATTATGTTATCTCCAGGTTATGAAAGATTCAGAGAGAAATGAGAGGAACAGACCAAGCTCCTCCATTATCTAAAGGAGACCATACACTGAATTTTTAATAGATTTTTCTCTCCAAGGGTCTTAATCCCAGTGTCTTTCTGGGGTAGTCTGAAAAAAAAAAGATAGAAACATAAGTAATTGTCTCAGTTGCCTTCTTGGTTACCTTTCCTGTGCTTTCAGTGGGAAAGCGTGATAAGCAGATTCTAGCATCATAACCTAACACTGATGAGGGATTTTTTTTGAGGGATTTTTGTATGCAGACTAGAAGAAATCAACAAGTGTGGTTGGGTATTCCACTATCTAGATTTCATGTTGTTTCCTGTGGCCTTATATATCTAAAGGGAAAGTTATTTAGCCTTAATTTCCCTTTGCTTAGGAAAAAAAAAGAAAAAAATTTACAAATGGCAAAAAACTTTACTGATTTATTCTGGCCTCTGTTATATTATTTTACCAGACTAAGCTATGAGAAGAGATGCAGAGCTGCATTTTCTCAGTCTCAGCAGTGGAAGACATTATATCACGAAGAAAGAAAATACATTTCCCACATAGCTGTGGGTTATGCCCACAGACAGCCCCTTTTGTGGAAAGTGCTTGTCTTCCCCTGCTGTTTTGGTACCACTGTCTGTAAGCTGGTGTGAAAAGATTAGGTAATAGACCATTCATGTAGTGATCTTCCCCCAGAACAGAATTGTGTGCTCTCATGAAGGACAGAAATATGTTCTTTTTCATAGTAGAAAGATAAAGGAAGAAGTAAAGTCATTAAGCTTTTGTACATGGTGCAATCTTTTGAAACACCAGGAACAATCTGGCCAATTATTTGCTCATTTTAAAAACTGGCCTGCCATTTTTCTCTGCAGGTCATCTCCAAAACATCTTCTTCACCTAGAAGCTTAAATCCCATTGAAAGGTAATGGGATTTGAGTTCTTAACTTACTCAGCTTTTTTTCAACACTGGAGATTCCACTTAAGGAAACATCAAATCCAATACTCACTCTCCATTTTGGAAGAGAGTCAGGGGCAAAAATGACCCCATAGAAAAATCCTTTTACCTTTTCCTTAAACTGAACAATTTAACATGAGGGAAAACTTCGTAGGGCCAGAACACTTTTCCTATAAAAGCTAACCTATTTTTAAATACAAAATCAAAACAAAATGTGTCAATGGTGTATGATCTATTAACACAATACTGGTCAAAATAGCCATGTATATGGCATGACCATTTATATTATCATCTATGACCTCACAATAGGGACATAAGAAGTTATCACCAAGCAGATCAAATTCACGGTGTGTCTTTAAGCTAATCATTCATGTGGAAAGAAACAAGGAAAACACAAGCTGACAGAATCACTTTCCAGTAAATAGCACTTCTAAAACCAAAATACACCTTTGAAAATCAAGAGTTAGCAAATAAATTCACCATGTTATTATGACTGTAATGAGAAACTCTTCTGTCTTCAGGGTAAAATCACAGCAGTAATTTCACTCATTCTTCTACCCTCCAAGAAAAACTTACTACTGAATTTCCTTACCTTTTTCATAAAAACAGTGAAATCTTTCTATGGGACACACAGATGCCCAGACAAGGCATGATCAGTTAAATAAGGGAGAAAAAATTGGAACAAACCTCTATGTTAGACTGTGATATATCTGTGAATCTTTTCCTTAATATTACGATAGTCTTAACCATGAACTAAAATGCCTATTAACAGGCTCAATGTAACAATCCTGCAGTGATTTCTCAGCCCAAACCTCTATTGATTTCAGTTCAGAGCCACAACATATGCAGAAGTACAAAGTTTATCAGTAAAAATTCACTTGGAAAGCAGCTCCAAATGTATTCTGATTTGGCAAATAATCTTACAAATCTCTTCATAAAAATTCCCCCTTTTTCAGTTTTATTGCAACTGGTTGATTTTAGGGTAAATATGTTTTATTAGTGTAAATATAAGTATAGCATAGTGTAAGCAATATAGTGCATTGTGTGTATGGTGTGTAAGTGTAAATATGTTTTATTTAGTGTAAATGTTTTACATGAAGAGAAATAGCTATTTTGAAACATTATCAAATTGAATATGCTTGATTATATAATGCAAATTTCAAAATATATATGTATTATCCTTTAAATGCTGACTAGAAAGAATTTTTTAAAAAATATCATTCCAAGGATGGTAATTTTGAAGACTGTTGATGGTAATACAAAGTAGTAATAGAAGTTCAAACTATTGTGTGTGAAGAAGAAAGGATTTGCTTATATGTTTAAGGATGCATTGAAACTAGGATAAGGGATAAGAAAATAAAACTGACATTTGTCAAACTAAATACTGACTTCTATATTTGATTTAGATGAATTCCTTTGATACAGACCAGATAATACAATTGAGTGAATTCAAAGAAAGAGATAAATACACAGTAAACACTTAAAACTATATCATTTTGAAAGAGCAGCAGGGAGATTAAATAAGTGTTTGCATTATATGAAAATAATTGTCACTACTGAATCTATTTTCTATAAGCTTTACAAAAACACATGTAATTTATCTGTTTATATGAGACTGGCTGTTCTTTATTTTACACAAGAAAATATGTCTTATTTGAGTTATTAGCCACTTTTTGTCTCTGCTTCACAATAAATTGCTTTTTTTTGGAGCCTAATCCCACCTTGACTTTAAGTAAAATCTGTTAATGCAAAACATGTTTCTGTGCATTCATGGAAACACTTTCATAAGGCTTAAGTTTCCCATTAAAAAGATTTCTGAAATGATCCGTCTAAGCAGCAAAGCTTTTTTGCATTGAGTGACAGGTAGTCACTATGTCTGAGAAACGTACCACCTATTAAGATCTTCGAATTAGAAATTAATTTCTATTTGTCTCTAGTCCATGCAGGAACTCTGGGTTATGAGGGAAGTTTCAATATATCTTCTGTGGGTGTTTTGCTTCTTTGATTTAGATGATCTTAAGGTCCTTTCCAACCCTAACTCTTCTATGATTCTATTCTATGATTCTGTGATTTAGGAGCACAGTCTGCATTAGAATCAATTTGTATTTTGAGCAATTTAGGCTTTAGTCTGAGCCTCTAAAATGCTCTCTCAGGTGCTTTGATACCACTTTGTCATTACCAGGGAACGGCTCCTCCTGTTTGGGGTATTCTCTACCCTGAATTCTTTCTTGTAAACAGGTCCACCCAAAAAAGAAATGGCTGCTCCTTAACAATTAATTAAATCTCACGTCAGGAGGAGGAGGAGTTTACAGAGGATGTTCTCCCTCCCTCTCTCACTCCCATGGATGCAGCAGAGTCATCAAGGGCATCAAAGGTCTGAGTTTTAATTCCCTTCTTCACCTGCATGCACTCTAAATATCTACCTCCCTTGGCCCAGAGAGTTTATCTACCTCTCAAGCGTCAGATAGTTTTTCAGCTATAGCAATCTGCAGGTATGTTGGAAGCTGTCTACTTCCCATAATATTCAATAAGCCAGACAGACATAAGAAACTGGAAGTCAAGTCTATAGGGAAACATTTGGGTCATCGAGCTTGAAGAGAGAAATCCTGTATTTGAACTGCGAATGCTTTTTTTATTTGTTCTACATTAAGCAATCACTGGGTAAAATACTGAAAAACTTAGAAGAACTAGGATTTGAGCACAGGCTATGTCCTGACTATATAGCAGAAAGGAAAAAAAGAGCCAAAGGTGTGTCTTATTAATGTATATCAGCGAGGCTTAGTTGCTAGAAATCTGCTGAGCTGCTCAGTCATGTCAAGTGGTAGATGCTTCTGAGTACATCAAGAAAACCTGTAGGCTTCTGTATCACATGTAGTATTGAAAATAACATGCATTATTGTTTGACTTAACCATTAATATTGTATGAACAGTGCAGTTAGATGCTAGAGTTTTGAAGATGTAAAATCAGAGCGGAGATGCCCTGGGTTTATGGTTTTGTTATTAATTGTTTCTGGAAATACTTATGTGTGAGTAGTGTGGCTTGAGGTCTCTCTATGTCTGAAAACATTAGCTATTTCATGTTATTATCGCTCCTTTGGAAACCTTAATTTCCACCTTAACAGCTGGTGCTGCGTGATGACTGACAGGAAAGTTCTATCAGTTGCAAGTGTGATGTCTAGTCCCACTCTAAAGATACGAAACTGAGTGAAATTCTGCTTACTCTTGATCTTGTTTTTTGGGTTATGTTTTGTTGCTTTTCTTGTGCTAGTTAGGTGTGGCCTAGATATTTGATGATAAAGCTGGTTTATAATGCTTTAAGGATTTTCTGGTAGTGATTTTAGATCAGCTTTGTTCAAAGCTGTCACCTGAAGTATATGAACATTAACTCTCATGAATATAGAAATAATCAAACTTTTGGTGATGTTGAATTAGTTAAGTTGTAAACAATGTCTCAGATATTAATTGGAGAAAATAGGTAACAAAACTGAGAAAATACTTGTTCCCAGGATCAAAGGAAGACATAGTAGATTTATGTATCAAGTTGTTTTTCCTGATCATGGTGGAGTTAGGAAAGCGTTCTTTATGTTCCTAGATAAACCAGGGAGACACTACTCCAAGTTCCAAGTTCCAAGTTCCTTTGCTTAGACTACCACAGATAGCAATTATAAGGGAAATCCTTCACCAGTACAGGGGCAAGAGAAATTGGGGAACAGGAGTACTGGCTAGGGAATAGCGAATTATCAGAATTTTCAACTGAAAAGAAAAATGTAAATACAGAAGGCAATTTTGAGGATTTTTGTTCTGTGTCCTCTCTGATGTGTGTAAAGTGGCTCCTTGTTGAAGCTGATCAGACACTAAAGAAACTTAAATACCATTGCCAAGTGCAAATACCTTAGCTTCTTGTTGTGGTATTTATGACCAAGAAACTTCCAGCAGCAGCATCTGTGTTTCTGTTATGCTTCCTCATGACCTCAAGACCAGAAATACTCAAAGACAGACAAAAAAACCTCCACTAAATAAAAGTCTGTATGACTATTTGATTATAGTGTGAAAGGCTTGCATTGTTCCAGCTTCAGTTCTTGTGGGAGGTTATAAACTGGATTCAACGAGCGGCTTACAACTCATTTGAATGTGCACAGTTGTCCTGGTTTAGACGTATAGAAAAATTACACGCTTCCAAAATGCCAGTGCTTGATGAACTTAGTTCAAAGACTCAGAAAAGTTACAGGCATTTCATGAGTTGGAGCTCCAGCAAGTGAGTATTGATTGTCATGGCTCTGCTGTTCCTTTTGAGCCTTGGAGCATACCACCTCTTCCTTTTTAACTTCTGGCTTACATTATGCACAAAATATTTGACATAGGAATGTAGGTCTATGTTCACTGCAGTTAAGGTAGGGACCTTTCGTGAGATATTTTATTAGTTATTTAATACTTGTATCTGATCCTTATCCAATTGATTATCCCTGAGAGTTCTGGTGACCTGTCGATGACTAAGCAAGTTGCTGACTTCTTATTCTTCTTGCTTTGACTAGTGGCCTTTATGATCCCTCTGAGCAAGAGGTTGTTTTGATCCTCTCTTGGCTCAGAAAACTGCAGTGTCCTATTCTGATGTCTTTGCTGTGCTTCATGTTGTTTCTGCCATGTATACATCTTGATTGGTTTTATGTATGGTAACATTTAAGAAATAACAAATCCCTGCCGCAGCAGGGATGTTGGACTAGATCATCTTTAAAGGTCCCTTCCAACACAAACTATTCTGTGATTCTATGATTTTGGAAATGTGGGTAACAGGTCACCCCCAGTCTTTCTTCTTTCTTTTCTATTTACTCTGAGAAGTCCATGTCTGAGAATGGCAGTGTTTCCTGTTTGCTGCAGTTGCTAAGAGTGTCTCCATGAGAGAGATGAAATAGTTGCCAGGTGGGTGGAAAAAGCCATGGAAACATTCAGAAGAAAGCTTGGGGATTTTTTTTTTCTTCTTTGTTTCTGAAAGCACTAGCTTTGAAAAGAAAAAGATATCCCACTCCTAACAAGTAAACATAAATATTCATCCCGATGTCTTGGTGAGTTTTGAATATTGATACTGATAAAGCTTATAAACAAATCAGGTTGACTACAGAGGCACAGATCAAGAAACCCTAGAGAAAAGCAGATATCAAGATTATGTGGAGATGTTTTTGTGAGTTCTGCAGTCAGTTCTGTACTGTGAAAAACAAACTACTACATCACCAAAGAGGTGATGCCATAGAATGTGTTTCATCAAAAGAAAATTTCATTATCAGACTGAAATAAAAAAGCATTAAGAAGTGAAACTGTAAGGAAAAAAAACTACTTTTGTGCTTGTTTCTGTAATGGTTGAACAACAAGAAGTCAGGAAAATTGCTTTGGATAAATTGGGAAGTAATTTTATCTTCCCATTTATTGTGAAAGGTAAATTATTTTGGGAAGAATAGGATGTTTTATTCTTGATAAAACAAATTTTCACAGAAATTTGAACTCTAAGAAGATATTTAGGTATAACTTGAAATATGTGAAACAATTCACTCTGTGTTTTCAAATGTTCACATTAAATATTTAATCATTTTCTCTTCTTTCTCTTTTGAATAACTTGGTGTGACTAAAATAATTGTTTTAGTTGATTTCTTTGAGTTTGCTTTTCTTGGAGGGTGTCAGTGTGTGTGTGGAAAAAAGTCTGAGGAAACCTTGACCTATTTCATCTGGCTAACTTCATAGTTTTTATCTGCAGATAGATTAAGGCATCTTTCCAAAGCACCTGTCTGAAGTCATCTATGGTAAGAAAATAAAAATGTAGGAACTTCCTACTCACTGATGCATAGATTCAATAACAAACCCTCAAAGAATATCTAACAATTATTCAAAGGAATTGCTGCTTTCACATACTTAATACTGCCATCTGTGCTATGGGTGAAATTCAGCCTTAAGCAGGTGATCAGTGCTAGGCCTGTGCTCTAAATCCCACATGAAATCCTCCATGGTTTTTATATATATTTATATATATATATATATATATATATGAAATGAACTTCTTCATCCCACAACAGGTAATGTAGCACAAATGGGGATAACAGAGTCATTTTCTCATTATAAACTACTTTAAAATTCAATGGAAAAAGAGAAAAGTAATAACAACCCAAAAAACAAACCACACCTACATTAATATGTATAAGCTTTTTTTTTAAAGTTGAAAACTAGTCCACATAGAAGCTAAGTCAATCCCCTTCACATATGTACTAATTTAATATGAGACTATACTTGCTATTTAGTTTCATGCTTCTGTATACTTCTGCATGTTTATAACATGGTGGAAATATTGTTGGTGTGGAAAATATCTCCAAATTGGATGATGTGGAGTAGAAAATATATTGTTGGTTTGAATTACTATCAAGTTTTGCAAATGAGAGACAGCAAAATTGGAAATAAATAAATACTCCATGATTAATTATATATTCAAATATACTTAAGATTCAGTGTGAGATTCGCACGCATTTTATGCATAAGTATATTTGGTTCAAGTCTGCACCACTGCATACTCAAATACGCTAGGTTCAGCTATCTACATATGTGAAGTGGGACTTGAATCAGTACTTTCTATTTAGTGGAATTCTCTTACATGCACAATTTGCAGCATTATAATTAAAATGCTCAGCACTGAGGTAAATTTACTGGGTTTTTATTTGTTTGTTTTGGGGAATCTGCTTGAACACAAGCAATACTGCAAGGTATACTGGTACAGAAAGAAAAATGTTTTGGTAAATATAGAGCAAAATTCTGACTCTATTTAATCTGATGTTAAAACTCCTGATGATCAAATGGAGTCGGTACTTCAACTCCTACAATGCCTATTTTTGTGATATATTTTCCTTGCCAGGACTAGAATTACAGTTTCTTTCTGGTTAGTAACCTACTGTCTACCCTAAGCAGTCGACATGGGTGATAGAGATCACTTTAGATATGGCTACTTCCTTAACTTCAAACTACTAAACAGTGAGAGGGTTGATCTGTCAAACATGAGGAAATACATCTTGCACAAAGTATGAGTGAGGTGCATTCTCCACAGAAAAGCTGCCTGAAATGGAGCCAAGAATTGCATAGATTGTTCTGCATCCAGTCAGGATGGAATTGTCAGACTAGCCGAGTGTTGCTGTCTTTGTGTTTCTGCTCTGGACTGCCTCAGGCAAATTGGATTTTAAGTTTCTCATGTGCTTATTTCCATTCTTAACATATCCTTCAGAGGCTGTGTCTCTCTAAGTGTATCATGAATATGTGACTTCTCACGTTCTGTGACAGTTCAGGAAGGCTTCAATGACTATCAAGGATGTTGTATGAAGCCCAGCTTAGGGCCAGAAGTCATACCTGGAAGGAGATAGTTCTCTACTACCACATTGGGCACATTACTGGCTCCTCTTTAATAAACTGACAAGTCACATCTTACAAGATATGAGGATTTCTCAGTCACTTCACAAGTAGTCTGCAAAACTCATTGTTTGAATAGTCAGGAATTTTCAACCCTCTGACTGACACATTGCTTTGGGTAATTTTCCACAAAGAAGCTGGGTATCTTGAAAAAGTACTCTACGTTGCTGCCAGCTGGCATCCCAGTTTGCTGACAGGAAGCAGAAGGCCTCAGGATTCCCAGCTTTCAGGCATGCTGTCCTAAGTTGCCTGCCATCAGAGTGTCCATAGTTCTTAAGGAAATCATTCCTAGGGCTGTTTAGTGACAGTGAAGATCAGAAGACATGTTTTTGCAGGAATTGTAAAATTCATGATTTCTTAAAATGGAAACTAACTAGAACTTTTTAATATTAATTGCTCTCTGAGACAGGATTGTCATTCTTTAGGTGGGTATATTAAAATAGAAACCTACACATTGCCCGCAAAGAAAACAAACGCCTTGGACATGACAAAATCTGATTGCTTCTTTTTCTTTCTTTCTAGCTCAAAAAGACACTAAAATGTCACTCAGTACTTGTGTCATACTACGGAGCGTTCAGTTGTTCAACTTTCTGTGGATATTGCTGTCTGCTGCTTTTTGTCTTGTATACTTCTTTTTATTTTTCTGCCAACAGGCAGTGTTTGTCTCAACAATGTGGATGCCAGTGATTGGCAGTAGGGTAGCTCATGCTTTTCTGTTGAAAAGAAATATGGCATTTCATGGAAAGCGATTAGGATCATTGTCAACACAATGTACTTCAAAAAGACTCAAAAGGTAAATCTCTGGCAGAATAGTAAGATACATTCAATATGAGTCACCAAGGAGATAAAGGTACCTAAGCAGCATTTTGTATATGAAACAGTAAGTTGACTTAGGGACTGGCTGGCTATTCCTTTTGTTGTGTGTGTGTGTCTTAGTACAGAAGGCTAAACTTTTTGCTATAGTTCTCTAGCATGATTTGTTGCAATTTGTAAGGCTACCTAGTTCATCTTAGTATTCAGTGTTCATTGTTAACCTCTTTAGGTGGGGTGTGCTGGCCACATAGCAAAACTATAACTTTTTGAAGTATCAGAATAAAGTTGAAATAAAGTAAAATAGCTTCCATGGCAAACTTGTTTTATCCTATGTCTCCATTAATGTTACGTGCTTTTCTTGGCTCATATGGCAAAATGATTCCTTAATGTATTTTAAGATTTTTACTGTTTTGAAGTAATTGTGCAGTACAACAAATAGAGCTTACTAGCAGTTTTGCAAGGTGGCTGTAAAACAGGCTCAAAGGATTTAATTCTGGTTTAGGTTTTTATTCTGAAAATGTAGAGCCAACGTATATAGAAAATTTTAGCATTTGTTTTTGAGAAGTTATCTGGTTCATGATGAAGTGATACAGGATAATCCTAGATTATTTTCTGTGACAGTCATTGCATTTTAACAGGAACTACCATGGTTTAATTTCCTGTGTCTTCTTTTTCATGAGATCATCGAGAATAATTACTGTAAAAGTCTTCTCACACTGCAGTGTATATGTACATACCTCTAAATTTAAGATCTTCTTTTTTTTTGCTTCAGACCTCTCTGTAGGCTATTTATAGGTAAACACACATTCATAAAGGGAAAATCAAATCTCCACAGAGAATTCTATAGCATACTCTGGTTTTCATTGGCACACAGACAATTTAAAGTAATATAAACTTGTTTTCTATTATGTCTTCAACACAACCCATTAATATCTAGCCAGAACACATTTTTCTCTGTTGCTATACCATTACTTTCAATTAGCTTGACAATTGACTAGTATCTCTTCAGTGCGTGCCTGATACTAATGCCATTCTGCTTATAACTTGCTGGCTACACTTGTTTTTTCTGTGCCAATTGTTCTTTCCCATGTGCGATTGGCAATGGAAATGATCAGACATTTTGAAAATATGACTTATTAGTAGAAAGTGAAAGAACTGGGGTTATTTGGAGAAGATAGAGGGGCGCATTACAGCAGTTTCTATTCTTGGCTTGCAATCTTTGCAAAAGGTTGCAAAAATGAAAGGCTGTCAACTGTTGTTGCTGGTGAATATGGAGAAATAATGGTCAACAATGGAATTGTAGATTAAACATTAGGCTGAAAGTGTTGTTTTAGGTTACCTCAGGAGGCAATTGAACCCCATTATTAGAAGTTTATGAGATTGGACAAATATCGGTTGGACATGGTTTAAATGGGGTTGATCTAGACATTAGCAAAGTTACAAAACCATGTAGGAAACAAAAACAGTTTATTTGTAGATAACTATGTGAGAGTAAGCAGGGTAGTAGGTCTTTAACTAAAATTGATAGTGCTGATAGATATGAGGTAACGTCACTGTTACTAAGTTAAAACAAACTGAAATTGATTCAGCAAGTGAGATTTAATCATTCCAAAGGAAGTTAATCAATAAGGCATTTTTTCTGAGAAGACTGAACCTTTGCTTCAGATCAGGCGACTTATGGAGCCTGAATGCAGAAGTCCGTGTGTGCTAGTGAAAGACTCAGGTAGTGAGCAATTTAGTTTACTCATCCACTCTGCATCCCAGCCTCGGCTGGGTTTGTCCTGAGGATGGCTGCCAGGGACCTCCTGCAAGCATGACAGCTCTGATGTTGTGAAGGCTTTAGCACTGCTTGAGTTTTGAACCAGTTTAGGACTATAGGTTTAAGTGCTTTAGGGCCATCACTGGAAGAAATGTAAATGCTGGGGGAATTTGTGGGACTATTGGACAAACAGCAAGCTGGTAGGGTATTGATGTTGGTAAATCCATTGTGAACGTCATTGTGCAGAGCCAAGATTTAGGCCTTATGAGTAAGGCTTGGTAAGGAAAGAATTCCTTAAGAGGGAGGCTTGAGAATGGGAACTGGTACTTATGAAATTGAAATGGTCTTCTCCCCACCCTCTACAAGTACTCTAGCTGAAAAAAACTACATGGGAAAAAAATTTAACTTGCATTTGAAACACTGAAGTGTTTTGCTTGACCTGGAACAATTGTGAATGCAAACCTCCCTAAACTAAGTGCTTTTTCTTTTGCAATTGGATTGGGCTAGCAGTACATGTAGCCAGCTCAGCTGACTGGATCTACCTTGTTCAGCTCCCTGGATTCAGGTCAGTAGTTATCTATACCCTTGGATGAAGCAGTGGTGCCCAGGCTTCACACAGAGAAATCAGATAGTTAGAAATAAGGAATCATATGAATTGCGGATTTATATCCAAAGTGGGTTTTTTATCCTTGTTATTGCTACATTATACATCATTGTCTCATGACCACCACTTCCCTACATGTAATCAAGGAATCTTCCAATTAGCATAGCTCAAAAGTATTGAGATTTGCCATGCTATTGCAGTTTCAGAAAGATACTTGTCAGTTTATTAGAATTTACAGCTACTTTATACAGAAAGGGACAGCTATGACACCCAACTTCAAGCCTTCTGTTGCTCTGTTCAGGGTAAAGTATGCACCACTTTGAAAGACCTTGCTATTTGTGACTTCATAACTTTGTTCAGTAATTCTTTGGGTATATTGGACCAAAGTAAGCACTGCTGGCATACAAGAGGGTTAAAGCACAACAGTGTAAAATTTAATGTTTACATGAATTTCACACATTTTGTCATGTTGCTCATTTAAAAAATTTCACAATGAAAATATTAGTTAAAAAAGAAAATAAAATGCTGCCTCGTGATCTTCTAGATAAGAAGCAGATTTTCTGTGTAGTGATGATACCAAACCAACTTCTTAGGCACTTAGAACTCATGTTTCATTTTTGTGGCCATGGACTGTTGAATTAAACTATGCTTAGGCTTGAAATACAAATTTTCTGTGAAGGATTCAGGCCTGTCTTCTGTCCAAGGATAATTGTGTTACATACAGTAGAAGGAAATGAGTTGCTTAGGAAAAAAATATCCAGCACTGGTAGTGTGAGCGTTAGCTGACTTCACGCATAAATCTTGCATTGTAAGATGCTTTGACCCCTGTAGAACTGTAACCAATTAGAAATAACATTTTAATAGCTTTTATTTGTAAAAGAAAAGCAGGAGGAGATGAAAAGGTGTTAAGAACAGGGTGAATTATACCCTTCCAGCAGACTGCCTTAACATCCTTAACAGACAGATGTGAAACACTGATAGGAAAATATAGCCTATCTACAAAATAAAAGAGAATTCCAATTTTTTTTTTTTACTCTTAAAAGCAAGATGGCTCAAGAAAAAAAAAAAAAAAAAAAAAAAAAGAAGAAAACTGTTGTTATTATAAAGATTTCCATCAGAGGACAGTTTGCTGCAAAATATTGACAGGAGCTCCTCTCAGCTGTCTCCTGTACAACTTAATAGGCAGGATATTCCAGGAAACACAGTGGAATTTTCATCTCTGTATAGAGCTATTGATATGATCTTTAATCTTTGAGAATGGCAGAAAATTTCTAGGAATCAAAATAGAGATGCTTATGTAATCTTTATCATTCTGACAAAACCGTTTGTTATACTTGGCCTCTGTGGCCCTTGGAAGTTCCTGAGGAAATGTGAGTTTTCAGGTAACAAGGTCAACATCATCCATCAATTCTCCAGTGGACAGGACAGACAGAACAGGTTGTGTCTACCTTCTAGTATGAAGAAATGCTTAAAATGCTGCAAAACAGATTCAAGCCATATTTGTTGCTGAGACCCTCTAGTAAGTTCACATGAGGCAATTCGTAGTTGGAGAAAGTGCGAGGTAGATTCTACAAAGGCAAAGAGCCTGATTCATTTATGTGCATCAAGGATAGTGTCAGGAACCCTATTACAAAATTGTGTTTGTATAAATGTCTTTGCAGTTGTAGCTCAGTCAAAGAAAAACCTGAAGGTAATGATATCTCATTATTCAACAGCTTCAGTAAACTTTGTCTTAACTATTAGCATTTCAAAGAATAAGGTTATGTGCTAACCAGCATCAAACAAACAGTGAAATTATGCTGAAACAAACATAAATGTAATAAATACACAGTGACAAAATTCACTTTTCTTTGAGTTCTCACAAAAACATAGGCAGGGAATGAAAATATTAAGCTGCCTATACAGAAGGTTAGCACTTCACACTACAATCTGTAGAACTGTTCTGAAATATCATAATTTTGGTTATCCATTTATAGTGCTGCTTCATATTGCATTGCCCTGCTTCCTATGCTTTGCCACAGTGATGAGCACAGAACTGTTAGTCATAATATGTCAGAGATAAAGTGGGAGCTTTGTAAGTATGTCATCTCAGTGAAGTCATTCCACTTAATATCCACCTTCTGGTTCAGTGAGGAAAATGTAAAGAGCTGGCAATTGATCTGTTTGGGCAAAGTTACAGTAGCTTCCAAGAGTAAGTGGTATCGTGGTCTAAGTGTTGGTAAGGGATGAAGCCTAATGTGTTTCACAGGATCATATTTCAGCAATGTGTGCATGTATTGTATTTTATTTGATTGAGAACAGCATCTGAGTGGGTGCGTAAGAGAGGCAGTGCTTCCTTTTTTTCCCTGCTTTTGATTAAGAAAAAAACAGAAAGCCAAGCAAACATCTAAAGCAAAGTATACTGTAGGAGTGCAGACCTGAAAAATTTGGAGGAAAGTGGGTGAAAAGACATTTGGAACTGCAAGGTGATGAAACATTTCTTGCAGTTTGTCATACATATTAATGGAATCAGGCCTTTCTTGTACATGAACAGCACTGCATTGAAGAAATTCCTAATTCCATCAGCTGTTTTTCCTCTGGAGGAGGCCAGCTTTATTATTTGACTGTTCAACGCAAGAGGGATAATGATAACTGATGTATATTATGGAGTAGCAAAATACAAAATTTGTATTTGTTCCAACATGATAGTTGGAAGTTTACAGATAACGCTAATAAAGAATGAATGATCACTTGTCTGTGTGGATGAAAAGTGTATGTGAGGGTAATGGCACTATAGCGACACTGTGTATAGGATATAAAGGTATAAAGTGAGAAAAGGAAATATTTTAGAGGTGTTATCAAAAAGACCTCATAGGCATGCAGTAAAAATAGGGAGCATAATCATTGCTGTTAATCATGTCAAATATTGACAGTCATACCTGAACTGTAGCTGTCAAAGCTGGTTGTCTTTGTTGTTCTGCAAAAGAAAACACTAAATAATTCTGCAGCATTAAGTGTCTTCTTTTAGACAGATCTCTTCTCAGGTATCTAGCTGATGTCTGCTTGCCTTGTTAAAAAGGGACCATGAAGATAGTTGTTTTCATAAGAGTGAATTTCCCCTTGATAGTCCTTAGTACCCCATTTTATCTACTGCTATTTGACAAGTATGGACACTGTTACTATAATATAAATATGTATAAATATTTTATTTAAAATCCACAGATGGACAAAAGCTATTTAAATCCTGCCTCACTGAAGGGAAACAAGGGCTAGAAAGAATAAAATTATACTCACTAAGAAAAATAAGGATGTAAAAATAAAGCGTAGCTATATGACAGGTCATTTAACATGGAATGAATAAAAGCGGTGTTGGTTAGAAACATAGAAGCAGGGCTGTATACAAGATTTGGTTTAGTTTACTATGTAATTTCAAATACTATAAGCATATCTCATTGTATTCATATATTGGTGTTCCCCCTCCCAAATGTTATATCAATGGGGTAAATAATATTTAGCTTTTTGTTTAAGAATATATAAGTACAATATATAAGCTAAACAGGAAGGAGAGATAAAATTAAGGCAGCCTGGGCAGTCTTCTTGCAATAGAAATCAAATGCAAGCAGAACACAAAAAAACCTCACACTTCAGTCTCTGAGGCTAGAGAGAAATTAAATCCTTATCTGTAAGACAGGAGAATTAAAGAAATAATAGTCAGAAGTTTACAGGCATCTCGCAAAGACATTTGAGTGTGGCCAAACCTATTGTTTGTCCTAATTTGAAAGGTCTATGTATCATTAAGCAGCAAAACCAATATTTAGACATGCTGGCAAGCATGTGACTGGGTACCAAAAAAATGAACAGAAAAAGTGAGAAGATATCCCAGAATCAGTTAAAATGATAGCCTTTCCACTATTTACAGGCAAAATTAATGTGCTTCCTAGCTGACTTAGAAAGATAGCAGGCTGCTGTTGACCAAAGGTTGAATAGCAGATGTCATTGTAACTATTGATATCTCTGCTTAATGGGAGTCAAAAACCTCTTCCTGTATATGAAGTTCCCATGTAGTGAAGGCTCCAGGTAGCAAATAACAGTTGAAAGCATGCTAAAATGGGATTTACTGAGGGTTAGAAACAAGAGGCCTGTGGATACAAACAAGGGTTGTTTTCCTGTGTTCTCTTTGTTAATGTTGCTTTATTTGCTAGGCCAGAGATACCTATGTATTTTTACCTTTCAAAAATGCAACTTCATAACAAAGCATGGAACCAGCAGAGTGGTTTATCTCACAAGAAATATAAGGTAGATTCATCTCAAATATGATGTAAATTAATCTCATAACATTATTTCTTACGGTCACAAAAAATGGCTGACCCTTAGAAAAATAAGTATCTTTCCGCTTATGTTCTTTCTAATGCAAACGTTACTTCAATAAAACACGTAAAGATGTGAATTTCCCTTAGCTTTCAGTGCAAAGCATCAGCATTTTTCATTTTTTCCAATATTGTGTTTCCATTTTAGTATTCATATAGAAGCATATTCTAATTGCTCAGAGCACTTAATACGGGAGGCAGCTTTTGCATTTATTTGTAGGAAATCTTGGTTTAAACCAAAAGTGAAGTTTATTATCATCACCTTCACCAGTTAATATAAAAAATCCTCTTGAAACTGGTATGTGAACAAGTTAAGCCTAAGTAGGTATGTAGTGCTGGAAAGGGAATGATTTTTGCCAAGTAAGACTTTCTGAAAATTCTAAGTGACAGGAAATTTGTGTTCTTAACAGGTTTTGGATCAAATATAGTTTCATGTTCTGTTTACATTTTAGTAGACCACTCCATCATTCTCATGAATAAATTAGTCCAGTATTAACAGAGAACAAGTACAAATATGTTCTGTTAGTCTATGGAAATCCATGTAGACTGGATAGACATTTGGGCAAAGTTTTTGTCTAATTGTAGGTACTGAAGCAGATAAGGAATTTGAAAGTAGAGAAATACAGAGCTTTAGAACTTTTTCCAGTGTGGGGAAACAGCTGGTTAAAAAGACCAGAGTAAGACTATGAAACCAAAGGTAGTCTAGAGGAAAATTCTAAATACTAAACTAGAAACTGTGTTTGAAGAAATTCAGGTCTAAGTAACTTTTTTGTGTGTGCGTTTGATGCCATTTAAAAAAGAAATGAGGCAGAAAAGAGAAATTACATTGGACAAAGGTTGGGTTTTACATTAACCTTCAGATTGCAGTGATACCAACTTAAATTGAATGCATACTGCTGTCACTAACACAGTGTTTGCTAACCATTTTGTTCTCTTTGTATCAATGGCCCCAAAGCACCTCAGCACCTTTGGTAGCATATAAGTTCTACATCAAACAGGACTAGGAAACATTTCTCCCTAAATTTGCAAAAAAGGGGAAGGGAAAAAAAAAAAAAAAAAAAGAAGTGCCTGAAATCTATTCAAAATGGAGTGAGATCAAGTCTAAAAATTGACTTTTTTGTTTTTCTCCTAAATAGTATCCTGTTTCAGAGCAACCTCAGTTTTTCATCAGCCTTCTGGTGCAAAGTTCCCAGGCAGATCTGTTGACCAGTATGTTTCACACAATGGCATCTGTCTGGCTGGAAGCAAGAGTCTGATATGTATTCTACAATGAGTATAATCTCATTTCAGGGAGCATGCAAAAACCATGATAGTGTTTTGTATTTTATTGAGTTTTCTCTTTCTTGTCCAATTCCTATTTCATCTTCCCTGATTTCCCCCCCTCCACCTCTCACCCTAAAGGGTATATATGGGTTATATTGTGATAATGAATGAAGTAAAGTGCAGTTTGGGGCAATGATCTTCACACTGATATGATTATTTTACCTACTGGCTTTCTGGGAAGCTTTTCATGGTTTGTTTTTGAATACATGCTATTTGCTCCCAGCTGGAAACACTGTCAACTTCACATCTCCCTAGGACTTTAGAGTCCTGGGAAATTAAGCTGAAACCAAGAGTTGTTACTTACCATGATATGATTTGGAAGGTTGGTGAGTGTGAGGCAAATTATATGATATTTGTACACAAGTCACTTTTCTCATACACAGTAAATTGCAGCACGAAGAGTGCATAAAAAGCAATTAAGTGATTTGTGAACCAGGCTCTTGATATAGTCAGAAATTACTAAGGTAAATTACTTCTTGGATTGTAAGATAATTATAGCACCGGTCTTCTACTCAACAATGTAGTCCTCATACAGGCACAATTGCAATGGAGTGCTGTATTTTTATATGTGGCCCACACTCTAATTAGCACATTCTAATTTCAAGCTTAAAAGAAAACCACATGAAACATATGGCTTATAGCATTTTATTATTAACAACTAAGCTGTGTGTCTCACTGTGAGACAAAAAGCCAATCTTTCTTTTCTTTGATTCAGTCTTGCTCCCTGCTTTTTTTATTTTTATCAGATAATTAAATAACCCAAACAAGATGAAATTACTTACTTAATTTCTTTAGGAATTAAAGGTAATTTAGGTTTGAGAAGCTACTTTTTTGGACTATTTAAATGTTTTGTTTATAACAGCTTAGTTCAGCTTGTTTGTTCACCCATTTCTTTTTATCTGCAAATTTAAAACCAATCAATGATTCACTGAATTCTGGCTATATTTAATGAGAAAAAGCACTCATTTTATTTTGTAGTTAAATGCTCCATACTTCCCAAATCTCTTCTTCCCTCCCCCCCCACTTTTTTTTTAAGCAGCATGCTAACAGACTTACAAGATGAGGATGTTGCTAATAGCAGAGTCAGAGCATGCTAATTACTTGCAGAGAGGTCACAAGGGTTGGCAAGAGACAGATTCTGATAAGGAGGGGTAATTACAATATTCATAACTTCCTTTTCTTGCTCCTCTGTAACTGTTTTTCCTCCAAAATGCTTGCAAGTCTGTCTGTATCTCCAGTGAAGGACAAGATGTCTTCATTTTAACAGAGCTTTCTTGGTGGATTTTTGAGGTGTAAAGCAGATGGCAATGCTCCTACTGTCTCTTCAGAAGTGAATGCATTAAGGGTAGTTTCCCACTGGCTCTTTGATGAGACAGGTCTGAAATCATCAAAGGCTAGCCCTCTTCTTCCCATCAAAAAGTACAAGCAGGGCCTATAGAGACCACTGTCTATGGAAGACGATAACAGTAATTAGCCTTTATGATAGATAAATCTTCATCCTCTGATGATCAAAGACAGCTAAAATTACCAAATTATATGTGCCAGTTTTATAATATGAATAAAATGAAGTAGCTTTATAATCTCTATGATCTTGTTACATAGAGTGTTAACTCTGTTTTAAGTGCATTTAACATTAGCTTGGCTGTTTTCAAACACAAGAGCTTATTTTTAGCAATATTTCTCTATTTAATCAATTATTTATTTGTGATGCAGTGCAACAATTTGATAAAAGGTAAGAAAGAAAGATTATCTTAAGGGGAATGGGAATTTTTTTGCTGGTTTTCCCCTTTTCTTTTTCCTTCCTTTTCTTTTGATGTGCATGCTTTTGTATCATTCTTCCCATGTTTTCTACCCTTACATACTTGTTAAGGTCTTATTAGGAGCAGCACTGTCTAGATCTCAAGCAGGAGGTGGGACTCCCTGACCTCCCTCAACATCAGTTCTATCTGAAAACCAGGATCAGGTGACCAAGCATCACTGGTGAGAGAGATAGCTGTAATTCTTGTCACAGGAGCCTTGTTCCTGTGCTAATAGCAAAATCTCACCTCCAATGAGGAAAAGAACTGAGGGTCAAAGGAGGTTGCCAGTTAAATTTTTTTCCCTCTAATGAGTGAAAGCCTTTATCCCTGTGATCTGCCTAGATAATATTTTAATTTTTTTTTCCTTTTCAAACCAAAATCTTCTTGTTTTAAGTAGAGAGGAATTAATTTTTTTATCTCAGCAATGGTCACATGTTTCTGGGAACTCCCTTAATATATCTTTTTTCCATCCCAAACTTGCAGGTGCATTGCAGGGGGTAGGTAATGTATGCTTTCTGTTGAGAGCACGTGTATATGTGTGCTGCTGTCTGTCAGGAACATAAGGGCTGAGGGACTTTAAACATGGTTATACTGAGCATTGTGATACCTAATGTCAGGCATCTCACTGCTAGAGTTCCCAAATCCTGTTTTATGCCTATTGCATGCAGGAGTCTTGGAACGGGATCCAGTGTAGCCAGGATGATATATACAGAGTCAGCAGGCAACTCTCTCAGCAAGAAAGCACTTACAAACAGGGTTTTGGGAAACCACGACAGCAGGACGTCTTAAAATGACATCTTATCACTAACCTGCAAATATCCACATGGTCAGTTCACGAGTCTCAACTGCAAAGCACAACTAAAAATTGAAGGGTGAGATGGTATCAAACAGGTAAAAGACAATCACCCATTAAGCTACGCATCAGCTGTTTCCCAAGCAAATGTCTGATTGTGTTCCAGGTTGGTTCATGGTTCACTTTCATGCACATGGTAATTACAGAACGCTGAGGTCTTTAGTCTGGAAAGAATCAAGCAGGAAGGAAGGTGGGCAGTGTCAAGGAAGGTGGGGGGAGCATGCAGGTGAATGTGAATGAAGTGTGCAGGCATGAGCCAAACAACAGTACCCCAAAAGGGCAGCAGCTCCCATGGCTCCGCTAGGAAAGAGGTGCTGGCCAATTTGTAAGAGATACACATAGCAAGTAGTCAGGTCCTGAATAGTTTCCATGTTAAAAGAAATTGTATATGGAGATCAACTTCTAACTTCAGAAATGAAGCACTGGTAGCCTGCCCTGAAGTTCTAACTGAGGAGAGATGAGTGGGATGTGAGATTACAGTTTTGGATTTAAGCACCTAAATGCCACTTAAATCTGGTGCTAGGCATTTATTTCCTGTTTTGAATTGGAATCTAAGTTTATATTTAAATTGTTTTAGGAACTTTTTAAATAAAGCAATAAAATAAATGTACATCAAAAAAGAAAAGTTGTTGAGAGTTGTCATCCAGTCCTGATAACAACCTGCAAAATTCAGGGACAAAGACACCACTTCTCTTGCCGCTTTCAGATAATAATAGCTATGCATTATTATTATTATAAAAATACAAAAATGCAGTATGTTCTGTAAGGGAATAACTTGTGTTGCCAAGGTGACTGAGTAGAATACATCCCCAATATATAAGTAACTTCTTTGAAAAAAAGAATGCTAAGACAGTTGGAGAAAGTAAGTAAAAGAATGGTATAGTGCTAGAGGTATATAACATTGCATTTCAATTTTATAATCCAATTAAAAGAGTTCTTGTTTCAGTCAAACACAGACTAATATGAAGCTCAAAATTACTATTATGTCTTTGTGGGTATAGTTCAGTTTGTTTCAGGTCATGCTTCATTTTATCTACTAGAATCAAAGACTTTGTTACCTGTTACCTGCATTGTGTGAGTGTACAACAATATCGTTTGAGCACTGGACTAATCTATACCAAGCTTATTTTGAGTCAGCAGTCCTAAGCGTGATTCTGTACCCTAGCTGCATAGGGCACTTAGGTTGCTAAACAAAGGTCACATCAAGGGCAGTATCATCAGAGAGGTGAAGGCCTGAATTAGGATGAGCTTATGGTGTGGCACTACTATCAGCAGTCCTTACATTTCTGACAAAGTACTGCAAATTTGCTACCAAGGGAGGAATTGAGCTTATGCTTTCAAGCAGTAGTTTCCCAATCTGGATATACAGTGCTGCAACTGTTGAACTGTCTAGGAGTGCAGTGCCCCACAACAGAACGGCATTTGCCCAAATGAGTTTGAAGGCTTTATTTCAACTTATTCCTTCATTCCGATTGTTCAAGGAATAAAACCTTGGAAGTTATAGCTATGCTTGCATTGAGACATGTTCTACAATAGCGATTAACAGGTACCTATGATTTATGTGGATAGGATATACCTGTTGCTCTTTGTCATGTCTAAACCAGGAAATGTGAGTGTACCAAGATATTTGTTTGTGGAGAATTTGTGAGCCAGTTAATTGAATTATAAATAAGTTGAAACATTTAGAATGCACATTATAAATATGAGTTAACTGGACTGCATGCTAGAACTGTTTCTTTGTGGTTGTGGTGATAGCAAATGGTTTAAAAGGAGCAGTTGTATAGAGTATGCTACACATTTTTCATCAATGACAAAGTGAAGCATTCAATATCTGCTTACTAGTCCAGAAACAGCCTTATTGCTAACTGCTCTATTGCCATGCTGTCTGTCTGGGTAAACACCCATATCTGAAGTTCTTTGTCATAACTGGTCATTTAATGCTGAGATTTTATCCATTCTAAGCCTAGCTTTAGACTACGGTTTCAGCCAATATGAAAGCACACAAGGTTCTTTTCTAGAAAGTGGATTATAAAATAACTTCTCATGGAGGCACAGTGTATTCTTAGATAGGTAGGAAATACAGAAAGCCATCTCAAATCAAAAAGGTTCAAATAAATTGAGTCTTAGCCCAGTTTACTGATATTCCAATCAATGTGTTAATTAATGAGTCAAGAACTGCAAATACTTTAGATAAACAGAGAAAAGTGTTGCATCAATTTTGCCTATAGAAACAAATTTACAGCTGCAGCTATGTTTTGTAAGGAAACACATATAACAAGCAATACCAGGTGGCAGGCATATTTTTGGAATCTTGCTACTCTGCTGTGTTTTCTTGACTATCAGATTGCTTGCTCTTTAATAAAGCTAATTAATTTTACTATCTGATACAAAAATAAACAGATAAAAATTGCCTTAAAGAGACTTCTTATAGAATAGTTAGGGTTAGAAAGGACCTCATTGCCATGATTTGAGCCCAGCTGGCAACACAGCCGTTCGCTCACTCCCCCCCACTTCCTCCCCTCTGCTCCCAGAGAGATGGGGAGGAGAATCAAAAGAATGTAACTACCACAGGTTGAGATAAGAACAGTCCAGTAACTAAGGTATAACACAAATCACTACTGCTACCACCAATAATAATAATGATAGCGGAAATAAGGAGGGAAGAGAATACAATCGCTCACTGCCCGCTGACTGATATCCAGCCCGACCCAAGCAGTGATCTAGCCCTTCTGGGTAACTGCCCCCAGTTTATATACCGGGCATGACGTGCTGTGGTATGGAATACCTCTTTGGTTAGTTTGGGTCAGGTGTCCTGTCTCTGCTTCCTCCTGGCTTCCCCTGCTCGCTGGCAGAGCATGAGACTCAGAAGTTCTTTGGTCAGAGTAAACATTACTGAGCAGCAACTAAAAACATCGGTGTTATCAGCGCTGTTCCCAGGCTGACAGTCAAAAACACAGCACTGCAGCAGCTACTAAGAAGGAGAAAGATGGCTGCTACTGCTGAACCCAGGACACTCATCTATTTCCAACTCCCCTGCATAGGCAGGGACACCTCACACTAGACCAGTTTGCCCAAGGCTCTGTCCAAACTGGCCTTGAACACTGTGAGGGATGGAGCATTCACCACTTCTTTAGGCAACTGGTGCCAGTTCCTCACCACCCTCACAGTAAAGAACTTCTTGTATCTAACCTGAACTTCTCCTGTTTAAGTTTAAACATGATACCATGCCTGAGCTTAAAATACAGCTTTTCAGCAGGCATGTATTTTAACGATGATGTTGGACACATCCTCTGTAGAGCACAACTGCCATTGTGTTTGTCTCTAGCAAAGTGTTTCAGATGTTTCGTATTCTAACATCCACAAAACAGATTACTGTGCAAACTGTAGTGC
This sequence comes from Pezoporus wallicus, assembly GCF_028554395.1. Lineage (NCBI taxonomy): Eukaryota > Metazoa > Chordata > Aves > Psittaciformes > Psittacidae > Pezoporus > Pezoporus wallicus. The sequence continues at coordinate 271,933 of NW_026638360.1, read as the reverse complement.
TCAAGAGGGAAATCTTTTGCTGTTCCTCACCTCCTCTTCTTGTGTGATCTGGGAATATGATTCAGGGTGACTTTATTCTTTCACATTATGGTTCAAAGGTGTCCAGGGAGAGGGGAAATTGTGATCTTGTCTTCAGTAAACCTCTTGCATTATTCAAGTTGCAAACTGGTTCATGGTAAGTCTTAAACAAAACAAATTACCTCTTATGGAGAACTGCATTAAGTACAGTGGCAGAATTAAACATTATTCCTGTCCTACCAGATGTTAATCTAAATTATCCTTTATAACTAAGTAGTGAAAATCAAATAGAATATATGAGCAAGGAGAGGCCAGACATTTCATTCTGTAACTGGCTTTTTTTTTTTTCCTATAGAGAAAACCTCTCTAGCCTGAAAAGATGATGCTCAGACTCAATTATTTAATAGGAATCTACAGTTATTCTTCTGAACTGCTAAAATGTTTGTGATATTAAAACTGTGATGAGCTCTTCCTCACCTTGTGTGGTGTTAGCCGATTGACTTTTCCTCTTTTTCTTCCCACCTGTTTTTCTTCTTATTAAAAATACTTTTGATTCTGGGTTTGTTTTTTGTTTTGTTTTGTTTTTTGTTTGTTTGGTTGTTTTTTTTTACTTTTATTTCCCTGCCTTAATTATTTTAATAAAGCAGGAGTTAAATCAAAGGTAAAATGAAGAACCATCTTCTAATGTCGCTCCTCTGTGTCCTGCATTTACTGTCTGTGGCTGATTGACATTATCATGCCATTAACACCTTATAGTTTTCATCCTGTGCAAGTTTCCATTGGATATTACAATTTTTCAGAGATGCAAGTGCATATTCTTTGATCTTTTCTCTATTTTTTGGTTGTTTTTCTTTTTGTTAATCTTGAATGTTCATATTGATATTTTCCTTGTTTTCCTCAGCCATAATCTCTTAGGATCTTTAGATAGTCTTTTTTTTTCCTCAAAAAGAATTAATCAATTGGATAACTGGCTAGTTGTTACAAAGCTGAAATAGAGACATATTAGGTTATGATTTTTTTGTTTAGCTTGGTTTTGTGGGTTTTTTTGTTTGCTTGTTTTTTTTTTTCCCCTTTCATGTAATATTGCCAGTTCATGACTTATTGACCTGAAAGGCATAGAACCAGTTTTCTTACCTGTCTTGATCTGCTGAACTTAGCTGTGGAATTGAAGAGATCATTATCTACTGAGTTGTTATATCTTGGAATGTAAATGTCACAAAATCTCAGTCTGTTGAACTCATATAGCTACTGAACATGTCAGCATGGGCATACAGTCCTTGTTCCATATACAAAAGCAGTCCTGTAAATTCCTGTAAGCATCAGATTAAGTCTTCAGTTTAGATACTTACTGAAAAGACAAACTATTCTCAGTTTGAAATTTGAATACATTTCTTTGCATCTCAGGAACACAAGATAGTTATACCTGCTACACACACACAAAAGGCTCTTATTCAACAGAGTTTATGTTTATGCTCCGTTTCCAGCCGAGACGGTGCTCTAGTATTTTTTGTGACTTCTTTCAGGTCCATTTTTCATTGTTAACTGCTGCTTGGGTAGTATAATCCTTCCTAACCATCCATTCAGTAGGATGAAGCTGTGCATGTCTGGATGATACACAGTTTGCACTGAAGAGAAACTTTGATCATGTCATAAATAAGTTTATCCTGCTCACATAACACAGATGTGCAAAGACATTTTAAAGGCACATAATTTTGACAGAGTTCTGACAAAATCTCTGTATAGCCTCAAATACATGGAAAGAAACCAGCCCAGTGGTTTTTTTTGTCTGTTCTTTATCAGTAAGGGAAGGGCTCAGGCATAAACAAAGTTCAACCAAACCCAGCTAGTCTAGCCCAGTGAATGGTAAAACATCTGTCTGAACAGAAGAAAATGCCATATGATCTAAGACTTCTGTTCTGTGATGGTGTTGAGCAAGCTGGTGGTTAGCAGGATGTGCACTGCAGACTCTGAAGCTGTCCTGTGGAATGGGGGGACCCTGTCCTGGCTGGTCACCCTCATGCAAATGGAGTCCTGTGTGAATCTCCTCACAACCGTGAGGTTGCAATGGCTCTCTCCCTGCAAGGCCCTTACTTGGTATTTGGTAAAAGTGCTAGGCATGATTCTCACACCTTCTTTTTAGGGAGAAAGCTGGCATACTCTTTTTTCTGACTAGAGGAAGAAGACTTCTATGTCTTCATGAAAGGAAAAGTACTTGAGATTTGCCTCTAATCTTTTTTACAAAAGAGATCTGGCTGAAATAGGGAACTGGACTTTGCAATATCCATTGACCCAGTTAATGCATATAGCTTAAAGTTGAGTTAGTATATTGAAGTGGAAACATTACTACTGTAAATTGTTTGTTTGCTGATTTATTTATGTTTTCTTTGTTCAGGGTTTCCTTATAAATGTTGCAACATGAAAGGTAGCATTCAAAGAAAAAAAGACATATGCCATTTTCTGTCATTTACAAAATATAGAGTAGATCTTTACTTAAAAGGTGGGGATATGTGTGTATGTTGAACCATCTGAAGAGAAAGAAATGGTCGTAGAGGATACACAAGTTACTGCAGAAAATTACTACAATGAGCCACTGGAACAGTTACGTTATTCCTAACTCCTCAATGTAAGGTGAAAGCATTTACATGCCCTAAGGAAAGCTATGATTGCTCTGGCTCTGAGAGGAAACTCTCTGCCTTGCTACATCATTATTTTGATTGCTGACTTGTTATTCCCGTCCCCATTACACACCCCCCACTGCCCTCTTCCTCCACCCCCTCCCCCTTTTTCTTAGTAATAGGTGAAATTACTGCGTTCTAACATACATGAAATATGTATGTTACAAATGCAACAACACTGTTGTCTCTAAGGCTACAGTCACACTGCAAATAAAAAGAAGGCTGGGACGAAGTTTGCCTCCTTGTCTGTCATCACCACTAACCTGTCAGCCAGTTCCCTAGCTCTTTGTTAGAGTGCCCCAGCTATCCTATTCTAAAAAAAACACCACAGGGGTATTCTGGGAATAGTTCGTGCTGATACCAAAACAGTATGAGGAAAACTGCAGCAGGTTTGTCCCCCTTCATTCCACGTAGTTCCCCAGTGCTAACTTAGATGTCTTGGCCCTCAGAAAGATGTTCTTGTAACCTCATGTCATAAAAACGTTACCTTGGTGAGTCCAGCATACCTTATGTTACCTTATGTTATTTCCTACAGTAGTGGAAACCAAACCAAACTGATTGTTACTTTACTGGCACATTGTCCATGCAGAACCAAGGCCAAACACTGTACAGTGTAGATGTGGCCAATGTGCACTAAACGTACAATCTGTGTTCTTTGTGAATATAAGGTAGAATTGCTATGGATTGCTTGTCCTTGGGTTACAGATCTATCCCTGGAGCCCTTTCATTTAGAAGTATAGAGTGTCCAATCTTTTCTAAAAGAATACAAAAGGTCTAGTAAGATGCACTTTGTTTGTTAAGATCCAGTTTCCTATTCTATCCTGAGAAAAGCTTGGTGAAACCTTTTATTTGAATGAAAATTTCATTTTTGTATCCTGAAAATGTATATATAAATATATAGATATGTTTAAAACTAACCGAACTGCCAAGTCTAAATTGTTTTTGTTTTCACCAGAAGAAAGTCTAAGAAATGTCTCAGGTGGAATAGGCTATTAAGCCTATTGCAGTTTTGTGAAGCACCACTTATGGGTGATATTACAATATGACATGTTATGATACTTACTTGGTGAAGCTGTGGGAGAGGAGCTTGGACATTACCACAGAGGTTCCATGTTCCATCAGCACTAATGTTTGAACTTGTTAATTCACATTGCTATTAAAAGTGGTATTCCCAAACGGAAAATAGAGGAATATCAAAATGGCTGTGAGAATAGCAAGTAGAGGCAAGTGCCGTTATGGCTGAAAATCTGTCCTTAGAGCACCACCAACAAAAAAGAAAAAAGAGAAAAATAAATCCCTTCAGGCTCCAATCTTTTAGTAACCCCTGAAGCCTGGCTGGGAAGTTAAGATCTAGGCACTTGTGTCTACTTGGTACCAGCTCTGCAACATATGCTGTAATGCAAGTCCAAGTATACAGTGTCCATTTTGAGATCAGTTTGGCTGTTGATCATATGCATGCAGAAGGGGAATAGCAGTGCCTATTAAAATGCTTATGAAAAATAGATAAAGCCTTTCAAACTTTAATAATATGCTATTTGTTTTTTGTCAGCAGATAACATTATGCACAAAGCATTGGATACCCAGGTTTAAGAGCTTGAAAGTCATCAGTCTAAGAATTCCAGAACATGCAGTGTAGGACAGCTAACTCCAGCATATACTGACCAGCTGTCATTTTTGAGGGCCCAAGGAGGATGTAAGCACCACTGTTTTACTTGAGTATGTGGAAAGGTGCTAGATATTCTCATCAGGGGTGGATGGACAGGACATGCACGGAATGGACCAAAAGAGAAAATTTCTGTACAGTCACATTCAGTAAAGTCCAGTAAGTGAGGCATTGCTAAATATATCTGTGGCCTTCTTAAGATGTTCTGCAGACTTTTTATGCCAAAAGCTTCTAAATACTCACTTAAAGAAAAAAAACAAACCAAAACAGGAGCAAACACAAAAGCAAAGCAAACCAAATCCCTTAATAACTCCGAGGTTCCTGGACATATGTAGATTTTTCTACTCAAGCTGTTTGGGCTTGTCAGGGAGGAAATTTCTGGAAATACCTTGAGAAAAAATATTCTTTAATCTGTATCATGGTCAGCAAGATATGAACTGTGCCATTCACCAGGATTTCTTACCCAGTATGGTTGGGGTGGGGGGTGGGGAGAAGTCACAGCTTCCCTTCCCTTCTTCCTGTTTTCCTTGGATTTGTCCTTAACGATGCAAAAGGAATAACTCCCTTTCGTTCTCTCTGATGTTCTGGGAACACTCATAGAGGAAATACAGACTAAATGGTTAGATATTTCTGTCTGATATTGCTGTAAATCTGGTGCAGTCCATTAGCACTCAGCACAATATTATTGCTTTTGTCCTCTGCCTGCCCTGTGCTGCTGCTGTGATGACTGGCGGGATAGTGGTAAGGTGATCTCTCAGTCTGTTATGCCTATCTTCTAACAAGTCAGCGAGCAAGACACTATAACTTCTGTTATTTATACTTATTCATTGTTTTGACCTCAATTCTGCTGCAGTGCTTAATATGATTTATTTATTCATAAGATGCTAAACTAACAATATGGGGTTGAGTTTGGACTGCTCATGAGACACAGAAAAGAAGTGCTGACATGTTATTGCTAAGGGCAATGGACAGATTACTTGCATTAGATTCACATGGTGCACTTATTCTTCTATAAGCATTTTTATAGTGACTGTAATTGTAACACCTGGGCAATATATATGCACTATAAAAACGCTGAGAAGTGTCCATTAGCACAAGTAATTCTCTGTCCAGCTTCTGGTTTAATTGAGACATTGTGCCTTTGACTTTGCTGCTGTCTTTAATTTCAGGCATGCAGTAGGGAAAATCCAGCTCTTACAGCTGTGAAAGTATGTGGGTGGATACCGTGATGCTGGAGGCTGTGTCTAAGCAGAAGGGTGATAGTGAGTATCTAAGAAGAAGCAGTTACAATGTAGTTTTAAAGAACGTATTGTTTTCTTCGTTGTAATAACACTGAGCAAATTTTATTTTATGACTAGCAGTTAGGATAGAAATTTGAGCTTAAAGGGGCCTCAAACTAATAAAGGTTGAATTTGGTTAATAGTTCTGGTCAGAACAAAGAGGGGAGAAATTTAAAAGATGTCAAAACATATCATTTTGACCTTTCTGAAATGAAATGTTTCATTTCAGAAATGCCAAACCATTTCATTTTGACATTTATAAAATGAAACACTGACTTTTTGATTCAAAATGGCATTTTTTTTCCTAAAAGTTGACCTACATTGTTTAAATGGTATGAAACAGAACTAAAATATTTCCCGAACACTTTGAGTTGAATGAAAATTGTAATTTTGCAGAAATATTGAAATGAATCCCACTTCTCCTGCAATTACTTTCCCCATTTGTTTTCTTCCATCATTGGTGCAGGTACTGTTTTAGTACGTGATTTCATGCCCAAGTTCTCCTTCATCCCTCCATTTTGCACTAAACCAAAAAAATCTGTGCCTTGCTATATTATAATTTGGTTTGATATTTTTCTTAAAGTGTTTTTTTCATAGTTTCTTTTATTTTTATTTTTTAACTTATTATGGATTTTTAAGTACATACTCAAAAATCAGCAGAAGGCTGATGCTCTAACCTTAGGACACTGCTGCAACAAAAGTATTAGAAGCATGGCCAAGTACAGGAATGCACATGCCCAACACTTGGGAACTACATCAGAAGAAACTTCTGAAAAAACATGTTTGAGCTGCTTAATCTCAGGCTCTGCATTGTGCTTGTTAAATTTGAAATTGATTTCTGGGCATTTCTCAGTTAACTAAAAGACAACAACAGCCACAAAGTAAATAAGAATGTTTAATACTTTTGTCATTAATGAGCCTTTTCCAAGTCATCTTTACTACAGTCTTGGAAATGGCTCTTTTAAAGAATCAGATTTCTTCTTATGATTTTAAAGTGGACCCAAATATAGAGATACTTGATGGTATGTCAGGCAGTGAATAAACCTAGATCAAAATTGGTTCCTAAACTATAGGTCAAAATGCACAGGAACATAGTTTACCTTAGTAAGTTCACCTGGAATGAAAAGTAATACCGAGTTTGATATGCAGTCTTCTGCATTTTTCAGCACTTATTTTTATAAGAATAGTGTCCTGATACTCCAGGTAGGTTTGGTATTGAATGGTACACAGCACATGGTCGGTGAAGCACTGCCCTTATAACATAGAGTCTACTGCCTAAACAGCAAGGATAGGCAGGAAAATTGTTGTACAGTTATGAACAAATTTAGCAAGGTAATACAACAGGATAGTGGTATCAAAATGTAATAAGCTTTTGCAAAGTAATGAGCAAGGCCTTGAAAGGATGTTAGAAAATGGAAGCAAGTGGATGACTTTTCAGTTCACGTGAGCTTTGAGAACAAGCCTAATAAAAGTGTAGAAACAGCACTGAAGACCGGTGATTAAATTTGAGATTAAAAGAAATTCATGTTATTACAGATTAAATTTTTAGTTTGTTCATGATAAAAGAAAAAATCTTCAACTAGCTCAAGAAAATAACAAAATAAATGAAAATAATGAATGAAATAATGAATGAAAACCAGAATTCCTTGTGAATTTCTCATCGCACAATATATTCTAGAGCAGAGGCCTACATAATCTGTCCTCCAGAAGCCATGTCTCATTATGGTTGAGTTGTTGCTGCAGCCTTTTTCATTAAACTAATGAGGTTTTTACCCTTTTTAAAACAAAATTATAAAGAATTAATACCTCTAATACTCCAAATTTTCCTTCAGTTGTGGTTGTAATTTTCTAACAGTCATTCAAAATGTAGCAAAGAAGAGACAATCATAGGACAACAATATAGGATGCTGATAACCCTTTTCACTGAAATGAACATATCCTGTCATACAAATGAGGTGTATTGGATATAAATAATATAGGAATAAATAGATGCAAGGTGATATTTCTAAGCAAGATAAATATCTATGTAATCATCACATTTGAGAAATACTGAAAAAACATACACATTTTCTCTGGAAACATGTCTGTCATATTTTAGGATGTGACAAATCCAATGGAATATAAATGAAAAAAGATTTCAACACTTATGGTAAGAAGACGACTAGAAATATTTGAGCGCAACCTTGGTGTCCATAATATACGGACACTAGAAAAGGAGGAAAGACAACAATTATTTTTCCTTTATAAGTGGAATTTACATCATAGTCCAGAATACCAGAGTACAGAATTGACAAACTCCAGCATATAACTATTTATGTGCTCCCAGACTAGGGAGCACTGTGTTCTGTGGGCTATGGAATTCCCTTAAGTACATGGCTGTAAATATTTCTGCATTTGTAAGGTTTGTAGTAAATTTAATGGTTAAAATATTTAATTTTTTAGTATTAGCCTTGCCTAGCCCTGTAGAGCTAAAGATGAGAACAGCAAGAATTCATGGGAAAAAAACAAATTTATTAGGGAATTCAATGAAGAAAATATGAATGACAGAGGCACGGGAAATAAAAGGAGCAGTAGTCAACTCAAACTGACATAAACTACAGTGGCTACTGAATAGTGAAATAATGATACAGGTCCTGGAACTATAGTTTCTGAGCTTTCTAGAATAAATATTATGACAGTACTGAAATATACAGCCTTTGCCTGTTCACAATAGTTATGATTGTTGCAGTACTCTATTATTTGCATTTTACATTGCTATTTTTAAAGTATTAGTTTAAACAGTATTAAGAAAAAACAAAACCCGAACCTACTCATATATTTTGCAATTGAAAGTGAGCAGCAGTCACCCTTTACAGTTTTTGGCATATGTTTCCACTCAACCTCCCCTGAGACTCTACTTGAGAAAGTAGTTAACACATTTATCTTTTTCACTTATTGGTTAGCCTGAAATAGCTGAGAAGCTCACACTCTTCTCTGAATTGCTGAAGTTCTTCCTTATGGCTGATTTTATACATGGAGGGGTTTATAATTCTTGTTATATAGCTATCTTCTATGTGTTATATATATGTATTTATACATCTGTGCATATATGTAAACATATATATGCATGTGTTTGTGTGTCTTTGAATGTGGTCTAGATAAAGTAGGTGACGTACACCATTAGCTTTGAATGATACCTGAGGCTGCTTGAGTGTAACTAGATTAATGGAAAAAATCTGTGTCTTCCACATAAATATTTTAGTATCAGGTATTTCATTCTGAGAGCACCAGGCTCTGAAGGCAATTTCACCTCTGACAGCCATCACCCAGATGTATCTCAAAATGGGAGATCCAAATACTAGTGAACAGAGAAACCTCCAGTCCACGCTGAAAACTACTGGATAAGACCACACCATTTAGTCATCTAAACACAGATGTATAATAACATTTTAGATGCCCTGGGATATCCTCCTGCCTTCCATTTCAGAAAAATTAGTTTCTCCAGTCTTCTGTATGCAATCTCTGTGGGCACATGTTTGGAGCAAAATGAATTATCTAAAAAGGTATTGGACATCTATGCTTGGACAAATGACCTGCACTTACTAGAGGTGCCTGAGAGCTAAAAATTTCCAGTCATCACTGCTAACTTGTTTCTCTGAAGACCCAGCTTGTAGGCAGATTTAGGGAACTGCTGCTGTCTTCCAGAGGGGAACCACTCAAGAGTATAGCAGTCTTGGAAACCTTTACCTGAAGTGGAGTGGAACAAGAAAAAGTAAAAGCTCCTGGTGTGTTGGGCTGTGTCCCACACACAGCAAGGCAAAAGGATCTTGGTTTGAGAAGCCAAATTTTTTATGAAGAGACTGGTAGTGGGTGCTTGGCCTTAAATTTCTGAAGAATGGTGGTAGGAGAGAGGGAGGGAAAGGGAACTGACTTAAGTAGTGTAGATGGTTATGATTTTATTCTGTAGTGCGCAAAAGTGGAGGGAATGGCATGAGCTGGTGGTCATGGTACTGATTAAACAATCCTGGCAGAGCTGGGAGCTTCTACAGCATCAGGGGTAGCAGTTGTGCAAAATCTTATTTAGACTTCTACCCTAATACAGCTAGTAGCACATCTGTGCCACCTATTATTAAATTTAATATACTATTATCTGTTTTATTTATGGAAGAGCCTGTATAATGTGAATTGAAGATGAGCTAACATCAGTGCCTGCTTTCCCAGGTATTTTAAAAGAATTAATGGAAAAAAAAGATTATGGAATAAACTAGGAAACAAACTTTGCAAATAAACAGTGTCAGAAAAGCAAGCAGAGAAAGGAACAACACTGAAAAAGTTCTGTGTGACTACTGATGAGCCAGTAATAGCACATTTTCATACAAATTGTTTTTATTTGATAGCTAGTATTGCAGTGGGAACAAGAAATCATATGTGCATTACTCAAAATTGCAGGATATTATAATTCATTTTGTCTTTCCTTGATTTTGTGGATTCTATTTCTTGCCAGCCTGAGTTTCTAAAATATTCATCTTTGTGTTCAGATCAGTGGTGTAATAGACCAAGCTCAGTCCCCAGACATTATGAGGTTTTGTAATTGAACGAGTTACATTGGAGTTCCAAGTTACAACACATTTTCTATACTCTGTGTTGAGTCCGCAGATGTATGGTCTTCTCTCATATCTAAACAGCTTCCTCTCTATTTTGTTGAAGAGTAAATTTTCTGAAGTAATATTTTTTCTGAATACATGCTGCCAGCACAGCTCCCACAGACAACTGACACCTGTATCTTTTAGCCTACGACACCTTTTATGCATCCCAAAATACTGTGACAATAGTACAGATACACAGGAACTGATAATCTGCAGTTCTTGATTGTTTTGTTGTTGTGCTCCATGTGGATAAAAGCTTAACTTCAAGCAGCAAACTTTTTGACAAGGTAATCTTAATCTTGATTTAGAAATCTGGGACAAAAAAAAAACCAAAACATCTCTTGTTCAAGGCAGTGTTGAAAAAAGAGCCATAATTTCTCATTAACTGAAATATTTTGCTCTTGCCTCCCCCTGTGTACAAAGGGGAATTATTGTTTTAGTCTGGACTGGTTCAATTACTAGATTCTTTTCACTGAAAAAATACACAAATCCACAAGTTATTTGTATCATACCAAGGCTATGAAGTCAAGCATGGAGAAAATGTTACACAAGTTGCCCATAAATGTTTGTTAGTCAGAAATCTCTGTATGATCCACAGTAGCAAATCCCTGCCACATTCAATGTACGGAATGGATGGGACTTTTATTGACCAACTGGTCAATATTTTTATTCCTTTTTTATTTCTGTATTTTCTTCTGTAGGTAGTCATGTCTATTTACTGTGAACTGCAGACAGTGTTACCAATACCTTCATTAATTTTGCCATGTTCTTCAACACAGTAGTATCTGGAAGCCTAGCAAAAGAAGAAGCACCTGGTTTCATAACATTGCGGGCAGTCAGGATTATCTCTCAAGTTTGGCTTCCCACTGAGACAACTGATTTGTTGTTTTGGGCTATTTTTATGATAGTTAGCATTGTAATTAACTGTATAAACTCTCTTGGTGTCAATTGATGCTGTGAATACTCAGTAGTTCTGCAAATTTGATCCTCAGGTCCCAGAAAATGAGGAGTACAAATTGGTTTGGTGTAAGTTGGTTGTGTCACATCAAGTTTTTCACTTGCAATCTTCTCACTGTTGGCTGAAATAGATACATACATTTATTCTCTTTAAGTAATAGTGGCATCAAAGTAGTTCATCCCTTGTGCTGCCATTGATACTGCAAATATAGGGTTCAAATATTAAATGGGAAGAGGAAGCAAAAGGAGAACTCAACAGAGTTCACAACAGGAGCAGGACTACCTTCCCTTCAGTTTCCTCACCAATATTGCTCTTTCATGTCCGACCCTGACTCATCTTTCTGTTGACGGGCATCAAGGAGAGACTGAGCCCAGGGCCAATGGAGCAGCTGTTGAAATAAGCGATGTGGAACAAGAATATACTGTGAAGAGATAAAACTTCACAGAGATAGGCTGTATTTCTGACAACTGAACCATCCTTCTGAACCATATAGCCTCCAGCCACATCCTGCTAGTGAGGAACACGTCATCCTGAAAGATTAAAGTTCAGCAAAATTATAAGCCGCCAAAATCAGGGTTTTATAATGGGAACTGTCATCTAACTTGAATAATAGTCCCATTCATAATAGTTATACTGGATCTTAATCTCACTTAAAGTGGAATTACTCTGGGGACTTAAAATAGGAGTATTTGTAATTTAAATGCCTTCTGAGACACTTTACACCTCAGCTGTAGTGTACAGAAATGTGCTATGTGCGCTCTCTAGAAATGTGTCTGTATGTGTACAGGTGTCTGTATGCCAATATATATATTCCGCATATATTTTTAGATAAATAGACGGTAGTGTACAGATAATAGTGGAACCAAGGGTCATAAAGACAATTTCCTTTTTCAGTTATTGCCAACATGTATTTTTTGTTTTGGAAACATCTGACATTATTTTCTGTTCTCCTTTTCACTGGCAAATATAAAATAGAATATAGAGCACAGAGGAAAAAAAAGAAAGGGAAAAAAAAGAGGCAGAAGAAAGAATGCAGAGTAACAAAAAGCAAATTATTGCTATGATCAACTGTAGGAGGAAAAAAACACAGCTAGTATAAAATATTTCTCTTGAAATGTATGCTATTGAAAGGACTATGAATCATCTATACAGTCATCTTTGCTTTATGATCAGAGCTACCAAACACTTTTTGTACTTAAGACTGAGCACTGGAAACACCAAATTACATTTCCTCAAGGCTAAAAACTTCTTAATATTTTCATCATAAATTTATACCATTACTCATAAATTTGCTATTAAATACATGCTCACAGTGAGCTCTCAGTGGGATATAGAATTTCATGCTACTTATGCAGTGCAGACCATAGCTTCTCCTCCAGCAAAAGCTCATCAGTTTGTGTAAATTATCACTGCTCTTGCAGGTAGAACTTTATTATAGGTGATGCATGTATGCCAGACTCATCTAGCATTATAACATTTTCTGTCACCTTCATCCAAACAACATCTGGCAGCAGTTCCCAGAGTAACGTTTCAGACATGAAGTAGAATTAATGTGAAGAAAAATATTGTGGCACTGGCAATACAACCGGAGAACAACTTCCTCCCCAGTTAAGTCAAGATGCTTTTATATGCTAGTGTCTCAGGAGTCCCTACTCATTCCCAGTAGGTGTTTTTCAATACGTAGGTTACAACAGTCCAGAACTTTAGAAACATAATGTTCTAGGTCAATTGCTCTCCACAAGAGAGGGTGAGAAGGGTGGATGTCAGCTCTTTGAACTTGGCATCCAAGACCGAGGTAAAGGTATGCTCCTTTGACCTCATAAGGTATTGTATACAAGTATGCTGTTTCTCTGAGGTTAACATGCTGTGAAGCGAATTCACTGCAACATCGGCAATCACTTCAAAGTCCCCTGAAGCAGAAAGATGATTTCCACTCACTACAACTTGTTAGATCTTTATTGTTGCATGTCACTACTTATGCAGCTTCTTAAAAAAGTTTCCATGAAATCCACCAAAGACATAGAAGGTGAGGAAAAAAAGAAATTACTTTATTAGAGGCTTGAGCCTAGTTTTATGGGATTGCGGCTCTTAATTACTCTGATTTTGAATATAAATATAAAAGGAAAGAAATAATGATAACATGTAGTTTGTAGTTTCCAGAGAAAGGAAGTTTTAAAATATTAAAATTTCAAATATCTTAGCTGAGAAATTGGAACACACATAATGTATAATTATGTGTCATGCCATCACTTATTCCCTTTCCTAAAGTAGAATTTTTAAAGCAAAACCATGGCATATTGTAGACTGCACCTTGTCACTGTTTGCCTACAAAACAGAAGAGAAAATGTTTTTAAAGAGCTCTGAAGTATTGTACAGACAGACTTCCCACAGTAAGACATCACTAGCCAGGTTATAGATCTATATCACACTCCTAACCACACAGTCCCAGTCTCTTCATGGGTGAAGTAATTGGGTCACTTACCCATAATGGGTAACATAATTCTTACTAGCTGCCACTACTACCTTTTTTCTGTGTGCTATGTGTCACTAGTTCTGCTACAAAAATAAGGTTACTCACCCTAATCTGGAGGATGTAGAAAGGGAAGCCATGCAATGACAGAATATAGAGAAACAGCTATTTGCTATATCTAGCCTTTTTGTTTGGGGATCTTTTTGTATTTGCAGTATAGCTTTTTTGAGCTTTGATATACCTTATTTATCTCAGGATTCATTCTTTTTCTTTCTTTTTTCTTGCCTTTTTCTCCACTGTGGGCTTTTATATATTTTTTTTTTTGCTCTTTATAGGCTTCCTCCCTTTTCTTCCAAGCCTCTTTCATGTGTCTTCCCTAATTTCCTATACAAAAAGCGTAGACAAAACCAAGCCAGAAACATTCTAACATGTTTGAAATAATATTAATACTTTAAAAGCCCTAAGAAAGTCATATTAATCTGTGACACTAAGCAAAGTAATGGTACTAATTACGAGCTTCTGTTGTTATCAGCAGCAACCTTGAGAGCTCCCCTTATACCCTGAACAGTTCTTAATTACTTACCCTACTGAAAACATCAGAATTCACAGTTTCTCTTCTTTGTTTACCACTGTGTCCTCAAGCGACCAAGGAAAAGAGAATACAAAATCCATTTCAATCCCTATCACTCTCTGAGAAACCCCTTATGTCTATTTGGAAGAAAAAGAAATGTGACACACTAAATACTTTGGGGATCTGAATCAAGGTTCTATCTTTGTGTGTGCTTAAGGATCAACGAAGTATCAAAGATAGAAAAAGCCATTAGACTTTGTTATATGGACACCACCACTGTAATGCAGCAAATCCTTCTCAAACAGACACTGTAAACAGAAGTCAATGACAACTGGAACTTCATCATTAATTTCCCAGGAACTGATTGCAGAGGTTTGATATTTTTACATTGTCTCCATTGGCACCCCTCAACCCTGACTCTTCATGATTTTGTTTCCAGACTCCAGCCTCCTGATGATGTGGCCATGCAAGATCCTGCCTGCTGGTGATAATGCTCTTACTTGCTGGGAGCTGTGCTCCAACCAGGGTCTCCTCAGGTCTCCTTCCCATGTGTCTCTACCCACATGTGGGAGATATCTCACAACACAATGAACACAATGGAAGAGCAGAACATTTCAGCATGTCTGAAAGTTTTCCATTAGGGAGAAAAGGAAAAACCTTTATTCTTGCCTGGAAAGAACAGAATGATCCATTTGAACATTGGTCTCAACCCCAGATGCTAGCCAGGAGGAAACGGAGAGGGCACTGATACTATGGCTGAAGAATTCACCTCCTTCTGACGCACCTGTTGCCCACATGGCTCTCTGATCAGCTTTGTTTCCCCCATGCCCTCCTGCGAGCACTGTGCCTTGGGTAAAGCACTCAGCAGGAGTTGCACGCTGAACCTCACACCTCTTTGGTTCAGTCCCTGATTTACCTTGTAGTTGTAGATTTGCCTGTAGTTCTGAACTCTTGACTATTTAACTTGGTTGGTGTCACTGGTCTTGCTCTTCTTGTTCAGGTAGGATGGGACAACCCCTCTGTGGTGAGGCCAGATCAAGATTTCAGTGTGAGTTATCAAGCAAGTAACTGCTCTGCTGCATGTGCAATCCAAGCAGGTATTTTGCAGATGTTTTCCATGACTAAGGAAAAAGAGAAAGTTATGCATTATGGTAACTGAAATAACTGCTTTGATTCATGAGAACATTCAAAAAAATTTTTTTTTTTCCTAATCTTTACCTAGCTGCAAAACTATAAGGTAGGTTGCCTGGAAGCAACCAAGGTCAGATAGTTGTCAGTAAAGAGAGCCAGAGTTATGTTCCTATATAGATTAATCAAAAATTGTTTTTATCTCCAACCACTTGGTAGCACTAATCAATTATAGTCAGCAGCACAAAAGTTTGGGAACAAAGCTGCAAGGAACTGATTCAGGATTTTTTGCTTCTGGATCTGTTCTTCTATCATCAGCAGTGAAGATCCCCTGGGCTTAGACTCACTGCCAAGGGTGGCAGCTGGTAAAGAAAGAATTGGTTTCGCAGCAACCCCTGAAGCATGAAGTGGCTTACAGCAGCGCATACCCAAGAGGGAAATGCACATCCCTGTAATAGACTAGAGAGAGAATGATGCGCAGGATCCTCTGCCGTGCAGGAACCCAAGAGATCCCAATAACAAGCACTAGAATTTGACACAAGCCTACCTGAGATGACAGTGATTCCTGTGAGGGACACCTGAATAGTCAAAAAAGGATTATTGAATGCATGGACAAAATGCTTCAGGCATTGCAAGAGCATATTATGCTTTAGACCTCAGGATGTGGCCATGTGATGAAACCCAAGACTGATGAGATGGATGTCACTTACTATTCAGTTGGCACTGACATCTGTGTATACTGCAGTGCCCTGTGAAGGACTTCAATGCATCTGGGCTGTGTCACTTTTCCATCATGCCAATATCTGAGAATCTGGGGTTCAGAAGTTTAGGTATGGACTCCAAAAGATAACATTACGTGTTAGGTTTTGTTCTGGTTTGTTTTCTACTCCATCTCTTTTATGTGCATATCCTAGGGGACATGCTCGAGTCTGTGTTCCATTAAACACAGCATGTACTGGGAGAAGATGTGGGTGCAGAGATGTTACAGATATCTGCAGTAAGGATGTGGCTGCTAGGTGGAACTTTCACAGTATTATCTCCCACTCTACATCTGCAGAGCAGAACCATTCAGTTGCAGAGCTGAATGTACTCCTTAATGATTTTTTAAAATTATTTTTATTTGTTAACAACACTGTCAGTATGTTTTAATTTCTCCTCTTCTTTGACCACTTGGATGTAAGTATTACCTCATTCACCTTGCATTTAGAATGATCCAGCATTTTTAAGGCTATGAAAACATGAAGTTATTTTAAAATACTGCTCAGCAAGGTTTTCTTTCTTACTCAAGGCAAGAAAATTAACACAAATTAAGACGTCTCTTCAGGTGAGAGAGACTTGGCATCAACTCTGAAAGCTGAAAATGCTGATTTAATAACCGCACGCAAGCCTATACCTCGCATAAACTGAGCAAGAGAGATGTTTTAGTTAGATAGTTTGACATGATCCTATTCAGGTAAGGGTGCTAACCTGTTCACAATTTCAGTCCTGCAAATAGGAAACATCAGTCCATTGATCTCATTGAAGCATTTATGTTATTATGGGCTCTGGAAAGTAAACAGGAGCTTGTCCTTATGAATGATTTTTGTCTTGAAATCAGTCTGGAGAGCAAGGAGTGATGAGTCAGTAAATCTGAGCACTTTAGGTTTAGCATCAACTGCGCTAGCTAGAAGTGATCTTATTAAGTTTTTGACTTTGGTTTTGTTGCTCCTGTAATTCAGCATCTTTCTTTTTTGTCATCTCTCTCTCTCTCCTAGATTTCTTTTTTTTTCCTTTTCTAGTTTAAGTTAGAGCAACAAGAAACTTAACCCAGCCATGGGAGAGAAAAACAAAGCTTCTCCCTTGGTGAGCTAGAGATAAGTTGAAGGACTAAGAGAATGATAATTTAATACTATCCTAATTCATTTTAGGTTTTGGTAGGCTTCTGCTTTTTATGTGCTCTTCTTTCACTTAAAAATGTCTTGAAAGTTGTAAGGGTGTTTAAATTTGGCTTGTTTTTTTTTCTTTTTGTTGGGAGTGTATCAGGATGAAAACCAGGTATACCAGACTGTATAACAAACGCTGTGCAATGCTTTTCCTTCAGGGTGGATTTTTTAGTTTGTGTTTGTTTCTTTTGTTTGTTTGTAGTTTTTATTTGTTTATTTTTCCTAGTGATTGAAACAGGAATTTCCTGGATAGAATATAGATAAATGTCAGTATGTGTTTTTGTTTGCAGCCTAGCAGTGAAGAAAGTTAACTGGAAAGTTAGTGATCCTTGGGAATTTTAAACTGGAAAATGTACCCCCCAGAGTTTGATTTTTCCATTGGAAAAATCCAGCTGATGATTCTGAAGGCTGTTGTTGTATCTGTTTTCCTCCCATATATGAAAATCTTTTGTGCTGTTACGAACTTCAAGGACCCTGAAAAAGGAATGATTGAAAAGATGCAGTACTAATACTTGCTGCTAGGAGATAGTAAAGGGCTTTACTACACATAGACAAGGCAGAGGCTTAGGTTTTGTCTAGTGGTCTGGTACATTTGAGTGGGTGTGTGTGAGTGTTTGTGTGTGAGTGTTTGTTTTTTTTCCACATGGGAATGATGGGGGGAGTCCCACACTACTATTTTACTAAAATCACAGAAGAGTTACATAAACTGTAGGAGTTTAAGGTAGGACCCTATTAATTAGGAGGAAAATAGCTAGTGAAAAGAAGGAAATCCACCAGAACAACCTCACAACATCTGAAAATAAACCCCTGTATCAAACATTAAAGTAGTTATTTCACCCAAAAACATAGCCAAAGAGAGACCTGGAATACTATCTGAGAAGCCAATAATAATGCAATCCCCTTTGGAATAGTATTATCTGCAATGGAAATTGTGAAAACCTCTGAAGATTTTAGAATGAGAAGAACAATAGCTACCTGCTGCCATTCAGGAGAAATAAAAAAAAGCCATAATAATGCATGTAATGCTGTCTGTGAATGGGACACATTCCCCATTTGGTCAAATCACTTTAACTAGTATTTTTACTGCTGCATGAAAAGAAGTTATTTGCTGCTTCTAAAGAAAGAATAAAACACATCTTTTCTTCTAATGTCATAAATTCTTATGTTGGCAGACAAAATGCCAAATTTTCTCTTCTGCCTTTCATCCTCCCTTGCTTGCCCCAGCCCAAAAAAGCAATACTGAATTTTGTTTGGTTCATATGCCAGCTATTATTAGTTAAATACTGGTGTCATTAGTCACATAATCCACCTCCATGCTCAAAATCTATGTCTGAAAATGGGTCAGATCTGTTTCTGATTTTTATTGCCAGTAGGGCTGCAAGTGCTTGAAGTAGCACTAAAGTCTGCTTTCCTTAGATGCAGTATTCAAAAAGATCATTGCCCCTGCCATGTTAGTGGACTGCTGTTTATCCTATCTATATCCCTCTGAACAGAAAAGGCATTTATCAAAGTAGACATGTCCCCTTTGCTTGGTGTTCGGCTAACACTTCATTTTCCTTAATGCTTTATGCTACAAATGCCACTCTGAGCTTGTTGAGATCAAGAGGAGTTGAGGCAGGACCTTCTAAAGCCTGTGACAACGCTCTGGCTCAGTGTGACAGAGGAGCTGTGTCAGTGATGTCATGAGGGCTTTGACGTGGCAGCAGGCAAGAAAGATAGAGCAGCTACAGAGCACTGCATCATTTTATCAGCGTAGCCCACACAGGCCTTGCAGAGTTTTGATCTGAAATAAGTCCAGTGAAGTTGCTGCTCCAATAAATGATTGTAATCACAGTAAGCCAGAGGCTTCACTGAGTGTGATCTCAGATGAGAGCAAGCTGAGGTTAGGGATCCAATCATTCGGAAAAGGCCAAATCCTGACATTAACTCTACAAAGTGACCAGGTAGATCAGTAACCTTACTAAAGCCCCTACCTTGATATTAATCTAACAATTCAAAATTAGCAGTATCTATAAAGCTTCTAGTTTGAAATCAAGGTGCCTCTCAGTTTTACCTCTTAGATGGATCCAAAAAGCATGTTTTATGTATTATCCTGTGAGGGTGATATGTCCCTTAGCTTCTGAGGCTGCTTGCCTGGGGCTTTCCAGAGTGTGTGCTTGTTATGTTGATGATAACTGCAACAAATTTGCTGCTACTGCTAGAATTGTGAAGTTACATCTAACTTAAAATGTGGAGTTTCTGGTGCCCTGAAGCATGGGGAGCTGGCATTTATAATTCACATTTCCTGTTGGTAAGTCTATGGGGCTGTACTGTATTTATCAGGTGGGTACCACATACCCATGTCAGAACAGCATGAAAGGGCATTGCACTGGTGGATTTTTATGTTTCCTTGGATCTACTGCTGCATACGTGTCAGCTTATGGTAGATTTGGGCCAT
This sequence comes from Pezoporus wallicus, assembly GCF_028554395.1. Lineage (NCBI taxonomy): Eukaryota > Metazoa > Chordata > Aves > Psittaciformes > Psittacidae > Pezoporus > Pezoporus wallicus. The sequence continues at coordinate 252,186 of NW_026638360.1, read as the reverse complement.
TTCATGGAAGTGAAAAACTGATCTTCCATGATTAAACGCAGGAGTCAGTGCAAGTTGTCTCCCAGGTCACTTGGTATTGTAAGTCCGAAGAGGGTCAAATAAGTGCCTTAGGAAGTTTTTCCAATGATCTTCAGTAAGTAGGTTTATTGTTCTGAGAGTTACACATTCTCTGAGGCAATCAGAGATACTGGCTTTAGCTGCAAAGCCACTCTAAGTAGTTCCTATGTTCTTTCTCTGGTCATTTTTTCTGTCCTCATGGTTCAATTTTTTCCTCTCACTTATCTCAGCTGCACAAAATCTGTTCTGTAGTGGGCTGAGCAGGAAACTGGATCACTGAACTCAGCTAATTAAAAGTACTCTTTTAAAGAAAAAAAAAATCAAAGTAAGAAAGACTGCAGTGTGCCAAAATCAGTTGTGACAGATGGCATCTGTTTTCCCTGCCCTTGCTTTTGTGTGCGTGTAAGAAGCCTCAGCGAGGTGAAGCCTCCAGAAAGACAGGGAAATTGCTCCTTTCTTTAGGGATCTGTTGTAGCTTCTCAAAAAGGGGTGGCTTGGGAGACTGGGAGCACAGGCAGGTGCAGCACCATGAAACTGCAGTGAAGAGCAGAGAGATGTCAAAGCAGGCTCTGCAGAGTAGCTCTGCTCAGAAAGTCATCAATCTACAGACCAAGCAAGGGGATTGTTTTTATTATTGTTTAAAAATAAGGAGTTACTGTCGTGTCTGTTTGAAGAGTCCTGGGGCATTCTGGCTCTTTTCTAAAGAGCTTGCTATGAGAAGAGAGACTAGGCAGGTACAGGTACACATCAAAGCCATAGCCAGCTCTTCCAGTGAAGCTATAGCCTTATTAAGTACCCAGTAAACTATTCATAGCTAAAACTGATCAGACATTTCCTGATGCTGTGCTCATCAAGCCTTTCCTGACAACTTTATACCATTTGCATGGCAGTGTTCCTCTTTCTTAAAAGTACACTTGCTTGTTGGCATTCCTCTTGTTCCTCCTGCTTGCCATTTGATCAGATACTAGCATTTATATTTAGGTGTCTGTTTTGTCTGATGTGAGGACACCTGCCTAAAATAGGCTTCAAAGAATGGTTGGCACCAATAAAAGGTATACCCTCAAGACAGGAAAATCCCCAAACAGTATCTCTGAAAAAGACCAAAGAATTTCTGCATGATATTGATAACTGAATTATTCTTATCAAAGCCACAACATTGCCAGTTTGGTTATAAACACACTTCAGAAGAGGGTAGGTTAGAAGTGGAGACTGGTAGAATCTAATGCGTGTCTGGAGTTTTTGTAGGGCTTTCTGAGGAAAACTGAATTTCTACTGGAAGTCAACCAGAGGAACTCAAGTGTAAGTAGCTATTGCATATAGGTCTGAACATAGCTTAAAAGTATACCTATTGGACAGTATAAAGCCAACTTCAGACAGGTGCCTGATGCTGATAATAAGCAGTCCTGTCCTTAAGAAGTGTTGTTGCTGAACAACAAACTTCTACTAGAATGTTAGATACCTAAACTAAATAAAATAGAGTATCTTTAGCCCAATACATGCCTTAAATGTATAGATTCATATCTTGAAGTGGATTCAAAATTACACAGGGAAGTCAAAAGAAAATTGGTTTTGTGCTGAAGAGAGGTATTGAAATAAACTAGAATTTTTAAGAGATTAAACCCCTGGTACTTCATGGCTGCCCACATTAAGGAAATCTGGTTGAGATGATGAAACCATGGATAAAGAATTTGGGGAATGACTTGGGAAAGAACAGAGCCTGCTAGCAGAGGATGGATGATTCATTATTTTGCCAGGAGAGGGAGAAGGGGTGATCTGCCACTATCTAGAAGTGGTGTTAGTTATAGGCCAAACTGACTAGTGAAAAAAGCCTGCAGGCTGGCTAAAAATTCTTCTAAATTCAGTTCTGTGAATTCCACTTCTGGAGTAATCTGATTTCTACTTATCCAGTCATCTACCAGTCAGCTCTTTTTAATTCATGGGCTGCTTTCTGGCAAGCATTGCTGACACTAGGTTGGTTTCATGCAGTAAAAGAGAGGCTTATGATGGTACTCAGAGTGCATCAACAGTTTTCACCATGGTTAGATAGCTTGAAAAGCTGTAATATCTCAGCTACTTTGTAGTACTTTTACCTCTTTTGCATAGGGATTTTGTTTAATAAGAACTTTGGGACATGTACTGGTTTTACTCTATATTTCTTCATAATGTGGCGTGACAGGACTTATCAGAAGTTCCAGGCAGCACCCTGATAGAAATAATTAGTAATATTACTTCACACTAGGCAGTTCCTGCTAGTAGATTTCAAACTGCTTCTCAAAAAGAACTGTTAATATCCCTATGGTACTAAAAAATAAGGGAAGGAAAAGAGGCTTATTACGCAGTCACACAAGGGAAGCAAGGGAAAGCAAGGGGAAGAATCCACATCGCCTGACTCTCTCCTGATGCCTTTTATTGGTTGCAGTGCTGGTGGCATTTGGCATTTGCAGAACCCTTTCTCTCCTTCTCTGATGCTGTGGTTAGGGCTTAGTGCATTTCCAAATGTTACATAGGGAGGGGGAAGGCTTGGAGATTTCTGCTCGCACTCTACTATTTGCATTTCTTCTCATAGAAACTCTCAAAATATTCAATCCATAACATAAGTGTGGTAGAACATGTGGCTACTGACTACGGTAGCACCCTGACCAAGAAACTGACAGTATGCGACTTGCTAGGATGTAATTTCCAATAATCATGTATCTTCTGTTTACCTCCTTTTTAGTGATTTTACTGTGTAACAACTCCCCACCACATATCTGTAGGGAGCTTCTCTGCTCACGTTGGTTTCTGCCTTTCAAGATACTGCACTGCATGATGATAAGCTTCAGAGAGAAATGACTACTGTCGACAAACCCAGTCATCCATGTTGTACATTGCATTACCTAAACCACAGGGGAGTATCTATCTGCAGGTGAGTGCTGATGGCAGAGAGAAATGGCTGATGTTGCTCTGTTTATTTGCATACAGGAGTATCTCTAAAGCATCCTATTAGTCTATTCCCATATTCCTTTCCTAACAATCATTCTCTGAGGACAGAACTATAAAAATGAGTCTTAAAAAGCTATAAAATACCTTAAGAATTTTGTTTTTCTTAAAAAAAAGTTTAATTTCTACTGTGTAAATAGTAATAAATGAGGAGGTGAGATAGACTAGAACTGAAAACAGGAAAAGAAAGATTCAGTTTTATACAGCATTTCAATATTTTGCTTTCAGCAATTCTTTCTTCATTTGGCATCAAAGTATTTCTTTTTAATTCTCTGTGAAAGAAATAGAAATGTAGACTCTGGGAGCCCTCTGTCACTAGTTCAGAAACATCATGTTTTTCCCCAGAGCCATGAAATACTAAAGCCTCAGGAACAGCTGATCTGTCTTGTTGGTAAATATTTGGTTAAATTCTCAGGGAACTGGTTGCTGTCTAGTGAACTCCCTTAGCATGTGGCAAAGCTGAAATATCTCTGCATTTCATTTAAAGTTCAGGAAAACAGTAAGTTCTGGTAAATAAGTAGGAAATTAGAAAATTAAAATTGTTCAAACTTGCTGGAAAGAGAAATGACCTCTTATATTTAGTTAAGTCTTAAAAATGAGGTAGTCATTATACAGACAAAACTGGGAAGAGGCAAATGCTGAGGTACATTAAAGATCCATTACAGCAGTCTGTATAAATAGTCATTAATGTGGTTTCAAACTGCTTCCAGAGAAACAGCCTTGCAGTGTGCGATTGCTCTGGCTGACAAAAAGTCTTGTTTAGGATCTTTAGCAAGCTCACAATGTAAAGGATGTGTCAGGGCGAGTGGGTAATAGGAGGAAGGGAGTGAGTTTGGTCTAAAGGAATGCAGTTGTTTCTACTTGTTAGAGCCTGGGTTACTGCAGGAATATACAGAAAAACTATGAAGTTGCTTTTATCTGTCACTGTTTGGAGCAGGTAGAAAGGCTTAAGAGGTATGGACTTCATTTCCAGCAATGAATTTCCAGCAATCTCACCAATTTTAGGGAGATGAGAGGAGAAGCTTCAAGTCCTTTAGGGTATTCAGGAAGAGCTCTCAACTGATACCAAGCCTACCTACCTCTACACCTCATTGAAAATCTAATTTCTAACAGAGGCAGGAAGATTACACTTTCTCTGAAAGCTGTGGGCTTTTTCTTCACTTTAGCTCATCTATTTTAGATGTTTCTCAGTGGAATGTGATTCAATTAATTAATGTCATTCAATGAGGTAAGTTAAACCTTGTTTGCTTGGCTGGTCTGAGTTTTACTTCCACAGTTTCTTGTTCTGAGGGCTTTAAGGGACAGTTCAAGCATTCTGTACAGGTTTTTTTTATGGCCATTATTATAAATAGCTGCTTGAAAAATAAACTTTCCATCAGTTTATGTTCTTTCTAGTGGGTCCTCTTATTCCCTGCTATTAAGCAGACAGATACCATATATTCTAATAGAATTTACTATTTAAGTTTAAAAGACTTGTGTTTTTTTTATTTCCACTGATGTGGTCACTGTAGCTCTGGGAAGGATATTTGCTACATAACCCGCATGCCCCAGAAAAAGATATTCAAACAACAACAACAATAATAATTACCTTTACTGTGTAAATACGGCTCTTTGTTGTTGTCAGCTTTAGTTAATGGAATAGTACCTTTGAACAATGGTTTGGACTAATTTACACCGCATACTAAGTGTTTTGAGATAAGTCAAAGTAGGCATGAAATCAAACATGAATACAAGCTTCAATCCTTTTCCTGGATATCTTTCTACTGAGCTTAGTAAGACTGTGTGAATGCAAGATATTTTGCAAGGCACTGAAGGAGTGTACTCAGTTCATGACAGAGTAGGGCTGCTCATTACTGCTAGCTGGCATAGATATTCCAGTCTGGAGAGGTTTTTGCTCTTTGGAAGGTCATCTGGTTCTCTCTTGGCAGAGAAAAATAGATACTTTCTGAACAGTGTTTGTGAGGGAGCAGGGTTGCAGAAGCTGCAGTTTCCAGATCAAGAGTTCTGCAGGCATGAGGACAGTGCTTTGAGCCTAAGATTAGGATTTTGCAGCCTCCTGCTTCCCTACTTCCCTTGTAGTCCTAGTGGGGGAGGGGGATTGCTGAGATACCCAGGTGGTAAAATTGCATCAAATATTAGCAAAAGCTTGCAACTGTGGCAAATACAATTGCATCTGAGGTTAAAAAATTATAAAAATAATAGTAACTATGAATATCAGCTTGTGGCCTGATATTCACATTATGGGAATTGCTGCTTTGTGATTCTGGCAGCATCCTTGACTTCCACCAGTTTTTGTGCCATTCTTAGCCAAGAGTAGCTACCTAGCAGCATTACTTTTTAGAGGCATCTGCTTTCAGTAGCTAATATTGCGTGCATTACCCATATAAGAGAATCACACCTGGTAAGGAACAGATGAGCTGAGCTGCAAGACTTGCTGGAATTTAATTAATGTTTATGTAATTTTATTTTCATTATTCAAGCAGCTGTGCAGCCACATCCATTTAGTGAGTAAGTAAGACAATTTTTAACCTTTGATCGCTAAATATGCTTTTTAGCCCAGCTTTTACCACTCCAATCAAGTTAGTGGCTGCTTGCTCTTCTTACAGTGCTTATAATTAATATCAGACTAAAATATGATGTGAGTCAAACAGAATTTGAATTTAGTTTCCCTTTTATATTCTGAAAGTTAGTTAAAGTTTGAGAATGAGATCATGCAATTCTGTTCCTCACTCAGCATCTAAGCATGTAATGACTTCATCCTGTGGCACAAGTGTGGAGAATTGCATTTATAGGGGTTGCTAGAACAGTTGTGAGATACTTCTGTTTTCTGAGTAAGAAATATACATACAGGAATCATACTGCAATCTGCAGGAGATAGAATAATTTGCCAGTCAAACCTAAGTAATAAACTCAGAGGATCTGTTGATCCAGAAAATGGACTGGTCTGAAGGAAGTTAATTCCTAGGCAGCAGTAAAAGTGTTCAGTGAGGTGCTCCCGTCTGGGAGCTAATCAGATGCTGCTGAGATTGCTAGGATCTCCAGGTGGCAAATACAACACATCTCATGTCACTGCCACACTTCAGCAGTCCTGTCACATGTTCCTGCACCTCAAAGGGATCTCTTGCATCTGGTTGCGCTGTGGGAAGGTTGAAGGCATTTTCCTTCAGCTGTGCCTCTCAGTCTCAAGTATCAGATGTGGGCCCTGTTACACTCATTGCTGCTGCCTCCTTTTATTGCTTCCCCTGCTGGATTACAATGGTTAAGAAAAAGCTGCTCGGTGGGAGGAGGAGACATTGCTTTGGGGGGTTGTGTATGTGTATGTGCATGTGTAAGCTTACCAAGTAACACTCACAAAATGAGCAATGTCTGATATAGCTACCTGTGCCTATGTTGTTGGTATATATGGTTTGAGAGAGCTCAAATATGATTTATGTCCTGCATCCTCATTGCCAGTTCTAAGACACCACTGGCCATTTCTCCCCTAAGTTCATTGCTGTTAGTGGCATTAAGGTGCCTTGGAAGGAGCTTGTGCCAAGGTTTCTGCTGATCACTGGGAAGCATGAAATTGCTGTGTGACAGTGAAAAGTGATGACAACACATGTGGACGTGCCCTGTAAGGTGAGACACACTGAGTGGTAGGGACTGCTTGGGATAGCACTGCCCCAGCTTTCTCTCCATGGAGAGTGGAGACTAACAGTAGACTATCGTGGCCTGAATGAAGTCACACCACCATTGAGTGCTGCCGTACTGGACATGCTGGAACTAGAGTCAAAGGCAGCCAAGTGGTATGCCATGATTGATATTGTCAATGCATTTTTCTCAATTCCTTTGGCAACAGAGTGCAGGCCACAGCTCGCTTTTACTTGGAGAGGTGTCCAGTACACTTGGAACTGATTGCCCCAGGGGTGGAAACACAGCCCTGCCATCTGCAATGGACTGATCCAGACTGCACTGGAACAGGGGCAAGCTCCAGAACACCTGCAGTACATTGATGACATTATTGTGTGGGGTGATACAGAGGAAGGAGCTTTTGAGAAAGGGAGAAAAATAATCCAAATCCTGCTGAAAGCCGGTTTTGCCATAAAATAGAGTAAGGTCAAGGGACCTGCACAGGAGATTCAATTTTTGGGAATAAAATGGCAAGATGGACGTAGACAGATCCCCACAGATGTGACCAACAAGATAGCAACAATGTCTCCACCAACTAATAAGAAAGAAACGCAAGCTTTCTTGGGTGCTGTGGGGTTCTGGAGAATGCACATCCCAAGTTACAATTTGATTGTAAGCCCTCTCTATCATGTGACCCAGAAGAAGAATGATTTTAAATGGGGCCCTGAGCAACAACAAGCCTTTGAGCAAATTAAATGAGACTTAGATCGGCAACATTATTTTTGGCCTGGTGGGCCCATGACACTTCAGGCCATCAGGGCAGAGATGCAACATATAGATGGGCCCGTGACCGAGGGGTGGACTTAACAATGGACACTATTGCCCAGGTTATTCATGAGTGTGAAACATGTGCTGCAATTAAACAAGCCAAGCGGTTAAAGCCTCTTTGGTATGGAGGACGATGGCTGAAGTACAAATATGGGGAGGCCTGGCAGATTGACTATATCACACTGCCACCAACCTGCCAAGGCAAGCACCATGTGCTTACCATGGTGGAAGCAACCACTGGATGGCTGGAAACATACGCTGTGCCCCACACCACTGCCCAGAACACTATCCTGGGCCTTGAGAAGCCAATCTTGTGGTGACACTGCACCCCAGAGAGAACTGAGTCAGAAAATGGGACTCATTTCCAGAGCAACCTTATAGACGGGCCAAAGAGCATGGCATTGAGTGGGTATATCACATCCCCTACCGTGCACCAGCCTCTGGGAAAATCGAACGGTACAATGGGCTGTTAAAAACTACACTGAGAGCAATGGGTGGGGGAACTTTCAAGCATTGGGATACACACTTACCAAAGGCCACCTGGTTGGTCAACACCAGAGGATCTGCCCACAGGGCTGGCCCAGCCCAGTCAGAACTTTTACATACTGTAGAGGGGGTCAAAGTTACTGTGGTGCATATGAAGAATTTGCTGGGGAAGACAGTCTGGGTTATTCCTGCTTCAGGTAAAGGCAAACCCACTTGTGGGGTTGCTTTTGCTCAGGGACCCAGATGTACTTGGTGGATAATGCGGGAAGATGGGGAAGTCCGATGTGTACTTCAAGGGGATTTGATTTTAGGGGAAAACAGCCACTGAACTTAATTGTATGCTGTTGCCTGCTATGTAGTACTTTTGTAGCCCACCAACTAGAAGTCTTCAGGTCACCAGCAGCTGGCTCTGACTTTCCATCGACCATCATCCCAACAAAGAATGAACTTTGATGAAACAAGATGAGTTCTGCAGTATCATCAGCAGGCAACGATCCAGCACTGCACACAGCCTCTCCTGCTCTGAAAGGCTGTTACAAGAGATGGAGCCCAACACCATGGACGGGATGGACTCAGCAGCTTTATAGGGATTGGTCCATGCACTAAGGAATGTTCTCTCTCTCTCTCTGTGTGGACATGGATGTATATATATATATAAGACAAGAGTGATAGTATATTGAAAATGTGGGATCTGAGCATGACGTGAATGGTATGTAATATGGGGTGAATACTGTCCTGGGTTCAGTAATAGCAGTCATTTTTCTCCTTCTTAGTAGCTGGTGCAGTGCTGTATTTTTGACTGTCAGCCTGGGAACAGCGCTGATAACACCGATGTTTTTAGTTGCTGCTCAGTAATGTTTACTCTGACCAAGGACTTTGTGAGTCTCATGGTCTGCCAGGGCAGAGGGGAAGCCAGGAAGAAGCAGAGACAGGACACCTGACCCAAACTAGCCAAAGAGGTATTCCATACCACAGCACATCATGCCCAGTGTATAAACTGGGGGCAGTTACCCGGAAGGGCTAGATATCAGCTCGGGTCGGGCTGCATTTAGGTTGGAGGGTGGTGAGCAGTTGTATTCTCTTCCCTGGTGGTAGCAGCAGTGGTTTGTGTTATACCTTAGTTACTGGTCTGCTCTTAACTCATGGGCATTACATCCTTTTGATTCTCCTCCCCATCCCTCTGGGAGTGAGGGGAGGAAGTGGGGAAGTGAACGAATGGCTGCATGGTACTGAGTTACCGTCTGGGCTTAAGCCACAATACCTGACTTTAAAAATGCAACTCTACAGCAGGTTATCTTGTGCGTACCAATAACATCTGCAGACATTTCCAGTAATGGGTTTGAAATAGCTTTCTTCATTACCTGAACAGTTCTGAGGATAGTCAAATGGTATTATTCTGATTAATTATTCAAGGTATTCCTTGTCAAAGTTCTAGTACCTTCTTAATGCAATTTTTTTTTAATTACTCATCTGCCAGCTCTAGCTCTTTTGATTTCCTTAAGAACTGAGAGAGAGAAGCTTTGTACAAATATCAGTGGTCATCATAACCATTCAGTTTATAGCCAGTCAGCTCCTGTGAAAACTGCAGATTAAAGACAATCTGTTCCTGCATAGCTGGAACAGCAGGAATTCACTCAATAGGTGGTTGAACAGCTCTGAGCAATACTAAACTATAATGAATTTGTTTTGCTGAAGAAAGGTGAAGGCTCAGGGCTACATCTACACAGGACCCATGGAGCAGAAACTTATGGGGACACTGTAAGCTACCAGAGACATAGAACGGGATTTCTCTGGGTGTGTATGTGTGTCTCCTTCTTTACTACTCTCTATCACAAAAAAGCAGTTATATTTGAGCTGGTTTGGGAATACATTGGTGCTAATGCATTCTTTTGCATGATTTTTACAAGATGATTTGCCCAACTGGCCGTATAAGAGGAAATAACAATGCGGTTTTTAAATGAGACACATTTGAAATTTCTGTGCACGTTATGTTCAACTTCATATTTTCTTTACAATAATATGAAGTGTATACAATATTTAAAATGCCACTTTCATTTTAATTTCTTTTATTTTTATTTTTCTTCCCTATTTTTGTGGTTGTTACTGGTTGGTTAGGTAAGTGTATTTCCAGCACTACAAAACTGAGTTAAAAGAAAAACTTCTCCCTTTGGAAACAGATGAAACAAGACTATCTCTCCTGCAACGCTTGGGGCAACAGCAGAGGAAACCTGGGCTCTTGCCCCTGTGGCCTAGAGGCACCCTGGCCTCACTATTAGGTGAGGTGGGAACAACAGCTCTGCTCCCACCCTATGCAGACAGATCAGTGGGAAAAGAGGCTCCCACAACCCAGCAGTATCCCCTAATTCCAAGTGAAGAGGAGTAAATGCTCCCCCTAAAGGGAGCTCATTGGCTCAAAAGGTCATTTGGACATATTTTCAAGAACTCCTTCACAGTTAAAATTAAAATGAACAGGATAAGATTTTGTCTTATTGCACAATTCCTAGCAGCCTTATAACAAGCCTCTTAGAAACTGTCCATGATAGTCAATGAGATAATTAAACTTTGCTGTAGATCCTCACTTAACTGAGAAATAAGCTGCTAGATTTTTCTAATTATTTTCCCATTTTACTTATGTAAACCACATAATCGTATGTAAAGCAGCTGAGACAGTGTTTCCTTAACTGACAATAATAAGATTTCAAGTATAATAATGCTTCAACTTAGTAAGAATAAATCCCAATCCAGACGTAGATTTATGCTAATAATTAGAAATTCCAAGCATCTAATATTTAACATTAGGAGTCCAGTACAGCAAAACTGTTAATATTTTGGCAATGCTTAGAAGATAAGTGGCTATGACATTCTTCCCTAAATATTTTAATATTATATAATATTTTTCTTACTATTAAAATCTCACAGAAGATAAATAATTTTTGTGATTTTATATTGTGCCTGTATATGATGCTAGCTTTACTCACCCAATTCAACTTATGTAATGTTTTATTTCATAGCTATGGCTGTAAGATAGTATAACTCACCTTTTCTTTTTTCCTGTTGGTCTTATTCCAATTAATTATTTTGTACTTCAGTGCAATGAAAAAAGAAGGTGCCTCCAGGAGCAGTCATTACAAATAGATTATGGGGCATTAATGCAAAAGTTCTTTATAATCAGGGTGCATTCAGTGCTAATCAAGAAGAATTGCGTGGAAGGAGAATTTTTAATTCCCTATTGCCACTGGACTTCCATTTCTTTTTGACTTTGGTGTAAATGGTAAGTTGCTGGCTTTATCCATTAGGATAAAGAGAATCAATGGTGCAAATGAACAGAGATAAATCAGTTGTCTGTAAAACTGGTACTTTGAAGAATAAACCCAATACATTTAGTAGATCAGGAGATTTCAGAGCTCTCCATTAGGCAGCTTCCACTAATTGTCACCGTTTTTAAACTGAGCAGAATTTCAACAGAAAATAGATAATAATGTTTTTAGTAGGCTGCTGTATTTTTGCACTGGTGATCTCAGGCTGGGAAAGGAACTGAAGGAAGAACAGAAAAGCATCAAGAAGCATAGGTTCACAATGAATGTCTGAAAGTGATTTATTGGTGTGTCCCTTCCCCACCTTCAAGCTGTGGCCTCAGTGCACATATGATATACCAACTTTTAGCAGAGTAATCCCACTCAGCTCCCATCAGAACTCGCAGCAGCACATGCAGAGACTGTGGCTGGAGCTCTGCTGTCGGTGGGTAGTGCCTGCAGGGAACTGAGCACGAGGACAGAATGTTCGCTGCCACCTGTGTTGCTAAGCAGATGGGTTGCTTTATTTTCTAACAGTTGGCACGAAGAATACTTGCAGTTCAGGGTAAGGCAGCACCACTTTCAAGCTCAGCAATGCCTACAGTAATCCCCAATTCCAGAGGAGGAAAGTAGGATCTGCAATCAATAACACTAGAGATAGGTGTTATGGTAACCAACCCTAATCTTGTTAAAATGAACACTGAAATAAAACAAAATACATTAGATGGAAGTACTGTAATTGGAGATACAGTGAGCTATAGTAATTCAGGTAGCTGGTGAACCATGGTGTTTTTCAGTTCATTTCTACACACAGTAGATAATTGCTTCATTTCCAAGCTTTGGTTAGAAAGCCACTGAGGGAATCGATAGGGAGTCTGGTCTGCTGATAAAGTGTGTTCACAGTGCACAATAACATTTTCACTGGGTGTCAAAATCCAGTGACTGAAAAGCTGAATAGGCATTGTGAAGGGCAAAGGTAATATTATATTACCTACCTTTTTTTGGCATGTTGCCATTATTTCATTTGTAGCTTTAAGGCTAATAGAAATATCTTTTGCATACTTAAATGCAGAACATGTTAAAATGCAGGCTAAATAGAGAGCTACTCTATGCTCATTAAATATAACAGGGGTTTTGAAACATTTATTGTGAAATGTGAGAGAAGATTATTAAAAGTACATGTTTGTATGCTATGGGTAATTCACAATAATTATGTTCTTAATGGTCAGCTGAAATCTAGCTGGCAGAGATAAGAAATTTTGTGAACATTTAAATTAAAGGTGTATTTAAAATGCATATTGAAAATGACCCAATTTGAAATATAGCTATATTTGTAAATAAATATTAAGGTTTGCCTGTTATCTAAGCTCAAGGAGATACTACCTTTTTCATAAATGCTTGCTTTTAAAAAAAAAAAAAGGAGCAAAAAGGACTCAGCAGTATAAAAAAGCACAGAGCAAACATTGCTGTGTGACTTGGGTAATATCTTCTGAAGAGCTTATTTGATAGGATGAGGAGGCAATAGTTTTAAAGTCAAAGAGGGTGATATTCAGGCTGGATGTGAGGAAAAAAATTCTTTACAGTGAGGGTGGTAAAACATTGGCATAGGTTGCCCAGAGAGGTGGTGGATGAACCATCTCTGGAGACATTCAAGGCCAGTATGGGTGTGCTTTGGGCAACCTGATCTGGTTGAAGACATCCCTGCTCATTGCAGGGGGTTGGACTAGGTGACACCTGAAGGTCCCTTCCAACCCAAACTATTCTATGATTCTAATATTCACTCCTTTGTGAAAATGCTGTCTTCTATCATGCCTGGACAACTATACTTGATATCAATGGTACAGAGAAGCAGTTTTGTTCCCTTATTAGTTTTTTCTGATCCATGTTGCCAGCATCCAGGCAAACTACTTAATTTAGGGTGACCTCAGGACTTTGGACACTATCATCTAATAGCTTGGGATTTGCCAGGTCACTGAGATCTCCCATTCACGTATCTGGTCTGAGAGTGCCAGTTGCTCCAGGGGCCATGAAGACAGCAACACAGAAATTGACTTGGTAACTGCCTTTACCCAGGGAGATGGATAAAGTGCTCATTTTGACTCTGATGTTTTTACTCATGGGATAACAGCTAACTGCTCAAAAGCTACTGAACCTGAATCTGAGGTGTCAGAATCTGTTTCCTAACAAGTGAAATTTTAAGTAGTTGGTATTTTCTTTTATATTTTAGTACCTTCTAAGTCAAGATAGTTCTATAATGATATGTAGAAATGTTCAATTCTAAAAGATCTGAACCCAAAACTGATTTACTGAACTATCCATTTTCCCAGCTCTGATTAAGGGAACACATCCAATTGCGTAAGTATATTATTAATGCTCATCTGTAGTGTAGTAGAATTAAAATTGTAATGCCTCCCAATCACAGTCTAAACCATGTAGTAATCAAGCATAAATTTAGTAAGTTCATTTTTCCATTATGCTGTTTTCAACACAAAGTTACCATATTAGTGTATGGTACCATAACATTTCAGTTCAAACCAAATGCGTGTTGGGCATAGGAAACAAGAAAGACAGCTTGCATTAAGTACAAATGGAGGTCAGTCACCTTTGAGATGCTGTGGTCTATGCTTGGGACTGCACTTATGTTTAATCACTTTTAAAATGGAAGATAACAAGATGTGATTGAAAATCCCCTAACAGTAACATTTACTGAAATGAACAGTAGAAATGACATATTTAAAAAGCTCTGTTTTAAACTTTAACTAGGTGATGTTAAGGTCCTTTCCAACACTAACTCCTCTATGATTCTATGATTCAAAATGACACCTCCCACTTCAGCCTTGCCACAGTAGACCGTATCCAAACAGGAATAATATTATACCACTGTACTGAGTTCAAAACTGCAATAGAGTCCAGGAGTCTAATTCTTCCCAATTCATGATATTCTTTTAAGTATGTATTGCTGTATTTAAATATCAAATTAGAGAGGAGGGAGGAAGCCAGTTCTGTTTTTTCCTCTGGGTTTCTGTAAGGCAAAGAAGAATTCTTCATGAAATGATGCACTGTAAATAGCAAAAAGGCATGAAAGCTTTATCTTTGAAAAAAAACAGTGTGCTTTTCAGTGTGCCAAGGTCTAACAGTAATTATTTATCATTACATAGCTTTATTTTTTATTTTTTTTTTTTACTTTTTCTTCACTCGTTTAGATAAAAATAGGACACAGTGAAAATAATCCATCCTCTGCCGTTTACGCTGTTATGATATGCGTTGTATTGATAATTTTACCTACTGTGAAATTCTTGGTTTTAGCTAAGATTAACTAGGCTTCGAAGAACCTTCAAGGCTAATAATATAGACTGTCCTCATGTAAGCAGTCTGCTCATTTGTGGGAGATTTTTCTTTAGAATTTTGTGATAATATAGAACTGTGTTTCTCTCAGTAGCCTACACTCACATTATGCCATCTCTTGAGAATCTTTTCCACAGTGGTAACCATGCACAAAGGAGAGGTATGGTCACAATCCAGAAGATACAGCTGTATATGAGACAAGAAATACTACCCTTTAATAGAATCTTTGGCTAAAATCCAGTACAAAACTAAGATTCCAATGTTTTGGGGTTTGTTTTTTTCTTAAGAAAAAATATTTTCTTACAGAAAAAAAAGAATTTTGTTTTGTACTAAATGGACTACATTTCACTCTACTGAAAACCAAACCAAAACCCCTACTCTGTTTTCACTTCTGCTAGTAGACAGTGACTTTTCCCTTGGAGTTTGCTCTCTATGTCGCTTGCTAATGTTGGCTTAAAAGAAAACAAATACAGGCAGGTGCTACACCATCAAATGCTAAGTGAAGACATGCAAAATTGCATAACTAATGGCAGTGTATATTGAAAATAATAAGTTAGGGAAGGTAAATTTATATTTTAAGACTTTGCAAAAGCAGACTTTGGCTTAATAAACACTAATGAGTACTTATGGGCTCATCTATTGTTGAGTATTTTTACAGCCATGAATATGCATCATGAACTACACAGGAATCTTGTGGGTATTTTATTGGAAAATTGTAGCTGAGTGTGGAAAAAAATCTCTAAAATGAAATAATTATTTTTTTAGCTTTTTTTTAAATCAAACCCACAGTCATGTTCCACATTTTCATTAGTATAAGGTGAAACAGTTCAGGCAAAGCAAAAACTGTCCAGAGTTTTTTATTCCATCTTCTGAAATTGACTTTTTAAGATCTTAAAGTTACTGTTTGGGCTTGTTGGTTTGTTTGGTGTTTTTTTTCTAGAGGGAGCAGGCAGGAGTGTCCTTCTGCTCCAGAGATGCTATGGCAGTTGTTCACCATTCTGTAAGCCTGAATTGTCTTAACTGTGATAGCAGGATCTCTTCCCACTCTATGGTCATTGGAGCATCTTGCCTGAACCCTCTCTAGAACTTGTAACTCTGAGTATATTATGCCTTATCTGACCTTTTTCTTACTAATCCTTATATGTCAGATGACTGGAGTAGTCTTGCTGCACTTGAAGACATTGTCCTGTTGAGGACAAGATAGCCTTCACTGATTGTATCACCTGGAGTAAACACTCCATGCAGCACACTCAGTGACGCAACCATTCCTGGACCACGGCATGATGGCTGCTTGGTTCTACCATGCCACATGCACTTTGAATTACCATAGAAGTCGGTATCATTCTGTTCGTCCTGTGCAAGTTTAGACTTCAAGGGACAGTCAGCAAAGGAGGAAACAACAGCAGCTGAAGCCCAGAGCAGTGTGTTTTACTCTGCTGTGTTCTTGGTGAGTGTATTAAAGACTGGAGGAGATGTTCACTGAATTATGAACCAGGAGCCCAAGTTTCTGCTGGAAAGGCATGAGCTAAAAGTAGCTGAAGTGTCACTTTTTGTTTCACACTAGCAGCTCCTAGGAATTAAATTGTAGAGAAAAAGATAGGGGAAGTGATATAAATGGGCTCTCCCCATTTGCTCTATGAGTAACCATGAACTCTCTTACGCGAATTTATCCTGTGATCAAGTGGAATTTATCTAGCCAACTGCAACTGGAAATAAGCAGCTGTATAAGTAACAGTGAAAAGTAGGACATGATGGTTGTCATTGATTCTTATTGTGAGGACTGGACATCGCATTTAGCCAGCCATAAGTATCTGAGAGTTGTCAAATAATTATGAAGGTATTATGACAACATAAAAGTTACTTTAGCAAGACAGATTATGGAAATGATGGCTAAAAGGAGAGGGGTGAGTTTGGTTGGTTGGTTGGTTGGTTATGTTTTTTACTTCTTTTCTGTAGGGGGAAATCTGGGAGATAGGAAAAGTCAAGCCCAGAAATCCTGATAGTTTAGGGCTTTTTTACATCTTTCATTTTGGTTTCTCAAAAAGTATTTGTTTACTTGAAATTACTTTTACCCTACTGAGATAAGTTACAGACAGAGTAATTTTTGCTAAGTTTCTATGAACTCCATATAACACTGGGAAACTTCTGGCTCAGCTTCTCAGCAGGTCTGAAAAACACTCTTCTGACTTCAAATAACACGATCCAGTATCATTTACATCAGTGAAAATAGGCTGATTTATGTCATTCAGAAAACCTGTGATTCTGAAATAGAGATCAAATAGGAGTGTGATATATAACTGATAACTGGAGCTATGTGAAATCCTCGGTACAAAGTTGTGGCTGTGGACTGTGAATTGTTTTAGCTTTCCTAGTTAGATAAAATGTGATTTTTTTTAAAGAGGGTTTTAGCACTTCCAAGTGATTTCTGAAGAACCAAATGATGGACATAGTTTAATGTCTGGATTTTGACCTACTGTGTCAGAGACTACCAAGAAAGGCTTATGTCTAGATTCAGCCATGAGTAATGACTAAGAAAAACGATGACGGATTGTAGGATCATTCTCAACAAAGACTGCAGTTAAGGTAGACTCAGACTCAAAGGCCTGATTACCTGAGCAAGAATTTATAAATTCAGACAAAGTATCCTATCAATTACTTCTTCTTTTTGGTACATGATTTTGCGTGTATTCTCACAGTTTCCTAATGTTATCTGGACATGTTGTGGTACATTTTCAAACTCGGCTTGATAAGGTACTTCTTTATTAATCATTTAAGCAAAAAACTGCCAACCCCTAAGTGTAGGAAGTAGCGAGAGAATTGGAATTCATTAAATTCTTTGCTCCTACCTTTGTGTTTTTTATTGCAAGATAACTATTTTTCTTGTATAAATAGGAAAAGTGTTTGAAAATTGAATTTGTAGATGCTTACAAATGTTCATGTGAACTCCAATGTATGGGTGTATACATTGGCTTTGTTACGGGCATATATAAACTTTAAGTCACACTTCAGTCCAGACAGGTACTGACAAAACCCGACTGGTCAGACTGAGAAACTAGCACTGCAGGCTCAATACATATAATAAGTAATACATATTTAGGCACAAGAGTGGGTACTAGATAGTTTTGCTGGTCTAAGTCCCTTTGTCCCATGGCTTCCTCCTTGAATATGAAAACTGTAAAACCTGTTACCAGAACAGAATGATTATATGTTTACAGGAAGAATTCATGACAGAACAGGGGTAATGGGTTCAGACTTAAGCAGGGGAAGTTTAGGTTAGATATAAGGAGGAAGTTCTTTACTGTGATAGTGATGAGGCACTGGAATGGGTTACCCAAGGAAGTCATGAATGCTCCATCCCTGACAGTGTTCGAGGCTGGGTTGGACAGAGCCTTGGGTGACAGGGTTTAGTGCAGTGTGTCCCTGGCCACAGCAGGGGGGGTGGAACTTGATGATCTTAAGGTCCTTTCCAACCCAAATCAGTCTATGATTCTGTGATTCCATGAATAGGTGGGTAAAACATACGTGTTCCAACTACAAGTAAGGAACCTTGTTTCAGAGAAATAAACCATAGGTTCTCCTGGGATATGGTGTCTGCATAGAATGCACATGTTGTTTTAAGCTTAATAAAGCAGGATCAGTGAGGAGGTTAGGCTGTTTAGTGTTTAAGCACCCTGTAGAGGTTAACAACTGTGCTTGAAAGAAAGCTTGTGAAAATTATTTGTCATTCACTGCCTTCTCACTGTTTCTTGCTTCTCCCCCCCCCCCCCCCAGTACTTGCTAATTTAGAGAAATTTCAGTTCTGCCTAGTGTCCTTCCTTCCTTCTCAATTTTCGGTTGTTTTCTTTATGGCCTCAAGCTTATTTTAGCAGTGTAATCTGTTAAACTGACTATACTGACTTTACAAAGTCATTGTCTTAACTTGAAGAGATTTTACAAGAGATTAAAAGTCTTCAGGATCATTCGATTTTCACACTTTATAAAAAAAAATAGATAGCAATTAGTGAAGAAAGTGAGTTTTAAATATTCACTTCTGATTCTGGTGGTTATTTGTTTTTTCAGTCAAACATGGTAGTCTGCAAATTGCTGCTAAAATGCTGCATGGAAACAGAGTATGTGTGTAAAGGTCATAGAAAGCCTTAGGATGGATCAGGTAAACAGTCAAACTGCTAGGAGACAAGCCTGTAGGAATTGGGTAGCCTAAATTGAAGGGCTCAAAAAGCTGTTTATTATCTACTTTTCATTGTTTAAACCAAGGAATGGTCTTCTCAAGCAGATCCTCTGTTGCTTCAGGGTTTCACCAGATCTATAACAATGTCAAGCACATTTTAATGTTATTCTAGGTTAACTGCTCTGCTCATGCAGCCCTCCTGCTGGGAACAGTCCTTGTTCAGATGTGCTTCTAAAATTACTGTATGTGAGGAAAGCTCACAGGTCTCATGGGATCTCAGTGCAGATTTTTTAACATTGTATTTCCTCACTTTATTGACGGGCTTCATTCCAGCAATAATTCTAATTTGTTTAATAATTACTGAATTTCTCTTTTTCCTTTTACTGTAAATACCAGGGACTTGTCTATATACAAGTAGATGGTTTTATTTGACACGTGTTGCTAAAACTGAAGATTAAAATGAATTTTTTTTTTATCTTTTTTCATAGGGAAAGATATTTAAGGATAAATTTTGGGCAGCTCCAGGATAAAATGAGCTATGAATCTTTTCACTTCTCACTCCTTTTGCAAAGGCATTCATAAGAATCTCACTGGTAATCTCACTGATATCTATATCTGTACTGTTCTTTCATGGGTGCTAATTCAGAAGCGATGGAAAAGAAATAGTAGAAACAGATGAACAGGCTTCAACTTGGATGGCACTGCTGGCAAAAGCAGCAAGACAATTTGCAGTATATGAAGAGAGAGTTACATCTACTTAATGACGCACAGGATTATGCAAAGCCAGGTAAGTGAAGATGAGCACAAAAAAAAAGAAGCTAATAATGAATTGACAAAGATTCACTTCGTCTTTTGGGGTTTGCTGCTTTTTTCTAAGTACATTCTCTATAGTCCTTAGTGCACAAGTCTAAGTGCAAATCCAAGATATAATGAATAAGTCTGTTTATATAGTGCCCACAGTGTGCTGGGGGCTATGTAGTTAGCCCAGCAAATATGGTATCTGCAGGCATGTAAAGCAAAACACTAGCCACGTGGGACACTACCTTTATTAATGTCTTTTAGGCAGCACATGTTTTTGTATTCATTTTCTGCCAAATCACTTCAAGATTCCTCTTCCAGCAGCATGCATAACCAGGTACAGCCAACCATATAGACCTGTGCAGAATAATTTGATGGAGAATTTTAGCTCCTGGTTTGTGACCTACTTATACTTAAAGTGAGACTTCAAGATGAATGTGGTTTTTGCACATATACCTATGCTACTCTAAAATTTAACTTTGCTAAATGTAATGCAAATTCAGTGCATTTTGCCTTCACCGTCTGGAACAAAAGTGCTATGCCTTACTTTAAGCACACATTTTGCATAACCATATTAAGTTCTATATATTATTTTAAAATGCAAAATGTATAAATCTATGTAGCTGCAAGAGCATAAGCAGAACATATTACTCTGTTAAAAGAAAAGCACAGTCCCAGAAGAATAAAGCATCTGTATATTAATCAAGCTCGCTGGTATCTTTGTTTCAGGAAAAAAAAAGTTAACTTTAAGGGTTTTTTTTGCTTTAATTTATGAAGTATGAGGGAATATTAAGCAATAATGCTCTCTAGAAGACAGCATTTAATACATGAAGATATTCACATTTTTATCATACTAGGCTCAAAGAAAAGCCATAACATTTTAAAATTTATAATGTTGCAGCAGAAATAAATTCCTAAGATGATAGTTTCACTGTTTCTGTCAGTCAAAGTAGCAGTTACAGCTCAGCAATCAGGTCCTAGTTCTCAATTTGTCTTTCTTAAAAAATGAAAACCTCAAAGTTTTCTTAAATTAACAGCAAAATTTCCATTAGTGTAAGGAAAGTTTCAGAAGGCAGAGAGATGATGTCTAGGCACCTACCCCTTCTCATGGACCTCACCTGTGTGGAACTAGGCAGTGGCAGGTCCAGAGGTGGCTCCTAACTGGTGCCGAGGAAACCAGCAAGGTGATTATTTTAATTCAAGGAAGAGGAATTACTCTTTACCATCCTGAAGAGTAATTGGATTTGTCAAAGAAGGCAGTGGCTGCTCTCATAGATGTGGGAGTGACAAGGGAAGCAGTGCCCTTTATTTGTGGAAAGCCTTAGGAGAAAGGAGAAAATATGGAGCTGCTGCAGAAGACACTGGAGATGGAATCTGAGAAATACACCATTTGTTGAAATTGCAGCCCCTTTCCCAGTAATATCTTTATGATATGCTCAGTGCACATCTGCCTTTGTGTGACTCCTCCACTCTACAAGAGGATCATAACAGCGTCCTGGGCAGAATTTTGGTGCTGCTGTACGGATGTGCAAAGGAAGGGGGAGAGAGGTGGCCCAAACAGTTTCCATTTGCTCAGTTAAAGATGAAGGCTCAAACCACGATTATTAACAGTGTGTCTGAAATTGCTAAAACCAAACCAAGCTTGTTTTTTCTTTCTGCTTTTCTAAATTAATTCTTGGTTTCAGGAGAATGCAAACAAGCTATGAGCTGCCGAAGTAGTTGCTCCCATTATGTATGGCCCCACAGGACAGATAACTCGTGTAACTGCATATAATTATGAAGGTATTATTTTACCATTTGCTAGATTGATTTTCAGCTATAATATATTGTTTGCACAATCAGGAAAGTTCAGAGGGTGCCATGAAGGTGATCTGAGGGCTGGAGCACCTTTCCTATGAAGACAGGCTGAGAGAGCTGGGCTTGTTCAGCCTGTAGAAGAGGAGGCTCCAGGAAGACCTTATAGCAACCTTCCAGTACCTAAAAAGGGCTTGCAAGGAAGCTGCTGAAGGAATTTTTACAAGGACATGTAGTGACAGGACAAGCAGTGGATTTAAACTGACAGAGGGAGGATTTAGATTAGATATTAGGAAGAAATTCTTCACTGTAAGAGTGGTGAGACATTGGCACAAGTTGCTCAGAGAAGTTTTGGCTGCCCTATCACTGGCAGTGTTCAAGGCCAGGTTGGATGGGGCTTTGAGCAACCTGGTCTAGTGGAAGGGGTCCCTGGTGATTGGACCCCAGGGTGATTGGAACTAGATGATCTTTTAGCTCCCTTTCAACTCAAACCATGCTGTGTTTCTGTGAAAATCAGTAATTATTGTTGTTTCTACATGCTCGTAGTTCGAGTTCTATTTACAAAAGCATTTAAGCTCCTATTGCCAAAAAATTGTTGTCAGTAGTGTTTTCTGCATCATCTGTTGAAATCCATAGGACTTGCACTGGTACAGTTACATTTATGTGCTTAACTGCATGTTTGGTTGCCTAAACACTTTTGAGAATATAATCTTAAATTACTTGTCTGCAGTAACACAAGGGCTTATGACAGACTGCCATCATTTACCAGCACTCACAATCATAATCTGCTCCCTACACACCAGAATGTCCTTTAAAAATCTACTGAATAAATCACCTATGCCTAAATAATTACATGTTCAGGTTGTAAACCATTAAGGTCCACTGATTTATTACAAACCTTTAGAATATGATGCTCTGGTTTTGTAAACATTCCCAGGCATATCAAGAAGCAATGCTTCTGGCAGAGAAACAAGGCGGAGAAATTGTATTTCCATGGTTTTATCTTAGTCACCAGGTTCTGCAAAGTATATTTCCACATGAATAATGATATCCTGTTCTTCACAAAATGAAATCTTAGTTGAGGCATGTTGTTTACCCTAATTGGAGGAAACATAAAAGTCAACATTCCTTAAACTGTTATTTTGATAATACAGTGGGAAATGCTGAAATGGTTGTATTCTGCTCTCTTATGTAGACTCCAAGGGTGCATAAATAGTTAAAAAATTCTCAAACCAAAAAGTAAAACTTGGGTTAAAAGCTCATGGATTTTCCAGTTTACCATTCTTCTCACAAAAAAGCAATTTAGTCCCTACAGGCCTTTTAAAGCTGTTATCAATGCCATAAATGGTCACAAAAAAGTGCCACAAATGACTATATAATGACTATATTTAAAGTTAATATGCCTTTTGTGTGTGAATATTACCTTTTAGGAAGAAGGAATGGAGAGAAATATATGAAGTTTGGGGTGGGTTTTTTTTTAATGTCATTTTAATTACCTTGAATTTTAAGACTCCATTGCACACTGGTAATGTGATATAATCTAATGTAGAGTGTGTTTTCCCATGTATTTACCACTGATTTTCAAGAGAACTTTTGCAATGTATTTGTGGAAATTCTTTTTTTTTCTTGAAGGTTTGCACTCTGCTCACAGGCACATTTTATTTTATACATGGTTTCTTCGTTGTTTTATGTGTGATGCAGTAGTTGTTGCATGGCTGCACATCAGACTGAACAGACCTGCCTAGTTACTGTTTTCGCTTGATAATAAGTGTGTCATAAGCCTTGCAAAAGGAGAAAGGAGAACAAAGAGAAGTCCTCTATGATCACTCAGGAAAGTAACTTCTAGCAGGATTGATTGAAAGGACTTTTTGATAAGAGGGTGCTCCTCCCACACTGGATTTATTCTGGTTATCAGTGCATAGATTGGTACCCAGACCAATGCTCTGTATAGCCATATTTTTAGTTTTGATACTTCAAACTAATCTGGACTCCTAATCTTAAACCCAGGCTGGTAAACTCCAATCCAAACATCTGGTAAATCAAGTATATCCTCTCCTGCTTCCTGATGGTGATGTAATAAGTTAGAAGTTGAACTGAAGCTGTTTTGGCTTGTATTGTTTATGCTGTGTAGCCAAGCAGAATATATGTTTTTGTTTTCTTCACTGTGCTAGGTTAACCTTAGCAATTGGTGCCTACCCAGCCTTTCTATCACTCTTCTTCCTCTGCGGGACAGAGAAGAAAATATGATGAGAGTGCATTGGAGAAAAGAGAGTATGGTCAGTACATAATGGATTTCTGCACTGCTTCTTCCCTCTCACACTTTTCCTCCTCACCCAGTGTGGGCTCCTCATAAGCTGCAGTTCTTTAGGGATGTCCATCTGCCCACCACTGTCTTTACAGGGGCTGCAGAGTTCTGAACCTTGTACAAATCACAATGTATACCCACTACCTGATACTCTGGTATCCACTTATTAAAGACATTCCCTACAGCCTGAACTGGAGGTTTCTCTAAAGGCTTAGGTAATGTTTAGGGCTTGAAAAGGTGTTCTTAGATGTAATTTTCACACATAACGTTTGCTTTTTAAGGCCCTAAGTCCCTGTGCTTAGGGATGGTAAGAGTGGGCAAGCTATCTAAAAGCCTGTAAACAGTAAAGCGTTACAACTGAAACATGAGGGATTTGGTTTTGTTTCATTGCAATTCATGAAGAAGGAAGGGAGAATATAGAGTCATGATACAAAATATTTTTTTCCTACACTTCAGATAGAAATATGTGTTTAGGAGGTATTGGTTTGAGCATCATGATAAAGAACTAGAAATCTTCCCTTGGAATATCTGGCAGAAGAATGTGTTTAACTTATGTTGTCAAGGTAACACCAGCAGCATTTGCAGACCCCTTGAGTGCTTTATTTTGCATTCTTTAATATTTGCCTGTTTTGGTGAGCAGAGTTGCACTCCTGTCAGAGTATTGGCAAGGGCCAATGGGTCACTGCTGAAATCTACCCATTACACTTCTCCAGTGCTTTAAGTTGATCTTGTAACTATTAGAGAAAACAGATGGTTTGAATCTTCTTTTTCCAAGCATAAGAGGTTTGAAAAGCCCATTTAAAGTATTTTTTACCAAGTTTACTAGACATTTACAATGCACTTTGAATGAATGTATGGGGAAGAAATAGTTAAAGCTGCAAACAATGTGTTTTGTCTCTTTTGTTTCCTACCATGAGCAAAATCCCTTTGTGCTGGACAGTACACAATACAGGATTGGAGTCAGGTTTTGAAATACCCCTTTGTAGTGCAAGGGGCTCTGCATGCCTATTTTTCCACCGATGCTTTGCTGATTGAGCTGTAGAAATGATTTCACAATTACTCTGTTTATTCACTATAGTGCACTAATTCCCTCTATGAGTCTTTAACGCACATTGAACAATTTGTGTCTGTAAATTAGTTGCAAAATACACCTGCAAAAATAATTTCTGGACCAGTCCCTTTGCATTTTTCATCAGAATGTTTGAAGTCCCTACACTGGATTTCACAGTATGGTGACTGTAGCTGCAGGAACACTGTGGGGCTCTATTTGTGAGAAGTGTCATGAATTGAATCCCATGGTTCTGATCACAGGGGGTGACTAGCAATGAACCAGCCCCTGTATATTAAAATATACTGAAGTACATTTTGAAGGGCAACTGCCAAATTGTTCTCCGTTTTCACAATTAACAGTTAACCTTTCCTGCTTCCCTCAAAGTCTGAAGCTTGATATTGAACTCCATAACTTAACTTTGATTATTTCAGCAGACCTGGTAGTATGAGTGTGTTCTGTCCTGGGACTGCCTGTCATTTCACCGGAATCTTTTAGAGGATTTTTTTTGTCATCAATTGCAGGCAAATATCTGTTGTCTGTATTTGCTAATGTCTACAGCCTGGAATGTAATTTTTGTGAGTAGGATCTACAGGCATAGTTAGCATAATTAAATACCAACTGGAACACACAGAATGTGTCTTCACAGGCATTTGAGTTCAGATCGGAAATGTGCTTTAGCAGTGAATATCTCAGTCATTTCCCATCCTATGTTCTTAGTTGCTGGCTGGGGTTAAACTACAACAAGCTTTGGACTAGGTTTCTGTTGCATGAAAATAAACTAGGTATGTATGTAGCCCAGGAGCATTCATAATCCTCTTTGACCTCTTACAGTCATTCAGTCAAATTAGAGCTAATCTGAGGTAAAAAAAATATTAAATAGATATAGTCTAGATATCAACCGCTCAGAAGTGAGTTTCACTCAACAGAGTTGTGAAAGTTGGACTGAGCCAGTACTAACTCTCTTTGAAATCAATGACACTTTGATCATTTCCCCAAATGCTGGCTGAAATGACTTCACCACTTCCTGAACTGACCATGAATTTGCATATCTGAGAGGAAAAATAATAATTTAAACCTTTGGCTTAAATAGGTTCCCTTTCCGCTGAAGTTCATAAAGTTCTAAAGAACTCAGTGTGATTTCTCTCTGTATGAAAATTAGTCTGAAATCATAGAGTCCCTTGCAAAACTAACAACAGCAACAGAAAAATCTTATGCTGTTCTGATAAATTTTCTTGTAGTTTTAGGGAATAAATAAAGCTTGAAATCCAGATAGAACTTGTATTATTTCATAAAAACTGATTTGACTTATTTGGAATTACAGATGGTATTATGTGTCTTCTTTCCTATTAATTCATTTTTGTGTGTGTGGTGTTGACTTCCAAAGCAAAATTCTAAAGAAAGAGATACACT
This sequence comes from Pezoporus wallicus, assembly GCF_028554395.1. Lineage (NCBI taxonomy): Eukaryota > Metazoa > Chordata > Aves > Psittaciformes > Psittacidae > Pezoporus > Pezoporus wallicus. The sequence goes on along the minus strand of NW_026638360.1, from coordinate 226,063 downwards.
GGATAAAAAGCACTGTGCTCCAGATCACAGGGAAAGTCCATTACTTGGCTGACGGCTGACCTGCCATTTATAATTAATATCAGCACAGCAATAAACCAAAATGGCTACTTTTTCACCTAGTGTAACATCTTCTGTCTTGTCCTCTTTAAACCTCTTTCAAAACACTGTATCTATTGGCATATCCTTCTAAAATACCTTTCAGTCTTGTTTTTTGATCTTTTTAGCCAGTTGATCCCATTTCCTCACAGTGTCATTTTGTTTAATTGAACAATGTTCTCTTAATTAAGAAATCATTAAAGTAGAATTTCACTTAAAATATCTAGATCTTACCTTCTTTCCTGTTTTGCTCAGGAAGACAATCTGTTGGAACAGCTGTGTGAACAATAAAGCACACCTTGTATTAAGAGGCTAATCTGCTTTAACCATAATAAAAGTTATCTTAGTACTGCAGATACCCAGAAGGATCTTTTCACTCTCCTCCTTATCTCTTTTAAATCTCACCGACAAATGAGAAATCTCTTCTTGTATTCTCCTGGATCTAATTTACATACTGTCAGCACTCTTGACTGGTCTCAGAAATTGACACATGCAAGAGAATTAAAAGAGAAATAATAAGATGAGCTATTACAGTAAGTGAGAAGGGAAAGAAATGGATATTTGTGAAGAATAGGCACAGAGCATTTTGTAAAATAGAAAATGTGGCAGTTAAGGGGCATATATGCATTTCTTCTTGTAATAGAAGTACATAATTATGATTACTATGTCTGAAATCCAATTAGATATTTGGAAAGAGAATTCTGTCACACTTTCCATTCTATTATTTTTATCCAGTAAGCTGTATCAGTGGAATCTGGATGCCCTTGGCTATCTCATAAATATATATGTATAATATAAAAATATATACATCTATATATGTATATACATATTATGTATATATATATATAAAAGCCTTTGGTACACCAAATCAGATCTTATTAGTAACAACAGCGGGGTAGTGTTAATTTAAACTTTCATTAGGTTCTTGCTAGTATCTCTTCAACTTCACAGTATCACAGTATGCTAGAGATTGGAAGCGACCTCGAAAGATCATCTAGTCCAGTCCCCCTGCCGGAGCAGGAACACCTAGATAATGTTACACAGGAATGTGTCCAGGCGGGTTTTGAATGTCTCCAGGGAAGGAGACTCCACAACCTCCCTGGGCAGCCTGTTCCAGTGTTCCGTCACCCTCACTGAGAAGAAGTTTCTTCTTTCATCATTCTCTGACAAGCACAAGGGGAAATGATGTGCCACTTTTTATTTTCCATATAAATAGGCTACATTTCATAATGAAAGTAATGATTTTAGACTCTATGATTTGAATGGGAATTTTTAATATAGAAGACATTTTTAATAACAGTGAGGTGCAAGGATCTTCCTTATGGCAGAGATGACCACTCAGAATTTAAAGTGAAGAAAATGAAAGGCATGAGCATTAAGGATTATTTTAGAGAAAAATAGCAGGTCATATGTATATATATACATGTATACGTATACATATGCATTCTTGTCCTATTTCCACTGAGTACTCTTGAAAAGCAGTAAATGTTCAGAAATACTTTACTCCTCTGAAAAAAAAAATCTGAGTTTTGAATGATATATTTGGATCACCTCTAGTGATTGCTGGTTTTGCTGGTAATTATTGAAGACTGTGAAACTGTTGTTATGTGCATATGCGATAAACTCCCCAGAGATGGCATGGCAAATATTAAACCTGCTGTATATGCTTGATCTGAACCATAAAAGTAAGTGTATAATCAAATAAAACAGGCCTATAAAGTGCACTCACACTTCAAAGCTTACTATTAAAGTATCTTTGTTGGATTCAATGTTTATTGGGCTTCAATGATTTCTAGAGCAAATGTGCTAATTTTACTCAGGGTTTGATCTGTCCCTTTCCAGGAGCCAAGAGGACTTTTTTGTTGCATTTCCCTGTGTGTGGGGCAGAGGGTGGTGGATCACAGCCAGCATGGTTTTGAGAAGCCTGTGGTAGTGTGATGGACAACAGGGTTTGTCCCTATGTCTGTGAATTGAAAAGGAGCTTTTAATACATAATACTATGCATATGCAGTGTACTATTTCTCCTTGTGTGAAATGAGCAGCCAACCCAGGCTTCCAATCAAACCATGATGCTGTTAATGCCCAGCTGGTGGAAGTAACAGACAGAGAGACATTTTAAGACTACGGCTATACGTACTTGTTACTGGTTTATAGGTCAGTGTCAAATTTATAGAGCATTATCCAGGCAGGCGTAACTGACCCATCTTTTTCAGTTTCATAAACACAACTTTTGCTGTTTGCACTGGTTTTGACTGGGATAGAATTGAATTTCTTTATAGTAGCTTGTACAGTGCTTTCGACTTGTGTTGAAAACAATGTTGATAATGCAGAGATGTTTTATCATTGCTGAGCAGTGCTTACATAGAGTCAAGGCCTTTTCTGCTCCTCACTGCACCCCACTAGTGAGTAGGCTGGGGGAACTCAAGGGGCTGGGAGGGGACGCAGCAGGGACAGCTAGTCCGGATGGATAGATGGGATATTCCACACACACTTCTACCCTGCTGACTTTCTCCCCATCTCACTGGGTGCAGAAGTGAGTGAGCAGCTGCCTACTGGGGTTAACCCATGATGCTGTTATTTGTATACAAGTATACATACGAATGATTCCTGTGAAGCTGCCAAAATGCTATAAATCCATATCTTCACTTGCTTTGATGTGTCTTGTGTTGCCTTCCTCTAAATGCGTGCATACACTAACCTGTATGCATGCATCATTCTTGTGATGCCAGATGCTAGAAAGCAAATTCCATTGATAACATTAAAATATGTCACAAAGAAGAGATGTTAATATATTCTTTGCTTATCCTACTACTTTTCCATTTAGAGTCTACAGCAATGGATCTACATGGGCTCCTTTTTGCTGTAAGTAGCATATCCCTGTATAGGAACTCAAACAATGAATCTGTTCAGAATTGTCTGCATTCTAAAAATAAGCAAATATTTAGTCCCATAAGCCACAAAGAACAGCAGAATGGCTGATTAAAGCTTGGATGCAATGTCAGATTTCCAAATAGCATGGGAAAATTTCACAGTGATGGGATTCTAGGGTGCAGTCAGATAGCAAAAGGGATCTTTATATACCAAAGTGTTCAATATAGGATGAGTGCACTGTGTAAATAAGAGCAAAGTTCACATTTTAAATGAACAAATACCATTTCAAATTGGCATATTTTTATTGCAATTTGACTGTTAAGAGTTTTGTGAAGCTCTTACTTATGTAATTAATACTAAAATGATATTAGCTTTTTTTATCTTCTGGTATAAATGTTGGAAACATAAACCAGTATTTTTTTATTCTGCAGTCCTCCTCCTTTGTGAGTAATCATTTCAGTCCCTCCCCAAACCAGGTGTAAAATTCTATTGCTTGAATATCCTATTATGGGAAATTTGAAGCTTACTTTGAACAGGTTACATAAATGAATCATGAGGAAAATAGTTTAAAGGGGGAGAAAAAAGGGCAAAAATCCCTCCACAGTGCATTCTTTCAAAAGTGAAACCCATGGCTGGTAAGTTCAGAATAAAATAGTGCTTTTCCAGTCTCCTTTCTCCCACAGGTATTTATCCCCAGCTACCATTTCATTTTAATTCATAATCCTTAAACACTGGGGAAAAAAATTACAACGATCTAATTGGAATGAGACCAGACAGGTTTTTTGAGGTGTTTCGAGTTCAGGAAGTTCTGGGTCATCATTAAGATTACTGGCTAGATCAGTATGTTTATTTCTTAAATCCAGTGAGGTCTGCTTGTATTTTGTACTGTTTCATCCTTATTTTCAATACTTCCCTGAAGTGCTGCTAGATTTATGTGAGAGAAAAAGGGTTTGAAGAACAGATTATAATGCCATGTATGTTAAAACAAACAAATTCAAAGTGAAAAATGCATAGTTACGGAAATAATTATTTTTCTCCTCCAGTTTCACAAAAATCATTAAATTGTGTTATATGTTCCACTTAGTAATTTTGCTTACCGTTACAAAATGTACTTCATTTGGTACTAAAGAATAAATGGTCATTGACTCACATATATTAATTCAGGAACATCTGCCTGCTTACAGATAAGAGTCAGGGGAGGAAAGCAACTGCGTTGAAGCTCTTTCTTGAAAAACAATGTTTTTCCATATTGGAGAAAAAAAAGCAAGCAGAAGTAGTAGCTGATTAGTGGATTGACATTATTTCTCAAATGTCATTATGCAGAGAAATGTTCAGGTACTTTAAATACTTGTTTTGTCAGTCCCCAGTCTTGAAGTATTTTGGAACTGTTGATCTTTCAAACTGCTCATAGTCTAAGCCGAAGAAATTGATGAAGTTCTCATCATTTGTCTCATGGGGAAATTAAAATTACTTTCAGATTCTGCTTGGCTTTTGTTATGTTTTGTTTGAACTACAACCCATTTCTAGCCTTTTTTATCAAATTGGTAAACACTAGTGGGGCAGGAGGGATGTAATTATCACGCACTGTGGCTAAGCTGGTTTCACCCAAAGTGATTTAGGTAACACAAATGGTAATGTACAGTGATGTATGTTGAATGTATAATGCTCTTCCCTGCAGTACTTGTTATCAGAAGTATTCAATGGCAAAATTTCATTTTCACATACAATGTATTTTATTCTAATTACATTAAATTAATTTGAGCAGAAAGGAGAGATAACAGTGTGGGGAGAATGTGAATGATAGTCTACAAACATGCAGAGAGACAAAATGGAATTAGTTTAGAATTTTTTTAATGATTGTCCTTTTTAATAGCTGGGTGGGGTGGTGACTGAGGCTGTATTTTCAATTACTCTTCAGGTCATTAATGTTGATTACATTCTTCTGCTAACCATAAGTCTTTATTTAATGAAAATGTATGCCACCCACTAAGCAGACATGTAGTTAGGGAACAATACAGCAGGATTTGATTGCCCTATTAACAATAATCATCGTTGAGACTTTGGGAGTAATAATTTAATGACTTCTTGCACTCTTGTGCTACTTTTTGGTGGTGTTCATTTAGCATGTACTACAGTGATATCTCTAATGAAATTAAAACTTGCCAGCACACATTATTAGCTAGAGATAGTCAGGTATTGAAATACCAGACCTATCAGGGCTCCAGTGACTGTCTTTAAAATATCCGTGGACAAGGTAACTTAATTAGAATAAAGCAGGGTGGCCTCTCAGAAAGGTTATAAATTATTTTCAGTGACTGGCAGAGTTCATGTGGAGGAGATTGGGGGGCAGAAGGAGAGGGCTTGTTGTCTTACTCTTCCTCATGATTTACAGTCATTGCCAGCCTTATGGACAAAATGCAAGGCAAGTGGCACAGAGCTGGAACTGACCCAATCACAGAAAATGGTGGGACAGATAAAAAGTTTCCTCTTATGGGGCTCAGTTTTGCTTACAAGCAGGTCAGCTGTAAAACTCTCACCTGGGTGCAGCTCTAGTCACACTGTTCCCTAAAGAATTCTCTCTTCTATACTCTGAATAGACCAGTGGAAATTGTTTTGCAGAGGCAAAAAATAATCTAGCCCAGAAAACATTTTGCTTAGTCTTGTATGAAGACCTACAGTTAGGGAAAGTAGCTGCTGTTGTTGCTTGTGCCTTCAGCACCTCTTTGTGCCAGAATAGCAATTCTGTGTCTCAATAATTCAGTTGCATATTTGCACACATTTTCTCCTTGCTAACTAATTTGCAACCAAATACATATTCAAGCTAAAAAGTGCACTTAGTAAGGTTGTACTAAGCAGAGACTTGCTACCTAAAAAATGCCAATCACAGAAACACAGTGTGCTCTGAGCATTCAAAGAACATGGGCACACTAGGAGTCCATTGCCTGAGTAGTGGTGTTTTGAGGTTAGTCACACACATGCCAATAAAACCCTGTGTAATTATTTTCCAAAACACATGTTGCTTGACATAGGAAGTGTTTGAAATCAAAGTATAAGTCACTCTCAGCACTGGCTGAAGGTAAACATTCCCACTTACATCTGAGAGATGGTTTAACAAGCTGTTCTTTATTTATTCCACTAGTTACTGCCTCAGAGCCTCAAGTTTGTACTTGGTTTGTTGTCAGTCCATCAACTGGACATAACACAGAACAAAGGAAATTTTAGCTTTCCAGTAGGGCTTATTCACACCCAAAGATAACAGTGGAGATTAAAGCTTGTGATGTTAAACAAATTAATTTTCAGCTTACACTTAAGTGTGGGCAAACTTAATAATGCATACATAATACAAAATGGTAGTAGAAGACTTTGTTGTCCAAAACGAGCCACAAGGAATTCCTGAATTCTCAGTAAAAAAGGGAGTTCAGGCTACCACATGAGGTCAAAATAAAACATTTGGGATTGCCCATTATTAATGTTAATATGGTTGGGAATTTATGTTTTACTCTGTACTGGTGACAAAACCTTGTGCTCTGTATCTGCTACAGTAATCTGATAACCAGCACAGTGTAACATTTTCCTTCAGCACTGGAGTTTCTAATAATGCTTTCACTCCTGATGTCCTTCATATTGCTTGATTCAGTTGGTAAAAGTTGTTTCTTTTTGGTGATGAAGTTGCAGAGTATGTAGAGTTTAAGATGACTTCATGTTTTCATTAAACTTGAAACACATTTAATGTATTTTATCTGGTTTTTCATATAGGAGAAATTGTGCTTACATTTCAGAGGACTTTTCACTTCATCTCTTTAAACTGCTGTACAAAAGAATATTTCTCGAGTGGGAAAAGTGGTTCGACTGCAAGTAGTGAAAAAGTAGTTATTTTGACTTAGAAGGTAATAATAGTGTATATGTATTCTTGTTATAAATTTAAAATATATGCCAACTGTCTTAAGTAAAAATTCCTACAAATGTACAGATTATCCAGTATAATTCTGTATTTAATTTAAATACAGAAGTCTGTGTTTAATGCAAGTATAGAATTCTGTGTTGATGTAAACATAGAAACAAACGTAGATATCCATATGCTTAAGGAGGTTATATCCAGCTCTGCACTGAGGCTTGCCCTAAAATTCAATCAGCAAGCAAAAGAGTGCTGTTGGCCACAACCTTTACCCTGTGACGGGAGCTCCTGTGCTGCACAGCACATGTAAGCTTCCAGTAACCACCCGGTTAATTGAATAAACACTGTCCCATTGTCCCAGGAAACATGAGACTCAGGACCCAGTGGGTGCTGCTAGTGCAATTTCTGTGTGCTATCAGGTTCTAGTACACTGTTTCGTGCATGGTTTGTTCTCCTGCATGTACCTGGATGGGCACCTGCCTGTTGATGGCAGAGAACCCCAGTTGCTGAGTTAAAAAACAATGATTTAGACAAAAAAAAATGTCCTTGATGGAAGGGAAAAAATCTTACAAGTATTGCTCTGTGAAAAGGCTTCTGGGGACTGTCCAAGCTTCAAGGGATTAGAAAGGCAGATTTGGTACCCATTCAAGTAACATTTATATCACAATAGCCCCTTAACTGAGGTGAAGGCACAAACACAGTCATTTTCACAGAAACTGGTATCTAGTCCTTCAGCAATGCAGGTTAAAGTTTGATCTTAAGTATCTTATGTGTCTTTTTAGGTCCTGGTTTCTGGTTTTGAATTGTTTAATTGTTGCTGCTCTCCAATAATGTCCCCTTCAGTAACTGAAATTAAGATCACTTAACAGAGAAATGAAACTATTGCTATCTGAGCAAGTAGTAGAGAAAAGTTTCACTGTTTATGAACTTCTTATGTTCTATCACAGGAAATCTGAGGACAAAACCTACTACTTAGCAGATACACTGGAGAGCAGAAGGAAGTATCAGCCTGCACAGTTTTCTAACAATATGCACAACAAAATGTCTGCGTAATCCACTCACAAAATGTTACTCTGAAAAATGAATAAACGTGAGTGCCAAATCTGTTGTGCAAATTTACAGCTTTACAAGAAGGATAATTCAACCTGCTAAATCTCATGACTGTGGGGCAAATGTCAATGCAAGATTAGATGAGACCCAAAAAGTACAAAATCAGAAAAATCCATTCTAGATGGAAATGTCAATATAAAAGATATCAGCATTGGAAGGTGGTGGTATAACACGAAGTGTTATGAATATCAGTCACAGAAAGTGTTTCTTTATATCCCATAAATTCACACACTACAGTCTGACTGGCATGCAATGTTGAAGTTAAAGTCAACTTTAATAGATGTAGTATTTCACCCTTGATGCTCAAACTCAACCTGATATTTTCTTCTATTAGCAAAACATCATCATTTTAGGTCAGACAGAAAGGGTGTTCCTTTACAGCATTTGTCGTGTTCAGAAAACACACTGATGACTCATATGGAGTGATTCTGGTCACACAGTGGGAGCTGCAATGCTTCAGTTGTGTCTATTAAGATAGTCTTTTCGTCACTTCAAAAGAATTATTTTGCTACTGCCTATTGTGGGAGGGATTGTGTCCCTTACTATGCAAAACATATGCAATGATTTCTATACGAACTTTTGTCTTTTTTCTTTCTTTTTTTTTTGTGTGAGTCTAGAAGATATATTCTTAAGCTCATTTTCAAGCTCAAAATCAAGCTATTATTGTATGATTTAGCTACATAAACATTCTTTCCTTAGACACAGAATCACATAAGTTGTCTCCTGTATTTGATACATATTTTATCTTTATGTTTATCCAGTGAAGAGATGGCAAGAGGTATTTAATCTGCTCAAGTGTGGTATCAGATGTCGATTGCACAAAGTGTATCTGTTTAATTTCAAAAGTTATTATCTTGTTCATATGGTTGGTCTTTATTTTGTCCCACTTTAAGAGTTCTATGCATTAATCTAAACTTTTATAGGAAAAAAAAATGTGTCCAGACATTTTTCACCTGCTTGCAGCACAGAGCACACAGTTTGAAAGGGTACCATTTCCATCTGGCCCTGCTAATCTTTCCTAGCTCTTCACTTGAGGGGTTCTTCATCTTCTGTGAGTAATATTAGGCAGAGAGACCTTTGCCAAGCATCAGGAACTGACCTGTATGATTTCTGTTAGATTCCACCTTTGATTACCCTATCTATTGGCAACTTATATTGCCAACCTATATTGCTTACTTGAGAGTATTTTCTGGTTATCTAAGGCAGATATCAAATAGCTGTATCTAAATCTCTTCCACAGAAGAACTCTGACATTAAGAAAATTAAAATCTGGTTTAGTGTTTAGTCATACAACATTAAAACTGTTGTTTGACATTTAAAGGATGGTTTGGCGCAGATCTACTGGATTTAGATAGGATTGCTTTTGGAATAGTATTTGAATGGGAAATAAAGAGAATTTTAGAAGTTTCTCTTAGGAAGTTAAACACAAAATATGAAGTTTGTCTGATAATTACTCATTATAAAGGCTTTGATTTTAATTTCTGATACTTCCCAGAATGTTTAAATCACAAATGAGAATGAAAAGAGCTTGGTGATTTGAGGTTTTAGGATTATAACAATATTGATGGTAATATGATTTAAACTAGTAAGATGCTTGGTAGATTCTGGATTCTAAGTTATAGGTGAAGATAGAAACCTGAGAAGGAATGTTATCCCTTTGACTTTAAATCTGTAGAATGAATATGTTGATCCAATTTACTAATCTTACTTAAAACCTCTCCAGACTGCGGTGGGAGGTAGGTGGGAAACCACCAATAAAATAACATGGAAAAAGCAACAGAGACTTTTTACATGATTAAGTAAAGAGAACACAGATGAATTTAATGTGTTTTCCTTTTATGTTTTGCGCTCTTACACTCACATTATTTGCCCAATTCTTTGAGACAGAATGCTTTCTTATAGAAGTATGTAAATACTGTATATTCTTCAGCTTCTTTTTTTTTGTGATTTACGTTCTATTTTGGTTATATTTCTAACATCTACAGAGACTTAAACACCTTTCTTTGCTGTCTATCACTTCTTTGTCATAGAAGTATGGGAATGCTTTTCTGCTGAAGCTCTTTCTTTCAAAGTTCTTCCATTCTTTCATACTGCTTTTGAAATAAGGGGCTTGTAGATTAATTTGTATTAGTGCATCTCTTCTGAAAAAAAAATAAGTCACAGAGATACTGAGCTTTGTGAAGCTCTGATAACCAAGGACTGGTGGTCTCTCTAGAAAAGGATCAACAGAACTGCAGTAAACAATTTTTGGCTTGCAAGGGGAAATTACTTAATCATTAGAAATGTGCTCCAGTTCAAGATACTCATAATCTCACTTGCAACAAGTAGGGGGAAAGACAATAGAAATAACAGTGGCACATAACTTTACAAAAAGCAATAAACAGATTTGGAAATAGTTGTTTGTTTAGTTTTTGGTTTGTTGGGTTTTGGTTTGGGGGTTTTTGTTATTATTGTGTTGTTTTGGTTTTAATCTGAGGTGGAATGTTTGAAGGAATAGGCAGGGACTGTGTGAACTTCCTATCTCTGCACCTCAGGTATGTCAATGTAGGACCATCTATATTATCATACCAGTAGCAGTACAGAGTAACTAAGTCATAAAATATGTACAGTTAATTGTTCTCCCTGAATAAGAGCAGTCTCCTCATGTTTTTTATGGTGTCAACTTAGTTTCCTACCACTACCCAAAGATGTCTGATAGTCACAAACAGGAAAAAAAAGTTGAATTAGAGTCTTAGAATCACAGAATCATAGAATCGTTACGGGTTGGAAAGGACCTTAAGATCATCTAGTTCCAATCCCCCGGCCGTGGGCAGGGACACCTTATGCTAAATCATATCACCCAAGGCCTCGTCCAACCTGGCCTTGAACACTGCCAGGGATGAAGCGTTCACAGCCTCCCTGAGCAACCTATTCCAGTGCCTCACCAACCTAAGAGGAAAGAATTTCCTTCTTATATCCAACCTAAACTTCCCCTGTTTAAGTTTTAACCCATTACCCCTTGTCCTATCACTACAGTCCCTAATGAAGAGTCCCTCTCCAGCATCCCTATAGGCCCCCTTCAGATACTGGAAGGCTGCTATGAGGTCTCCACGCAGCCTTCTCTTCTCCAGGCTGAACAGCCCCAACTTCCTCAGCCTGTCTTCATATGGGAGGTGCTCCAGTCCCCTGATCATCCTCGTTGCCCTCCTCTGGACTTGTTCCAACAGTTCCATGTCCTTTTTATGCTGAGAACACCAGAACTGCACACAATGCTCCAAGTGAGGTCTCACAAGAGCAGAGTAGAGGGGCAGGATCACCTCCTTCGATCTGCTGGTCATACTCCTTTTAATGCAGCCCAGGATGCAGTTGGCTTTCTGGGCTGCAAGAGCACACTGAAGCCAGCTCATGTTCATTTTCTCATGAACCAACACCCCCAAGTCCTTCTCTGCAGGGCTGCTCTAAATTTCTTCTCTGCCCAACCTGTAGCTGTGCCTGGGATTGCTCCGACCCAGGTGTAGGACCTTGCACTTGGCATGGTTAAACCTCATGAGGTTGGCATCAGCCCACCTCACAAGTGTGTCAAGGTCCCTCTGGATGGCATTCCTTCCCTCCAGCATATCAACCGAACCACACATCTTGGTGTCATCGGCAAACTTGCTGAGGGCACACTCAATCCCACAAGGCACACTCAATCCTTCTGTAGAAGATGAAAGGTTTGGAAAATTGTTTCAATGAATGTCACTTATTATCAAACAGTGGGACTGAAAATTAGTTATTTTCAATTAATTTGCCTGTTTCAATATTTTATTAATAAAAATTTGAATTTTCATGTCATTGTGTTTCTTCTTTGCAAAAGCCAAATTTTGTACTCATTATGAATATTTTAAAGACTCATAGTAAAAAGAACAAAAATCATAATGCTTCAACCAAAATATTGCTTAGACTCCAACATTTTAAATTTTCCGTGTCGAGATACTTGAGAATTTCACGGTATGACAAAGCTTTCATAAGGAAAATAAGTTTTTATAAACAAAATCTCTATGTAGGTACTCTATTGATGGGGAATAAAAAATAAGTTATAGGAGATGTTCAAGTTTGAGATCCTGAGGACAGTGAGAAGAGTGTGCAGCAAGCTCACTGCCCTGGACTTCAAGAGAGCAGACTTTGGCCTCTTCAGGAACCTGCTTAGTAAGGTTCTAAGGGATATAGCCCTAGAGGCCAGGGGGGCCCAAGACTGTTGATTGATATTCAGGGATCACCTGCTACAGTTTCAGGAGTGTTGTGTCCTAACTAGAAGGGAGTGCAGCAGGAGGGCCAGGAGACCTCTTTGGATGGATAAGGAGCTGCTGAGGAAAATTCAAAGGAAAAAAGAGGCTTACAAAAAGTGGAAGCAAGGACAGGAAGGCTGGGAAGAATACAGGCATGCTGCCCAGGAAGCTAGGGACCAGGTTAGGAAAGCTAAGGCCCAGTTAGAATTAAATTTGGCAAGTGATGTGAAAGATAACAGGAAGGGATTCTACAGGTACATTGCAAAGAAAAGACAGACCAGGGACAATGTGGGCCCTCTCCAGAAGCTCTCAGGAGAACTGGCTACCCTGGATTTGGAGAAGGCTGAGGTTCTGAATGACTTCTTTGCCTCAGTCTTCACTGGCAAAGGCTCTGACCCCACCACCCAAGTCTCGGAAGGCAGACACAGGGACTGTGAGAAGGAAGACCTTGGGCCCACAGTAGGAGAGGAACTGGTTCGAGACCATCTTAAGAACCTGAACGTGCACAAGTCCATGGGACCTGATGAAATCCATCTGCGGGTCCTGAAGGATCTGGAGAATGAAGTTGCTAAGCCACTGTCCATCATATTTGAAAAATCATGGCAGTCAGGTGAAGTTCCCAATGACTGGAAAAAGGGAAATATAACCCCCATTTTCAAGAAGGGAAAAATGACCCAGAGAACTACAGACCAGTCAGTCTCATGTCTGTGGCTGTGCCTGGCAAAATCTTGGAGCAGATTCTCCTGGAAGGCATGCTAAGGAACATGAAAAACAACAGATGTGGGCCCCGAGGATGATCAGGGGACCGGAGCACCTCCCCTATGAAGGCAGGCTGAGAAAGTTGGGGCTTTTAGCCTGGAGAAGAGAAGGCTGCGTGGAGACCTCATCGCAGCCTTTCAGTATCTGAAGGGGACCTATAAGGATGCTGGAGAGATACTCTTCATCAGGGACTGTAGTTACAAGACAAGGGGTAATGGATTAAAACTTAAACAGGGGAAGTTTAGATTAGATATAAGGAAGAAGTTCTTTACTGTGAGGGTGGTGAGGCACTGGAATGGGTTGCCCAGGAAAGTTGTGAATGCTCCATTCCTGGCAGTGTCCAAGGCCAGGTTGGACAGAGCCTTGGGTGAGATGGTTTAGTGTGAGGTGTCCCTGCCTATGGCAGTGGGGTTGGAACTAGATGATCTAAGGTCCTTTCCAACCCTAGCTATTCTATGATTCTATGATTCTATAACGCAACTGCAGCAAGTCTACCACAGACCCAAGTACCAGTGAATCAGTATCTGTCATGTTTTAAGCTCAGCTGGTAAATCAGAACCACGCAGCCTCACTCACTCCCCCATTTCCTCCTCCCACTCCCAGAGGGATGGGGAGGAGAATCAAATGAATGTAACTCTCAGGGGTTGAGATAAGAACAGTCCAGTATCTAAGGTATAACACAAACCACTACTGCTACCACCAATAATAATAATGATAAGAGAAATAACAAGAGAAGAGAATACAACCACTCACCACCCGCCGACCAATACCCAGCCCGACCGGAGCAGTGATCTAGCCCTTCCGGGTAACTGCTCCCAGTTTATATACTGATGTGCTGTGGTATGGAATACCTCTTTGGTTAGTTTGGGTCAGGTGTCCTGTCTCTGCTTCCTCCCGGCTTCCCCTCCTCCCTAACAGAGCATGAGACTCAGCAAGTCCTTGGTCAGAGTAAACATTACTGCGCAACAGCTAAAAACATCGGTGTTATCATTGCTGTTCCCAGGCTGAAAGTCAAAACCACAGCACTGCAGCAGCTACTAAGAAGGAGAAAAATGCCTGCTATTGCTGAACCCAGGACAGTATCATAACCAATTTCTTATGCCCTTGTTTTTCTGAACCCAGTTTCTGTGTTATTCATTAAGGGTAGCGTGTATCTGAAACTGCATCCAGCTGGCTCTTTCTGTGGTCATTTTTGTGTGCGTGTACAGCTGATTATATTTTCAGATGCCTGTATTTTTCACATGAAAAATATAGATGTGGAAAGGATTTGATTTTCTAAGTTTGGTGTTTTTTTGTTGAATTCATGATTATGTTGTTTATTGGAGGCAGATTATCTACTCGAGATACACAGTAATGGATGCTGATAAATTCCTGAGGAACCAAAGAGCACTGGGTTTGTCTCCTTAAAGAAAACACAAGTGTGCACCAAGGTGGTATGAAATTTTTTATGTTTTAATAGGTCTGCATATTGGGTGCTTTGATAAGAGCGTCCAACGGAAAACATTTTGTACACACTGCCTCTCCACAGACAGGATAATCTTTGCACTTTGATATGATCATTGTTGCCTTTAACAGCATTAATATTAGATAGAGGTAAACCAAGACTCCCAGGATTATGTGCACTTAGATTTGTTCTATGTATCCTGATCCTCCCCCAGGCACAAGTTTCCAGTGAAGAGTAGGTAAAATTTGTCGTGTTTCAGCATGTTGCTTAGGCTAAACAAAGTGGGATGCCAGGACTGTGACAGGTATCTGTTCTGAAGTTTAAATATACCCAGTAACACTTACCAATAGTTCAATACCGAGTTGATTGTGAAGTACCAGTAGAACTCTTTTTAAATTCTCTTGAATCTAGGCCCTGTTCTGTATTAAATATATTTAAAAGAAATCCATCTAGGGGTAAATGATGGGCAAGAAAGTGGGAATATTGGATTCAAGAGTTTAAAAATAAAGGTTTTTCAATTCTGAACAAGGTTTGATGTGCCCACAAACTCTATATAAGCATAAACCCAGACATTACAAAAAATAAAAGTCTATAAAGGCCAAATTTTCCAAAGAGAGAAACCAAGGTCAGAAATAAATAGGTTTACAAATATATTTTCTAACTACATACTGTGTCCTGGCAGCACATATTCATCTGACTGCTATTTTTCAATCAAATCCCAAAGTTTTTGTCATACTCTTTGACTGCCCTCTTCTAGGGTCTGTAAAGATGCCCTAGCTAGACCAAATCTTAATGGGACCTACGTGTTGCAACCTGTCAAGTTGCCAGCAAGCACCAGTCTGGTTGTTTCACATTCTGGAGCATAAAAAGTTCCCAGTTTGTATACAAAAGACAGTGTCTTGAGGCCCAGCCTGCAGCTCCCTGGGTTCAGTTTCTCCATGAGCAAGATGCAGTCTACTGATATATAAACACTGACAGTCACCACTCTGTGGCAGGATCTCAGCAACCCGCAACAGGTTGGATGAAATTTGTTAGTAACTCAAAGGTGCTGTGGTACTTCTATGTAGAAGTATAAATAGCTTAAAATAGTACACCCCTAAATTCATTTATTTACTGCAAATCAGCGCAACAGCCACCAGCTGCAGGAGTAGCTTTATGAAATAACATAATGGCAATCAAATCTAACATACATTGGAAAAGGTGACCTGTGCATAAATCTTTAATTCTAGTTTTGTTTTGTTTTTTCCAGTTTGTGGTAATGTATTTATTTATTGCCAGAGATGCAATAAATAGTAGTACAGTGAAACAAAAAAATCTACTTCTAATATATTTTCAGAGTCCTGATAGCGTAGGTTTTGAATCACAAAATCAAAGAAAAAAAAAGAAAATAAAAGGAATATATATACATATATATATATGTAAATAGTACACTTTGGTTTCCCCTCACTGTGGATGAGATTTATAGTAGGCAAGCAAATGTTAACTTCCTAGAAAAAGTGACCAGCCATCCACTGGACATCATCTTTTCGACTGAAGGGGAAATGGCTTTCCTTTTAACTAAAGCTACTTCTTTTATTTGTGTTAAACATATGCATTAACTCAGTCGAGTCTCTGCAGCAGGTCATAAATTAAATATGAAATAAAGTAAAAAAAAAAAAATCCATGCACAATGCACACACAGAATATAAAGAACTTTGTGGAATTACTGCTGAGTTCTTGTTGCTGTTATATCAACTCAGATGAAACCAAAAATCCTCACTAAGTTTTTTCTTCAATAAGGCAATTAAAAGCTTAAGGCAGGAAGCTTTGTCCAGTTCTTTGGGCATAGCACCGGTCATTCAGGTGACCTGAATTATGTTCCCGAGTTGCCCAGTCATGTGCCATTGTACGTGGGATGCGTAACTATTTTTCTGTTTTATCTTGTAATACTTCCTAGTCTCTCACTGGTTTTTGGTGCCTGTCATCCATTGTAATGGAGATGGCAGTCCTCTACAGATTTTATTTACCACATTGCAACAAAAAATGGTAAGTTCTAGTCCTCAAATGTAATACCTCCATAGAAAAGTATTTTAGCTTAGGAAATGGCAAGGACTCTACAGCTGAAGATCAGAATGCTTTCTTCCACAGTATTAGAGCTGTTTGAATGCAGGGCAGTCAGTGTGGTGTAACTTTCCTTTTTCCCTTGTTCTGTAACTGCAGAGCTCTGACTTCATAGAAACCTTCCCCAGAATGGAAGGCAGAACCCACAGTGTTGGTAGTCTGTTTTCTGTGTAGTCTTGGTGACTAATAAACTGCCTTCAGCTTTGGCTGAACTGCACATTTTCTGAAGATCCACTACCAAAGGAATGTAAGGATAGTAAAGGTTGTGCAGCAAAGCTATGGGGACAGACGCCTACCTCCCAGGAGAAGAAACTCTATTAATACATTCATTAACAGCTAGTCATATATGGCAGCATTTTAGAGAAAAAGCAGTAAGATATTTCTCTTAAAACTCAAATGTTCAAGTTCAGTTTCCCCACTCCAAAACTGTGCCTTCCTCTAGCACAAGTGTTTTTACAGTTATAGCTTCAACAGTGTATACAATTCTGTTTAAAACTGCTGAACTTGAATTGCTCCCTATTGTGTGCCTATGGCTGCAGAAGCTGGCATGTACCAGCTTACATTTCATGAGCATGTAGGGTGAAGATCTTTAATGTAAAAAGATACTGTGAATTAAGATGGTGTTATCAAGAAAGAGTCTTAATTAGTCGACTAGCCAGTCCCATCTATTACAGGTACTGAATATTAATACAACTGGGTTATATATGAATCTTCCAACATTTGTAATATCAAATTTTATAGAAAATATTTGGGAAGTAGTTATAGATTTTGCCCAGTATTGTAGTGATAGGCATTGAAGTCTATCTCGCTTCTGGAGAGAAAGCTGTTTCATTCAACAGTAATTAACAAAGTAGAAATGGTCACTGTTGAGCAATATTTTTGTAAAGTAATCCTTTCATTCCCTGGGACATGCCAAGTTATTTCCACTCTCAGTTAAATTATCTACAGAAATTTTACAGACTTAGAGGAACTGATGGTATTAATGAAAAATCTGTTACTGTCTTTTGTTAAGTCTGTCTTCTTGGTGATTTACATTTGTCATGACCTATTTTACGCAGAAGATTTTAATGATGATAATAGGGTTGGGGTCAGGGAAAAATGTTTAAAAACATTTTAGTTTGACAATTTTTGTCTTGGCCTAAGTAGCTGTTGAAACATGTCCAACTTTGTGTAGTCAGATAGCTTTGTGCTAAATATTATGTGATTAATATGATCTTATTAACTTCTATTCTTCATCTCAGTTTCAAAGGCAGTAATTGCAGAAAGGGACTTGCCATAATCTCAGAGATCCAATGGACATTATTTATTTATAAAGCCAGATATCCTGCCTTACCATCTGGCATTTAACTGAAGACACTTAGGTCTGTTCAAGACTGAACTGTGTTCAAAGGAATTTTATATAGTGAGATGACTAAAAGACAGGGAAAATAGGTTGAACTAAGTTGAACACAGAACCAGAGGAAACTTTCATTGTTGAGAGACTTGCTTAATGGAAGGCAAAGTAGGTAAGGGTATGGTTACTAACACAAAGGGGTTTGTTTGTTATTTTTAACATTTTTCTCCTCAGAGTTCACTCAAGAAAGCTGATCAATAAATGTCACATCTAAAGTCCCCTAGGAGGTTTGATTGTAGACCCCAGAACTTGCAAGTAAGGGAACCTTTTTTTCATAAGCATTTCTTCTTGATCTGTCTCAGAAAGCATGTCTGCAGAAGAGCTCTGGTGCAATTCCAATTCCTTTCATGGTGATTCAGTATCAGTTCCTTTCCCACAAGGCCAATGTTTCTCAAAGCGGCATATACGCTCCTTGAATTCCCTTTAAAATGTAGAGCCCTGATCATTCCCTTCTCAGCGTTAGTTCATTACACTTGCTGCCACATGTAGTAAAATAATTTTTTCCTTTCTTTTCTTTATGGACAGACCAGACGGTGGTACACAGGGATGCCTCTTCACTTAGATCCCAGAGAAATAAAATAGACTAGGTCAAGTATAAATAAAAGGTAAAATAAAAGAAATGACATCTGGAATGTGTGTGTGCTACAGTTGGCTACACAGAAAGAAAAGTTTGAGAGGAAAAAATCTTTAATTTCATTGGAATATAAAAGGATATCAGAGAAATTCATTCAAATGCCAAGTAGAAGAATAAATGTTTTCAAAGACTAGAGGTCTGACTACACCAAAGCTAGAGTTATATTTGGCTACTTATCCTTTATTGTTTTTTCCTTCTCAAGATCAGGATTGTTTTCTGATGGCACAGCCATTGGACTTTGATCCACATTGAATGAAAAAAATAGCATGTTCAAGGAAAAAAAAATACAATGAATTGAAAATTAATCTTATATTCATTTTAGTCACATATTGATAGGCCATTGATAGTGACAGTTTATAGTCATCATATGATTTGTCCTTGTATTAGGAGTTTTTGATAGAAGCTAACATGCTGAAAACTCTTAGTTGAATATTGCATATTTTAAATGCTAAATAATACTACGATGTTATTGGCTGGAGTAAGCCTATTTAAAGTTAGAACTTTATTTGAGTAGATTTTTAGTTGTGTTTTTCACTCTACTATTGCAGTGCTTCAGTTGTTGGCTGTCACCCTGTGTTAGTGATCTCTTGTGCGTATGAACATAAGGAAAAAGAGGAAAAGACCAGTGACATTTTCATGTCATATTTATGAGGTTCATCATGAATGTAGTATGAATCATATACATAAGCAGTGAGGACTTTATTATTTACAAAGCTATTCCAGCTCAAAATTACCATCGGTATCTACAGGCTAGAGATCAGCTAGAAATCATACTGTCTTCTCTCTGTCTTAAACTTTTCATGTTGCAGCCTCTCAAAGTTTTCTGGGTTGGAATAAGTATTTTAGAACTTTGGAAGCAGAAATATGTATCTGAAAACTAAGATATACCTGTATCTCAGCAAAGTTCAGAGACACCAACAATAGAGTAAATGACTATCATCAGAAAAAGATGACAGGAATTAATTTGTTCTGTTCATTTTTGTAGGCTGCAACCTAGAGATGGGTGGGCAGATGAAAAAGCGATAGCAACGGCAATATCATAGAAACAGATGGTACTGAGCAACTCTAGAAATTAGACTTTGACTCTAGACTTGAAAAAAATAATAATATCTGCATGTTGTAAATCATTATTTTATATAAAAAAAAATTATTGTAGTGCTGTTGAGGACATTTCTGCACATGAAGTAAAAAAGATAAGATTAAGCTTTAAGTTTGGTCTACCTTTATAACAGCACATCATAAGATGCCCTGTGCAGTGTATGTGGAAAGGTAAGTCAGTTTTGTGAACCTCAGCAGTAAAGATATGTATTCATAACCATAATCTATTGGCATTTTATCTGCTACATAACTCTATCTGTATAAATACGGGGCACTTCTGTAACACTTGTTATATGGAATGATTTGGGAATGTCAATGGACATATCTGGAGTTTGAATTGGTTTGCATATGGACAGATACAGCCAAAGGGCAAGTCAGCGAGCTGGGGTATCCATGTGTTAGCAGCGACTGTGGGATACCCACAACTCACTCTGCAAGGGAGACCTTCCCTCAAAGAAGCATGCAGTCAAGAAAGTCTCTCAACTCTGGTCTTGGTAATGAGGTTAAGTAACCTCACTCAGTGCTTCCAGCCAAGATACCGCTTTCAACTTTGGGGCTGGCTTATTCTTACATTGTTTGCTCCTGATGATAGAACTGCAAGGTTGGTAGATGACTGGCCTGGAGCTGATTTCTGCTATCTCTCTGCTTCAGGCCCTAGTCACTCACTCACCACTTCACTACTATGTTGTCTTTTTCCTGAGGAAGCACTACCTGATCTGGTACAACCACAGAGTGGAGCACCAAAATACCTTCCTAGGCCTCAGAAAGAATATAGGTTAGGGACTTGCTGGCCATGGTCTTTCCTAGCATGTGAAAAGAGCCAGAAACAATTTTTCTAGCCTTAGGCTGAGTACGCCAACAGCCGCTATGTCTAGAAAGTTAAATTCTCTATTCTTCAAAACAGAGAGGCCACTTCTGAGCTGCTGAAAGATGGGTCACTGCTCCACGCTGGCACCTGAACTATACTTGAGCTCTGTCCAGGAGAATGCTTGCTGGCCTGGGCCAAAAGGTGCCAATAACTTAGCAGTATGGGCAATTGCCTGCTGAGGTTGAGGTTCCTGCTGTGGCTATGTTCAACTTACTATCATAAATACAGCTTCCCTGCCTAGAGGCGCTCATAGCATAGGCTCAGCTTTCAAAACTCTTTCAGTTAATTAAGGCTCCTTGACACCTACTGTAGGGCATCATGCCTCTATACGAAGCTCAGTGTAGAAATCTAGTTCATTGCTGCTAAGTGAACAGAAGAATCATCTGCCCAAACCTGCTCTAAAAGCTGCCTGGGCTCTCTACTGCTTATGGCCTCTGACCTTCATACCTTTTATGAGTGAAGAATGAGCACAGTATAGCAGAGTTGTGCCACACCTCATGCACAACTCTGCCTCCTCTGCAAGTCCTCTATACTAGACTGGCAGATGAAGCAGGTTCTAGTTCTTCTGGCTTTATGCTAACAGGCAGCATTGTTCCCCCTGCTGGGTAATCAAATAGTGCCTAGGGCTGGAGAATAACACAGTGTCTGGCAGTTTTGCTCACCCTCAATTCCTCACAGCAAGTGTCTGTGAAATAATGGAAAGTATTATGGAGCAATTTGATTTCATGATTTGCTCATACTGATGGCAAAGCGCTCCCTAATTATATAATAAACATCTGTTCTGCTTGATTAAGTACCCTCAGAACAGAACCATTGCAGAGAGCCGTCTTTCACTTGTTTAAACAATACAAACATCTTAATTTTATTTTTTTATAGTGGTCTCTGCAGTGTGTGCTGACCTTCATTTGACAGAACTAAAATGACAGCAAGGAAAATAAATTAGTGAAATAAAAAAGTGGTTTGTAAAGCCTTTAAACTGTCCATTGAGCTGAAGCACAATATCTCACTAAGATTTAGAGGCTACCATGTAATCTTTTGGAAAATTCTTAAGCTCTTGAAAAGCTTAGGTGTGATTTGTACACTTCCCTGAGATCCATAACCATAGCTAAAATGGTAGCAAGTTTCTAGCTCTAAATGCCCCAAAAGGAGAACAGGTCAATTCTTCGAATTTTGAGCTTGCTTCTTTCAAAGACTGAAGCCATGAGAGGAACTAAAAAAACCCAAACCAAACAACAAAAACCACCCCACAAACCACAGGAGCTGTTTACAACATTGAAATGCATCCCGCACTGTTAGATCAATTGACTGTAATGGTCGAAATCTTTTATAGAGAAGCCTGCAACAGCCCTGCTAGGACAAGTTACTGATGCCACAGGGCTGGAGTATATATTCTTGTAAGTGCTTCAACAGGAAAGCCCTAAGTGTCCTGAAAGCAAAGGACAATCAATAACTCATCAGACGTAATGTAAAATGGAACTAATGTTCAATCAATTAGGTACCATAACCATTCCATGAAAGTACCAATTAGAAATAAAAATATTTTAAGTAATTAAGCAACCTTTTAAAAGCACTTGAGGATGGGAACTATTCTGTTTTCACAAGTGGTATATTCTGACAAGAAGCACTTGTCAATAGCTGCCAGAGATGTATGGCTTCAGATGTTAAACTGGGTTATTTCCACAAATAGCACCTCAGTATAAGAAGTCTAGCATATTGAGTTAATTTAGATACCTTAGTGAAAAAATTGTCATCTTCATTTAAATACGTATCTGGGGTTCCTGTTTTTCACAGACCTGCATACATGAGAAATACAATGAAGATAGAAGGTAAGATCTGTTATTTTTGCTGGTTTCCTTTCCCCTTTTTCTTTTAAGGAAAAATCTCTCAGAATCTCTAGGGAATAAAAGATAGAATTTAACCACTTTATGTACTTCCTCTATTGGATAATCTGTGGTCAAATGCTGTATTAATTTATTATCACCTAAATGTGGGTTGACACAAAAATTTTTATTGCTCCAGTATAACAAGGAAAAAATATTACCTTTATTGAAAGAGTAGGATCTGTGGGTGATGTGCATAATTTACAGCAAAGTTATTACAGTTGGTTGAAAATATTCTCTCCAAATCTGTAGCAGAAAAATGAGTATTTTCAAGTCTGGAGTTTTGGGATTTTTATTTGTTTTTTCTAATATTGACAGTCTGTGGATAGCTCTGGTTTTATTTTATATCAAGAAAGCACAGTGATAAACCTGAATATTTTGATTTTTTACATTAAAATGTTTTCATTTAATTGAGTTGCATAAAGACCTACCACAACTGTGACATTTTTGCCTTGTCTTCTTCTTTTCTTACTGAGAAAATTATTTACTGAAATTCAAATATTAGGAAAAAAAATATCCTCCCTGCCTTAGAAATATCAGTCACTGTCCTCTGGTGTGAGTACGGATAGTTATCTAGTCAAGCTAGTGTACTGAGCAGATCATGTGAATTGATCTAGAAGAGAAGAACTAGACTGCATCTGCTTAAGCCAGCCAAGTCCACCATGAATGGATGGTTTCTGTTCATTAAAAAATGAAAGATGATGTTTAAGTTCACAATTTACGGCAGCTACACTAACATTAATTGTGATTCTGTGTGCAAGACTCATGGTAAATGTCTTGTTTACAAAGTAGTGTTTCTATAAGCATGGAAAAGACTGAGGGACACATCCTTATGCATTGCTAGAATTCTACAATGTTATTAAGCCATTGTGGGCAGCATCTTTCTCACAGAAAGGGAGAATGAGAATTGAACTCCAGTTTAGCAATTTTGGAGCACCTCAGAGACTTGGTTTTGAAAGGGAAGACCTGAGTCCTAATCTGCAGTTATGACAGAGGAAATGGAAGGGCAGTAATAATCACTTTTGGATTTTGTCTTTCTGACTGAACACCTATCCTATCCATGTAGAAGGAAATCCAAAGCAGACTGGGGGTGTCCTGTGCCTTGAAATAACCAGCTGTTTAGAGGCCATTGCTGGGAGGTGAGTGATAGGGGTCAGTATCCCCATGGCAATCGGGGCATCAGACTACAGTCTTCAACTTGTATGGTAAATGCTTTACTAGATGAAATGTCAAGACATACTTTGTTTCCTGTCAACATATGTGTATATCCTTCATAAGTTTTTTCCTCAGGTATTTGTTTTTCCTGATGGACTGCATAAGAAGCCTATCTCCTATAATATTACAATGCTTGGATAGTGTTTGAAAATGTTTACTGTTTCTCAGACAGAAAATGCATTTTTGTGTGTTATGAAGTAAAGAAGATTGAATAATTTCAATGACCTTAAAATCTTGTATTGAAGACAGTGGAGGTTTTTTTCAGAGGGGGCTATCAAAATAGAAGCCTCCTTAGATGTGTTTACTACTGCATAGGAGAGGGGGTGTCAAATATGCAGGGAGTTCTGACAGCAGAGGTTTAGTTTTGGAAGGCATCAGAAGTATTATTTCAATTTATCTTTTTTCCCTGGGCTTGAAGAAATATTGTTGCCCAGTGAACCTTCCTTCCTGAAGCTGTCTTTTCTGAAAGACTGCTTATCCCAGAATGTAGATTTGGATTACATTTATTTAAAAGGGGCAATGTGTGGCATATGGCTACTGTTCCATATATAGAATATTACCCTCAGCAGTGTTAATATTCCAGCTGCAGAGATCACTCATGTATATGCATAGTCCTACAGGAACAGAAAAGGTAGGATTACTGTGTGTGTCTGAAAGTCTTAATTAACAGATTTCAGCAGGGTGAATGGTAGGTAAAACTTATTACAAGCATCACGTTAGTAGCATATCTGTGAAAAGGCAGATTATGTAGGAGGTGGACTGTATAATTACAATGGTCTGAAATGAAAAATGTTATCCAGTATTTATTAGGCAGAGATATATGACATGTATTTTTTTGAGCAAGATGAATACAGAGCTGCACTGGACTTCAGCCTGCCTGGAAGCAAAATTTGGACTTTCTTTTCTTCTTCTGATCCACTTGAATGAATGCAGTCAACAGCAGAAAATATGAGCTTTTTGAACAGGTGAAGTGCAGGAAGGCATTTAATTAAATTAAAGCTCAGAAAATGTTAAACCCATGAAAGAAATACTTTTTGTAGGCTCCATGCAATTTGCTTTCGTTGCTTCTTGGGTGAATTTCAGATAGTCTATGATCAAGTGTACCAGACTAATAAACAGACATTTTTGTTTTGCAGTCACTGCTAGCTGCAGTAACTCTCAAGTGCTTGTGAACTCCTCACTCAAAGATTACCTTGTCAAACTTTTCAAATTCCTACAACTTGTATCACTGAAATTAAACATTGGCAAGTCCATTGCAGCCATTATTGTGGAGGTACGTGGGAGGTCTGTGACACTACTCTGCTCCATTCCTTTTGATTGCAAGCTGTTATAAGCACCATCCCTTCCAATCAGAAGAGCAGGATTAGCAGCGTTGATATCACTAGTTGTGATTTATTGCCAGGCAGGGTAAACCTGGCTGCCAGATGGGCCATTGGAAGGACAAATAGAATTCACCTTTTGGCTACCAAGGGTTGTCAGTGAAAAAGGCCCAGTTGTGTGCTGAAGGCTGTTATCTCACTGCTGACAAGAATAGTGCTATTCAAGATCCCTTTTTTTTAGCAGATGATGTGCCCATGGTGATAGGAAGCCCACAGCTCTGTGAATATGCTGGATGTTTTATTGTCTTTTTCTCACTATGGAACTCTTGAACTGGCGGCTTGAATTCGCTCCTATTTTCTGGTAGTTACTGATTTTTCTTTCTCTTACCTTTCTCCTTTACCCAATGATCAGAAGCGTGATTTTGGAAGGAAGGTCCTGCCAAGAGCCTTTCCAAAAGGCCAATTCCAGAGGCAGGAGCTCTTCCCCAGTATATTTCTTGTTCACTGGTCACTTTTATCATTTGATTCCTTCTTCAGAGCTATGTGCAGATAGCCAAGGGTGTAAGAATTTGACTTTCGGTTAAGACAGTGTATGTGGGTGGACCATGCCCACTGATCACCAAGTGATATATATTTATAAATTCAATGTGGTCCAAGGCACATATGAGTGTGTTCTGTTATATGATTCAAGGTTTTCCACTTTGAGGTTGCACTTGAAGTTTTCCCTGCCTGCGTTCCAGCTCTATGTCTTTTTGGACAGTGCAGACTCCCATGGAAGTGTCCTGAAAAGCACTGGCAGGGATGCTGCAATAAAATTTGCTTCAGAGTACACGGCTTAAGTGTCTTTCACCCTGTATTTTTGTACCCGACTGTATAATGGAACTCAGCTTTTTAGTGAATTGTTTCTTACCTTTTAAACATTTTGTCTGTTCTTTCTCTGGTATGTTATTTGAAATCCCTAGTTAGTGATGTGCTGTTTGCTGCTTTGTCTTATTTTAATGATATGGTATTCTACATGTGCACAGTTGATTGCTACTTTTATCTAGGCTTCAGATTTGGAGTGGCTTGTAGGTGCACCCTGGAGTTCCAAGTACCATGTATGTATGAAAGCATTAGGTCAAGGCAAATTGTTTTGAAATAGTATACAAATAATGATCCTGAAAACAATACTTCACTGGGTTTATCTGTGCATGTGACAACTGTGCTAAAATAATCTAAGAGTGCTCCTTTGAGTGAAGTTACTGCTCTCAACACTCCTGACAAACAAAGCAATTTCTTTCTTTAGTAGCACATACTCCTGGTTTATTGTGTCTCATTCTTGGAAGCAGGAATGGGTTTTGAGGGTGTGACACCTCAATGAGATCCTGTAGTGCATATGTGTCCTGACAAAAGGCTACATTGCAGCATAGAATATGACAGGGACTGTGACACTGTTGCATGGCTGACTGCTTAAAAATAAAACAAAGCACAAAAACTTTCACTTGAAACAAATAGTAGTATAGTCTTTATGGAGAGACTTAGAAATCTTCCGGGAGGCTTGCAGTTCTTGGAAGTCATATGAAACCCTTTTCACATCACCCTACTTCTTCCCACCCCAAAAGCAAATCTAATTTTCCGCATAAAACATACTTCTTTATATTGGTACAGTTGATTTTTGGGTCACATATTATAAATGTAATGAAGAGAAGCATTGCTGATGAAGTTGGAAAACAAGAGTCTATGCTGACATTTGTGGAACATCACTGCCAATAGGCATATGTAAAGATTTACTGTTTATAGCAGTGGTAAGCTATGATGCTGTGCCTCTGACTCATGGGAGCTATATATTGTGTTCTTTAATGCTCATTAGTGTTGTAGGAGGCTCAGATTTTAAAGGGTTTGCCTAGGTAGGTTGTCAGTTGGTGATGAACATAATTGGTGCAGTGAATCTTTCTGACAGCTCACAATCATCATTATTTTCAGAATATCAACAGAAAAACTGAAATGCATGGTTTGTCATATTTAGCTGGTGTTTTGTGCAGTGGTGGGCTTTGTTTTGCAGCCGTATCTAACACACCAAAGCAATTTTCTATTCTCCCACCTTCTGTGGCATTCTCCATCTAAAATCTGTTCATATTACACACTGCCAAAGCTATGGGATTCACTAAAATTGCATGGATTTAGCTAAATCTATGATTTGGCGGCATTTTAAATTATAAATTTCATAGCTGCAGTGTCTCACTATAGAAACCAAAAGTTTAATTACACAAAAGCAATGCTAATTAGGGAGGATAATACTAGGGCAATAGATTAAATAAATACGACATGGAAAAATAGTTCTGTGTTCTGACTACTACCAAATACTCATGGAGTCTTCCATTTTCCCTTGGTGATCTGTGTAAGATGCACCTCTTGCCTTCAGAGCCATGGCTCTGCATTCACTTGTGCCCAAGCAGCCAGAGCACTTCTCAGCATCCATGGTGGTTCTCCCTTGTGTTTCTACACTGGGGCATGAGCTCATCTTCTGCTGTCAGCTGTGAACCCCACAAACGGCTCTGTGCACGAAGACCTCTTTCAATATCTAATCAGCGCTCTTATGGGCCAATCTCACAGATCCTTGAACTTGTGCAGTGCTTGAGCATGGGCACTTGGCTCCAATATTAGGCACTGGGAGAGACTGATCAGGCTGGCTATGCAGAAGGCCAGAGACAAGACCATGTCCTCAGATACACTCTTCTTGCTGAAGAAGAGGTGGTTGAGGCAGGTTTCTCCTGCAGGCAGCAGCACAGCTCCTGGGCCAGCTTGTCCAGGTATGGTCATCAGGAGGTTCATCAGAGCTTCAAGACATGGGTGGAAAAGTCTGTGCCCACCAGTGCAGAGTTGTTTAAAAAGTACTCAGACATGTGACATGTTGCTCTTACTGCACTGATTTTATTTCCCATCTGGAATTAACATATAAGATTATAATCTGTTTATGTGAACTAGAAAAACAATTTCTTGCTTTCATTTAACAGTGAAAAAGTCCAAATCTATTTTTGGACAAATGAAGACTCCTTGGTTGGGGAACTCCAGCAAAGACAGAGGACACAGTTCTAGGTTAGCTGAACTCTGAGAACTCACCCCCTGTGCTATCCCCCTAGTTTTTATCAGTCTCAGTACCCTGTGATATATCCACTTATCCTGGATTCATGGACATCCTGAAAACCACCAATGGCTGCTCAGCAAGCAAAATCTGTTCCTTAGGAATTATGGCCACCTTATGAATACAGTGACCCAGAACAGCTTATTCAAAACAAAACTGCCGTACTTTAAAAATGACAAGAACAAAGCGTGACAAAAAGAGAGTGCATTGTCATGAGGAAAAAAAAATTATCACCCTCCAACCCTCAACAGATGTACTCTTATGCAAAAGCAAAATAAGTCTGTCCTGGTTTTAGCAGTAGCAGTCATTTTTCTCCTTCCTGGGAGCTGGTGCAGTGTTGTGTTTTGACTTTCAGCCTGGGAACAGTGCTGATAACACCGATGTTTTCAGTTGTTGTTAAGTAATGCTTACCAGGACCAAGGACTTTGTGAGTCTCATGCTCTGCCAGGGAGGAGGGGAAGCCGGGAGGAAGCAGAGACAGGACACCTGACCCAAGCTAGCCAAAGAGGTATTGCATACCACAGCACGTCATGCCCGGGGGGGGGGGGGTGTAACTGGGGGTTACCCGGAAGGACATGGGGTCTTCTGGGTCAGACTAGTTTTTCAGCGGCTGGTATCGTATTCTATTCCCTTGTTATTTTCTCTTATCATTGTTGTCGTTGGTGGTAATGGTGGTGATTTGTGTCGTACATTGGTTGCTGGACTGTTCTTGTCTCAACCCGTGGGAGTTGCACTCTTTCAATTCTCCTCCCCATCCCTCTGGGAGTGGGGAAGGGGGGAGGGGGGAAAGAAAGAAAGACGGAGGAAAAGGTGGGGAGTTAGTGAACGAGCTGTCTGTCTGAGTTTAAACCACGACAAGGCCACAGAGAAAATATCAGACTGTGAAAAAGCTGGATATATAAAATATATAAAATACAAAACATTATGGGCAGTTTGCAGGCCCATCAATAATTTCATCAATTCTAGTCTGCTGGATTTTACATTGATTCACAGGCTTGGCATACAATTTTTAGGTCTCAATACAGCATGCAATAACAGTGCACATTGCTGACTTGAAAGATATTTCTGTAGGGATAGCAGATACCTGAAGGAACATTCTTAGGTTGTATAATTTCTTGTGGCTTTAATGCATTTTAGTTCTGCTGATTTACATCTGCTGAGAATCCAGTCTATGGGAATTCCTCAATGCTTAGTGCTATCATTCTGACACCTGCCAAAATGTCAGTGGGAAAATGGACCATGAAAATATCACTCCTTGATAGAAATTAATGTAATTTTAAGATCACTCATTTGTGTGAGCCAGATTCTGTTCTCATCGTAATAGAACTTTTAAATATCTGTTTCGACACCAGGATAAATGGCTGAGCATTAACTACTGCAAATGAATGCAGAACTATAAAATTTCAGTGTGATAATTTATTTCTTAATTTACCATTAGTATAGAACCAATCTTCTATTGAAGAAGACTGTGTTGGCTATTGGGTGCTATATATTTGACAGGTAGAAGTAGAATCTTTATTCCCGAGAATGCTGCCTTATGATGATTTTTATTTAAAATACCTCACAAAGGGCAGTCATTCATTATTATCTTTATTTTATAGCCAAAGAATGGGATGTTTAGAAAGGTAACGGGACTTTTTCAAGAAAGTCAGTGATGGGACATAAAATATTGTTAAAATGACAATGATATTTTATTATAAATGTAATTTTATAAAATGACAAAATTCCATTGCCTTCATGGAGGCCAAAATTTTCTTTGGAGTCTTAGATATATAACCCACATGTCTTGTTCAGCACCTTATTCACAAGGAAACGTGTTCTTAATTTTTTGCTTTGCATGGAGCACACCTTTTATTAATAATCTCATAACATCCCTGGGACTGCAACCAATAATTTCATTAAAAATCAGGGTTAGAATTTATCTGTTCTCTGTAAGAATAGAACACTTACAGACCATGTAACCTCAGGTCTTCATAATCAACTACTGGTTTGCAGACAACTATTTGAGAGAGACATGCTGAAGTTTACTACTTTGAGTAGCTCAATAACATGGTTTAGGTATCCTTAAATAACATGTTTTAGGTATACTCAAGGAGACCTAAGCAGTTCTTGGCCTTTTTTTATGATTTCACCCCCCACCCCCCCACCCCGCCCCGGGTAAAGTGGCTGTTGATTGTGCCACATGGATCATTTCTTTGTACACACCAACCTGTAAGCATCCATGGTCACATAAGGATGTGCAAATATGGAGCTGTAGACAGTCCTAAACTCCAGTGAATATGCAAGATGAGACCTGGAAATGGTAAGACAGTATGGTCAGCACGACTGACAATGAATGCAATGTAGTATGGCAAATCCCTGTAAAATCTTCACAGAATGAGGCAGGATTTCATGGAAAACAATGGGGAAACTTTGGAGGCATACATTTGAAGGACTTCCCACCAGCACTGTAGACAGCACAAGAGGCAGTGCACATATAACTAGCTAAAGATGGCAAAAGCTTGCTTGGAAATTATCATTAGCTGCTTGTTGTTTCAGTGGTTTTGAATAGTTCTTCAATCTGGTACTTGTAAGCAGTGTTAGCTTACTGCAGATTGATTATGTCTTAAAACATGCTTTTCTTATCTGAATCATTTTGACTTTCTGAACAGTTCCAATCACATCCATAATAGTGTCTGTTCAGGAGGGTTTTATTCTAGGTATCTCACTGTGAGAGCTGTGAGACACTGGAAGAGGTTGCCCAAAGAAGTGGTAAATGCCCCATCACTGGCAGTGTTCAAGGCCAGTTTCGACAGAGCCTTGGGTGACATGGTCTAGTGTGAGGTGTCCCTGCCCATAGCAGGGGGGTTGGAGCTAGGTGGTCTTAAGGTCCTTTCTAACCCAAACCATTCTATGATTCTATGATCTCAGTCTGGAGTTTCTAGTAAACTATTTCTGTATACAATGTATCACATAAAGTATATGGGGTATTTTCACCAGAGATTGAATCAATTTTCAGCCTGTAGTGACTTGGTGTTATGTTTATTACATTTTAATAACATGACTGCTTGTATTTAATTTGCTTGTGATCAAGTTCGATTTGTTTGAATTAATCTTTTCAGTATCTTTTTATTACTACTGGTTGGAAATTTTCTTATTAATGAATTGTTTTCCAGTGATTTTGTTTTGGGATTTTTTTAGGTGGGGTTAATTTTCTTGATTTTCTAAAGATGTATGAATAAATTCTGTCATTGAATATACAATGTATATTAAAAATAATTACACTGAGGTCAGTAGCTTATTACGTGGAGGGGAAAGGTAAATTTCACAGTTAAGAAAATACAGTTCTGTTGCCACCAGAAGATGTGTTCCAACATCTTTTACAAGAGGGAGGCTGTTCAAACTGATTTTAACTTGATGACAATTTTCTTTGGACTTTTTTGACAGATATATATTGGTTTCCTTTTATTTTAGCTTCTTCTCTCTTAAATATATAAGCAATATCATGTGATACCTATTTTTCAATGATTTAGAGTAGTACAATACATAGACCAAAATTAAAAAACAAAATCACAAATGTTTGCAAAAACTTCAGAAACAGTCTGATTCCAGCACAGTTTCAGCCTTTTCCCATAGGGCTCCTCATCAGCAATATTCACAGAATATGTAAACACTTCACCTTAAGTAGGGAGGAAGCAATAATCCCTGGTCAATTGGTCCACAGTTATCACTGCACTATAAACAGCTGGTGGTGAATAACTATCATCCTTACTGAGAATTGTAGCATACACAGAACACAATGCTTGCCAACTGTTGTGTGTATCCCTTTTTTAAAATAGAAACTAATCATTTTCAGGTACAGTGATGTATTTCTCTGCTTATAAACAGGTTCTTATATTAAAAAGGAAAGTAAAATGTGGAAACAAAATGGATTAAAGGTCAGTAAATATTCTGGAAACTCGATTTTAGAGGGACACATGAAATAATTATTTAAGACATGGGAGGGAAGAGCAAATCAAAAATAAAGCAACTTTTATCTAAGGATGTGGGAGAGCTGGAGAAAATGAAAATACCCAATGGCATCTTTAGAGTCACAAGGAAAGAAGGGAAAAATTAGAAAAGTTATCTGTAAGAATAAAAATATTAATACTTTTTATTATAGATAATAAATAAAATATAAAAATATTTGATTGCTATTATGACAAAATTATCTAACTAATAGTAAAACGTTAGGGGCCCAGTTCACCCAGGTTAAGCTATCTAGTGCCATTTGAGATTGTAAATGCCCAAGTAATAGGCTTTAATGGCTAAGACAAGCCTCACCTGGGACTACCACACACATCCCTACACATGGGCGCATTTCAGCTCAGGCCAGGGCTCTAATCTTGCTCTACTGATGCTGTTCTTGTTCATGTTCCCTCCTGGCTGAGTACTGGCTCTGACTTTTGTCTTGGAATGGTGCTCACTGAGCTGTTGGTGGTGCATGTTACTGTCAGCACATGGCTCTGCCCATCTTGGTTAGGTATTGTGCCCCTTTGGAGAGGTACCCCTGTGCTGGGGTCACTCTTGGCTCCTGGCCTGTTCTTCTGTCATGGAGCAGTCCTGCTGTTGCTGCTTCCTGACAGGGAGGTCTTAGTTACTGCTTGACCCATGCAGTTGTCTCAGATGTGGCATTGGGCTTACAGATGATCTATGCCTTTTCATAGTAGTTGCTGGAGGCAAGATGGGATAACTGATGGTATCTCAACCAGCTAGAGGTGCTGATGTGGAAAGAGTTGATTTGGCCCCTAGCTGTGATATTGTCAGAAACTTTTACTTTGAGATTGTTCACTATTGTGGTTGAATATTTGCTATGTCCTTAAGCAGAATGCTGGTCTTCATTTGATTTCCATTAATATAGAATTAAGTTAATTATTCTGCATTCATGGCTTTTTACAAGTGTTGTATTTCCTGTTTGAATGTTTCTTCTCTTACAATTGGATCTTTGTGGTTTTTTTAATTGTTTCAGAACTAAAAGAGAAGAATGTCACTGTATTTCACTGCAACAGTGGAAGACATTTAAGTCAAAGCAAAATCTAGTTAAGCACAAAATTTGCTCCTGATATCAGTTATCTACTCTGGACTTGCATATACATTTGTTGTTGTTCTTTTTTGAAATATTTAGGTGGCCAAGTTTCATTTCTCTTTTGGTGTTTATTTATTCAGAAGACTATCTTCACTAGTAAAATTTTGGGACATTGGTATAAGTCTGCTTGATTTTTAGATCGATTCAGAAAAAGTGTCACAAAGGTGTATTTGATTCACTTCTAGTTTGTGTGCTTCATGGACAATGAGTGTGATAGGCATGTCTGGGACTCAGTGCTACCTTTGCTTTATTTGCTGAAACAATTTCAGAAAGGTGACTAACTCAAGATAGAAAGGAAGGTGATAAGCTTCCCACCATTGATACAATTTTTAGCATTCTTAATCCACTTGCTTTTTTTTTAGCTGGGATATTTATAACCTTCTCATGGTGACGAACAGGAATTTCTCAAGCAACTATGTGTGTAATTATATATACAATTTTATCCCTTTCTATGAAATGATAAAATATCTTGAGAAGAAACCAATGTTTCCCTCTTTGTATAATTGCATTGCATTTAATAGGTTGCTTTTCTTAGTTGTGTGTGAT
Source organism: Pezoporus wallicus (assembly GCF_028554395.1). Lineage (NCBI taxonomy): Eukaryota > Metazoa > Chordata > Aves > Psittaciformes > Psittacidae > Pezoporus > Pezoporus wallicus. The sequence continues at coordinate 192,363 of NW_026638360.1, read as the reverse complement.
ACCAATGAGACTCAAGCAAAAATGTCTTTGTTTATTGCTTCCCAACAGTAAAATCAGCTTCAAATATGCTTTTCTAGTTAAATTTTAATGTCACTTATTTGGTGTTTACTTCTCCCAGTTTTGTCACAGCCTCAGGTATAAGTTAAACCGCTTTGAAGAGCTGTTTATTGGCAGGGATTTTTCAGCCATTCTGGATAAGTAGCTACTATTCTCATATGCATGAAATACTGGGTCCAAGAGAATACAGATTGCTAGACAGACAAAACTTTCCTGAAACTAGAGGAAAAAACTTTTCACACTCTCCCTAAAAGCTTTTCACCCACTAGGACAGGCACTATCATTAATCACCTCTTCCCTGCCATGTCTGTCCCTGCAGTCCACAGGGACAGTAGTTGTATGTTATTCAAGAGTAAAAGCATCTATTTTTGAACCTTATCTAATATATCATCTTTTAAATCTTTCTGTTGCCTTTGTCTATGCTACTTGCTGTTTGTCTACATTTTTAAAGTTTGCTGTCCAAAATATAGACATGAGGAAGTGTCATAGGAAATGAAGAGTAGAGTAGCAAGCTTGTGCACTTTATGAGATGAACACTTAATAGGTCACAGAATGAGATTTTCTCACTTATTTCCAAATTGTCATGCCACACAAATAGCATTATCCGTACATCTGAAATGTTTGCTCTCTACTTGGAGCTACATCTTATAAATTATCAATAAGGACTGAACCCAGAGTAGATCTTTGCAGAAGCGTTTGATTTCAAACTGAGAATACTTAGCAAGGGATTGCCTGCACACAATGTTTTGATCAGGTTTTTTTGCTTTTCTATTTTTCTTTTTTTTGCACCTGTACACATGGTGGATAATAATTTCATCTTCATGATGTTTTCCTAGTTTCTTTGAGAATGTCATGCAGAGCAGTTTATGACTTCTTCCTCCTTATTCACTTACCCTGTCAAAGAGGGAAATTCAATTGGCTTAATGTAGTTTGTTTCTTGTCACTTTATCATTTCAAGTCTTTGTAAATAGATTGTTTAATCTTTCTAAAGAAAATGTATCTTTCTGAATTCTGAAATGATGCAGACAGGTCTATAATTTTCCTCCTTTAAAAGTTAAAGACTAAGTTTTATCTTCTACTGGCTTGTGAGACATCATCTACACTCCAAGTCATGGGAAATAATCATTAATGTCTTGGAGATTGCTTTTACTACTACTTGAAATTCTTGAAGAAGTAACACTGGTTTCTTCAACACTTCCATCTTATACAAATATTGCTAAGCTCTGGCTAGAAATGACCATTTAACTTCTATTTTCAATAGTATGAATGCCAGGAATATATTATTGAGGAAATGGAGACTGAGTATTTAAAAAGTGTAGGGAGGAAATAATTTAGAATTTAAGGAGTTGCTAGCTAATTAAATCCTAAATCATAAAAGACTTATAAACCAAGGTCATATGCAAAAAGTTAGCTTTATAAAAAATAAGTATCATCAGTCTAAACCTTCATTAAAAGTTGTATATTGGTCCTTAAGTTATTTTATAGTTATTCTATGTTCAGTGACAGATTTAGTTTTGCCAACTTAGCTTGCCTCTGTCTACACAGAAGCACCAGCTGGACTCGTACTCAAGAAGTATTCAAGATGTGGATTTTTAGAATCACTTTGCACAATTCAGTCTAGGAAAAAAATTAAAGAATATTGTATCCAATTAACTGAGAATTAAATAATATCTTGCCATTTGTATATAATTTCTTTACTGCATTAATTTCTGTAGGCTTTTTCCTACTTTAGTAATGATTTTTAATCTAAAAGGATAAGATGCTTAGTTTGAAATTCCAACTAATTAAAGGAATTCTGTATTTTTTTGATTTCTTGCCAGAAGAGAACAATTTAAAAGCAAGCAAGATTACACTAGGGAAAGCAATAGCCTCTAGCATATTTGATAGTGCATTTAAGTCCAGCATTTAAGAGTTTTATAAGATCTTACCTAATGCATTATATACTTAAGGTTTTATTTAAGGTCTAATTATATCTAAATTGGAAAGTGAAAGGAATAAAACACAGGTTGCAAAAAGAAAGGAAAATTCTTGTGCAAATTTACAAAACAGAATAAATAAACTAGAGATCCTGCTCAATGTAATACATATTTTAAACACATACTCATGAAGATATTCTTAAAGGTCACAGATTATCTCAAGCTGCAAGTTACCTTTAGATTAAAATGTTGATTATAATGAAAAGGATTGTAAATGTCGTTTAAATTATTCTTTTCTTTAAGGGTTCTCTTGCTCTCTTCTTTCTTGTTAATTACTGTGTGCTAGCAGAAAAGAAGCCTCTGCTAGAGCTGCATAATTGGTGACATATAGTAATACACTGTATAGACAATAGTAGTGAAACATCCTTTATAATGTATTTACACACACTTTGAAAATATGCCGCATGACCAAATGCAGGCTTGACTCCCTAGTCTTACAGTGGAACTTTTACAGGCCAGACACAGGTAATTTGTCAAATAAATCTTTCAAGGATATTTCTGAGAGGGTGCTAATTTAGGCATCTGAACAAACATGAATGCATAAGATAGTCATAGGCTTTCTAGCTGCAATTATGGCAAATGTAAAAAGTATATGTCCTACAAAATACATCAAAGTTTTGGGGAAGTAAATTAAGTTTTGGATGTGAAACTTATGTACTGCATGTCATAAACCTATTAAGTGTTTTTAACATTTCTGTGCATTTGATATCAGTTATTAATCATGAGCTCCACTTTCCAACATAAAAGGAAAGTTATTAAGTATCACAAATGAGGCTTCCTAAAGTTACTTAAGGTAGGGTGGAGATTAGAATGAAAGATTAATAATTTAACACAACCTACTTGTGTTGGGATGTTATGAGAGAGATGGCATTCCAGCTTGTCAGAAGATCTATGGTTTTGCTTGTTACAAAATAAAAAGGACCACAGCATAGGAGGAGAAAGGAAGCTCTTCATGAACAGAATCAGTGTAGCATGATATGGGATAATCCACCCAGTTCCTGCCCAATGCTGCACAAAAGTGGGGTTCCCAGCATCTAAAGGGACGTAACACGTACTTTCTATCTACATTCTTCTTTTTTATTCTAGCTTATTCAAACAGGTATTTTATTATTACATTTGTCAGGCCTTTCTTTTTGAGTTCCAGAAAGAACCCCACTCCACCTCTTTTTTTCTCCCCTTTCTTCTCCATCCTAGTGCAAAACACCAGTCCCTGAATTCAGTTCAGCATGTGAAACTTTGGCATGTATATATAGCTTCAAAACTACTTTACACTAAAAGTGTTATCTCATTTTGCCTAAATAACCAGATCCTGTTTCCACTAAAATAAATAGCAAAGTAGTTGTAAATACATTTAGATTTCTGTTTAATTCCTTAGGAGAAATGCATAGGCAAATGTGACAGCTAAAACAAATTTAAGATGCCAAGTTTTTGTTTGTTTTACATTATTTTACATTGTATTTTTAAAAATTAAGAAATCAATGAAGGATACAGCCAATATGGTGTTTCTGTAAAAACAAAAATCTCATCTGTACAATAATTAGAATATAGATAGATGTTCCAGATGGTACACATGCAAAAAAAAGTTTAGCTGTATACCAGATGGTATTATGACCATACATAAAGCTACGGGATAATCGTTGTAATATTGTGACATTCATATCACATGAACAAATACTATGTTTTCCTGAGAAAAAGGTAAAATCATCAGTAAATTAAACCATGCAAGACAGATGTGGCACTTAGCCAGGAACTAATGTCCTAAAGGAACAGCAATATTGAAGTAGAGGCTTTCTTTCTTTAATTTGTTCTCCTTATGAAAAAGAGGTAATTTTAATTTGTCTAAAGTATGCTTTATATAATTAATCTTTGCATAAGCTACTTTAAAGAATCTGCAGTATAGACATTTTAGCTGTAAATAGACAAAATAAATGAAACCCCACAAAATCAACCTCCTTTCCCCTCCCCAAGCAAATCTCAAAATAGATAGTGATACATCTTCAAGCTAGAAGGCACAGCTACATCATCCAGTCTCATCTCCATATATCACTTACAACATTACATAGAGCATTCCCATTGATAAAAGCAACTTGTCTGGATGTTCCAGAAAAATGAGCAGTTATGAACTGAAGACATCCAGAACCATAAGGGTCCTTTGCTTTCTTAAGCAGCTTATTCTGATAAGATATTTATTACAGGTCTAATTAAAAAAAAAAAAAAAAACCAACAAAAAAAAAAACACAAACAAACCAACCAACCAAAACTGAATTTCTCAGTTGAATTGTCTGTTTCCAAGGTCTTATTCTTGCTATATCTTTCCTCACTGTTTTTGCTTTCTGTCCTGTCTTCTAAGGATAATTGCATGCAGTACACAAGTCACCTATCTTTCTTTTGAAGCTGAAAAAGAGCTCAGCTTCTGATGTTACTCATTGTTAGGAATTGCCTCCTCATCTCAAAACCTTATTTCTAGACTCCTAATCTTTGTTTGGATGGGCTAGTTCACAGATGAGTCCATTTCACTTTGCATGAATTTTTCTATCCGCAGTTATCTTTCTCTTAGTTTCTAGCGTCTACTGACAGTTTCAGGAATGGCTGTTCATCCTGATTTGATGAATAATGTGGCTCTAATATTGATCTATGTGGAATGTTCTTAAACTGCATATACTTCTAGCATCACGGAAAGGGTTTTTGTTTATAGTGTTTTTCTCCAGCATCTAGATCCGTTACCTTTATGGCTACATCTGCTGTGCTTTTTAGCAGTTAAAACAGTTGCACAGATAGCATAACTTTCAGTAATAGTTGCCACTTTCTTGTACTGTCAGAGCATGGTGGTAAGAGATGAGTCTCACATAAAAAGTGGGAATAGTTCAGCCCAGATTTTAGTCTCAGTTATTTCATGCTGCTTTACATTCAGGTTTGTAATGTCCAAGGCATCTGGTATGTTCAGAAGTGATTTTGAAAGTCTGAATTCACCAAAAGAAAAATACTAGAATGTATAAACAGCTCTATTTGTTAATGTTTCATTTGCACAGAAACATAACTTTTTAAATTATTTTTTCTTCCAACTGCTTATTACTAGTACCTTTCAAATGTTTACAAGCAGTAATGATACATTCATTAGGATATCAAAATGAAACATATCTGCTTATCATTTTGGGGGAACCTGAGACAGTGACTTGCCTGCAACAATGCTTGTAATATATGGACTGATTAATTTTCTGGTAGTTCAGAGTTGATGTGGAGTTGACCTACACAGGCATGTAAAATTCTATGGAACACTGATGATGTTTTGAATGTTTATGATCTGGAAACCTGAATCTGAGGGAGAAAACATACGATCTTTCAAGTACCAGAATGGAGATAAAATATAATGGGAGACTTTTGTATATAGTAGAGACGATACTCATCAATATACTGAAGGAGGGCTACAGACATGATAACAACAGCCAGAAAATAACCATGTTTCTTTTCCTATGGTATCTGAACTACTTGCAGGCACGGAGATCATTTACTTTAAGCACATGAAAATGTCTCGGATATCTACAAATGAAAATTTTTGTATGTATATGTGAATTATACCTCAAAGAATTATGCCTCAGCTTTGCTGAGTTCCATGATCTGAACACCCATATGCTGTAGCCCAACAAGCATAAGATTCAAGAAATTCATTTGATGTGAATGTGCTATTTTGATTTAGGAAAAGAATAAATAAAACCTCATTAGTGAAGACACATGCAAAATAGATCATGCATTTGAAAGGGCAGCAATGGGAAAAGTTGACCCAGTCTTGTTTTGTGAACCTTAAATAAATATATGCCTATCTCCTATGATTAATAGCATCTTAGTGCTTTGTGTACTCAGAGATGATTCCATCTGGCTGTATACTGGTACTTGCACCTTCTGTACTTTCACTGATAAACACCAGCAAGAAGAAAAAAAGCACAAAACACACAAAACAAGCAAATAAACAAAACCTCAACTTTTTTTTTGCATAGGTTCACATTCAAAACTGTAGTCTTGCCTTGTTGAGACTTTCTGTTTCCTTGATTCTGCCCACTTCCCTTTGATTACAAGAATTGGCTGTATGCTACATTTTTGTCTTGGCTCCCTTTACTTTTAGGGCATAGTAAACTCTTATGAGCAAAAGTTCAGATGTTCAAAGAGGAAAGTATAATCTTTTTGTTTAGTTTAATTTGTTGCAGGAGAGGTTTTCAATGTATTTTTCCCTGTAGTTAATGTCGTTATAGTTGAAATCTTTGTTCTTTTTTGGACCGATGAAAAAATGGAAATCTGATCAATTATGTCTTCTATCTCAATGGTCTATGTGTGCAAAACTTAACTCAGTGCTAATATCTCACCAAATATCCCAGATGGAGCTGGGTGGATGTCGTGGTTTAAACCCAGTCAGGTAATTCGTTCGCTCACTTCCCCCCCTTCTTTCCCTCCCCCTGCTCTCGGAGGGACAGAGAGGAGAATCGAAAAGAATGCAACTCCCACGGGTTGAGATAAGAACAGTTTAGTAACTAAGGTATAACACAAATCACTGCTGCTACCACCAGTGATAATAATGATAAAGGAAATAACAAGGGAAGAGAATACAACACCTCACCACCAGCCGACCGATAACTCGCCCCCCCCAGCCCGACCAAGCGCCGACCGATACCTCCTCCAGCCCTGCAGTCTCCCAGCCCTTCCGGCTCACTCCCAGTTACATCCTGGGCATGACGTGCTGTGGTATGGAATACCTCTTTGGTCAGTTTGGGTCAGGTGTCCTGTCTCTGCTTCCTCCCAGCTTCCCCTCCTCCCTGGCAGAGCATGAGGCTCACAAAGTCCTTGGCCAAACCAAAACATCTCTATCAGCTCTGTTCCTGAGCCGAAAGTCAAAACACTGCACTGCACCAGCTACCAAGGAGGAGAAACATGACTGCTACTGCTGAACCCAGGACAGTGGAACGAAAGATTTAATGTAAAATGGGGATAGTTAGCTAGAGGTTTACAGAAGCAGCAGAAAAAATATCTTCAGAACGAGATATCTGAAGATTCATTAGAAATACCTTTAATGTTGAGCTAGTATTTAGAGAATTACTGACAAACTGAAGTCCGCTATTGCTGTTAAGTGAAAAAACAGTGGGAAAAAAAAAGCCCAGTGTGAATTTTACCTAGAGTGAGTTATCTCTGGAGCCATAGGCCGGCTGTCATTCTTTATTGAAAAGAAAAATGTACCAAAAATGTAGCAGTGGATATTCAAACCTTAAAAAGTGTTACACAGCACAGTTTGGGTTTGTTTGTGGTTTAGGGTTTGATGTTGTTTTTTGTTTGGTTTTTTTTGGGGGGGGGGAGTGGGGGGTGGAGGGAGTGAGTGTTTTCTTTTTTTTTCCTTTTCTGTTTTTTTTTAAACAAAGATATTATAAAAAACATCTTTCTCATGTTTTGGTTATCCTTGTGATCTCTGTGGCAGTGCCACACCAGATCATGTATCCCTCTTTAAATGAAGACATAGCACATCATAAATGAGAAGCGGGAGACAACTTTGCACCATAAAGTAATTAGCACTACTCCCATTCCTGCATCCTTGGTGAACACTGTTTTTCCCTTATGAGAGCAGAGGAGTACTTAGCTGTGCCTAGGCTAGCACAGCTGGGCTTTGCAGGCCCTGGAGGGAAAGGAGCCAATTTCCAAACCCAGCAGCTGCACATCATTCTGAAGAATAATTTAGCAGTTTTGCTACTCATTTAAGCTGAGCGGGCTCAAGAGTTTACTGAGGCACTCAGACTGATGTCAGATGTAACTTCTCTGTGTATGGACACACATCAGAAAATTTAGGATACTCTTGATTCCTAACTGGAAGTGAATTGTCAGTACCATTTTAAGAACAGTAAATGTAATGTATTGTTAGCATGAGATCTGAAAACTTGAATCTGAGGCCACTTACTGTAATAAGTGTGATCTCAGCGAGTAGTATGATGGAAACTGCATTACATTACTCTATTGTAAATGGGACAATGGAGTATGAGCCAATGGAATTTTTTTTTCATTATTTATGTAGAAGTTTAGCTTCAAAATTTTTCTTTCAGTCAAATAACAGTAAATATTTGTGAGGCAAAACATTTCAATTCTTCCTAAGTAAATGACTTGAAATAAGGGCCACACATATTTCATTTAAGCTATGGAGTAATTAAAGTCTTAGCATCTTACAAAAAGAAAAAATAATTACTCTTTCAAATGAGCTGGGCATTTACAAAACTTGTAAATGGTTGTGAATTGAAAGACTTGTCAGAGTGACTTTTTTTCCCTTCTGAATGATTTATTTGAATAAATCGATGTTTTCTTATCAAATCAAAGGTTTTATTCCTTATCAAGATCATATGAATCTCCAGTTGAGGTCCATGAACTATACTTGTTTTCTCAGATGTAAACTGAAGGCATATGCATTTATGAAAAGCACAGTTTCTAGGATCTCCTACACACTCTGACACAGTCACATCAGACTGTCTAGTGTGAAACATATGTACTCTGCTCTTGGCCATAGCCTGAAGTTGCTTGTCCTTCTTTTGTCACTGACTGATGTCTGATGGAAACAAGTGGAATGTGTATTAGCACATTTTATCAATCAAGATTTATAGGTTCACATATAAATAAGAGGTTAAATATAAACCTATGAGAGGTTGTCATGGTTTAAGCCCAGCCGGTAACTCAGAACCACTCATCTGCTTGCTCACTCCCTCCTGTCTTCCTCCCCCACTCCTGGAGGGATGGGGAGGAGAATCGAATGAATGTAACTCCCACAGGTTGAGATAAGAACTGTCCAGTAACTAAGGTATAACACAAAACCACTACTGCTACCACCAATAATAATAATGATAAGGGAAATAACAAGGGAAGAGAATACAATTGCTCACAACCCACCGACCAATACCCAGCCCAACCCGAGCAGTGATCTAGCCCTCTCAGGTAACTCCTCCCAGTTTATATACTGGGCATGACGTGCTGTGGTATGGAATACCTCTTTGGCTAATTTGGGTCAGGTGTCCTGTCTCAGATTACCCTCCTCTCTGGCAGACCATGAGATTCACAAAGTCCTTAGTCAAAGTAAACTGAGCAACAACTAAAAACATCGGTGTTATCAGCACGGTTCCCAGGCTGAAAGTCAAAAACACAACAATGCACCAGCTACTAAGAAGGAGGAAAATGACTGCTACTGCTGAACCCAGGACAATGTTCTTTTGAACCTATCAATCTATGGCAAGCTATTTGAAAAGCGAGAAATTTTGGTTCATGGTATTGAGAAAAAAGTAAAGTTATTGCAGTATTTACCAAACCTCATTAGCTAAATAAGGAGCAGACTTATCTCAATTCTCTTTGTAGACATCAAAGAGAAGGTTAATTAAATGGGAGATGTACTAAAACCCCAATAAGTTAGAACTCAATTTTTGTGTAAATATAGCAGTATATTTATATTGTGTAAATATAAACTACTTAAAGTAGAATACAATATTTATATTTTCCTATCGCTTCACTTTAAACTCATTGACTTGGAATCATAACAAGTAGCCTAATGGCTTTGTTCCCACCCCACCGCCCACCCACCCTCCCCCCCCCCCAAAAAAAAACAAAAACAACCCACAACTATCTAGATAATGTAAAATAAATAAAATACCATGTGAACACTAGAAATCCAGTTTCCACTTTGAGGTCATTTAGACACTACTACAATACTATTGATTTTAATTTCTGAAACATCTGTGACCCGACTATTCTTCTAAGCAGTGCATTTTGAGGTGTCTTTAACATTGTTGAGAATCTTACTGCAAAAAGCTATTTTCTGAAGCATCAGATGAGCAGTTAACATTTAGAAAAAAATCCCTTCCAGCTTTATGTTATTCTGAATGAATTATTAACTGCTGAAATAATCTCTTTCAGTTACAGATTCTGTTAGGATACAAATAATGGGGTTTCTATCAAAAAATAAACACTAAGATGAAAATTTGTCTGTTCCAAGAAGAAAGTATTTTTATTCCAGAGACTGTGCACACACACTCATTAGAAGATACGGCAATAGACTGTCCTTCCTAAGGACATCAGTGAGACATAACATTGACTTTTGTACACAGTCAAACCGGTTACTTCAGCAGATCTGCTTGCAAGAGGAGGTGAATTAGGCTAAATGTTTGGGGTTTTTTTGATCCTTGTTTTTCTTTCTCCTCATTGAGAAACCATTGTACTAGAGAGTCAAAGTGAAAAAGAAGGGTAATAGAAAAAGATGACATAGGTCTTGACTAGGTAAGTAGCTTAGGCGAATCGCCTTAATCAAGTATCTTTGGGTCATCATGGTTCACCAGAGTACAGCAGTTCTTGGGTAGCCATAGGAATGACTGTAACTGCAGTATATTATTTAAACAAATATATCTGTTCTTGAAGGCATCATCTGTGTAAGCTTTAGCATATTCTGTAAAGCTGCATGGTTCAGAGGTTTTTTCATACAGAACAGTACTACAGTGAGAACATCTTACAAGATTTGGTAATCCTTCAATTTATGTACCTGCTAGAATTGAGGGCAAGCTCCTTTTTCTTTCCTTTTGAAGTTTTTTTTTTGGTATTTCTTTGTGAAGGAACATGGGAAATCTGTCACTTTTTTTTATATGTTTCTGCATAAGTGATATTGGTGACTTCTGTAAGTTATTGTTTTGATAGGAGTAGCTTAAACTCAGCAAGAACTGTGTATGAATGTGTACGTCTTGGAAGAGCCTGGGGAAGGGGTTATAATGACTTGCACTTAAGATGTAGGTTAATCATTGCAGATTCTTTGGTAACTGTTTTACTCACAGTTATAGGCACTTTATGTATCCTCAGGAAATACTGATTTCCCCTCTTTTGCTCATGAATTAAAAGCTTCAGGAGCAATGGTAGTAGACAATGAAAACCTGGTAATTTTAAGCATCCAATATCTGTGTTCATGGACAAATATATATGCACAAGCACTTAATATTGAACATGCATTTGCTAGATGTTGCCCTGCAAAACAAGATAAAATCCTACAGATTGTATCTAAAAGGCCAGGTAAAGAGTACTTTATAGGTTCTTCAACAAAACACTTTCTCTACAGCTTTAGTTCAGTGAGAAGCTCAGCTGAGAGCTTCTGGAATGGTCCTTAGATAAGCAGATCATAAGGAATTCATTCTCTTTAAAGCTGCTGGAAGAACTCTGAAGACATATTAAAGCAACATGACCCTAAAAATGTCCATATATATGTAACAGAAACATATTGTAATGTTACATATCACACATATGAGCTTTACTAAGCCGATGGGTTTTTAACTTTATACAAGAACACAGGAAAAGGGGAAAAAAAAAGAGAAAAACAAAAAGTAAATTTTTTGTTTGTGGGGGATGAAAGGGAATGGGAGGGGATAGAAACCATGTAGATTGGGGGGGGTGTATTTTGGGTTTGTTTTGTTTTGTTAATTGCATATAAATATTACCCTGAACATCTGAAAAAAATCTCATAATGATTTACTGGTTCTTTTTCTGTATCCCAGACATCAGGGTTACAATCTCTTTTGAGCTGTCCTTACTTTGTGCAAAGGGAAAGAAAAGGAAAGGAATCTGAAAAACACTGACATAAAGAAGAAACAGTATTTTTTCTTTTCTAATGTGAAAAAAAAATTTTTTTTGTATATGTTTTCCCTTTATTTTGGTCATATCATGTTGTGCAGCTGAAAAATCATTTTATTTTCTATTGGATTTTTTAACTCATGGCCCACCCAAGAAAAACTCATTAAATTCCACTCTACTGCTATTTTTTTGCAGCAAGGAACTAGTATTCGTATAAAAAAACCCTTGTGTGACCTGACTGTATTCCAGCAGCCAAATATAATGAACTGATTTCACTGAGAATTTGTTCTGAGAACATAGAATCTTTTAAGAACTTCAGTCTCAGGAGCAGCATAACAGTCACCAACATCTTTGCCTGATACTTTTGACAAAGAAAGAATATTAAGGGTTTGAGAGGGCAACAAAAAGGAATTCTGTAGAACAATTTTCTTCTTTGACAAGAATCCAGCTAGTAAGAGTGGGAAAGGAGACTAACTAGAATGGATCTCAAGGCAGAGGAGTACAGCTAGCAGCTCTGTTTCCTGCCATGTTCAGTGCCCTGTAGGCTAGCAGACAACAGGTTTTTTGGACACTGAAGTGGTTGGCAAGTTATCAGAAAAGATGGAGGAAGTAAATTTGCCATTTTTATGCTGAATGAAAAGGTGTCTTACAATGCTATGACTGTTTGGGGTTCTTTTTCCAACTGTGTTGCACTATAGTTAATTTAATGCTGCCATACACAATGGTAGGGCTGGAAAGAGTGTGGTTCATTCCAGTCAGAGCTAACTTCTGCAGACTGCTCCTTCCATCTGCATCCTTTCTGCTGAGAGCTGCACTATGCGTGCTGTGAGGGAAGCTCTTTGTCCCACTGCTGTCTCAAAGCCCCATTTCCATGGAGAAAAGAAGCAATACCTCTTCTGCAAACTCTCTGTCTTCCTTTTAAGCCAATTATTTGACTCTTCTTTCAGCAGCTCACCCCTGAATAACAGTAACTAGGGTTTGTGATGAAATATGTATGAAGTCTGAAAAACAGACTGCCATGTGTGCTCACATTTTCTTGATCATTGTTTTGATGGCATAGGTATTCAAAATCAGGTTTTATTTACACTGATGTGAATTCAGAGTGACTTCTCTGAGATGCATCAGGTGTGTACTGCTGAAGCCCATGGCAAGCTTACTCTGAAAGGTTGAAATAGCAACAAAAGGCTGTACATATTTGGTTAGTTTGGACTATTGCACACCCTGTTATTAGCTGATTCTTTCTTTACTTTGGAGCGCATGTAGTGGATAATGAGGTGCAGAGGGAAGACATGGCAACTGTTCTCAAGGGATTTATGTAAATAAGAAATATTGGCGCTTTTCTCAGCAATATTAAGTTTCTCAGCAAAATGTTAAGTGAAAGAAGTCAAGGAAATGGTGCATAAACTGTTCATGAATCAGGTCCTAAGTCTGTAATCTAACGCTTGGGGAACAATTAAGGCATTACAAAGTCTCAAGGCATTTATCTGTCAGTTTTACTGGGACAGGAGGATTTTTTATTAAAAAAACCAACAAACCCACAACCAAAAAAACAACCAAAGCAAAAAATCCACCACCCCCACCCCACCACCCCAGAACAGAAGTGTGGAAAAGGGAAGCTTCCTAATGCTAATAATGCTGGTTATAGAATACCACAAACAAGGCTGAGAGCTTGGGAGAATCCTTGATGTAATACTTCTTTAATCTTCTATTAATTATGGAAAAAGAAGCAATATAGTAAGAGAAATTGAAACAAACCACAGACTACAAGCAGGGTTTTAGTAAAAAGTAAATGTCTTTACCTATAATGGAATCAAACACAATATAACTTTCTTTAATTGCAGATATTTAAAAGTGTTTGTATACAAAATATTAATATTTATGAGGAACAAAGTAGCAGCAAATGTCAACAATACCATACTACATAACATAAGATCCTCCCTCAGCTTTAATCGTAATCTTAAGTATTCAGAAAGGTATTGGGTTTAATCCATCTGTATGATCCAAAAGGTTTTGGCATTGAAACTGTGGGATCCTGAGGAGAAATGCACACCTCAGGATTTAGGAGTACTGAAAGAGAGGAAGAGTACCAAGAATGCTGACCAGTGGATATAACATGAATTAAGCTATGAAGGATTGAGCGGAACATGGTGAAGAAGTGTCTTACCTCATGATCCTAGGCCCATTAAGGGTTTTATTGAAAGATCTGTACTGGGGCCCTGGAAGGGTGTTGGGATACCAGTGAAGGAAGGTAGCCTAGGGGAGCTTGGCACAAGCGAGGTGGTGAATGACAGATTGTCTTGCAGGCTATCTGGGGCAGGAACAGTCCTCGGATGTGGTCTGGGAGAAGACATGTCTGAATTTTGACTTGCTTGTTTTTTCTGGGGAAGCTAGATTGATACAATAAACTGCTTACCTCACCCTTGTGAAGGCTACAAAGTGTGAACAGAAAACAGCTATTAAAATAGCTTCTGGGCAGTGGGACCCAGAGGTGCACAGGAATGTGAGACAATGAAGAAGAGGGGTGCTACTGGAGAATGTATCATTTTTCATTTCTAAATCGGCTTTGCCCCCCCTCCACTGCTTTTTTTTTGTATTGGGCCCATCAGGTTATAAGGCCACTAAGGTCCTGGTTGGGATGTCAGCAAGCTCTGGTCCCATAGGCACGGCCCTGGGTGCCACCAGGCCCCCTCCCCAGCCACAGTCTGGGGTTTTGGGGTGACTGGTGAGCACAGATCAGCAGAGAAAAAGGTCTGACAACCCCACCCTCTCCCAGAAACTCACATGTTTAAGGAGCTTGTGGTTTGGTACTCAAAATCAGTATGCAAAATCTGATATACCTTGTAAGATGCTGATTAAGGTGTTTGGAGTTTTGGGGTTTTTTTTTAGCTCGCACATTGAATTTGGAAGAAGATTCAGCAGCTCGCACTTTTTTTTTCGGGGGGGGTGGTAGGAAGGGTTGGCTGTGCAATGATTTACTACTCCTTCAGGCATGCAGACTGTGGGAGCATATGGTTCTGAATGTCTTAAAGTTAATTCCTGTGTCACCTAGCCTCCACCGCTTCTATTGGGAAAAGCTATCAAGGATTTACCTGGCAGAATTTAAATGTGAATCATGTAAAGGACATTTCAAAAAACACATAAAATACTTTTCTGGATGAACTTTAAGTCTATTAAGATCTATTTGATAGCATATGTAACCAAGAACAAAATAGCTTCTGATGAAAAAATAGTTTAAGAAACAAAATTGATACTTTTCCTAAAAAGAATTTGATAAACAGTTATGCTTACTGAGGTGGTCTGTGGTATGAAAACTTTGTCACATCAAACAATAATGAAGGGTGACATTTAAATCCTCAGACTTCCTAAGTGGTGAGTCTGAAAATGAAGTATTACTGATGTCTTTGACAAGTAAAATATATGAGGTAAAATGATATGTATCACAGAGATAAGCTATTTATTTTTACTGACCTCAGTTGATCTTGTCTTGTTTTTTAAATATTTTACCAGTCAACATGCTGTAGAAGATGCTATTCATTAGATCTGTCAGAAGCAGCAGCTTGGGTAAATGGATGGGAAGGATTAGCAGAACTCTATGAAGGGTAGAAATAGTGGTAATGCTGTGGAAAAATGATACACCAATATCTAAAAATAGCCTTTTGCCACAGTGCCAGAGATAGAAATGACTCCTACCTGTAGGAAATGTATGCTATGCAATTGAAAACAAAAAAGGGAGGAGTTGTAGAGCTCCTTCTGTTTCATGAATTGGAATATGAAGTTGGTTGGGTTTGGGTTTCCTGGAGGGTTTTGGAAGGTGATTTATACATGGTAACAATATATGAAACATCAAATTTAATTTCCTTTTTCTTATAGAAGTTGTTTGTGTCAGGTTGATATTGCTGGCTATAAAATAGCTACATTTCATTCATCTCCACAAGAAATAATAACTCTAAGTTCTCTGAGCATCTAGCACAGAACAGTGCTTGTGTTTATTTAGAGATATGGTAACAATGCAGATAATTAATACAGTAATGCCAGAATCATTTTTTTTTTATAATTAACAAAATAAGTGTTATTTTATTTAACCTAAAGACTACAATCTTTTAAGAAATACTCATTCATAGAACAATAAACTGATCTCAGGCCAAATCCTTGATATTTTATTCACAGATATATGATCTTGATCTGTAAAATTCTTGATCTGTTTCTAAATTAAGAAATATATAGAAGTATGTGCTTAAGTGATCCTTATTTATTAACATAACTAAGCTATTTTTGTATTGTTATGAAGGCTAACATATGTTTAGGATCTTTGAGAAACAGAATATTGTTGATGGCTCAGCATCCTGGTGAAATACTTCAAGCAGTATCTTATTCAAGATACTATCAGGGAAAAATAAGTTCTCTGTGATGCTTATAACAAATTTATGTAGTGGCAGCAAAAGCAATGAAGGGGACTAGGTGTAAGATTTCATTTTGATATCAGCCAGTGTCGACGTTGGGCCTTATGCTATGAAAGTGAGAGGCTTAGGTCTGCTGTGTTCTCCTCAGGAAACAAGGCTTCATGGCTTGATTTAAGCTGACAGGATGGGGTGTAGAATTTCTTCATTATACAGTGTAAATTCTATGGCTTTACATAGAGATCACAGAATGGTTTGGGTTGGAAGGGACCTTAAAGCTCATCCAGTTCCAAGCCCCCTGCCATGGGCAGGGACACCTCACAATAAACCAGGTTGCTTCAAGCCCCATCAAAACTAACCTTAAACACTTCCAGGGATGGGGCATCCAAAACTTCCCTGGGCAACCTGTTCTACTGTTTCGCTACTCTCAAAGTAAAAAATTTCTTTCTTATATCTAACCTAAATCTACCCCCTTTCAGTTTAAAACCATCACCACTCATCCTATCACTACATATATAAGTGGGTATGCCAGTTATTTTGGAAGTTTTGCTTCATTAAGGCTTTCAAATTTATCTAGTTCATGGTATTCTAGTCAGGATATTAAATAGCACTCATTTGAGTACTCTTTTTCTGTTTGAAAGCAATTCTTTGGTTTTGTACTTATGTATGTATTTTATAATGGAAATACTTGGGTCTGATTATATGGTAAAGAAGAGAGAACAAAAACTCCTGGATAAAATGAGAAATGATTGCTAATTGTAGAGTTGCATAGGTTTCATACCTCAATAATATAAGAATTCATGAATTTCCATGTTTTTCTTGCATAGATAGTTGTAAAATCTATTATGACATCGAACTGTGATAATAAAGCATGGAGGAAGGAAAATATGTTTTCCTAGGGTTTGTTTTGTAACCTGTCTCTTTTTGAAGTTCAAACATTATTGCTTTATCCAATTTCCTGTGTTTTAAAAGAAACTGAAGAGTATGCTAGACAAGTTCCTTATTGTGAACATGCACAGCTCTCCTGGTAAGGAAAGCTCTGCAGAATCATTTAAGTACATTTGAATATAATCATTCAAATATTATATCTAATCCCATCTCTTGGATCTTATGGAAAAAAAGCAATATCAGTAAGTTCCTGGGTAGCAGAAATCCATGTTAAATTCAGTTAAATATTTGGTCTGGTTAAAAATGAGCGGTAGTGAAGAAACCTGGCAGTAGAAGTGAGCTTAAATTTTACATCCTCAGATTGAGGTCCTCTATAACAGAAATCAAGTTTCAATTCTAGAGGTACAAAGAAGTGGAAACTCTGTGCTAGATTCAGGAGCAACTAAAAAACAGAGTCCTATATTATCTGCTGCAAACTGAAAAAAGCTCTAATGCAAAAGGTGTGTAGCTATGCACCTTTTCCTGAGGAAGGCAGAAGAAAAGCTGGTTGCTCTGGGTCGTGACTAAAGGCTCCCTCACTGCTGCAGTGATTCTAAAGTAAAATCCAGCACATGTCTTGTTCCCTCACTGCCTTCTGTTTGAGTACATATATAGGAACCTGATCTTCAGTATTTGATAGAGCATTTCTTTAGACCAGGTAAGTGGCTTTTTATTCATGTCTATTTGCATACTTTTTATTTAGCTACCATTGTTAATATTTACAGTGAATGATCATCAGGACCTGGGAAGACATTAACTTAAATCACCTTTTTTACCATCCTGGACATTTTCAGTCATTCAAATAAGAAACATGCTGGTTTACCAGTTGTTTTCATTATTGGGCATCACGCTAAGAAGCACGACTTCTTTTAATTCCTGTAGTTCATCACAGATTTGAGTTTTATGGTCTCAATCTAATTCTAGCTACTGGCTAGTCTATGCTATAAGTCATTATTCATGTCTAATACAGTCCTAACAGTGGAGAAAATCTTTAAGTTGGAAACAATATAATATGTTAAAAAGCTGAGTAGAAAAGTTTATATAGAGCTCTTGTTTGCTTTTAAAAAGCTTCTCCTTCATAAGCCCTTGCAGTGTATCATATTTTCTGGAAAAGAAGAAAGTTCCTTTCCCATTTTTTAACTTTCTTTGTTATGATTACTGCTATCTCAATGTTCTGTAACACAGACTGTTCTACTTGACTGCTTCCTTTGTTGTGCTTGTATTAACTGTGCATTTATTTTTACTTTTTTTTTACATCTTTAGAGAAAATAGTATTGTCCTGTGCTCAACTGGCTAATCAGTACTCCTGCACTCAAAGTGACTCTGTATAGGTCTTTTTTTTCCCTGCAGGATTTAGTATTAACGTCAAGAGTATTTGTTTTGGGAAAGGGTGTTTCTTTGTCATGCACTTAACCAGTTCAAAAAAGAAAAGACCTGGAAGCTCTTACAAGACATCCCTTATATTGCAATACCTCTGACCCATCCTTTAGTCTCTTTTCAATCTGTGCACATGAAATACTCGGTTTTATTTTGTTTAATTCATATGTGCATTCAAGAATGGTATATGGAAAGGGAATCAGAAATTTCAGACCATTACTGTGTAACAGAGGATGAAGTAGAAGAAAAACTTTGCAATATTTTGGAACTTTTAGTGAAACAGCACTCAGAAGTTTAACTCACTTCTGTACTTTTTAATATAATAATATACCTTATGTATTCATGTATATTACTGTAAAGTATGTAAAAATGTCAGTGCTTCTAGGTTTGTAGCTGAATGGAGAATTATCTTTTACAAATATTTTGAACCTTATTATGCATAAATTACTATAAGAATGTGAGGATGTGGTAAATTAGACCCACAGATACAGTTCTCTCCAATCTAATTCTTGCTACATGACTTTGGGGTTGCTAGAAATTTTTATGAGGGGCAATTCTGTAGGATTTTATTTGCCAGAATAATCTTGTAAGTGGTTATATGTCTGGCATATGAATGGCTTTGGTTGGTTGGTAGGTTTTGGTTTTTGGTTTTTGTTTTACTGACTGTTTTTGAAGCATTATCTTTTCTATGTCTAATTACAGAATTGTTTTCTGACAAGTGAGTGGTTTAGAGGATTTTTGTTTGGTTGGTTGGGTTTTGGTTATTTTTTCTGTATGCTTAGTAGTTACTGTGAGTTGTGAGCTCCAACCCCTACCAATCTCAAATCAGAAGGGCCTTATTATATTGAAGTCACACCAGTGGCAGGCCCCTTAAAAGATTCTGTGACTTGAAAATTTTGCCTAGCTTAAGGGTAGCCCCTGTAATATAGGGGTAAAAACCTAGCTAGTGTCAACATAAAATACGCTGAGCATGATTAGTGAACTTTTATTTATTCAGATTGAAAAATTTATCACAAGTGGCAATTGGGATATGGCCTTCAGTATCCCACTTTTGCTTTTCACTATTTTTTTGGTGTATATACATATATGCATATATACATGGTTTGAAAACATATCTGATTACTTATGTTTCAACACATAAAATAAGACCAGAGAACAAAAAAGAGCATGAAAAACTACCTAAGCTTAAAAAACATTATCCTGGAAAGATAAAACATTTACTTAAAACAAAAGAAAGACCAGCAATTAGATCTGTGTAGCATGTGTGCATACCCACATACTATGGAAATGTAAATGAAAAAATGGGTTTGATATCCAGGATACCTTTCTTGTTTTCCATCCCTGACTCAAATTGCATCCTGTCTTCTCTTAGGTTAGCAAATTGTGACTAAATGACTTTCTTCTGACACAATTTCCCATCTGTAAAATAGAAAGGCTGCTAAATTATTGTTAAAGTAATCGAAACATTAATTATAAAGAAACAAGAATCAGATAATAATACTGTTTATTACTTTTTGTAGCTTCCTGGTTTTTGCTATAGTATCCTATCAAATACTCAAGAATTTTGAAGTTTGCCGGATGTGTGAAAAAAGGAAAAGACAGAGTTCTTCTGAGCTTGCAGAAACTTGGATTGTATAAAAACAAGCTCTTAATTTTCTTCAAGCTATAAATTTTACCCTTCACTTTTAATTAACATTGGACTAACTTAGAGAAATATACATTTAACTGATCTTCTTTGAGTGTGATGGTGTGTTCCCGTGAACTGTAGTACAATCATAACCTAGAAAATTATTATGAGTTTATTATATGGATGATCCCTAACAGTTCCCAGCTGACCTGAGAGTGAGAGAAATTACATACAGTGTTTTGAGAAAGTTTCTATTAGGTGGGTAATTTCTCTCCTAAACTTTGTTTTACTTCATTTCCGATTGTCGGCTTCTAGATACTTGTATTTAGAACCTGAACTAAACAGGAGCTTTGTAATTGACCTTGGGATTTGACCTGGCTAAGTTTTTGTTGTTTATTTCATTTATTTTAATGAAATTATAAATAACTTCCAGTTGATCCCTCTGCTAAAGAAGCCCTAGAAGAATGCTTCCTACCTTTCTTGCTTTCTTGTTTCTTTCTTTCTTCTCACTTTCTTGCTATTTCTATATTATGGTATCACAAATATGCATTTTATATTAATGCCTACTGTTTGGAGAGTCTATCTCAGATCTGCAATTTTATTCTTTTTGTCTCTATGGCACATGAATGCAGTGGCAATTGCCACACTATTTTTAAATACATGAACTCAGTGACAGCTACCACACTATTTTTAAATGCATATCTTCCAGTGGGTTGACCTTGACTGGCTGCCACGCTTCCACCATGAAGCTGTCTCACTCCACCTTCCTTGACACAACAGGGAAAGAAAATAAGATGGGCAAGCTCATGGGTTGAGATGAAAGCAATTTAATGAAAAGGGCAATGGCCACATATGGCAGCAAAATAAAATCAGGAGATTTATGTTCTATCAGCAGGCAGTGTCCAGCCACTGGGAAGTAGGGCCTCAGTACAGATACTGGTTGCTTTGGAAGACAAATGCCTTAATAATGGAAGTCTTCCCCCACCTTTCCCTCAGTCTTTGCTACTGAGCATGGAGTCTTACGGTATGGAATACCCTTGTGGTGAGTTGAAGTCAACTGTCTCAGCTGCCTCCAACCTCTTGCCCACCTTCAGCTTACTGGCCTTTGTGGGGTGGAGAACAGTGAGATGGAGGGTGGTTTGAGAGAAAGCCATGATTTTGTGCAAAGAATACTCACTAGCAAAAACATCAGCACTTTATCAATACTTTTCAAGCCACAAATGTAAAGCACAGAACTATAAAAGCTGTTATAAGGAAAGTTAACTCCATTCCAGCCAGAACCAGTACATCTGTCACCCAAAACAACTCTAATTTCTTTGCCAAGTATTGCAATGTAATAAAGATGTTTTATTATTTGCATTTATTGTTAGTGTCTTTAAAAGGCCATTAAAAATAACAGTCCAAATGTTTCTGTGGTTTGTGGGATCTATATGTGTCAGTATTAAAGTGAGTCATACAATCACAGTCAAGATAGGTTATCAGCATTTTACTCTAAGCCAAAAAGTGTGATTTGTTTGAACTGTTTTCTATTCTCCACTTTGGTAGCAGCTCCATCCTATGAGGTTATTATGAATGTTAATATATAACTTTCACAAGGCAGAACTCCACCTTTGTCATGCACTGTATTTCATTACAAAATTGGTTTTACTCTGAACTCTAGACAAATATCTAAGCTGTGTAAACATATTCTTGGTAATTACATGTCACATTGATCTTGGTGAGTCAAATATTAAACCATTTCCTGAAGATATCCATTTGGAGCATGTGTATCTCAAACCACTTTGGCAATTCCACAATTTCATAATGTATGTGGTTTTACTTTATAGTAGAAATTAAAGGAAATACTATATTGTTTTCAGGGGATGCCTAGCTGTGTTTTGGTATGTGATTGCATCCTCTCGTGTAGAGGAAGGGCAGCTCATACCTTCTTTAATGCTTCTGATACTACTAGGATAGTGGTGTTATTGCCTGGTTTAGCAGCTAATTCCAGCTTGTCACCATTCTTTTTTTTTTTTTTCTTTTTCTTTTCTTTTTCTTGCATACCTTACTAATGCTTTCTGCAACTGTAGCCCAAATACTACACTACTGACATGGATGGTTCAGGTCTCTGGAATGAATCTTGTTAGGCTTTGTCTGGACTTGTTTTGATCTACCTAAAGTTCTTTTTGGTTTTGCATATATGCCAATAACAAGCGAGGTTCTTTTCTGCATATAACAAACTTTTATGGTCTTTTCTTAATAAAGTGGGTAGAGGAGTATCACCACAGTATGATAACAGAAGCTTGAAAGTGGAAATGGAGTGCAGTGCAGGGGAATGAGTGCATGGCATGGTAAGAAAACTAGCACATGGTGACACTGAAAACCCCAGGACTATGCGCAGCTCATCTATGATAATTTACTGCCAATTAAAGAGAAGTAGGGATGGGAGCTGAACAATAGAGATTGTAGGGTGTCAAAGAAGTATCCATCCATGTAAGACATTCCAGATACGGTTTATTTAGGTGTGAAGTGGAATTGCAGCAATCAAGAAAATGCAAATTGTAAAAAATGGTAAGATATAAACATTTAAAATAGCTCCAGATGAATCCTAGAAGTAGGAAGAAGAAATCATCCTCATGCCACCAAAGAGGAGAAAGAAACCCCTGTCATCAACATCAAATCTTCCCCTCCGAAGGACGTGGGATGCTGAGAGCTTGCTGTCAGGCTCCTTCTGCACCCACAGTTGAATATAACATAAAAACCTTAGAACCCGGAAGGGTAGTGGAAGGGTAAGCCTTAACAGTGAGGAATGGCTAGATACTAGGAATTGTCTGTACCACAGTTTTAACTCTATTAAGATGTTTTTCTCTAATGGTATTTGGTTTTCTTTTGCCTGTAATGACTAGATTTGAATCCTTTGGTTAGATGGTTAGGATATTAATTACACTAGCAATAAATTCTGGACTTAGCTCATTGCGAGCATTTCCTTTTGCCCAAAAAAGTTTCTAATATATAACATTTCACTGTTATATAAGAATATTTGTTGTACCAAATAAAAAATAACTCCAATTACTCTTTACATATAATGGCATGGTTAAGAAGGACGTGAAATAACATTTCTCTGACAATTTCAATGTTTTTCTGTTATGTTTCGATAGCATTTGCAGCACTGACTTCCAAACAAAAGTTTGAGTTTATGAATTCAAGGCCGGCTGGACAGAGACTTTGGCGACACGGTCTAGTGTGAGGCATCCCTGCCCATGGCAGGGGGGGTTGGAACTGGATGATCTTAAGGTCCTTTCCAACCCAAGCCACTCTATTATTCTTTGAATTCCCAGTGATAGTGGTTGGTTGCACATTTCTTATCATGTGAACAAAAGAAAAAACACTTGTAACTAAAATCTTTGTGTATTCAAAGGCTTTCTGGGAACTCGCTGCACCAAAGTTACATCTTGAGGGATGTAGCGGCACAGCTAACAATGGCATTTAATGAATTAGTGGGTATAGGAAGCAGAATATAGCTATATTATACAGGGCTAACCCAGCTGAACATCCTGTTCATTAATTTACTGCAAGCTGCATATATCTGTTAGGTACTAATAAATTGAACACCAGACCTAGCTTCCTTTTACTGTAGGGGGTAAAGATACATTTCAATCTTTGGAGCACAGTTTAGGAAGGGAAGTAATGCGCTGGTTGAAAACATTACTATTTAAGACTGTGTAGACAAACATCTTTCATTCTATGCCAACAACTACTCACTAAAGGTTTAGTGAGTATCCTAATTAGAAAGGTAACAGTCTTCAGTGAAATCCACTGAATCCTCAGGGTTTATTCTGTCAAGAAATGGAATAACATGGATCAATCTTTATGATTCCAGAAAATCAAATCCTGAACCTGATGCTTCTGATATGTCCAGACTGAAATTAGCTACCAGGTTTTTCTCATTTTTAAATCGTGCAGGGAAAAATACATGTGATGTAACTGGTACTGATACTGACCTATGTGATACTACAGCATGACAACAATTTTCGTATATATATTATACCGACACATATATACCTGAGGAAGAAAAAAACCCAACAAACCCCCAAAATTTTTATTTTGGTTTTATAGCATAAATATGTTGACTGACAAAATAATAACAAGCATAATTAAAGCCACTTCTCTTAAATTACCAGTGGGCCAGTCTGTTTTCATCACTAATTGCAATGCATATATACAATATAATGTATATATTATACTTAATTGTGTTACTTTTTTTCTCATGAATTATCACTGGATCAGGTTGTTTTCTGTTTAACACCTGTAATAGAATATATTATCAAACTCTAACATGAAGCTGGCATTCTACCAAGTTCAACATACTTGTATAGAAGGAAATTTAGTTATGAAACTAAAAAGAATTTACTTAGAGTCCATGCAGCTATTACAACAGTTTAGGGTAGCATGAGTTTGAGTGGTATAGGTATGCCCATGAGAAAAGAGATTCAGGCTGTGAGATTTTATATTGAAGACTATTGCATAGAAATTTTTTTTTTTTCAATTTTGAATTTCTTGCCACAATTTTGAAGCTTCCTACCAGCAAAATATTTTATTTCATCCTTAAGAAATGTTATGAAAAGAACATGTTGGAGACCCTGGCTTGTCTTTGTGGGCCAATTATATCTCTTTGGTCATGTAACTGGAGTTACTGAGAAGCTCCTATTGCTCTGGAGAGCAAGGAAAATACTCAATGTCTGTTTAATGGTCTAATGGAGACTGTCATTTTACTTCTGACTGTTTAAGGAGTCTTGTTCACTAACAAGCCACATGCGTAGCTGTTGCACAGAAGCTGTTGGTTTTCTGCTGTGCAGTTGGCAGACTCTGGGGAGGCACTGCAGAATCCATAGCACTATGTACCAGACAATTATTATATGGCATGCTGCTACAGGCTCCTCAGATACATCACAAGGTAATTTGTGTTAATGAATGTCAGAATTGTAGATGCTCTGCTGCTGAGCATTTTAGACCACATGTAGAGAATTCCAACAACTGGCATGCATTTATCTCCCTTGTCAACTAACAGTGTTATATTCTAAGCTATACTTAATACTTTTTTCTTACATTCATGCATAGGTGTGAACCACACACTGCATTTAATCAGAAATATAGCTAACGGGGAGGGCATCAAATTCTACTCTATGTACCATTTCCTAATATGTTTGACTCAATTAATTTGTCAAGAATAATAATTTGATAAAAATAATCAATATTGTTTGGGCACCTTGTCTACAGAGTAATTGCAAATCAGTAACTGTCCCTTTCTAACACTTCTCTGGTGTGCCATTGAAGGGTTTGCCCACCTTGCTCTATATAAAGAAATCCTTCAATATAGAGGAATTTGTTAACTATTGAGTTTGTAAAGGTGTTTTTCCTCACAGGTTTTAGTCAAAATCTATCTTCTATGTCAATAACTTTCACTCGGCAGTCTTCAAGGGTTCATGAACTAGCTCTCATGGATACATGAAATGCAATTTTAAAAAATAAGCCTGTGTGCATGAGGCTTGGCTTTACAATACAGCATCTGTACCATCACTGACTAGTTCACTTTGCAGACTTAATCCTCCCCCCCTCCAGCTTGCTGCAAAGGGGTGTAGATATGAGCTTTCCCACTCTCCAGAAGTTCAAATAATGGAGATAATGAAGTATGTATTTAGTAGGCATTCTAAATTACAAAGGGGTTACTAATTAGCAACTCGTGATATCAGTGTAAAAGAACTACAGTAGAGTTGCCCAATACTAAAAGCAGGAAGTTGTTATTTTCCTTTATACCTTAATATATTCTGTAGGAGTGACAAAGAAATTATTTCTAATAGGTTCTCCATAAACACATACTAGAAGATATTTTCTGAAGAATGCTCCCCTTAACTGTGTAGTATATGTTAATGCTGCCATTTCAAATTTGCTCTACATAGTCTGCAAACATCTGTATATCGCAAGTATATGGTCTAGTTCCAGACTGAATGATATTATATTATTTCAATTTTACAGAAGGAGACCACACAAAGGATGATTAAGTGACTTGCCAAAAATTCACACTACAGAACAGCAAACTGAACTGCAATGGTAAGTTCTATAAGTGCTAACTTTATAAAACATGCTGTAAGTGTCCATCATCAAGTACACCTGAAAAGCCTGAGCATTCATGATGATTGATTGCATTAAACCCTGCCTGCTGTGGTCACAGTGGAGTTCTCTGATTTATATCACTTTAGGACCTGCTCTGAGTTCTAGAAAGTGTTTAGTAGAAGCATCAGCTTATGAACATCATTTTTTCTGGAGAAAAGCATTGTGAAAGTACTTCACAAAATTATTTATCTATTTCTGAATAGTGGAGTGAGGTAAGATTTTCAACTTCATATTTGGAGGAATATGCCAGAAATTTCAGGTCTATGGAATAGAAAAGTCTGGTTTCTGAACTCATTTCATTATGATTTTTCAAAAAGGTAATGCTAATTCAATCGAAAT
Organism: Pezoporus wallicus; assembly: GCF_028554395.1. Lineage (NCBI taxonomy): Eukaryota > Metazoa > Chordata > Aves > Psittaciformes > Psittacidae > Pezoporus > Pezoporus wallicus. The sequence goes on along the minus strand of NW_026638360.1, from coordinate 165,904 downwards.
ATTCTATTTCAATAATACTGGTAATTTTTTACTATTATTTTTCATGTACATTCTTTGTAAAGGAGATGCTATTGAATTAAAATTATGTTAAAACAAAAGTCTTAATGCCTCCTAATGATGTCAAAAGACAAATATGTTTTTACTGAATTAGAGTTGTCAAAATCAGCACATTTTTATAGAATGTTTTTATTTTGGTGAAATGATGTCTTCTGACAAGAAAATATTCCTTTTGACCAGCTTGGCTTGCTTCACAGTGTACCTACTGTGAAGCCAAGACATTAAGGAGTACTTTCAGACTTTTCTTAGTATTTGACATAGCAAATATAAGTTATTAAATGCTAAGGCAAAGCTAAAGCTTGTTCTGTAGAGGCATTGCCCAATTGATATAATTATTGTGTTTTCAGTGCTGCTAGCTTTGATAGCTTCTGAGACTGCTTCTCAGCCTCTGTTCTTGCTGTCATGCATAACACCAGCAGATGTAGTGTTAGTGCCATAGGCACAGGCCAGATAATCCTGAATTTGGAAAGCAACGAATGTCATGTATTTATTTTACAGCCTAACATAATGTGGCCTGTTTGGGGAGCCAAAAATATGCAATTACATCTTTTCTGTTGATGTCTTACAATAAAGTTGTCAGCCAGATGATAGCAGTGAGGTAAGGGAGGCAGGATGCTGTGCAGAACGTATGTGTGCTGTAGTGACAACCCACAACATAACCTACAGATGCAGCACAAAGAAGCACTAAAAAACTCTACAAATAAAACATGTGAAGTCAGTGATATTAATGCATAATTGAAAAATTAACAATAACTTTATGCATCCTGTCAAGCTTCCAGCAGCATAAAAAAGGCAAAGAATTGCCTGAAGACAAAGAGTGGGAGAATCTTTTTCTATTTAGAGGAATTCCAAGCTGACACCAGTGGATGTGAATTCAAAAAACTTTGGAGGATGTTTTGAAATACCAAGCTATGTATTTTCTGGCTGAAGGTATTGTCTCATTGAGCCTTGCCACCTTCTCCTTAGTTTCTATCAGCACATTTTTGTCCTTACCAGCACATTTTTGTCCTTTGTCTTCCATATATCATATCAGATATCATTCCTTTCCTGTTTCTCAGCCTTCTTCCCCATCCCCTTCTTATGTTTCCAGTTTTCTCTCACAAGGCCAGTCCCATCACCCCACTGCTCACCTGCTGTTTTGTGTACTTCACATTTAAAAGATTAACCAAAATATCTAAGGTGATTGACCTATACTAAATTGCTCTATTCCTTGTGTCTTACAGATTCATACATAGCTAGTTAAAAAACTCTTAACAGGCTACTTTCAAGTCAAGACCATATTTAAACTGGTGCAGAAATCTTACTTTCGCAGCCCACATCTTGACATCTTGGATCTTCTCTTGGCATTAAGGATAAATTTAAATAACTATTTTTAGGGAATATTTTTGGTTGCTTATACTTCCAATCATAGGTTTGATTCTTGAATTGAATAAAATTGGGTAGCATAGTGATATCACATAAGTGATAGAGAGATAGCTGTTGACTGAATGACATCATGATTCTATACCTTACCTTAACTTAAAATACGTTGAACACTTGATGACAATGTTGACAATGGTAACAACTCATTAACAGTAGCCTTGTTAGTTGCCTCAGGGATATTTTGCAATGGGTGGGAGGGAATTATAAGGCATGGAAAGAAAACTAGTTGAGGAGACAACTGTTCTGAGATGTCTTTTAAGCTCTGAAAAATATGAAGAATTCTCTGAGTTGCATGTATTGGGTCAGATATAAAATTTCTCCTTTTAAAAGCTGTATTTTAATCTCACTAACAGTAGCACAAGATGAATGACAATTAGTAGGCAGGTTGGCTTGTACCAGAGCCCAGAATACAAGCTTTTTTTAAAAAAACAAATAATATGAAGGATAAGATGGTATCAGGCCAATAAAATTATAAAAGAAAACCTAAAATTCAATAGTACAAAACAGCAGTTCTCCATCTTAATGAGATAAAGTCAATGCGCACATGTTGGCACAAACTTGCTACTCCTCTTCTATCAGATTTTATTTTAGGTCTGTAATACAGGAAAGAAAAGTTTTTTTAAACTTATAATTTTGATATTCAAAACTTCTCTAAAAGAAACTAATTTCTTCTTACCTGTATAAATCACAGTGAGGGAAGTGGTAGATTACACATTACAAATAGATGCTAGGGTTCACATGTTATTACAGAACTACTAATCCTAGGCTCCTCTGCTTAATGATATTAACCAAAGCCACTCTCCATCATATTTGAAAAATCATGGGAGTCAGGTGATGTTCCCAGTGGCTGAAAAAAAGTGTAATATAACCCCCATTTTCAAGAAGGGGAAAATGGATGACCCAAAGAACTACAGACCAGTCAGTCTCACCTCAGTGTCTGGCAAAATCTTGGAGCAGATTCTCCTGGAAGGCATGCTAAAGCACATGAAAATCAACAAGATGCTTGGTGACAGCCAGCATGGCTTCACTAAGGGGAAATCCTGCCTGACCAATTTGGTGGCCTTCTATGATGGGGCTACAGAACTGATGGACAGGGGTAGAGCAGTTGATGTCATCTACCTGGACTTGTGTGAAGCATTCAACACCGTCCTGCATGACATCCTTGTCTGTAAATTTGATAGATGGACCACTCAGTGGATAAAGAACTGGCTGGATGGCCACATGCAAAAAGTTGTGGTCAATGGCTCAATGTCCAGCTGGAGATCAGTAACGAGTGGTGTCCCTCAGGGATCGGTGTTGGGACCGGTCTTGTTCAACATCTTTGTCAGTGACATGGACAGTGGGATTGAGTGCACCCTCCACAACTTTGCTGATGACACCAAGCTGTGTGGTTCGGTTGATACGCTGGAGGGGAGGAATGCCATCCAGAGGGACCTCGACATGCTTGTGAGGTGGGCTGATGCCAACCTCATGAAGTTTAACCATGCCAAGTGCAAGGTCCTACACCTGGGTCGGAGCAATCCCAGGCACAGCTACAGGTTGGGCAGAGAAGAGATTCAGAGCAGCCCTGCAGAGAAGGACTTGGGGGTGCTGGTCAATGAGAAAATGAACATGAGACGGCTTCAGTGTGCTCTTGCAGCCCAGAAAGCCAACCGTATCCTGGGCTGCATGAAAAGGAGCGTGACCAGCAGGTCGAAGGAGGTGATCCTGCCCCTCTACTCTGCTCTCGTGAGACCTCACCTGGAGTATTGTGTGCAGTTCTGGTGTCCTCAACATAAAAAGGACATAGAACTGTTGGAATAAGTCCAGAGGAGGGCCCTGAGGATGCTCAGGGGACTGGAGGACCTCCCGTATGAAGACAGGCTGAGAAAGTTGGGGCTGTTCAGCCTGGAGAAGAGAATGCTGCTTGGAGACCTTATAGCAGCCTTCCTTTATCTGAAGGGGTGCTATAAAGACACTGGGGAGGGACTGTAGTGATAGGACAAGGGGTAGCGGGTTCAAACTTAAACAGTTTAGATTGGATATAAGGAAGAAGTTCTTTATGGTGAAGGTGGTGAGGCATTGGAATGGGTTGCCCAAGGAAATTGTGAATGCTCCATCCCTGGTGGTGTTGAAGGCCAGTTTGGACAGAGCCTTGGGTGACATGGTCTAGTGTGAGGTGTCCCTGCCCATGGCAGGAGGGTTGGAACTAGATGATCTTACAGTCCTTTCCAGCCCTAACTATTCTATGAATCTATATCATCTGGACTTGGCAATGGTTAAGAACAAAGTAATATTCTCTTCCTCATTCATTACCATATGGATAATAACCACATATTAGATTAAGTTATAAGCAATATGCTCAAACTTGCCAGGTATACAAAAAAGCATAGAAAAGCTTTTTGAATGTAAATAAGGTGTAAAAGAAAGGTCTGTTTAACAAAAAAATTATTCATAAGTTCTGACATTTTCTGTTGAAAGAAAGAAAAACCAACCTCCTGCTCATAAAATGAAAAAAGAAAAAAATATGAAGAAGGCTTGATATCTGATCAAGGAAAATAAGGCAGGAGCAGATGTCCTTCTTTATCATTTATAATATCTTATTCCTTATTTTTCATCTTAGGGCAGTACTGAAGGATATTGCACTCTGGAAAATTTTGTTAGCTCATGGTAAGTACTGGACCTGCAGATTCACTGGTATTGCTTTGGATTTATGTCTTAGTGTTTTTCTCAAATGAGTCCAGATTGATGTAGTAGTTTGTATCTCATTTTCTCTACTTACTATGCAAATTATTATTAAATCTCCTAAAACAGAGGAGGGAGAAAGACCTGAGAGCTGCGCATGGCCATAGCTTCTTGATAAACTATTCACTTGGTATGTAAGCTTTTAGGACATTCATCTCACTTTGTCTGCAGTTTTCAATATCATGGTATGGTGCCAAGGGATAAAAAAAAACCACCAAAATGTGAGACTTTAAACAACAGAAAAAGACCGCCCACAATTGGAAAGTTCTGGGAAACAGTTGAAACACTTTAGCTGGTGGTGATATTTAAAAGGGTGTTCAGTTATCTTTTAGACTCTTATTTTGTGTCCATTAGTTACAGCAACAGTGTTTTCATGATCTGGACCCTGTATTGTCACTCTCCATCAGACTCTTTAAACTACAAACTGCTAGAGTTTGTAAGAATTAAAAAATCAAAAGATTCTCTAAATGGAGTAGTGTGTGGTGGCTTGGCAGGTGGCAGCAAATTAGCTATTGATGGGGGATTTAAAGACTTAAGTTTTCTGTGGGGCAGATGAGAAACAAGGCTAAGAAGATCTACCATGTTTGAAGAAGATTATTGCATTATTTAAGACTTTTCTGGTATTGCTGTAAAAAAAATATATTTGACAAGGACTCACTGGCTGTAGTGATATTTTAACTGGAAAGGAACACCATAACATGTCTTTCATAGAAAATACACATCAAGCTTTGGCATCTGTCATTTCTGTATGCAATATTTATATTGCATGTGTCATTATAGCATCTACGTACTGTTCAAGAATTGAAATACAACTTATTTCTAAACCAGGAACATTCTGACAACACAGAGCATCAGTTTACCATCTCAACAAAGCCAGATGACAAAACAAAGTTATTGGAATCTATATAATCAAGTCCATGCATCATAATGAAAATCCTTAAAATGGATTTTATAGATATTAAGAACTTGTGTAGTGGTAGAAGTCCGGTATAATGTACTTGCTTGCTGCTTCTTCTGAAGAGTTAAAACAGAATTTAAAAATGGAAATGTTTTGAGATTTATAAATACTCTCAGCTAACAAGCAAACAGTATTATATCTTGCATTTCTCCTGTGCTTCCTGGATTTTACTATGCATCTCCCAGTTTTCATCCAACCCCATCTCTCTGATATGCTCACTGGTATTCTCAGTGGCCAGAAATTTATAAGGAGCTATACTGCAAACCACATAACTTAGTTTCAAAACTTTACATGTGCATTTTCTGAACTAAGAGTTGTGATAGCACTGAACCCTGAAAGACCGCGTTTGTTTTTGGAATGACGTGCTTAGGGTACAAAAGTTGACTATCATTAATTTTTAGGACTATTTTGAAAGGAATGATTGATGGCAAGCTCAACATCAGCCAGAAAATATTATGTATGCCAAGTTCAGCAATATCCCACATGGATGTCTGGTTTTTTGCTCCAAGGTCACACTGGTAGCCAGTCTGCTCCAGATGATGGACAGAGTCAAGCTACCAAACCATAACAGTATCAGACAAAAGTCTGAAGCCAGCCTGAAAAGGGCAAAGATTTTCTCTAGAAGCTACATATTGTTGTTAAGAGGCCAATATTATCACCCAAGGAGTTCAAATAATAAAAAGTTTATAGAGTTAGGTGGGTTGAGAGCAGGAAAATCTTTTGCATGTCTTAAGAATGTGAGGACTCTGACAGGGTTCTGGAAAGCCAAGGTGCAGAGAAGACCTGGCTAATCTTCTAGGACAACCTCCACAAACCACAAGCATGGTTGATTCCTTAGTGCATGTGTAGAAGGCAACCTGCATTGAAGAATAGGCACCTCCTGATTGAATTCCTATACAGAAAGGAAGTACATAGAAGGTGCAAGAAGGGAGAGGCTACCCAGGAGAATTATAGGCACATTGTTTCAATGTGCATGGACAAGATTACAAAAAACAGAGCTCAGGTGAAGTTGAAACAGAGGGACATGATGGGTAATAGGAGTGCTTCTGTAAATAGCAAGCAAGAAGTGCTTCTAGAAGCAAAAACGGTAAGAAAAGCACAGCTTAATGAGGCAATTGATCAATTCTCAGGGCCTTGAGTGCACCAATGAGCTCTGACTAGCCTCACTTGTGACACCCCACCTACACTGCTCACGGGCTCAGGAGACCAGTCTTGCTCTGAGCCGTGTCACACGTGGATGTCTGTCTTCAGTCCTGTTCTCTGCTGTCTTGAGTTGCTGACTGTACAGATCTCAGACCTATGCTGTGAGTAGTTTTTTCCTGGTTCTGGCCCTGTCTCTTGACTGGTTCATGGACATATTAGAGGCTGCTCCTGACTCATTTCCTGCTATTCCTGAGTTGGTGTCCAGGATGGTCCCTGGACATGACTTGTTACCTTCATTTTCTTGAGTCTGTTGGCAGAACTTGCCACTGCTACCAACTTGGATGTGCTCAGGTACAGTGAGATTTTATGGATTCACCCTGGGCAAATTGTGACTGTCCAATGTATTTACCTTATGTGATGAGATCATGGGCTGTGTAGGCGAGGGGAGAGTAGTGGATGCTTTGACAAGTTAAATATTCATTTTACTACAAACCTGTTCTGTAACAAATGTTCTGCTTCACTTACACTTTTTTTTGTGGCTATGTACAGTGTATACAAGCAGATAAAGATGGAAAATCACTGGTTAATTTTAATTCTTATAGGTATCTCAACTAAAAAAATTATAATTGGATTACAGTAGATGAACATGAGTGTTGATTGATAGTAGATATATGCAAGAGTATGCCTTCCCTCTTTAAATTAAGCTGTTCTAGTAAAAGTTTAATGGACTAGGTGATTCTGTTCTTTTTCGTTTGTTTCTTGGGGAAAGAAAGTTTCTTACTGATGGTGTGAAAGTATAGAGAAGACACTAGTAAAAAAGTTGGAGGTTATTAGCAAAATCCTCAACTCTGTTTTTCACTGCACTCTGAAGGAAGACCTTGAGGTATTGCCAGGGATAAGAGTGCAACAAATAATATGATGGCCAGACTTATTTGCACTGTAATTTCTAACGTAATTCTAGACAGCTGTATTATGGTAAATTAAAAACACGAGCAGTATATTTTGCATTTGTCATCACTGAAGCTTAAGTTAGCACACTTCTCTGGTGACAATAAGTAACCTTAACTTGTTTGTTTAGGTCCCTATAAGAAACAGGTTAGTGTCACAAACCTCTCCTTCTGTGTGCATTAGGGTTTGTTTTCTTTGATGTAGTTTGGTTTTTGGAACCTTTTATGAAACTTCTGAACTTCTAGCTATTGCTATTGCTATTGCAGGGTTTCCTTTCCCTCATCCCCCAATCTGAATTTTCTCTCAGCAGCTGTGGATACAGATTATCATCTTGTCATTTGATATGTTAATATTCTCTAATGTATCAGACCAAATGTAAAAATAAGTGTGGTACTTGGGTTCTCCAGTACACTGAAAGTACTTCCACTTGCATCTCAGCTGTTTACTTTATTGTAGCCAAGAGCAGTGCCAATAGCCTGCTGTTTAGGTGTTACTGATGTAACCCGGTATTTATTGTCAAATTGTTTGTGTGTGGTATGGGCTGTAGATGTTTAACTGAACTTGCATTTCAAGCTATTATATAGAGAAGGCAAACTCTTCAGTGAGTGTAGAAAACTACAGCTATGTTACACTAGCTAAAGGCCTTCTCTTGATCCTCAGAATAGCATGTATGTACTGGAAGCATCAAACTAAAGGCATTCAGGCCCTATAGCTTGTGCCTTAGAGTTAGCTCACAAGCATGTCTGGAATCCTGTTTGTGCCATGAGGATAAAAATAAATTTTTCAAAGGGATGCTGATAGGAAGCTCCACGTAATTCTTGAGATGATGGTTTTTATATGACTGTTTTTTACCGATCCCTAACTTTAGGTTATCCCTTATTCCTGTGGCTGTTTCCCTTTGAGAACAGCTTACCAATGCGGTTAAGACAGTGGTTGGTTGGTTTTTCAGCAGAATGTTTTCCACCTACGTGCTGCCTGACTGTGCACACAAGTGGCTGTGTGGAACCAACTGTGTATTTGTTATTCACTGTCCAGATGTGGGCAGGTCCAGAAAACCAAGTTTTCTGCTAGCCTAGTTTGCATTTGCTCTGTCTTCCATATTTCAAGTGATTATTTGCAGTTTTTAACTTCTGGAAACATTGTCCTCTGATGATTACTGTGATATCAAACTCAGGGATATCTAAGGAGAAGAAAAAAAAGCCTTCTAAGGAGTTTTCTAAGGAGTTTGTTATAAATACTCTGAAAGTCTGGTGTTTGCCTTGTGAACTCCTCACTGCTCTCCCAGAGTTCTCCCTTTAATTTCGAAACACCAAACTTCTAAATAGAATGCTTTCAAAAATAGATTTCTTTTAAAAACAGCATGGGGTAAGGAGGAAAGGAAAGATAGATTGCTTCTTAAGACCTCTGTAACAGAAAGGCAGACTTATCTCTTATCATATGGTATCTTGAGAAAATAATCTGGGGAGCTATTCTGTGAGAATAGAAAGCCTGCGTTAGCACCTCAGGGCTGGCTTGCTTTGACTACCACACAGATGGGAGAAAGATCTGGAATTTGAAACTTGCACTATCTGAACTACGTGGTCTCTAATACCTGTTAGGTTCTGAGATACTTTACTCTTCCTGAGCTTCCATAGTTAATGGCAGAGACCCCCATGCTGACTTATTAGAGCTTTTATCTCATTTAAGAACTAAGGTGGTTGTAAGAAAATTAAGAGTTTTCTACATACTCTGGCATCCTTCTTCTTAAGATTGTCCCTGCCTGCCTACATGAGTTAGCAGCTGTATGAGAATCTAGGAGAGAAATTAAGGAACATGTTTGCATTAGCGCAGGTAGGAGTAATTTGATACCAAACCCAGATTCAAGCTGGGAAACTGCTTATTTTCAAACAATCACAAATGACTTGCTGAAAGAATTTTTGAAAAAGGAATAGAGAAGCCCTAAAAATCCCCAAAGAAACAGACAAAAAAACACACATGCTCAAAAATCCTAGCTAGTCACATTTGCTGAGCCACAGTGCTTTTAATGAAGGAGTTTTATGATTTGGTGGTCATCATAAGAAGGGGCTTGACTTGATGACCCAAAAAATCACTTTGCTCCAAGCCTTAAATGACCTCATACACTGTTTTTAGAAAAAGATCATGAAGCTATCCTTTAGAAGGGTGTTTCTTGTGGAATGGAAAAGGTATTTTGAAAGAGCATGGGATAAATCAGGTCTCAGTCCACCTATATTTATTTCACTGCTGCAGGTTACTTCAGCATAGGTTTAATTAATAATTAGGATTGTATCATCCTAATATCAGCTGAGGAAGGCTCACATTTCTGTTAACTCACTTTGGTTCAGCCACTACCGGCTACTCCACAAAGGAATATGAACTGATGATAATATTATGGAGGTAGCAACACGACTGAAGGTCAATCATTGTTGAAAAAGTCTCTTGAAAAGTCCATAGGGGCTTTTATTCATTTCACTGCTATTACACTTTTACCAGTGACCCTTTGCTTTCCCCATTACAGTACACTCTTACCTTGTAGCTTATACAGAACACTAAAAAATACAGTATTTTATTAATGAGGTTTTTTTATTGACTTGGTTTGGTGCCATGCTGGGAGTTGTAACTTGCTAAAAACTCTCTTCCTAGATCATAATAGGGGAAGATTTAGTCTCAGTATGTCATGGTGGTCCACGCTTTCTAGTCCGCTTGGGTTTTTTTTCCCCCTCTCTTTCTCTCTCCTCAAGGCAATCTAATAGCTGATACATCATGATGTGTAAAAAACGAATTATTAGTTGCATTAAGACTTGCAGTATAAATAGCACAATATAAAATGAAGATAACCCTACAGAGAAATTAATATTCCCAAACCTCCTAATTATTCTAACTGTGAAGATATCTCCTTCAGCAGCTTCCACTGGCTTGCAAAGGTCATGGGGGAATTAGCTAGTGTTATTTTTAAAAGTCAGCAAGTATAACCTCCATTTACATAACCATAAATTACATCATCGGCATTCTGACCACTGCCTATACAGGAACATTTTCCAACCTGGATTATGTAATAGCTGGCAGTAAAAGAAACTTCAAATCTAAAAGGGTCAGAGGAGCTTAAAAGCTATTGCTACTTACTTAACACACAAAAAGCTCTCCCTCTGTTGGAGACTTGCATCTGGAATCCCAATTTGACTTTTTAAAATTATTTAACTTCATTTTTATATAAATAAATGCCACAGTAAATCTCTACAGAATATGTCACCACCTGGAATTTCGGCGACTTAAGTAGATGATTTCAAAGATTTCTAGTGAAAGTTGATTTTTTTTTTTTTCCCTCTTCTGAGTTCTTCTCTGAGAGATTGATATTTTCTAATTGGGTTTAGCATTTTATTGTCAAGCATTCTTTGTTCTGCTGTTGGTGATTTGCAAATGTCTCATGGTTTGTCTGCTCACATGATGACCTATAAAAATACCTATAAGTTATTCTTTGAACGTAACATGAAATCCCAACAAAAGATCTTTTAAACTGAGTTTCATTTTTTTAAGAATTTTATGTCTTACTTTTCTTAGTCTGATTTAAAGAAAAGAATTTATTTGCAGAAAACAAACAAGTCCTATTATATTTAAAGCCATTGTGCTGATTGTCTGACTTCCTTTTCAGTGTTTTGAATCTTTTTGTTCATAATATACTTAAGGTGCACAGTCTGTTTTAATATTTCTGTTGCTTACAGTTCACTAAACAGAAAATAAGCTTGTAAGGTTTTCCTTCTTTTGACAGCTTCACAGGGTTCAATTGCATACAACCATATCTTGAAGTACACAGTAAAAGTTAGACAGTCTAGCATCCCTACTTAGTAAATTCTAATAGTGAAATAAATCAGCAATGCAAATATGGACTGTGTATTAAACACAAGATAAAACTGTGAGCAACTTAGGGATACTTAGGAAATTCTTAGGGTAGACCTCTAGGCTAACTCATCATTCAGAATCATTCTAGCCTTTCACTTGTGCGAAGATACATGTGTCCCCCTGCACACTCAGAAAAACAGACAGAAAAAAAAAAAAACCTGAACGTATAAATGCTTTCAGGTTTTGTTGGCTTTTTTTTTTTTTTTAATTTTTCTATATCCACCATAGCTTTAACTGACATTCAGTGTCAATTATGTACATAAAGTGAAAGAATCTGGCTTTCTCTGATGCTGTAGAAAGCAGCAGCTGAGTATCACCAGTCTTTCAATTGGGCAATGACTTTGTGTGTTATGTCCTCCTACTGATCCCTAGTTCTTCCCTGCCACCTGAGAATTTTCTGCAGTGCTCCGTGCTTTTATCCACTATAGTGCTAAAGCATAACATGTTTCACAAAGAAGGTCTAAAAGTTTTACTCACACAGTTTAACATTGTGGTAATGCAGCCACGTTTGGCTAGTAAAAGCTGGGAAAAGTGTTATTCTTTCTGAAATTAACTGGAAAGTCAGAAATTGAAAACAATAAGCAGGCAGAAGAGAAACCTGAGTAAGTTGCTGAAAGTACATGTATGTTCTTCTCCTGAATACATTTCAAAATGAAAAGCTGGATACCACATGTGTCTTTGGAGTGTGGGGCATATATGCAAAAGAGTTGCTGTAGGTCTGGATCAGAAGTGTATTCTGGAAAGTGATATTTCAAAGCTTATTAATAAGGTAATAGAGAATAAAATAGAGAAATTGGTTTGAATCTTATCAGTCTGAGGGGGGTAAAACTGAAACTAGGCGCCATACTTCCCTGAAACATGCATTAACATGAGGTAAATAGGTAAGGCTTATCTGCCATCACACACAAATAAAAAAGGGAGGAGAAAAAAGTAATTATTTTATTACTTGTATGTCCTGGTAATGGGGGAAGAGGTGCTCTGAGCAGACTAGTCAATGCAGTTGTTCAGAAGAGTAAGACGATGGCTCTTGAGTGGGTTGTTTTGGGGTTTTATGCTGGTGGTGATGGGTTTTGTTTGGGTTTTGAGGTAGGGCCTTTTCTTGCTGTTGGTTTTTTGGCTTGTAGTTTTGGTTGGTTTTTTCCTGGTTTGGGATGTGAAAAACACTATTCTGTATCTGTTTTGTTCAATAAACATGAACCAGGATTTGATCCTTGGTGTCCAGTCATTCTGGGTTATGGTAGCCCTTGCTTAGAGTGAGCTTTAGCCTGTATTTATGCTGTCACTTGATTCTGAGTCTCCTCTCAGCTTCAAGTAATACCTGATAGCCTTAAAACATTCTTTACTGTGAGGGTGGTGAGACACTGGAATAGGTTGCCCAGAGAAGGTGTAGATGCCCCCAGGCTAGGTTTGATGGGGTTTTTAGCAACGATCTAGTTGAAGTTGTGCCTGCCTGTTGCTGGGGGTCTGGACTATATGATCTTTGAGGTCCCTTATAACCCAAACCATTCTATGATTCTATAATTTGTACTGTGATATAAAGCATAAACCCCCCATGATTAAGCACATTACCTCAAATACCCAATATATTTCAGTGAGATGCAAAAATTCAACGCATATTCCAAATTGCAAGAGCTCAGTGCAGCACTCGAAAAGGAATTTTTACTTTTTAATATAGACAAATGTCTTGGAATGATCTTCAAGTGAAAAATTCTTTCTTAGAAGACCACTGCCTTGCTGGTAAACTGATTTGAAACATTTTGTTTGTCTTAAATCAGAAGCTACAAATATCTGTATGTCAACAAGGTGAAAACACAACTGGTGATTCTGACCTATTAATGTGTCAGCTGGCTGAGGCACTTAGGGCTGTAGATACGGAAAGACATAGGTGGAGTTTCCTAGCGGTGTTCCCTCTGTAGAACTTATAAGAAATAAGGGAATGCTTACTGTTATGTTGGTGGGGGTTTTGGGGTGTTTTTGTTTGTTTTCCTTGACCTTCCTTCTTAGAAGTCTGTGAAAGCAAGGTAACTGACTTATGGAGAGACATTTTGCTTCTCTTTCTTTAGTAAGCTTCTGCATGACAATGTGATGTTGGACAAACCAATAAAGTTTATTGTGATAAACTTCATATGAAGTGATTGGTCAAACCACCTTATACAATGTCTCATGTCCATTACATCCATGATACAGAAGCTCAACTGTTAATCGCCTTCTGAAAAAGCATTCTTTTATCTGCTGTAGTCATTCAGTATTTACTCACTTTAACTGCATAATGCAATAGTTACAGAAATAGTCTTCAAAATACACAAATTTGGATCAATTTTACTGCATTGTAAGCAAGGATAGAATTTCCAGCTAAAGCTGACAAATAATTCCTTGGATGACCTTTGTTCCTACACACGCAAACAGCTTCCTCTTTTATAATAGTTTCTTTATTTTTAATTGTGTTTACCCAGAGTGATTTGATAAATGCTTTGTGAATATACTTCAGTTTCTGTGATTGATTCTTAATCTGGTTCTTGTAATTTGCTTTACATATGCTATAAAAGAGCATACAACAACTATCTGCTGTCTGATTGCATCATATTGTCTAAAATCAGGTCTCCTGTGAGTATACTCATAATCTGTCATTTGAAATGCATGCTGCGTAAATTTTCCTTTTCTCAATATTCAGACAAAACTTTGTTTTGTAGAATACATCAGTTATTTTTATATTTTATTTGCTAGAATGTTAATGAATATACATATACACACATTAATATATCAACATTCTTGTCATGGTTAGAGTGGCTTGAGAAAAGATAACAGCGAAAGCTGTAAGAAAATAACCTGAAACTTCTAAATTAATAAATTCCCAGTTTATCAAGATCACATTCTTCTTGCTTTTTTGTTTCCTATGGCTTTCTTCTTTTGATTAAACTAGAAGCATTCAAGCAAGCTAATATCCCATGTAACTTGAAGGATATATCATTACTAATAAATGCTACACCAAGTCCCTTATTTTTATGTAGCAGACACAGAAGAATGTAGAAATTCAGCTGCAGTTGTCTGGATAAACTTATCAGCTATTTATCAGTTCAGCACAGACATTCCTACTGAAGCCCACTAAAATAGGAAATGGCATAGATGATGCACCCTCTATACTATAGGAGTGGACAAGTTAGCTTTCCCTGTGAATGGAGAAAATAACTCCTCAATTGTTTACCTCTTACACTATGAGCAGACACAGCTTATTTAGATTCTACTCTAGATGCGTGGCAGAAAGAAGCAGGACTTTATTAAGATAGAATTTAGACTTCAGGAAAAGTCAAGTTTCCTTGATTTATTTCTCTTTTTGGTGAATGACCTTCCATGTTGTCCAAAGGGGAGCATGAGTTCCTCGCTCCTACTACAAAACATACTGTAGAAACTAGACTTTCTGGTTGAGACTGAACAGATAGTAATGCTTGAGGCAATAAAGATTTCTGAAACAGGATTATGAGAGCTAACTGCCACATGCAGCTGGACCATGTGTTTGCCTGCGTCAGATGCTGAACTTTTATTGTGTCCATAATGCACTCAACTGAATGTTATCCAAGAACTGATTTTGGTCATTTATGAATGTCTGTTGCTCATGCTTTGTCAGGTGTGCAATGAATAACATGCTTTGTGCTACTCTTAGCTTGTGCTAATCATACACGGGAAGCCTCAGACATTTGGTTGAAAATGAAGTTCTGTGTTTTTTTTTTGTTGTTGTTGTTGCTTTGCTTGTGTGTTTGTTTTATGTATGGGTTTTGATGGGGATTTTTTTTGGGGGGAATAGGTTGTTGTTTTTAAGGGGGGTTGAGGTGGGAGGGGGCAGGAGCAGGAGGTGTGAAAGGAGAGTTCTTAGCTAGAAGGTAAACTGGGAGGATTTGTCTGCCCAAATAGGAACGTGAGATTTGCGGTAGGTACAATGTGGAAGTTTTCTAATATTCTTTATCGAAATACTCATTCCCTCCCATCCCCCTTCATTGCTCAGATGTTATAGGCACTTAGAGTTTCAACCAAGCATTTGCTGAAGGATGGTTTGGGGCAATTTAAATGTTGTGAATTTCTAAAATGCTGGTGTTTACAAGCCACATTCTGCTTTATGATTTGGTATCCCAGAGTAGTTCTTACAAGTAAAGTGTAAAATCAGAGGTAGTTTATGTCCCACATGACACATAAATTATTTCAGAACTTTAGGAATCATAACTAATCATAACAAGGTGTATTTTTCCTCTGGAAAATTTCCATGCAGTATATATTTCATTCTAGAATGTATATTACAATGCTGCCTGCTGCGTACCTTCTGATATAACGAGTCAAGCCTTTAGTTAAAAGTTCTTACCTTTTCTTCATTACCTTGTTTCAAAATATGAATGTAGTAAATATACCGAATGTGCATAAAAGGAATCAAGCATAAATATACCAATTTATGAATTTTCCCTGGAGTAAGTTTTGGTTTTGGGTTTTTTGTTTGCTTGTATTTTGGTTTTATTTTTTACTTTTTTTTTAAGTTGTGCTGCCTTTTCCCTTCATATAATTTTTATAACAGAACATTTTTCTGAGTGACAAGGCAAATATATTTCTCTAATTCCCTGTTTAAACACATTACAGTTTTGAGACATCATAGAATAGTTTGGGTTGGAAGGCACCTTAAAGCTCATCCAGCTCCAATCCCCTGCCATGGGCAGGGACATCTTCCCCTAGAGCAGGTTGCTCAAAAGCCCATCCAACCTGGCCTGGAACACTGCCAGGGATGGGGCAGTCACAGCTTCTCTGGGCGCCCTGTGCCAGTGCCTCAGCACCCTCACAGGGAAGGATTTTTTTCTAGTATATAATGTAAATCTCCCCTCTGTCAGGTTAAAGCCACCCCTCCTTGTCCTGTCCCTACAGGCCCTTTCAAAAACCTCTCTCCATGTTTCTTGTAGCCCCTTTAGGTTCTGGGAGCTGCTCTAAGGTCTCCCCTTAAGGAACCTTCTCTTCTCCAGGCTGAACAAGTCTAGCTCTCTCATCCTGTCTTCATAAAAGCGCTCCAGCCCTCACAACATGTTTTTGGTCCTCCTCTGGACTTGCTCTAACGAGTCCATCTCCTTCTTGTGCTGGGGGCCCCAGAGCTGAAAACAGTACTGCAGGTGGGTTCTCACAAGAGCAGAGTAGAGGGGCAGAATGTGTTTTGTGTTCACTCAAGTTAGGAAAACTACCATAAGAGCATTTTGGAACCAGATCTTTTTGGCCTGACAGTTGTTGATGACTGTAGCAAACTCCTAATTTTTAAGCACAAGTAGAAACAAAAGTAAAGGCCATACTTGCATCTTAAGGCAAATGTTCTGTACTAGAGCTATAGTAAAACACACTTATTAAAGGGAAAACACTTTGCATATTTGAAAGTAAATCTTGCTGCTGCATCTAGAGTGGTCAAACGTGTGGTTAGGGAAAAATAGTAGGAATATAAACAAAGTCACAACGCATAAATGGAGTGTTGGGACCTTTATGAAATCAGTTCTTTATGTGGTCCAATAACCAAGGACTCTGTATTCCCAGAGCTATTCTGTCATATCATTTTAATATGCAAGACACATGAGCTCATTAGTAGAGCTCAAAACTCTATCAAATTACCTTCAGTAAACAACCTCAGAAAGATTCTTCATGTCTCACACTTTGAAGGCGCATCAGAAGGGGAGGGGGGAAGAGCGCAAAGGTCTCAAAAGCTTTAGTTTTAATTAGTCCAAAGAGCAACCTTCCTGTTGAAATGTTATTGGCTATCATGGCAATCTTATTAAATAAATTACTTTATTTCCCATGACAAGGCTCTGATAAAGCAGCATATTAAGTATTGTTGCCCACCACACCTAGTTGTGTTGTGGCTAAACTGTAGAGGGAATAAAATAAGTCACACTTGAACTTCACGCATTCAGATAGCTATAAGACTTCTTAAAAAGATTTTAAAGCACAGCTGTTCACAATAGAAATTCCTGATTTTTATTGATCTTTATAAAAAAACCTTTCCCTTTAATGCATTATGAGATGGTATACAAGGCATCGTATGAGACCTTAAAATCATATACGTAAATATACTTTTCCTCTAGAGCAGTTTGTATGAGATAACATGTATTGAATTTGGGCAAGTTCTTGATGGCACTGGGTTTCATTTATGTTATTCTTCTAGAGAAGCCCCAATGTTTTAGGAGATTACCCAAATGATTGACACACATTTCTCTTTCAACAGATGCCTTTTTATTTGGCTCCATAACACTTTGAATAATTCATACATTTAAGATAAATTCTAAGCAAATATTGTTGGAAAATTCCCCTCTTCCAGCTGAAATTATGATGTGTGTGCCTGCATTGTATAGTAAGTGTATAGGAAAATCAACTTTCTGACCGGAGCCTGTACACTTTTATATAATGAAGACACTAAGGTGCACTGTAGCCTTACCAAGTTGGAATTGTATTTCTTACAGTACTTCTCATATTTTTTTTCATTCAGTTGAATGTGCAATCAGACAAAACCCCCTAAACAAACAAACCAACAAACCCAAAAAAAAAAAGCACCTGCTGGTACTTGGCAGTTCTTTTTTATCAGTGCTGGAGCTGCAGGGATTCTGGGTTGTAATGAACTTCTATAGGCTCAATACCAAGGTTGTCTCAAGTTGGATTCCTCAACATAGGATCGCCCCAAAACAATTACATAATTTCTCTATACCTTTCCTCCTGTCAGTGAACTAGTGTGTGAAAATCTAGACATGCTTTATGTGTGCAAAGCACCAGCAAAGTTTTGTATCTTAACCCTCCAGTTCCATTCAGCCTCCAATGGAGGGTCCAGGGGAGGAAGATGATTGCAACTTGCCCCCTGCTGTCCATCTGACAGCATGACTTCTCCCACAAGGCCGAGTGATTTCTACAGTGATTTCCTACGGTATCAACTTCCTGTAGGAAGGTCTGAGCTTTTCCTGAGGAGTGTCAATCAACAGATTTTTCTTTTCCTCTTTCATTGTCTTGTTTGCTCTCTTCCTCAAAGCCTGTAATCTTGGAGTTACATTTGTTGCAATTGTTACATTTTAATCAAGCAAGAAAGGCTTCATAGTCCTTCAATAATTTAAGCTGCAGTGCATGGTATCTAGTTGGGATGCTGAGATAATTATTCATCTCTATATATTTGATTAGGGAGAGAGTTTAGAAAGGCAGCAGGAATATGGAAAGGTAATCTGAGGATTTTAATCCTTTTCTGCAGTTATCTGCTGTCCCTGGTAAGTGTGAACAGGTTACAGAATTCAGTTAGTAGAATAGTAACAGACCCAAGACTTTTAAGTCTGTGTTTGCTTCTGTGCTTACTGTAGGACTGTCTCAGCCTGTATTCTCTGATCTTTACCATTCCTTGAAGCTGAAAAAGACTGCTGAAAGGTTTCCAGGCACTTCTGTACTATTTTAAGAGCAGCTTCTTATTGTCCTTATTCATTCATTGAAATAATGTTTATTCACTTCAAATTTTACCTGCTCCTCCTTCTTCTCTGGCTTCTCTTTAAGTATAAAGCTAATGATGATCCTTTCCTAGCTCGTTATTGCCCTTTAACTTCTGGGTTTTGTTAATTTTAATTATTTTCATTGAGACACATATTTTAAAAAAAAGAGAATGCTAAAATGCAAATAGAACCTGAGAATTTGTTGCTAATGTTAACTAATGTTAGATGTCTGGGAAGATCCCTTAGTTATAAGAATAGTATTAGTCTGAGAACTTGGCAGGAGAAGAAAGAGATGAAAATGGGAGTGGATTATACAGATGCAAGGAAAGCTATGGAATGACAGCAACTACAAAGGTATATAGTACTAAGCAGCTAATGACATGGGTTGGTTACAGTTTAGGAGGGAAGAGAGGCAGGGACAGCTTTGCAGCAGTTAGAGGAAACTTGAAACTAACAATTAGATTGTCCACCAAGGAAAGGAAATCTGTGCTTTACATGGCCAGATAGTTATGCCTGTTGTAGTAGGCATTTGTCTGATGGAATGTGCCTTCAGATTAGTTCATTTCCCATTGTAGGGTGTCACACTTTAGAACAAAACCAAAGGCATGTTTCTAAAGGATATTATAAAAAACTTACAAATTCACTACCTTTTAACAATAGGGTTCAGTCCTTGCATTGTTCTATTCCTGTTTTGTGATGCACTTCCACCTCAGTGATCTGCCTTGTTTTGGAACTTGTAGATTCAGGATTTCCCTCCTCCTATTTTAATTCTGTATTGCCCTACCATCCTGCATAAGCCTTGCTCTCATAGGCTTACCTCCATGAAATAAAACTCTTCTGAGCCTCTCTTTTGCTATTTGGAAATCTGTCAGCTTTGTATCTTGACCACTAAACTGTCTAGGCTATGAAGTCTTTTTAAATGTCAAGAAATCCTTCTGGTTCAGTTTTTCAGGGAATTAATGTTGATAGTGGGCAGTGATTTGAAGCCTTCTAGTAGCAGTAGAACGCTTGCTATTTCTCTACATCTATTTAAACACAGTATTTTAAGGGTCAGAGCATGTTAGCAAGCTAGATGACCTTTTAATTACCACTTCACCTCCAGAAGCAGCATAATGTCACAAGCATGTGATAACCCTGGTTTGCTTGCTTGCTTGTTTGTTTTAAAAGGATATTTCAAATAGGCAAATCAAGAGGTTTATAGTATCTTCAGTGTCGCTTGAATATAAGGATATTAAGTATTCCTAGATCATTTGAGAGTCTGTACTCTGTGTCTATTAAAGAAGCTCCATTCTGGGGGGAGGTAAAGGAAAAAAGTAGCAGATTGAAAGTAATTGTAACACACAGGACTCTTTAGCAATTTTATTTGCAATCTATTGGTGACTAAAGCAGCAAACCACCTCAGACTGTAGTGCAGCCAAAGAGGGAAGAGAGAAATAAACCAGCTAACTGAAATATTCCTGCTAATTCCTTCTTTTATATGTCATCTTCCTTGTTCTGCAAGTATATAATAATATTAAGAAAGAAAACTTAGAGTGCTGAAGATGTCAGGATTTGTTATATAAAAATGTTTTGTATAACAGGTTTCCATCCAAGGTAATAGGCTAGAAAAGTTTGGTAAAAGAAAGGCTTTTCAGTCAAATCTATCACAAGGCTACAACGTGCGCATTTTATTAGGTAACAGAACAAGGATGAACAAAGTAAAGCAGACTGAAACCCTGATTCTTTTCAGATTCAGGTCTAAAATGTCTTTTTAGCAGATCAAAGCCTCACTGTTGGATTAAGCCTTTAATTCCTGCAGTCCAATTCTCCTTAGATCTTAGAGATCACAGGTAGTTGATTACAAAACAACAGATACCTTCACTGCACTTCTTCCATACTGAGCCACAGCACTTACTGATTTAAAAGTTACCTTAATACTGCTGCATTTTCACATATAATGGATGTTGGAAGAGGTCTGCTAAAGTTTGCTAACTTGATGCTATTCAACTTTCTGGGAGACAGGCAGGTACCTGTACAGACTTTTAACATTAATACAATGATAATTTCCAACAAACTGGGTATAGTTTCTTAAGCTGTAATGTTATGTTCTTAACTTTAAAACAAGGCTTATGCCTCTTAAGACTTTGAATATGTGCTACTGTGCTGTCAACTGCTTGAGGGAATTCAGGCTCCTACCCTGCAGTGTGTTGCTGCTGTTGGGAGGACATTGAAGATTCCTGGCTTTTGTGCCGATATGTTTGATTTCTTCTTTAAACCTCTCCATAATAAATATATGTTCTTGTTGTACAAACAAACACACATATCCAGAAGCTTGTTTGGTGTTTGTCTCGTTTTGTTTCTATTAACCTATCTGTGTGCATATTGACAAGGAGGGGAAGCAAAGCTCTTCTATAGACTGATAGTGTTTTATAAATGCTTGAACTGGTGAATGACGAGTGTTTAGTATTTAACTGTTTCATAGTAATGCTGCATTGGTGTATTCAGGGATCCTTGCCACTCTGGCCAGTGAGATTTTAGTGGCTTGAGTGTCAGGTAATTTTTATCTTTTCTGCTCATTCTGATGATCATCTTTTTGATGAAAGATGGCACAACACTTTCCTTTGTAGTGGACTTGGATAAATATTCTTTCTTCCTTCTCCTGCCCTTAATCCAGTCCTTATAGTCTTTCCTCACTAGCAGCTCAGAGATTCAATATGATGGTGGGAAGTTAGGTCATATCTGTGACAGACGAACGAGTGATTAGGAATGCCCTAAGCAAGTGAGCAACAGAGCTGGAGCTTTGAGGAGACAACTCCTCTTCCACAGCCCTTTAACATACTTGGAAGGAGGGACAGGTTGGGGCCCCACAGGTTTGTAGGGAACTGTGAAAGGCTGGGGGTTGATGACAGTCCTTTACTAGCTAAAACAATTAAAGAATGACAATTTACACTGAATAAGCTACAGCTCTGTCGTGGTTTAAACCCAGTCAGGTAACTCGTTCGCTCACTTCCCCCCGCCTTTCTTGCCCTCCCCCTGCTCCTGGAGGGACGGAGAGGAGAATCGAAAACAACTCCCACGGGTTGAGATAAGAACAGTTTAGTAACTAAGGTATAACACAAATCACTACTGCTACCACCAGTGATAATAATGATAAAGGAAATAACAAGGGAAGAGAATACAACACCTCAGCACCACCCGACTGATAACTTGCCCCCCCTCAGCCCGACCAAGCACCGACCGATACCTCCTCCAACCCTGCAGTCTCCCAGCCCTTCCGGCTAACTCCCAGTTCCATCCTGGGCATGACGTGCTGTGGTATGGAATAGCTCTTTGGTCAGTTTGGGTCAGGTGTCCTGTCTCTGCTTCCTCCCGGCTTCCCCTCCTCCCTGGCAGAGCATGAGGCTCACAAAGTCCTTGGCCAAACCAAAACATCCTTGTTATCAGCTCTGTTCCCGAGCTGAAAGTCAAAACACAGCACTGCACCAGCTACCAAGAAGGAGAAAAATGACTGCTACTGCTGAACCCAGGACAAGCTCGTATTTCCCAAATTGGTTATGTTAATAGAGTAGCAGCCTAATTAAAACATTTCCTCCACCTTGCTCTTATTCCTGCGTGTTTGGGACGGGTCTTCTGGGAACCACATGTGGGAAACTTGCTTGGAAACACTTCTGTGATTATCTGGTGATTTGATTGTAATGACATTATTAAAACTTTGGCTTATGAAAAGGCTGAATTGTGACTTGAATGGCTTCCAGTTCTGCAGTTTTAGAATGCTTCAGGTATATTGAAATTCTCAGTTGCGCTTCGCTTGTTTCCCTTTTATTTTTCCTTTGTTACTGCATTTTGTGCTTGAAGATGACTTACTCTGTTCCTAATCCTGACCTGTGTAGTTTCTAAATGTAGTTAATGACACATTTCTGGTAGAATTTACAAATTAATGAAAGTTAGAAGGAAGAACTTGTGGGGTTAGGGAGATCTCATGTTATGGCTATTAGCATATAGATGCAAGTAAACCAAGCACCTATTTACTCTGGAACAGTTAAATTTTGTTGCCAAGTCAGCAAAATCACAAATCCTTATCATGTGCAAACTGAGATGATCTGGCAAATACTTGCTGTCTTTGGTTTTCACACTCATCAATTTTAAATACTTGAAGTAAGGCTAGGTTTTACTTTTACTGTTTTCTTAAATGTAGATGTTTATAAAAGGGTGGAACTCCCCCTTCTTCATTTCTCAGAAATATGATAGCTTTTCTTATATTAGAAGACAAGAGAGGAGAGTCTGCTCTGATGCAGAGATGAGGGGTGCTTATCCCTAATTTCTCCCCTGGGTCACATAAACTGCCCTGACTTGCTTATCTTCTTCCAGAGTAGCTGGTCTTTCTGTTGTTTTCTGTCTGACATTTTCATTGTTGTAAGACAAAAGGATAATGCACACAAATGTATATGTATATGTAGCTGTACTCTTCTGTTCCCAAGTCTTTGCCTTGAGATTTTTCTAAACCTTAATTCAATTATCTAAATTTTTGTCTTCATCAGGTTTTCAAAAGCTGTGTAGGAAAATATAGAACAAGATTTAACTGCATCCTAGACTTCTCTTAAAGGGAAGAATTGAGCAATCTGGACATCCATAAATCCATGGGTCCAGATGGGATGCACCCGCGGATGCTGAGGGAACTGGCGGAAGTCATTGCTAGACCACTCTCCATCATCTTTACCAAGTCTTGGGAAACGGGAGAGGTGCCTGAGGACTGGAGGAAAGCAAATGTCACTCCAGTCTTCAAAAAGGGCAAGAAGGAGGACCCGGGTAACTACAGACCGGTCAGCCTCACCTCCATCCCTGGGAAAGTGATGGAACACCTTATCCTTGGTACCATCTTAAGGCATATCAAGGATAAGAAGGTTATGAGGGGCAGTCAACATGGCTTCACCAGGGGGAAATCATGTTTGACCAATCTCTTAGCCTTTTATGAGGAAATAACACGGTGGATGGATGATGGCAGAGCGGTGGATGTGGTCTACCTTGACCTCAGCAAAGCATTTGACACAGTCTCCCACAGCATCCTCACGGCTAAAATGAGGAAGTGTGGACTGGATGATCAGGTAGTGAGGTGGACTGCGAACTGGCTGAAGGAGAGAAGCCAGACAGTTGTAGTCTATGGGGCTGAGTCTAGTTGGAGGCCTGTAACTAGTGGAGTGCCTCAAGGGTCAGTACTGGGACCGGTATTATTTAATATATTCATCAATGATTTAGATGAGGGAATTGAGTGTACTATCAGCAAGTTTGCTGATGACACTAAGCTGGGAGGAGTGGCTGATACGCCAGAAGGCTGTGCTGCCATCCAGCGAGACCTGGATAGGCTGGAGAGTTGGGCAGGGAGTAACTTGATGAAATATAACAAGGGAAAGTGTAGAGTCCTGCATCTGGGCAGGAACAACCCCAGGTTCCAGTATAGGTTGGGGAACGACCTGTTAGAGAGCAGTGTAGGGGAGAGGGACCTGGGGGTACTAGTGGACAACAGGATGACCATGAGCCAACACTGTGCCCTTGTGGCTAAGAAGGCCAATGGCATCCTGGGGTGTATTAGAAGGGGAGTGGTTAGTAGGTCGAGAGAGGTCCTCCTTCCCCTCTACTCTGCCCTGGTGAGACCACATCTGGAGTATTGTGTCCAGTTCTGGGCCCCTCAGTTCAAGAAGGACAGGGAGCTGCTGGAGAGAGTCCAGCGCAGGGCAACGAAGATGATTAAGGGAGTGGAACATCTCCCTTATGAGGAAAGACTGAGGGAGCTGGGTCTCTATAGTTTGGAGAAGAGGAGACTGAGGGGTGACCTTATCAGTGTCTATAAATATATAAAGGGGGAGTGTCACGAGGACGGAGCCAGGCTCTACTCAGTGGCAAACAATGATAGGACAAGGGGTAATGGGTACAAACTGGAACACAAGAGGTTCCACTTAAACTTGAGAAGAAACTTCTTCTCAGTGAGGGTGACGGAACACTGGAACAGGCTGCCCAGGGAGGTTGTGGAGTCTCCTTCCCTGGAGACATTCAAAACCCGTCTGGACGCATTCCTGTGTAACATTATCTAGGTGTTCCTGCTCCGGCAGGGGGATTGGACTAGATGATCTTTCGAGGTCCCTTCCAATCTCTAACATACTGTGATACTGTGATACTGTAATTACCTTATTAGCTGCAGTAATAGAAATAAACCTGAGTGAGGTGACTAGTGCTAAGTCAACTTCAGCATGAACTTTTTTCCTTTTCATGGGAATGAAAACAAATTGCAACCATAGGAATAAAACTATACCATAAACTTGAAATGTGCCACTTTCAGAAAGATTGTATGATATACAGTTAGGAAACCAGTCTGGATGGACATTTGCTTGGTAATAGTGCAGTGTCACACTAAAAATGACAAAAACAGTGGATTGTCTGGGTAGATCTGAACTTCATGAGAGGTATACAGACTAAGGGCGGGAGGGAATATAAGCACAGGCATATGCATTCACAGACACACAGAAGTAGGTAATTATCTGTTCATTGCCACTATTCTCTAAAGAACTTCAAGTTGCAGGTGGTTGGTATTTGACACATCTTCAGTTGCTACCCTTTCCATATCAGGAACATTCTCTTGGGGAAAAAAGCATGAAAAGAAAGTATTTTTCAGTTAAACTTATGCTAGGAAAGAATATCAGTTGTATGTAATGTAGGACATCTGTGTTCCTCTCCCTTGTTGCTTCCTTTTTCATTTGTTTTCAGTAAATGAGAACAAGCTCTATCAACGATGTCTTACATTTTGAAGGTAATCCCTTTGGAAAGGAAAGAATGATAGATGCTTTCTTGGGAGACAGAGTTTTAAAAGCTTTTTTTCTGTCCTATTTTCAGGCACAGTCTATTTTAAAGGGTAAGATCAGCATTTTATCTTTCACCATTTGGCAAATACTGAGCTTCATCTTTTGTCCTCTGATTCCCAACTGGTCTCAAGGTGAGTAACTCACTTTTTTGTTTGTGCGTGCTCCAGCATAATGATGTTTTCTTTGCATAGGTCTGAGAACAAAGACATTGTCCTTTTTACTGGAGGTGGGGTTGCAAAATTCCTCAGGTTAAATCCATTGTCCACATGTTTAACTGTGTGTTACGACAGCAGAATGAAAAGCCATGCCTTTGCTATTGCAAACTAGCCAGTACAGATAATAGCTTTAGCAGTTTGCTAGATGCCTGTTTGTAATAGCTTGAGCAGTCTTGTCACATCTTAATTTCTGTAACCAGTACTACTGTGTACAATATATCTACTTATTCTTCAGTTGCAGTGATGTAGGTAGATGTAACTTTTAGGTAGGACCAAGAAATAATAATTTCCACAGCAACCACACCCCAAAGAAGTGATACATTTCTCACAAAACCAGCATCCTAGAAAATCTCTCCAACATTCTGTCCAAAAGCCAGATTGCCTCAAAATAGGGATGCTGTAATTCAAAGTGGCACTCTGATAATTCAGTTTGCTTCTAACATGTGAATCATGTTCTGTCTTCAGTCTCTCTTCTGTGATGCATCAAAGTATGCTGTCTCCACATGTGGAGTTTCAGCCTGGAGCCATCACTCAAAATAAAGTTTTGCCATAGAATTTGATTGTTGTAACAGAAAGGAAATAGAAGAACTGTGCAAGAACACTATTTTGAAAATTAACAGTTGCATTTCAGACAGTTGCTTTGTTGATATAAAGCTGTTGGAAGTTTACAGATTTCTCTAAGGAAAAATATCATACTGAAACTTTACTGATTAAAAATAAAGAACATCCCCCCAAAAAGATCCCCCTCTGTAATTCTAAATCCCAATCCAATCTTTCAGTCGTAGGGGAATGAGTTTCACCTTTTCTTGTGCATCCTTCTGCTTTCTTACACCAGTGCACACACGCATTGGGTAAACTGATAGTATAAAAGAACATGGAGCCAGTACAAGCTCAGTACTATTTTGCT
Organism: Pezoporus wallicus; assembly: GCF_028554395.1. Lineage (NCBI taxonomy): Eukaryota > Metazoa > Chordata > Aves > Psittaciformes > Psittacidae > Pezoporus > Pezoporus wallicus. Next base: position 139,343 of record NW_026638360.1, on the reverse strand, counting down.
TGTTGCTGAATTAAGCCTTCAACTTTTAAATGAACAAATTAACTTGATGTAGCAATCCTTCTCCTTTTGGTTGGCATTTCTGCTCTGCCTATCAATTAAATGCTTTTTGGTCTGACATCTTCAAACAAAATTTCACAATCTTCTGGAGAGGCCCAAAAGTGGTTCTTAACTCACTGCTGCAGAATTTAAATGCATTTCAATGAACTGCTCATGATGTGATCCATTTTAAGGATGGGTGAAGAAAGATCTTTGTATTTAAATAATGCAGATGAATATACCCCAACAATATTCTAGTTCTTTGGTGGTTCTTTTAGCTTGTTGTCATAGGAAACGTACTTTGCAGGAAGTTTTTCTTGCTGTTTTAATCTATTATTTGGCAGATGGAGTACAAAATATTGGGTTTTTTCAATATGTGGGTGTCCTGGGTTCAGCTGAACCCAGGACAGTGGGCAAGTAGCTCCATTGACGTTATGAACTCCTTAGTTATGCTCCATTTAAAATAAGGAGCTCAGATCTGGTATTCATTCTCTTATTCAGCACTCTGGAAATGTAGCATATTTTCCTGTATTCTTTTCAACTTGGTTGCAAAGGTCTTCTACACAGTGTGACCTAATGCCACAAATAAACTGATTTTATTAAATGTAGCTTTATTCCTCAGGAGTAAGATGCCCAAAACTTTTAGCATGCAGTCTTGAACACCTCACTATATGGCTTCTTTTATTGGTTTTGGGAACCTTAATACAGCTAGCATACACAGCAGTTTCCTCCCCCAGTTTCTTAAAAAATGAACCATTAAGCAGCAGTTCTAGTTGTCCCTAAGGTAATCAGCAGTGAACTTATTGATGGAATTTTGTTTGTCATATAATGATTTTTTAGTGTTTCATAAAAACAGTACAGATCAGGTCCAACACTTCCTTGCCTTCTTGCGATATTTCTATTTGTTGTGGAATTGTTTCGTTTCATCGTCTTTAAGTGCAAATACCGAATAACAACTTTGGTGTAAAAACAGTTTTACTGCTGCAAAGACAGAGGGAGACTTGTTCCCTTTTTCTATTCAAGTGATCTGAAGAAAGCTTTGCCTAAGTGCTTTCAGCTCTATATTGCACAACAGAACAGTGTGAACTTGAACATTGTTGTGAGAAGTATATAGGCAGGTACTGAACAAGTCACAGATCTATGTAAATGCTTTTAGGCCTAACTTGTAAACTAGCAAAGCTGGCATTTTTTTCACAGCAGACACTTGAAAAATTGTCTAAAGAGAAATTATTGGTAGAGCAGCTTCACACAGCACCTTTCTGCCCAGGTGATTCTGAACATTAATACTGAGCTCCCAAGCCCTGCAGTTCCCCTTCCTTCCTGCTGCCAGGGAAAAAGTTGTAGCTAGACAGGTACTTTAACTATGAGTAAGAAGATAATGACAGTTTAATCTGTGAAAGATTTAAAAGCTCTCTCTCCTAGGCTTTAGCGAGAGCAGTAAAGGTTACTGTATAGTCACAGTCGAGGGCCAGATGTGTTGTCATTGTTTTCTCCCTGTCCTGTGATGACAAAACTTCTCTTTCTCAGCATTTTGTCTGGGTGGCCCATGCAGTAACTTTTCCTTCTGGTATAGAATGCTATTTGAAGAAGTTTTCATCTGGGTTTTACAGTGGAGTAGCTGTGTGCAGAGGGAAGGCTGGGGCTGGTCAAGACCTTGGGAGGAGACATAGCAAGCTCACTTGAACTGATGAAAAGAGATATTCCATAACTTGACATATACTCAGCAGTAAAAGCTCAGAGAAAGGAAGGGGGAAAGTGGGACAGCTGGCATTTATTATTGTGATGTTTGACTTCTAAAGCAATTATTCCATGTACTAATGCTCTACTTCCTGGGAAGTGATTGGACATTGTTTGCTTATGGGAAGTAGAGATTAGGTATTTTGTTTCCCTTACCTTCTGTGTATGGCCTTTCTTTTGTTTTATTCAGCTGGTGTTTGTTTACTGGACCCAGGAGGATTTTTTCCCCATCTTATTTTATTCCTGACCTGTCCTGCTAAGGAGGGGAGATAGAGCAGCATGGTGGGCACTTTGCATCCAGTCGAGGTCAACCTACCACAGTATTGTATGTCAGAATAAGAGACTCAGAGCAGCAGAAAACCATGACAGTCATTGTTGCTATGGTGATCAAATCAAGCAAATTAAAATCCTTCTTTTCCTCAGTCTGGAAAGATGAACCCCATAGTCTCTTGTTCTTAATGAGGCTTGGAAATATCTCATGATTTCACACGTTATCTTTCTGTGAATAGGACACCTGTTCTTAATTTTGAGATGTTAAGGTGATGGATGTCTCAGATGGGACTGTATGTTCAGTAAAGTCTGGCATTTTAAGCTGTTTATGTGTCTGCTTTAGGGGACAGTTAAATAAATGGTAATGAACTTCCTCAGTCTTTCAGTTGGAAGATATTACTTTGAAATAGCTAAGAAGCAAAGAAAGCATTTGTTCAAATTGACAGAGGAGGAGTGGACAAGATCTGCAAAGACTGTCATCCTCTACCCTCACAGAGTACTGCTGGCCTCACAGAGTACTGCTGGAGTGCAGCGTTGATGGCAAAATAACAAGTAGTAAACAAAACACAATGCTTCAAACAAAGTAACTTCCATATTGCCTTGTTCCTACTGTGCTCTATATTTAAACATGCTGACATTAAGTGGTTTTGTATGTGAACACATTTCAATACAGGGAACATAAGTATGGAATATATTGTTGGTGGAAGTAGAAGGAAGGGGATTAATCTGCAGAGATAATTGTTGCCAAATGTCACTGCATTAGGGTCTACAGCCTACTAAAAAGCCATTTGTGGCATAGGTTGGAACACCCGGTGTGAATATCCATGGGTGGCAAAAATCAAAAGTGCTCTGACCCATGTCATCAAAATAATCAAATTAATATCTTTTCATGGAAAACTTTCATTAGCTTCATGATGTCTGCCATCAGTCATTCATCAGTATATGTTGCCATGGCAGCAACATAAATAATTGTTCTGTTTGTATGAAGCCCTTAAATTAGATTCTTAGACTACCTTTGAGTGACAAGGTTGCAGAGGCCATTAGTTGCATGCTTTCTTTGAGAGGTCTCAAGTCAGCATGCTATTTCTGCTCTTGTAGAGTGAGATTTCTAGGAAAGTGACTGCTGGTTGTTCCCAAGTTGTTACTGCTATCTACACAAGTCAATAGTGCTTTACTGAGTTAAAAGGGAACACCATTAAAATGAAGACATTCCTGAGAACTGACAGCAAAGGAAAGACTTAGGAACCTGTGGTCTTACTAGTCAATGGGACAGTAGACATAGTGACAACACTGCAAAGCCCGAGGTACTAAATGTCACTGCCATGGATTCTACTGGTAATATAATGCCCATGGCTTACAAGTCTCTGAGCCTAGCCTGCAGACCGTTGGGATTCCTTCAAGGGCACTGAGACGATGGATAATGTCATCAAAGGCTGGTCCCTGTCACTTTTCAAAAGTGATATTAGGGGAGAGATTCCCTGTTGCTAGAATTAGGTAAACCTCACATTCATCTTCCAAAAAGCATCTGACAAGAGCTGTGTCCAGGCACACGAACAACAAGATGACTGGGGACAGTCAGCACAAATCTACTAATAAAGGCAAATTGTAGCCAACTGTGCCAGTTGCTTTTTATGATGAGAAGATCTGTGTTGTGTAGGCAAGGAAAGAAGTGTATATTGTTTACCTTGACTTCAGCATAGCTCTTGACAGACTTTGTCATTACATCCTTAGAGCCAGATTGATGAGGTATAGACTATTTATATGGATGAATAGGTGGCTGGAAAATTGGGTGGACCACTGGGCTCAAGGAGTTATAGTCAATGGGGCAAACTCCAGCTGGCAGTTAGTTTCTACTGGTATCTCTCAGATACATTCTAATGACTGCTAAATGGGTAAATCCCAGTTAGCATTTTCATTAATGATTTTGACAATGACACAAAATGCCTGCTCAGACTCTGTGGATAATACCAAAATGAGATGATTATTCAGTATACTGGAGGACAAGGCTACCTCTTCATAATAGAATTAAGTTTCTGGTTATATCTTTTTCTGTTATGAGAGCAGGATCAGAATACACAGAATGTAGCAGCAGGACAGTGTATCCTAGTCTGCCTGTCCATGAAAAAATAAGGCAGTGACAAGCTAGACATGTAGATGGCTTTCTCTTGTATTTTCAGAGGACTCAGAATGAAGACTACAAGGTTTTCTTGTCTGTAAAGAGTCCAAAATAGGAATATATATTTTTTCAGGATCAAATCAAATTTAGTTGTGATTCTCACAATGTTCAAAGAGAAATTCACTATGCTTCTGAAGTTAATAGGAATGCTAAGGCTAACTACAGATAAGAGTAGGTTAATGGGTGAAGGTAGGTAAGGGAAGAGAGGAAACAGCATGGACGAGCCAAAGATGTGAATTGTAAACAGGCTTATCCAAGAGAGATTTACTCTGACTAAAGACCATCCTGTATCTTTTAAGTATAAATGGTTTTCCTTTTTGCACTCCTTTGTAAGGCAGGATTGAGCAAATTTTTGTTATTCATGTCCTGATACAGTTACAGATAGTCTGCCCTTCCCAGGTGTATGTGAGGGGAGAACCCCCTAAGGCTGCAGCAGAAATATTTCCTCTTGGCTTTTTTTTTGCCTCCTGTACCCAATTTAGTAGCATTTCCTGAGATGGGAGTTTTCTGCCTGTCTTCCACCTGCCACTCTGATTGTAAAGGTATCTTTTATGGCATTACTGTCAAAATGCCACTAGAAGAGCAAATTATATTTTTGAAAGAAATGTGGAATATATTAAGGAAATATTGCATTCTGTTTGGTGCTCCTGGAGAATAATCTGCTGGAATATCATTTAAAAAAGGCGTTCTAACTCATTCTAATTACTCTGAAAGCAACATGCTTGAGAGGGGCCCCAGGGAAAGTTGGAAGATGTACAGTACATGGGTACATCGGAAATCACAAGAAAAACGTAGTTCTGGCCACCAATTAATGCAGACTAATTGATTGTGCTTTAGTTGACCTTGATTATCCATTAGAGAGTGTCAAATGGAAAGTCAATATAAATGACAAAATGTAAAAGTGCATGTTACTGTAAATCAGGTACATTAGTGACATCTGTTGAGAGTTCAAAACTCTGCTCTAGGAAGATGTTCAGGATTTTAATGCTTTCCTCTCCGATAACTTTCTTACACTGTGTGGTAGCCTCATGATGACAATGTCTCTGGCAGGGATACAGACCATGTCTCAAAAAATACTTTGAGTCAATGGGTATTTTTCTCTAAATAATACTTTTGAACCTATGGGTGCGTTTTTTGAAGAGAGCATGTCCCCCATATAATGCATAACTAATTTCAGTGGTATGTGGAAGTTCCGTTTGATGATGCTTCACAGGCGCATCTGTTAGTATCCAACTAGATACAAACTATTCTTTTCAACTTTTAGTGTAGTAAAGTTTTGTTGACCATCTGTGAGTTCTTATACCAACAAGTGGTCTAAGAAGCAATATCTCAAAGCAGGACAATTTGGGGGTATAATAAAGTAAACTTTATGCTGAAATGTAACTTGCTACAGGGGTAATCTTTCTCTTAAATTCACTCCTCTGAAAAGAGGAAAGGAGGTGGTAAAGAAATTCTTGTACTAAATGATATTAAGTAACACATATTGGGAAGGACTTTTCCAAGCAGCTGACAGTCAATCTGCCAGTTCTTCTCACACCCTCTATTTCTTCTATTCAGGTAGTTAGCCAAATTTTTAGTGTTTACTCCTGAAAGATGTATAGAATCAGTACAAAGGAAGACCAGAAACTCACAATTTGACTATTTTACCTTTGGCCATGCTTTGTGGTGTAACAAAACATGTTAAACGTTACTCCGCTCTTGTGAGACCTCACCTGGAGTATTGTGTGCAGTTCTGGTGTCCTCAACAAAAAAAGGACATAGAACTGTTGGAACAAGTCCAGAGGAGGGCCATGAGGATGATCAGGGGACTGGAGCACACCTCCTGTATAAAGATAGGCTGAGAAAGTTGGGGCTGTTCAGCCTGGAGAAGAGAAGGCTGCGTGGAGACCTCATAGCAGCCTTCCAGTATCTGAAGGGGACCTATAGGGATGGCTGGGGAGGGACTCTTCATTAGGGGCTGTAGTGATAGGACAAGGGGTAGCGGGTTAAAACTTAAACAGGGGAAGTTTAGGTTGGCTATAAGGAGGAAATTCTTTCCTGTTAGGGTGGTGAGGCACTGGAATGGGTTGCCCAGGGAGATTGTGAATGCTCCATCCCTGGGAGTGTTCGAGGCCAGGTTGGACAAAGCCTTGGGTGACATGGTTTAGTGTGAGGTGTCCCTGCCCATGGCAGGGGGATTGGAACTAGATGATCTTAAGGTCCTTTCCAACCCTAACTATTCTATGATTCTATGATTCTAAGATGATCACAGCAGTATAACTACGTTATGCATCTCTTGAACAGCTGTAAATGAAGTGTGCCTCTCTGTTTCATGCCTGCATGAAGTTGATGCATAATTATGTCCACAGCTTGCGCAGAACTTTGCTCGCGAAGCCAAGCCATCAATTATGTTCACAATAGTAGTTTTAGATAGATGCTAGATGATGCTTTGGCTTACTTCATGAATTTTGACCAAAGCTGTATTTCACCCTGAGCAAACTGAGAGCTAAGGTGACAGTGACCTTCTTACATACCAGTATTATATTCAGACTGTAAAACCAAAATAATTACCTGTTTCTAGAATGGAGGTGTACAAAACTAATTTGTAAGAAGAGGTGATGGGGGTTTGGGGGAATCATAAGCAATGAAAACAATCATTCATACCCCAAATATTAAGATGAACTTTTGCCTTTCTCAGTCAAACCATAAGAAACATAAATAAAATAAAAAATCTATACCACATCTATTCATCTTTAGAGAAAAATTTCAGCAGTGGCTTTAAATTTGTCATATATTCCTTGTTTCTGGACTAAAGAACTGCAAGTCTGTGCTGCTACTGTGTTCTAAAAACTCTTTCACATCAAACTCATTTTTAAATAGTTTTTGTATTTACCAGGACTTGTAATGGTCTAGTAAAGCATAACATTGAACACTTAGTTTCTTTGGGTCTATGCAATGTGAAAATAATAAAGTAGCAAGCAATTAGATTATTTTTAAATTATCTCAAAAATATTTATTTAAAACAATTGACATACAGTTAATTTGATACTTGCATTATAAGTAGATTCAACACTTTAATATATAGCTCACATGGAAATGCCATTTCAATCAATCTTAGCAGTTAAATTCATAGTCAACATGAGGTTATGATACACATTTTTACATCTGATTTGATCAAGATGTTTAAAATCTGGGTACAAGCAATTAAAGAAAGAGCTGGAGGAAGGGTTCCTCTTGCTTTAGATGTCTTCCCTAACACTAATAGATACCCTTCTGTTTCTATACTGGCGACAATGTCCCATAGAAACAGTGAGGAAAAATTCAGTTTACATAGAAAACACATCTCTATTTTGCTGGTACAGCAAACGTACATTTGTTAGAGTCCATTCTTAAAGCCTCATGGATAACTGATTGAGCTAAATTCCTAGTGCTCAATGTCCATTGACATGAATTACTTATTCTTTCTTCTAGAGGCTTTTCCATTTATCAGAAAGGAAAAAGGCTAATCTGGAGTACTTTAGCAAACTTCTTTAATATTCCTTCAGGTTTATTTAACACAAAATAAAGATGTACACCACCTCCTCTCCTCCCCCCATCCCCACAACTGTCAACCAAACAAAAACCTCATAGCAGACATGTTTTAGTGGCAAATCTAACTATCCATTTATCAAAATTTATAGAAGAGATGGAAAAGAGCATTCATGACCTAAATTTTAACTGTAATTTCTCTTATATTTTTTAGTTAAACAATAAACACTCTTCAATACTTTCATAAATCAATTAGGTAAATTACTCCAATAACACCATGTTAGCTGTTTTATGATTAAATGGCTGCTTTTCTTTCAACATACAAATATTTTTATTTTTTTTTTGTGACTTGTAAATTAATAGAAATTAGTGTTTGATGATCCAAGCAAAGATGCTTGGGTGATAAATATTTATTTTCTAAGTGTTTATTATGGTATGTTGATATTAAAATAAAACATAAGAATTCTGTTAAAATATTATCACCATAGCTGCTGTTACCATTGGTGTTAAAAAAGCAATTAGCTTTTTTTTTCTTAACACCAAGATAAAGATAATACTTTTAGCTAAATTATTCTATTCTGCTTATTCTTGGAATATAAATATATTGGAAGTAATGTTGCACTGGTAAAACAAAAGTGAATGTTTCCTTCTTACAAAAACTCCTTTTGTCCTTAGGAATAAAATCTAATTACAGTCATGTTCTTGGTCCAAGAATATTTTTATTCTTTGACATACAACGTATGCACTACTTTAAATATAGTTCTAATGTTAAGAGATAAAAATGTCCTCGGTGATGCTATGTCTCTAAAAATATCTAGCTTCTTTAAAAAAATAATCTGTTTATAAGATGATAAACACTATGACATATTATATTGCAATTGTTACTTCAATGTGTGTTAGTATTATTATAGAACCAAGAAAGATATTTGTGATGCAGGTTATTATATCAAAACTAACTTTTGCTTTCCTTCATGTTTAAAAATAACTTTAGTGTTGAAATGTTCACACAGAGAATTTTTCCACCTGCTCTACTCAGTTAATGAAAACTACCTGCTCTACTTTTTAATGAAAACTGATTTTTATATATCTGAGGATACACATACATATCTAGGCATGTATACATATATATGTGTAAATGGATATTTTATTGCTATTTTCCATCTCAAATGTTGTCGAAGTGGAAGGCCTCAATACGTTTAGTTTCTGTGGGTTTACTCCTTTACTCCTTGTGGTTTGTAGCCACTTGAAAAAAATTTATCACAATTGCTCCTAGTATTCCCTTTTGTGTGGCTGCATGTGATCCTGGGTTGTTTCAGAGGAGCTTGTGTGCTGTCTTGAGAGGTAAGGGTAAGCTGATAAGCCTCCTGAGTGTTCTGGTGCAAATTATTTGTGCAAAATGCTTTCACTCCTCCTTCTCTAACAAGGACATCCTCTTAGCTCTGCAATCCATTTAACCTATTGTAGAGAAAGGTAAAAGGTAATTCAATCATGTCCTCCAAATACCTACAGGGGAAGGATGGTTTTGACAGTAGAGGGCTCTTTACTAAATACTTTTTTCTGCTAGATTACTTTTCAGTACTGCAGCTAGACAAATAGAAATGGAAAATAAGGGGCAACTTGTACCTTTTTTTTTTAATTTGAAGCAATTAACACCAAGGACAATTGATGATTAAAGTAATATATCAAGTGAGGTCATGCACTTTTCATACTGTACAAACTTTACATGATGATTGGATAGCTTCCAAAAGATATTTTATAATTTTACCCACAAGGTTATGGGTTTGATGCAGACAATGTCTGAGTGAGGTTCAATAGAAGGAGGTCAAACTACTGGTTCTCAGTTGTTGCTTCTAGCCTACAAATATTAATCTTTCTTTCAAATTATTCTTGACAGATACTGTCATGAGCTTTTCCATGCACTTAAGTCCTGAGGCAAAACCCACAGAAGACTTTGACATCAATGGGCTTCGGATCTAATCCATAGACAGTTAGCTTCTTTTGGAAAACTTTAGGTGAACTGTAAGTGAAAAGTTTTATACAAGTATTATTGCAGCAACCAAAGTATATTTATAGCAGTGGCATTTTGAAAATGAGAGAATTAAAGGAACAAAATGTGTATTGGAGGAAATGAATAAAATCGTCTTTATCCTATCCTGTAATCTCTCAGATGCAGCATGAAGGGTAGTTCATGTTTCTAAATATTAAAAGTCATCTCTTTAATATGCTGCAGAGTAACAAATACATGTTTGCCTCCTGACTACTGGACCTTCACTGGATTCACCACAGTGTTTGCTTTACCCAGTCACATTGGCTATTTTGAATATCTAACTGATGAACTCTATCAGTGAAGGTCAACATAACTGTTATATCCAAGTTAGGACTTATTTTACAGGCTTGAAAAAAATAGAAGATACTTATGCAGGAAAAAAAAGGAAAAGAAAATGTTAAGTATCAGTCATGTGAACATCTAGACTATTTTGAAATGTGTACAGTGGCATCAAGTGTGAAAAGCACTTTGTAAAGTGCTGTGAAGTTCCTGACCACAGTATTACCAAATATAAGTTTTTACCTCCCAAGCCAAAAATTGAAATTTTGTGGCTCTGGTAAGAATAGTAGTGAATTTCAATAAACTTACTGAAATGAGGAGATAGTAATTCCTGTTCGGCATCACTAGCCTGAGCTTAACTTGTACTAATCACTAGTAACTATGTGAAAGTAAGTGGAAATAAAAGACAAAATCCCTGCAGAACACCATGAACTTTTGAATCCCTGAAGAATCGTATGCATTGCTCTATGTACGTATTTGAAGCTAAATCACCTCTTTTTTCTGCCTTCTCAATTTTGTCAAAAGTTGGGTCAAAATTCCTGCGGGATTTGTTTCTCTTTTCTACATTCAAAAGATAATTTCTTGCTTCTTGCTCATCTGTCCTACATCTGTCGCATTAAAATTTTCATCTATTTTTGCAGTAGGTGATGGTCTCGAAGCTCAGCCTATGTCCTCATGTCTCCTTTTATTCACTGATCATTTTTTGAGAAAGTAATTTTTTTACCCTTCTTTCTTACATTTTCTTACTCTGCATCTCTGAGAATCCCACCATGTGTGGGTTTCATCTGATCAATGCATTATCTGGAATGTAGACACATGTAAGAAGGTAGATTTAATTTATAGCAGGTGATAGGCTGAAGTAAATACTTCTGTGGCATTATTCATGTAGTTCCAAAGTAGATGCACGGTTTGGGAAGTGTGATCCTGAGCATAAGGTTTTGCTTGCTCTGAGTTCTTGTTCTCTGATCTGCAGAAGTTTGTATTGCGCAAGCCCATGCCAAGGCTGATGAAATCAGTCTTGTAACACTAGCAGTGGTTCCCATGTCTTATGCTAGTGACAATGTTCCTATGCACCTTCATTCTCTGAAGAAAATGAGTTTTGCATAGGTGAAAGCACCAAAGTCAGTGACAGCAGAGGTCCATCCTCCAAACCTATTTTTCAGTAATATTTGTGAATTCCGGTAGCTTGATCAATCACATGTATTACATATTCTGTTGGAAGAAAGTGTAAGCTAGTACTCAGACAAGTCTTGCTGAGTTTTGTTAATATGTACGTGTAAATGTACTTCTTTCAGTCATGTTTTCACTATGGCCATAAGTGGCTTACTGAGACTTTTGCAGGTGGGAGGAAGAATTCACCCCTTCATCCTAAATGAAACATTTAATGTTCTTGATGAGATTAATATTTTTGGTCATACAGTCTTCTGATGTATGTAAAATAACAAAATTTTTAATTTCAGAAAACTAATCAAGAGAATCTTTAAAGCCTGATACAAATAACCCATCACTGATTAACTCTTCCAATAGCAGCTTTTTATACTGTGACAGCAGGAAGTAGTTTAAGATTCTTTATAAAATATAATGTCCAGAGACAACCTCTCTCCCCTTGTGTCTTTTAGCAATAACAAAACCCCAAAATCTAGCCACATCAGTCCCACTGTGAGCTAATTTTATCTTGTCCACTTGTTATCACTTGAGGTTTTCCACTGTTTTCACAGCTGTATTCCTGTATAGCCTTCCTGCATGATACTTAAGGTCTGCTCCAATTTATTTATTTAGATTTTATGCACAGGGATAAGTTACAACTCTTTGATGCAAAGCATCTCATTTTCCAGGACACCCCACAGATATTAGAAATTACACTGGAATACAGAAGGTTTTTATCCAAGTAAATAATTTCTTTTCCAGTAAAGAATACAAGATCTCACCTCTGAAAAGAGATTTGTTTTGTTTTTGTTTCTCTCATAACTGTGAATGACCTGTGAGACCCATCTGGTCTTTCCACAAATCATAGGAAGAAAACCATTCAAGGGTAAAATATTATTTATTCTATGAGAATACAATTTAAAATTAGAAATGGAAAGTGTTTGACTTTATAACACTGCATGTGTCTGATTTGAATTGCTCTCAGCTTGTACTAATATGCCCTCTTAAAATGTTATATTGCATAATATCTATGTGGAAAGTATAAAAACCTTTCTCACCAGTAAGCAATTACATATGGTCTGAAAAGTAATCCCTCACTACCAGCCTACATAAATAGAAAGCCAGATTTGTTAGTAGACTCCAGCTGCTTTGTGCTTCTCTGTCAGTGCAAAATAACCATAGACCTAGATTAAATGTTCAGTTAAAGTGGGTTTACGTCTGCTTTACATTACCAAAGCAATGGAAAGCAACTGGAGGGGGCTCATGAATCTGGACGATTCTGCAACTTGACGCCACAACCCATGTTGTATAACAATACTAATAGGCTAGCTAGGATGCTTCAGTACTTTCCAATTGCATACTGCTAGGATACGTTTGTGAGCTGAGAACCTATAATTACACAGATGTTAGGTGGAAGAATAAAAAGGAGAAGCTTCATGGTATTGAGCGTCTAATACATTTACAACTTTCCGCATAGAAAAGGTGTGTGTCCTGGGGAAATGCATATGAATAATGTAATGTAGTTAAGATAACGGTCAAGTTCCAACATGAAGATACACAACTGCACTGCATTCTAGGAACTGGGAAGTTTTGTTCGTTTTTTTCAGTGCTGACTTCTGATCTGTTTTGTGTTTTGAAACTGACTCAGAATTTACAAGCTGAGTTACTAGTTCACAGCTGACACGTGAAAATTTCTTGAACTATTTATGCAGTTTTCATATCATACTATGCATGTCTCTGGCACTTGCAATTCTGTTCCAAGACCAAAAATAGTCTGGTTTTGCAGTCCATTTTTCTGCAATCCCAAAATTCAGTTACGTTTTCAAAATAAGGAAAGAAATCCCAGCTGTCCATGTGAACCAACAATAAAGAATGGTAGAAGAAATCTTTACAGATGGCACATTATTTTTCCCTGGGAGGCAGAAATTTCTTTTGGATTCCTTTCCAAACCTTCCATGTTAAAAACTGATGTAGAGATTATGTAGAGGTGGAGGATATCACCTACAGCAATGTAAATTTGCATAAGAATCAGGGTGTTTAAGATACAAGCCTTCCAAGCTGTGATGTACCATTGGTCAGGAGCTCCATGCCAGCTGCCCAGCTAACAAGTAGCAGGCAGTCTAATGGCGATAGTTTGCATCAAGGTCTTGAGTCAGTACTTGATTCTGCTGCTTCTCACTGTTCCTATGGATTAAGCTGGCTATGTTCAAGGTCAGCTCTCTTGTGATGGTGTGTAACCTTGGATCAAACTTTTGTGAAAAACAGCTAAACTGTGAGAAGCCTTGTCTTGGGGCCTTCATGTATTGTCTTGAGAACTACATTTATGGACCACAGGCAAGAGCCTGAGCTATGCTGCAGTTATGCCTGTATCCATTTTTCCTGGTTTTCATTGTCCCTTGCTGATTTGACTTCTGGGGTAGGCAAGGGGCCAGGAATGGCAATGGTGGGTTGCGGCCAGCCCTAGTTACCAACCGGAGTTCAGCCGGGTTTGCCTTCCTCGGGAACTGCAGTATGAGGTCTGGTCAGGGAGTGAGGGCACCATGCTGCCCCACCAGCTCCACTGCCACCCATTCTGGTGCCTAAGACTTTGTCACCACAGCCACTGCCCCCTCTGCTCACTAATGTCTGCAAAGATGTGAAAGGAGTTGACATGAAAAATGTTATACTGGGTGGACTGTCAAGGACAGTCAAAGGAGGCAGAACTGAAAAAACTTGGTCAAGATGTGGTTGGAACAGCCAACAGCTGTAGACTCGTAGCATCACCCTGCTATGAGCATAAGGTTACAGCTTCATTTTCCTGGTTTTGACAGGCTGTCTGATGGCATATAGACTACACAACAACATGGTTTTACTTTTGCCAACCTAAAGATCTCCAGTATGCAGTAGCCTAATGTGGTTGACACACACTGTTCTTTTGCATGTTTTCCCACAATGGACTGTTATATTTAATGAATAACTGTTGATAATCTTATAGATATTTCTGCATGCCTTGGTACAGCTTTTGATGAAAGAAGATTAGCTAATATGCAATACCTTGTGCTTGCCTGAGTCTAAGACATCATGTGCAGCTTCTACAGTTCAGCTGATGTCAAGGTTCCCTGCAATCTGCCATGCCATGAGATATATCAAAGCCTCTAAAAAACAATGAATTCTAGAGTTAGTGATAAAGTCATTTTGTATCTAAACATTTGTATACATTCAGAATCTCATTTACATGATGATCTAAGGCTGCTGAGAATATTGTAACACACCCAGTGACTTGGAAAAGAGCTTAATTTAAGTGCACAAAAAGAATGCATATGTCAAATGTAGTCATGCAGTCTCTTTCAGCAATGGATGTTTCCTATATATTTTATTGTAGGCCCTACTGTAGAAGAGAATTATAATTTTACTTAGGACAAGCTCATAAAATACCTCAAACTGTGTTATATGTATATCCTGGGTTCAGCAGTAGCAGTCATTTTTCTCCTTCTTAGTAGCTGGTGCAGTGCTGTGTTTTTGACTTTCAGCCTGGGAACAGCACTGATAACACCAATGTTTTTAGTTGCTGCTCAGTAATGTTTACTTTGACCAAGGACTTTCTCAGTCTCATGCTCTGCCAGGGAGGAGGGGAAGCCAGGAGGGAGCAGACACAGGACACCTGACCCAAACTAACCAAAGAGGTATTACATACCACAGCACTTCATGCCCAGTGTATAAACTGGGGGCAGTTACCCGGAAGGGCCAGATCGCTGCTCAGGTTGGCCTGGATATTGGTCAGAGGGTGGTGAGCGGTTGTATTCTCTTTCCTTGTTATTCCCCTTATCATTATTATCATTGGTGGTAGCAGCAGTGATTTGTGTTATACCTTAGTTACTGGACTGATCTTATCTCAACCCGTGGGAGTTACATTCTTTCAATTCTCCTCCCTATCCTTCTGAGAGCGGGGGACAAAGTGGGGGGAGTGAGCGAGCAGCGGCATGGTTCTGGGTTGCCAGCTAGGCTTAAACCACAACAATGTAACAAATTATGTGTAGAAAGTAATTCATCATCTATTCTCCTTGTTCAAATTTTTATTCTCAAAATCTATGTGACCACAATATATGATTTGATTTGGGAGGCTAAACCCAGAACAGCCTTGATAGGGCCCCCCACCTCCCCAGATAATGCTTGTTGATGCTTCCAGTTAAGACAACTTCATCCTGTATGTGCCTCTTGACCAGCTCTTTGACCTCTGCTTCCAAAGGAGCTTTCCAGGATGGAGAATTCTTAAGACATCATTTTAATTTCTAAAGTTAACCAAGTCATCATTTTAATGAAGATAAAACATTGTAAAGAATAACTTCACCATTTCTCTGGTACTGTTCAACTTATTGTTATCGATATGTGAGGTTGCTGGAAAAAAATATGAAACTCCCCCTTGGGGCAAAAAGCTTATTTTTACCCATCCTTTTTGAGACAAGACTTGCATATTTTGTAGCCCACCAGCTCTTTCAAAATGTGATATCCGATTGCCCTCAGGGCTTTATTCTGTAATCATTTACATCAGTTTTAAACAGAAGCATGTTCAGCAAAATGATGTTATTCCACCAATACCTTAAAAAAATCTGAATCAGTCTGTATTTCATACTTAGTGCTCAGGCTTCACGTTTCTTTCATTAGCACTCCCCTTTCCTT
The DNA here is from genome assembly GCF_028554395.1 of Pezoporus wallicus. Lineage (NCBI taxonomy): Eukaryota > Metazoa > Chordata > Aves > Psittaciformes > Psittacidae > Pezoporus > Pezoporus wallicus. The sequence continues at coordinate 123,489 of NW_026638360.1, read as the reverse complement.
TTCTATAGAGACCTGCTTTTGATTTACTGTAGTAACCTCTGTCCTGCGCCAGGTTAGCCTTTGAGCTATTACTTTTTCATTTTTAGCCTTGGGCCAGCTGTTTGTAACCTTTCTGTCTTGCATCAGTGGTATTCAGCCTCTTGTAGTTTACAGCAATCGTGTAGCAATGACCTTATAAACTTTCTGTACCTTTCTCCTACTGGAGTGTTCAAATTCACATCTAGCATGGCAGTGTATTGTTCAGATATTTTCTTGTCTCTGTTTTTAGCAAGCACAGGTTCTGCTTCAGTGGTCTTGGCCTCTTTCACTTGTGTTTCTAAAATGTGTCGGAACCAGCATTACTGAGGTAGCTCTCAAACTGTTTGCAGGCTATGCTTACCCTATTTCTACATTGAAATGTTACAGCCTTTATAGGAAACTGTCATCAGTGTTCAAGGAGATTCCTAACCTCTCTTTGTTTTGGGCCTTCTGTGTTTTCTTCCAAGTAGGAGAAAGGTGAAATTTTTTATCATTAAAGGAAAAAAAAAGTAAATAAATTCAGTAATAAATTCAGACCAGAAGAAAGCAGCAACAAACTGGCTTTGTTTTCACCTACGCTTGTTTTATACATATTCTCTACCACTGCCTTAACTTCAAATTGTATCTGGTGTAGGTATCTCTTTTTCTAACTGATGATAAATTGATTCAGATATCAGAGAAAAGCTCAGCACCTGTTGGACTGACACCATATGCTCCTTTCTTACTGATAAATGTTAGAGAGAAAGGCATCTTTGAAGCAGGAGACAGAGTTCATCCATAGAGGAAGGCCATGAAGGCAAAAATGTATTGCCTGGCATGCAGAGGTATAAGAACTTTCACATTTTATCTGAAAAAATATGTCATGGATCCATCACACTGCTAGCAGGATTGTAAATTATAAACAGTATTTGTTGCTGGAAGGTGATAACAGGGTGCATGTACCCTCTTGGCTTTACCCGTTTCTTAAATATAGAGCTCTGTGATAAAGAGTAATAACAGAAAAAAGAAAAAAGAGTAACGCAATGAATTCTCTCAGCATAGGGGTTATATAAATAACTCAAAATTATTTCCAATTTTTAAATTTTGTCTCCAAAATTATAAACCAAATTATATTACATACTTTATAAAGTATAAGCAGATTTTTGGAGTTCCCTTTGTCTTAATGAATCTACTTAGTAGTTATTTGTTGCTATTGAAATAAATGTGGTTTTCTTTTCTGCTGGACTTTTTGAGCATTGAGAATTTTACTTTTATTCTAAAAATCTAAAATCAGGGAGGAGCTTTTAAATGTATCTCATGATTACAGTTGAGCTGCATATATCAGGAAATTAGCTCATTAAAGTATCTGCAGTGTATTAGGCACAAATGTAACATGCAATAATAATTTTCAGATTGCTCTTCTCAGTTTCTGGTTTCAAGAATAAGTTTAAAAATTCTTAACAGAAGTTAAGGATTCTTTGGATGCAACATGGTTTGATTATAGTTGTATGTAAATACATTGAAATAGATAATCCCCTCCCTGTTTAGTAAAGTTTTTATCATATAATCATAAAATGGTTTGGGTTAGAGGGAACTTTAAAGCTCATTCAGTTCCAACTCCCTGCCATGGACAGAGACACCTTCCACCAGACCAGGTTGCTCAAAGCCTAGTCCAACCTTATCCACTGAGTGGTTCATCTTTCAAATCCATGCCTTTTCAATTTAGAGACAAGGATGCTGTGCGGAACAGTTTCAAATGCCTTGCACAAGTCCAGGTAGATGATGTCAGTCGTTCTTCCCTTACCATGGTCCCATCATAGAAAGACACCGTATTTGTCAAGAATGATTTACCATTAGTGAAATCATGTTGGCTATAAGCAATCACCCCCTTATTGTCTATATGTCTTAGCATAGTTTTCATAATCTTGCCAGGCACTGAGGTGAGACTGAGTGGCCTATGGTTCCTTCAGTCTTCCTTTTCAAAAATGGGGTTATATTTCCCCTTTTCCAGTCAACAGGAACTTCACTGGTGCCATGGCTTCTCAAACACGGTAGGTAATGGCTCAGCAGCTTAATGTTCCCTCAGGACCCTCAGATGCATCCCATCAGGTCCTATGGACTTGCGCACCTTCAGGTTCCTTAGATGATCTTGAACCTGATCTCCTACAGCACAGTTCTTCATTCTCTCTGTCCCTGCCTTTGCTTTCTGTGACTTGGGCAGTGTGGCTGGAGCTCTAGCTGATGCAATGAATGGAAAACATTGTTGACTACCTTGGATTTCTCCATGTCCTAGGTGACCAGGTCTTCTTTTTCCTTCAGGTGGGGGCCCTCTGGGAGGGAACTTCTCTTACTGCAATACATTTACATTTAGTAGTTGAAATGAATGTTTACTCCTATGAGTTCATGACACTTGACTTAATGTTTCTTTGTCATCATTATTTTGCAGACTTTTTGTATGCCTCAATGCATTTTCTTTAACGGTTATGCAAAAACTATTTACATTTTGCTTCACAGTGGGAAATTGGAAGGAAGAACATAGATTTTATTGTTATCGCTTTGAATAGCTGGTAATGTGAAATGAAAGACTGGAATCTGCTTTGGTGGCTCTTGTGTGACATTCTCATTAAGTTTTTTTGGTTTATTTTTCCTCAGTCATGCCTTGGAAAAGGCCTTTTTGCATATTTATTGCCTGGTTTATTATGGTACATGAGATAAATCTAGTCTTATTCAAACAATTGGGTTCAAATTATTAATGAGTTTAAGTATGTCCAGTGAGGAGGACTAAATCAGAAATATCCATAGATCTGAATTACAGAGTATACTGAAGAAATTGGTGTATTTCAGAGTATACTGAAGAAGTCGGTGGCAGAAGGTTTGCAGTAATTCTGGATAAAGGTTTGGTTTTTCACAGTAAAGCTTCAAGAGGGGTGGTAGCAAACGTCTACCTAACTGTGAAATTTCTGTGAAAAAAAAAAGACAGCATAAAATATGCATCAAATGTGTATATATATATAGTTAGTCTAATTGAAAAGCTTTGTAAACTCATCAAATGGCTATTATTAGGCCAATTACAATGATACACTTTTAATACCTGTAGCATTATTGGGAATGAACTGTTTTTCCATGTACTTACCCACGCTATGCTCCTTTTGTATCTTAAGATCATTGCTGTTAGTATCCCTCAAAATATGTTGAGAGGATTATGGCAAATCATCACCATCCTGAGTCTTTCACCAGGAGGATTATGATGTTGAGGATGAAAACTACTTATTACTCATTCTAGGGTCTGCTGGGAGCTATTTCATATTTTATCCAGAGCTGTATACTTTGCTTTTTCTTTGTTGGTCTGCAATTCCACAAATACACAAAATTTGCCCTACCTGATATATTTTACACATGTTGGATGTATCTTCTTTAATATCTCAGCTCCCAAGGCAGCTTTATTTTAATGGCCAATAGCTGACCAACGAAGAACCTATCTAGCTGAGGGTTTCTTTCAGGTACTTTCAGGGCCTTTACAATTATCTAATAATGGACTTCTCTGTCCTTCATTTTCATTCTAGGGTCATAGTTCACTCTGCACAAGAAGGCTACTTACTGTTACCATTTCTTAATTACATATAAGTATCAAAATTACTATAACCATAGGCTTTATACATCACAATTGCTGAAAGCTAAAATAAGACCTGAAACTAATTAGGTAACATTCACCTGGTCATTAAGCAATTGCCATCACAGCTAAACAACTTAAAACAAAAGCCACCAGCAAGTCAAGCCAAGTGAAGCCTGACAAGTTCTGAGACCTTACAAAGTTAATTCAGTCCCTGAATCCCATTGCTGACAGTAATAATATTATATTTACTAGACTTGCAGGCTACAATGAAATGTGAGAAGAAATGGGTATGCCGTTGGTAATGAGAAAATTCAAAGGTGGTATGCCGATAGTCTGTAACTCTTTGGATGCAAGGAAGGTGCAACACATCATTCAAAGTGATAACAATTTACACATGCTCAATTACACAATATATAGATTCTTCATCTTGCAATAAGGATGTCTTTCTCTCTGATCAAAATACATAAGATGCCAAACAATCTAATAAACAAGGTATAATGTTCAACAAAAACTTATTTGTGAACTGACTTGTTTAAATTGATTTCGTCTCTCAAAAACATTTTTATGTTTAAACTGTATTTTTGGTATAGTTTAACTTTTTCTTTAGGAAAAATATTGCTTCTATAGGGATTTCTTTTAATAACTTGTAACAGCATTTATTCAACATTTTTGTTTTTTTTCCTAAATATTCGAAAGAACTCAGTTGGATTGCTACAGAAAGAATATTCATATGGCAGTAGAGCTGCTATACACCACTGGCTTCATGTTTGGGGTAGGGTTTTTTTCCAGATCAAAGGAAAGGTGCGTTATAGGGTGTTTTCCTTTTAGCTTGGTTCAAATAATAGAAAATTTCAAAACCTGAAAGTTTCAGTTGTTCATGCAATAGTTAAACTACCTCAGTCTTTAATTATGTATCAATGCGTCAAATTCTTGCATAATTTGCTAGATAGATATTTGATTTTTTTATTCCTACATGCGGCATAAGTATAGTGCTATCTCACACTTAAAAGTATCAAACGTGGTATGTTAATGATTAGGGAGTGGCACATCTATGAAAACCGTATTGTGAGCAGAACATGTCAGCAGAACTTCATCGCTGACATGGACAGTGGGATTGAGTGCGCCCTCAGCAAGTTTGCCGATGACACCAAGCTGTGTGGTTCGGTTGATACGCTGGAGGGAAGGAATGCCATCCAGAGGGACCTTGACACACTTGTGATGCCAACCTCATGAAGTTTAACCATAACAAGTGGAAGGTCCTACACCTGGGTTGGAGCAACCCCAGGCACAGCTACAGGTTGGGCAGAGAAGAGATTCAGAGCAGCCCTGCAGAGAAGGACTTGGGGGTGCTGGTTGATGAGAAAATGAACATGAGCAGGCTTCAGTGTGCCCTCGCAACCCAGAAAGCCAACCGTAACCTGGGCTGCATCAAAAGGAGTGTGACCAGCAGGTCGAAGGAGATGATCCTGCCCCTTTGCTCTTGTGAGACCTCACCTGGAGTATTGTGTGCAGTTCTGGTGTCCTCAACATAACAAGGTCATGGAACTGTTGGAACAAGTCCAGAGAAGGGTCACAAGGATGATCAGAAGAATGAATATAGGCTGAGAAAGTTGGGGCTGTTCAGCCTGGAGAAGAGAAGGCTGCGTGGAGACCTCATAGCAGCCTTCCAGTATCAGAAGGGGGCCTATAAGGATGTGGGGAGGGTTTCTTCATTAGGGACTGTAGTGATAGTAGAAGGGGTAACAGGTTAAAACTTAAACAGGGGAAGTTTAGATTGGATAGAAGGAGGAAATTCTTTCCTGTTAGGGTGGTGAGGCACTGGAATAGGTTGCCCAGGGATGCTGTGAATGCTTGTCGTGGTTTAAACCCAGTCAGGCAACTCGTTCACTCACTCCCCCGCTTCTTTCCCTCCCCCTACTCCCAGAGGGACAGAGAGGAGAATCGAAAAGAATGCAACTCCCACAGGTTGAGATAAGAACAGTTTAGTAACTAAGGTATAACACAAATCACTGCTGCTACCACCAATGATAATAATGATAAAGGAAATAGCAAGGGAAGAGAATATCTCACCACCAGCCAACCAATAACTCCCCCCCTCCCCCCAGCCCGACCAAGTACTGACCTATACCTCCCCCAGCCCCGCAGTCTCCCAACCCTTCTGGGTAACTCCCAGTTACCTCCTGGGCATGACGTGCTGTGGTATGGAATAGCTCTTTGGTCAGTTTGGGTCAGGTGTCCTGTCTCTGCTTCCTCTCGGCTTCCCCTCCTCCCTGGCAGAGCATGAGGCTCACAAAGTCCTTGGCCAGACCAAACCATCACTGTTATCAGCTCTGTTCCCGAGCTGAAAGTCAAAACACTGCACTGCACCAGCTACCAAGAAGGAGAAAAATGACTGCTACTGCTGAACCCAGGACAATGCTCCATCCCTGGCAGTGTTCAAGACTAGGTTGCGCAAGGCCTTGGGTGATATAGTTTAGTGTGAAGTGTCCCTGCCCATGGCAGGGGGGTTGGAACTTGATGATCTTAAGGTCCTTTCCAACCCTAACTATTCTATGATTCTATGATTCTATGATATGTAGTTGAAATAAGTGAGATCCTTTCCTATTCTTTTTGAGATATTAATACAATTCTGAAATCTATATAGATGCAAAATGAATTACTCTAAGTGTCATGCTAAAACTTCTGGGATTGCATAACACTTGTGCAATACGTAAAACCTACTGTGGGAAAAATATTCACTGTTAGAAAAATCTAAATCAATGTCCTTGGATTATCAAATCAGTGAAAGTCCTATATCCTGTGGGATTTTGATTCTGCCTATGTGAAATATTTTAAAGTTTGTTATTGAGTGTGTAAAGTTTATAGTTGCCCTTACAAAAAGTAAGCTATCTGGCCAAAACTATAAAGGCAGATTTACTGATAAGGTAGGATACCCAAATCACATAACTCCTAGGGATGTGTTGCCCCAGCTGTGGTAACCAGCACTTGGGTTGGAAGCTCAGGAAGTGATGTAGAGGTATAGAGGAGCTGCCTGCAGAGCAGACACAGCTGGTGTCATTCCTCCTGGAGGAAACAGCAGCAGGAAGAAAAATGTGCCGAAAGATGGTTTGTTTTATTAGCAAAATAACTACGGTTTCGCCAGCTATCTCTTTTGACATATATTGTGTACCCAGCACAAGATGATACTTCAGTTAGTTGTGCCTGGTTGTACATCCATTCCCCACCACCTGAGGAGAGCCTCATGGTGGTGCCACCTATTGCATCTACCTCAAAAGTGCATCCAAGCCCTTGTTATTCACATAAGGTATGGGTGGAGAGAGGGAGATAGCAAGTGCTTCTTTTAATGCATTTGGAAACATAGAGATCATTCATGGAGCAGTATAATGCCAATGAACGTTAATTAACCTTGAAAGGGTACTAGCTAAGGGTGTGATCTTCTATTTTAGTTTAGGGAGAAGTAGTCTTTTTCTATAATAATAGAATAGTTAAGCTACCTCTAAATTTGAGTCTACAAGTTCCTATCGGTTTGCTTTTAAAAGATGGTTTGCATACAGATTTGTTTTTTAGTATTAGTAAAATACTAAAGTTTCTGTCTTCTAAAACACCTGCATTGCCTGTATGTGCTCATGTTTTCTTTCTTTCTGATAGAAAACCTTGGATGTGCACTCAGACATATGAATATTGTGTATCTACTGGATTTAATTTGTAGGATACCCAAAGAGCAGGTGGCTTAAAAATATTTTTTCATCCCAATAGAGTAGATTTTAAATAGGAACTATGATTGCTAAATTAATTCACTGCATGAAGCTGCAACAGAAATCAAGCATTTACTAATATTTACTACTTATCTCTTGCACTGGCACCCAGGTTTTTAGGTAATGTGGATTTCTAAATCACATCAAAACCTAATAGAACTCAGTTCTCCTTCAAAACACAAGTACTATATAGTCTGTGTTAACAAGGAGAATATAGTTAAATCAGACATTTTCTATGAGCATTTTTTATCTTTGTCATTTGAAACAATAAAAATTTGATTGTAAAAGAACATTTGGGGAATTAAGAATTTTTTCTGCCTTGAGTAGAGCTTTCATTATGTTATTTAAATGCAGATCCTATTACAGACTGTATCTTCATGAAGGCTGGATCAAAGGGGAATTAATCTGTTACATAAAAATCACTAGAAATTATTTGATCAAAGGATCAGTGCTCAGGCCTCATCTAGTCAAATTCTGAATATTTCTAAAGGTAGTAATTCCCCAGGCTCTCTGTGTACCTATTCCAGCATTTGACCTCCTTTATTGGGAAAAGCATTTACCAAGTAGCCAATTACACTTACCCTGTTTGTGACCTGGTTCATTACTTCTCATTCTGCTCCAATGTATCCCTGATAAGAGTTTTGGATTCAGCTACCTCATGGGACAGTGTAGAGAAGAGGGAGATGAGAAGATTATCTTTCCTGAGCCTTCTCTTCATTATGCTGAACTAACCTGGATTTCTCAACCACTCCTTACGTATAATGCTCTCCAGGCCCTGACATCTTGGTGGCCCACCACTGGACTCCAGCACTGGACAGCCATTACTGTACATTGGTCACAGTACTTCAGATGTAGCCTCACAAATGCTCAAGAGAAGGGAAGGATCACTTTCATAGACTTTTGCTAATGCAGCCCAAGGTGCTCCTGGCTGTTTTTAGTTGGGGTTTTATTAAAACCATCTTCTGTGTTTTGGGACCATTTCAAAATAAACCAGACACACTGAAAAGAAAATAATTAAAAAACGATCTTTTCTTTGTGTATATGGTGTGTCACTTACATTGCCTTTCTTTTTTCTTTTTCTTTTTTTTTTTATTGAGTAGTCCCTTCTGCGGAGTATGTTCTCTGATAATTGTCATTCATAAGTACATATTGCTGTATACCCTACAGTTGTAATGCTCAAGGAAATAATCAAGTGAGATCTTGCAAACTCCTCAAGGATTTCATACATTAATGTGTGGAAGGGAGAGAGAAACATGCAAAGACAACTTTGGCACTGATGTTTGGTACAGATTGATATTTATTTTGAGTTTCTATCTAACCACTGCTTTTCCAGTGGGATTTGGTGGGGTAGAATGCTTCTGAAAGCCTTGACCTTCAGATAGGGTTAGAAGTCATGTTGCAAATAGTGGTATTCATTATTACTCTGGGTTCTTTTCCCAGAGTAGTAGGGTTATCTTTTATTTACAATCTGCTTACCTAACTCCCTTTTGAATATATATTATCGTTGCTGTAATGCTTTGTATGCCCAGAAAACCCTGTCAGAACAGAAGGTTCAGCACTTTTACTTATCTGCAGGTTATTCTGAAGACTGCATGGAAAGCATATGTATGATACCTGATTCACGCTAAATATGCTTACTCAGAAGACTATATAATAAAGTAATTTCATTGTATTTCATTTATTTACCAATATAACAAATACAGTAAATCTCCATCTAACCATATGCTGTTCAATGACTGTTCATTCTTGAAAGAAGATGCATTTTAATGAGGGCTAAAATAATCTGTGTGCATAGAGGACTTTGCAAATTTATGCAGTTCTTTGAGAGGAAAATATGCAGTAAATATTTTTGTTAGGTTTTAACTTGGAGTACACATGGTTTACTCAATCGGCTAAATCAACATAGGTGCTTTATTGAGTCATGCTAAGTTGTTTTTAGATACTGTAAAATGAAGTTTGAGGTAAGAGTAACCAGTTCAATTGAAGAAAATGGCAACATAAGGTTCTATTTTTCATTCTGAGCAGCATAACCTAAATGTTCTTCAGTATGTTAATGTAATTAGCTGCATCTTAAAGGAAAAGAGGGTCTGTATATTTCACCATGGGCTGAAACAATAAGACACAGCAATTCTCAGGAACAGGATGTAGAAATGTAGAAGTCTGAAATTAAGCTTTTGATAAACACTTTTTTTTTTTCTTTTTTTTTTCTTTTAAATTGCTTTTCTAGAATAAGGCAATGGAGACAATAAGGTACCTATGGAGTTACTCCAATTAAAAGGATTGGACTGTGTTAATTTGATAACCCATTAGCATTCTTATGTGGTTTTATCCTTCAGGACAACTTTCTTCTTTCTGTAGAAAAATGATTTGCTTTCATTTCTTCAGGGAACCTTTGGTTACATTTATCATACTTGGTATCAAATTTCACATGATGTTCTTGTATCTAATTTAACATATATTTTAGCTTCTGGAAATTCTAAATTTGCTGCCTTTTCAGAAGCTTTTTTTATGAAATTATCTACATCCAGGAAACAAATCAAGTTCACTTTCTCTGTCGCTACATACTCAGGCATTATGTGTTTTCTGGAATCACACGCTTTTGGCGTGTGGCAGTCTGTATACTGTAAACCAGGACATCCTGGCTTTTCTGGCTTTCCCGGCTTTCCCTAAGACTAAGAAATAATTAATCTGCTCCTGAAAACAGATTAATTTGCTGAGTCAGTCTTTGGAGCAACCATAGCTGTGAATCCAATAAAGCTTTCAGGCTGGAAAACTTACTTTTTCCCTCATGCAAGTATTTAATGTATGAAAGTTGCTGGAGGCATATCCTGAAGCAGTCACTCAAATGGAGATGCTGTGTGTCAGTACTATACTAACACATCTTCTCTGCTCCCTTCCCACACGTTTTCTAATGTGCAAGTAGGGCAGGAATTTGACATTGACAAAACAAAACAAAGCCTGATCTATTTGTTGAAATCTATTAAATGCCATGCCTAGAGATATGTAGCCCCTCACTGTCTCATATACAAATGAGAAAAAAAACAATTTCCTACTTTTTTTTATTTCAGTGATATAATGTTAATTTGATATTATTGCAGTTTATCATATTTCAGTATGCTCCCTCATCTTCACCAGTCTGGAAATGCTAGTTTCTCACTGGAATCTCTGACCTCCTGCTTTTTAAAGAAATAGCATAAAAAAACACCAAGAATTATGCAACAGTGTCAAATTCACTGGAAATTCTTCACTTTTTTGGCCAGCTATAAACTCTTCTTATAGATTGAAAGTGATCTCCCAGGCATGTGTTGGAATAACACTGTTCAAATTTAGATCATTTGCTGGACAATCATTCACTTGTGCCTAGCTTTTCTAGGGGTTATCCTTCTATTCCTTTTTGTTTCTTTTCAAATGCATTACCAATATTTACTGCATTAGGATCTAGAAAACAAACAAAAATAAACAAAGTTTGCAGGGTTTTAATTAATTTTTTCCCTATTTTATTTTCCTTGTTTTAGTACATTACCCTCAAAACTGCATGTGAATAGACATGTCTTCTCCCTCACTGGCTGTTTTTTATTGTCCGGCATGTTCACTAATTTCAGTCATAGACAGAACATAAATAATCATATATTTCCCTTCTGCCATTTCTGTCTTTTTTGTTATTGCTATCCTCAGGAAAAAAAAACAAACAAAAAACAAACAAAAAAACCCTATATCTTTAAATAGAATTCAAAAATATAAATGAAGAAACAGAATGTGTCAATTTTTAATCTGCAGAAATATTTGGCTATCGTAAAAGCATGAAAAATGCTTGTACCCAGGAAGTTATTTCATAACATAGGAGAAGCTGTGCTGAGGGTGATGGATCACCTATCTAGGTTGAAGATAATGATGTGGAAATGAATTGTTCTGAGCAAAACCAAAACCAGAATAAATTTATCCTACAGATGTAGTTTTGGGTTTGTTGTTGGAAAGCTGAAACTGATTGCCCTCAACCCAAAAGTATCAATTTTTGTCACACAATATTCCATATAGTTTATGGGTGATTTTTTTGGCTTTTTCTTTCCCAGTCTTCTTGGTCAGTTTTGGTTTTGTGTTTCATTCAGGAAAAGGTTCAGTGGGAGCTATTCCTCTCAGCTTCCCGGACTGATAGCAGCATTATCTGAGAGACTTCTAGGCAAACTTGGTTAGTATCACTAAAATGAAATTTCTTCACTAGCTTACTTTGGCATATTTCAGAACTGTTAAGATTTAGCTCGTTATGAGCCTAACAGATCTGGCATGCAGTACTCAGTCCCAGGAATACTGAACAAAGTTACAACAGGCTTAGTATTTCTAGATACTGGCTTGATGTGAACATATACGCCTTCATAATGTCACTGAATCAACAACTGGAATTGTATGGGATTTATCTGTGAAATAAGATTTGCTGCTTGTTTGTCATAATGTTGAGGTGTCAGAGTTGAGCAGGGTTATTATCTTTGCTCAGTGTGGCTGGTTGTGTTCTTATGGAGGCACAAGAACTTTGCTGAAGAGCTGGAGTTTCAAAGTGTGATTATGACCTCTGGCTGAGAAACTTTCACAGAATCACAGTCTGGTTCAGGTTAGAAGGATGTCTGAAGGGCATCTCATACAACCTGGTCCTGGTTGCCCAGGACTGCCTAAAAAAAAACAGAAATATGGGCCTTGAGAGGCTTCTTTTATTTCTTGTGGATTTTGTCTAGAGAATGAAAAAAGTGGTTATGTTCTGTTTGAATATTTTGGCTCATTCTCAATAATCAGAAAGCATGTCACGGGCACAGAATATAGAGACTTAAACTTACTATTCATCTATTTAAAAGAACTCTCATTCATATCATTTTTATTTGCTTACAAATTTGAAGCCTTGAAGTATGTTCAGAGTATATTTCAAGCAAAAATCTAAGCCTCAAACCACTGGAGGCTGGAAGAATATTCAAGGGAAAGATGATAATGCTGCACATTCCTTGATTGTCAGTAGTCAACAACTTTGGAGATGGAACAGCAGGTAACATGAACCCTTGGAATGATCCAGTAAGGCAACATTTTCCAAATTTAACAAAAATACCTCAAACCAAACCAAACAAAACAAAACAACAAAAATGAAACAAAAAAAAACCCATACCAAAACCAACACCATAAGCAACAAAAAAAACCCACCAAACTACCACCAAGATAAATTAATAAACAGAATTGAACAATAATATTTCAGGACAATATTTATTTTCTCATTCACATTCTTTCTTATTTTTGACCTGCTCCCAAAGCAACCAAAGTAGGCTTAAAAAACCCAACCCAAAACTACTGAAAAAATATTAGGAAACGAAAAACATGACTTGATAACTAGACTGGGGATAAAATGTGCGTCAAAAATGGGTAATAAAATGATAATGCCCTACCAGATTCAGAAATAACTCTCCTGGATTATCCTTCCTGAAAAGAATTCCGCTTCCCACAAACTGTGGGCAATATTATTATTTTTCTTGTGATTTTTATTATCCTTAATAATGGAAAAGGCTCAATGTCCCAAAGGTAAATAAGTGTATTTCAGCAGATACATAGTTTGTTTTCATGTTAAAATCAGTTTATTGGTTGTATATGTCAAACTTTTCAATCTAAGTTGTTTTTTTTTAATATGAATTCTTGATTAGGTCCCCTGCCTAGTGTTACTATGTTTATTAAGATTTACTAGTCCTTGCTATGGTTTACAGGAGAGAAAATCCTCTAGAATAGAAGCACTAGAATAGTTAAAGTGTGTACCTGCACAGAATCAGGGCTGAAGTTAAAAACCAAACACCCACCCTCCTCCAGTCCTGGTAGATGTAAATAAACCTTGCTGGAATACTTACTGAAATGCTTAACCTTTGAGCCAGATATAGTGTAAAACTCCTTTTGCTGAAAAGTAACAGATGCTTAATTATTTGTAGACTTTCTATTCAGGACTGCACACTGTTCAAATCTATCATGGAAGGACTGGTAACAGTAGTTATTTTACTGCACAAAAATCCTGGGAGGTACTGGCCTTTGTGTGATAAGTGGGCTTCTGTTTTTCTTCTTTTATTCTTTATTTTCTGTATGATTGCTACTGTTAGTATTGTGTAGGGGAAAACCTGCAAGGCCATGACCTGACCACTTGACACTGAGGTTTCCTTTTGCATGCTTACTGTAACTCCAGGTTCCCATATACAAAGAATTAATAGTGCAATGACATTTACCTCTCAATATCTGCAAACACTATTAGCAATCACAAGTGGTGTATGATGGGAAAGAGAACCTGTGACCATGTAAGTTTCTAGCTACTATGAAAGCAAAGAAAATGGAAAATATTTTAAAGTGGGCCAGATACATGTGCCAGTTCTGTTTCAACTTGGGAAAGCTGGGAGAGAAGGAAAGAGCCGGAGAAGGGAAAGTGGGAAAGATCTTGGGAACTGTAATTGGAGATCTCTTAGCATCCAGTTTTCCCTTTTAAAAGAAAACCAAAATAGAAAACATTGATCTCATCACTGAATTCATTATGTGTAATGTTGCCTGTTTGATGTGTCTGTAGCCCTCATCTTAATGTTTTAGGGAAGAGAAAAAGAAGCCAGCACAGTTAGAAATGAACTTAAATAGACAAATTGAGCACAACTGTGATGTACCAACAATTTTAAGTGACTGATTACAGCTTGCTTGCCTTATAAGTGTAGCAGCTGTGCTAGGATAGAAAGAGGCCATGATGATGTGCTGCCACTATTAAAATGACAATAAATATACTGGTTTCTCAGATGAATGCTATCCTTAGTTTCTACCTTATTCAGTGTCTGAATAAGACCATGTGTGTTACAACAGTGATCAAGTGCACAGTTAAAAGGAGGCTGGTGTTTGGTTTTTTTTTTAATGTGTAGTAATAGATTAATTTTCAGTATTTTATAGCCTAAATAGACAGAACTGCTAAAATAGACCGAGTGCATGGAGAACTGAGGTGACTTATTCAAGGTCAAACAAAATGTCTTCAGAGAAGAAGTAATACAGCTTAAGTATTTCATCCTTTGCTTTTCCCATAAATGCACCCAGCAACTGGCTTATCTCTAAAAGCTGGGTAAATTAAAGAGGCATTGTCAAGTTTACTAGGGTCCCATTTGAATTCCTTTTTTTTCTTATATCTCTATATAACCCTAGTGTAATCCTTTATTAAAAATGCTTCGTTTTTCCCCAGATCATTATATGAACCATTATCAGCACAGAAGGGCTCATGAGGCTACTAACAATAACAAAACGGAACATGCAGGTTATGAAAGAAAACACTCCAGAGCTCAAACAGATTTCTCTTTCAAGCTTCTCAGGAGGCAATAGGAACAGTGGAAAAAAAAATATTATAAAAGTCTTACTTTCAGAATTGTTGAAGTGCCACATCTGTTGAAGTTCAGTGGGAATTACAGGTGTTGTATGTCTCAGTACAGCAAACCAATCACTTTATATATATAGTTCAATCATTGTCATATTTAAGAGCATAACAATAAGGCTAATGGTATAGTCCTTCCACTAACCAAAGAACATCATGTCACTTAAGGTGGAGTGTTCAGAGATGATATTACTTACGGCCAGAGTATCAACTGGAACGAGAGGAAAACCCCTAAATCCACATTGTCATACAAGGTTCACATGGCAGGAGCTCCAGAGAAAAACTTAAGGTATGTAACAGCACATATGAACACTCTTCAGATGAACTTTGGTCTTTTAAAGCAACAACTGTTGAAATTTGGACTGTCCACCTGAACAACATGAGATTACATTGAAGCATGAGTAAAAATCCTGCCTGGCATGTTACAGGTAGAACTGCTTTGGGGCTGGAGTAGATTTTGTCTGAAAAAAGTCCCTTGAAATCCATTCCTCTGTTCCTTTGGAATCTCTTTAGCTTTTGGCAGAATCAAACAACAGAGACATCTTCAAAATCCCTCTGTTGAAAGGAATGATGCCTCTTTTTATTGTAGCATTTCCAAAGTGGTTCACTTTGATCTCTTTTGTAGCTACTATATAGTATTTGCTTCACATTACTTTTTAGCTGTATGCAAATATCAGCATATTCAAACACTGAGGGATTTGATGTGAAAGACGGGGGGGGTTTGTCCTTCTGTCTCCCCTTTCCTAGTAGAGTTAGATGTTTGTGTGCATGTTCTACAACTCTGTCATGAGAGAATATATGATGCTATATTAATTTTCCTTCCTCCTCTTCCCCACCATCTTTGTGCTACTGTCAGATAGGTGGATTACCAACTGACATGTGGAACAAGTTGTTAGACATTGTTTTACATTTCTCCTTGTAACAGACTAATTTTTTTTCCATTTAATTAAAAGGATAGCTCGAGTCCATGAAAGAAGAGTGGCTTAGAGCATGGGGCAGGGAGGCCTGAGGAATCCAGTTGTTAAAGGAAATAGAGAGGCTGCTGTACACCAAGGTTCTGAAAAACTGAATTCTGTATAAACATTGTCTCCTGTTTCCCTCGCCTATCCTTTCTCTGCAGTTCAAGCTTAATTATTCTTCTTAAATGTCTGGAAAAAGAGAAGTTGGAAAACATTATTGTGAGTTGAACAATATTTTCTGCTCTTGAGTTAAGAATTATCATCAGCAAAGGCACTTGTCACAGAATCAGGGTTATGACCTTAGAAACCCAGTAAGTAGGAGACTTAAAATTAGATGGCTGCTTGAAGCAGGTACTCTTCTATAAGAAAGCACTCTAGTCTACAAGTGACTCTCCAGGTATAGGAAGGTTTAGCCATTGCCTCCAATTAATGTTCACTTCTGGCATGAAGTGAACATTTTCTGACATGGAAAATACAGTTTGAAAGTTGTTTGTTTAATGTTAAAAATATTTATTGTGTTATTTGTCAAACATGTCTGTGAGAATCATGGAGCTTGACACTGAGAACTGGATTTTGAGCGTGAAAGTTGAGAATTTCCATTCTGTACATATTTGAGTAACGAATTCTTACTACAAAAAGTCTTTGAAAAGTCTCGTAAGAGAAGGTTACCATGGAGACAAAAAAAAATGTTCATTTTTATTCATGAGTTATTGTAAGGGAGGGATAGGCCTAATTAAAGCTGTTTCAGCCCTATTTATCCACAAATATCTATATAAAATGATCTTGCCTCAAGTGAAGTTCATTCCTCAAAAGCTCACTGTTTTTCCCATGTACTCCAGAGAAGTATTCTGTAGTTTTCCACGACAGCAGTGAATGCAAAACATTCTAAATTAATGAGTCTATCCTTGCTGCATACTTTGGGGGAGGGGAAAAAAAAAATAATC
Organism: Pezoporus wallicus; assembly: GCF_028554395.1. NCBI lineage: Eukaryota > Metazoa > Chordata > Aves > Psittaciformes > Psittacidae > Pezoporus > Pezoporus wallicus. The sequence continues at coordinate 106,822 of NW_026638360.1, read as the reverse complement.
ACTGTTGCCCCTGTGACAGTGTTACTGAAAACACTACTGAGAATATATACCACACAGGAGATAGTGAAACAGTTCATATAAATGCAAAGAATGAGACAAAAGCAAACTTTCTTTTTGTATAAGTGTACATGTATAAAATAGCAGCCTTGAATTGATGTGACTTGTATTTCAAATGGCTGAATAATTGATGCTCCTGTCTTCTGGATTTTTCTAGTGCTTGCTTAAAGCTCTGATGTTTCTACCTGTGTAATTGGTAGTTGTTATGTAAGTTCCAGCTTTTATCTTTATCTAGTCCATTTCTAGCACCTTTTCTCTTTGCCCTATCCAATTCAGCCTCGAAGCATAAATATGCCAGCTTATTTTACATTGAGTAAATAGTATCCTTGTGGTTTAGGTGCTACATTGCACTATCCGATATTTCATAGAAGGTATGCATTGTTCTGCTGCTGCCTGAAGTCTGCATTGAGGATTTTTAGCCTTCAGCTTCATGTTTTGTTGACAGATGGGCAGTAGTATTGTGTATGCTGCCTTATTCTGCTACCTGGACATGAGTCCAGTTATATTTTATTCCTCAATTCTATAGCAGCTGCAGCTGATCCTGAGTAATGGTACAAATCTAGTCCCCATTCACTTCTCTCCTTTTATTTTATCAAAGTGGTATTCCATTTCTCATTTTTAGATTAGTTTCTGCTGAATATGTTGTAGTTCACAGTGGGGTTCTAATGGGTTACAAGTTTGGTTTTAGACATGAAATTATATTTGGGCTTAATGGATTGCATGTAAAGTATTGTGATCTAGATAGCACAGCAGTTTTTCCTGCAATGTTACTTGACACTTGCTCAGCTTGTTTTTATCCTGTCTGTTCCCTCACAGATATTCAGAACTAGATGGCATAAATTAACCCATTATTTAATTTTAAAAAATAAACCAAAATCCTCTGGGATTTTATTCAGATTGTATACCTCTCTGAGGAAGGAGTACTAAGTGCAACAGCCAAGCCAATAATTTCCTGGTTTTTGAGAGCTTTTGAGAGAAGCTGACAAAACTGGATGTGGCAGCAAAGTATTCATCACCTGCCAAATTACGATCTAAAATACACTGAATTTGATTTCTCGAAATGGACACCATGTTACAAAATTCTGACTTTATTTATTCAAATTCTTTATTTAAAAGAAAAAATATGTTAGCTTTCTCCAAAAGATAAATAGAAAAAAATGTAAAAACTAGTATTCTTTGTATTATTGTCTGTTTAGAGCTCAAGAAGTTAAGAGAAAAAGGCAGTGGGTAGGAAGGGATGTATTTAAGCCTCTGGATTAATATAATTTATATTGTGAGGTCTCTCTTTTCTCCTTTGATAACTGTGCACAACAAAGTCAGTTTCTAATGTCTCAGCCTAGGGCTTAGGTTGCATTTCATATTCTAGTGAGCTGATTTTCAGACTGACCTAAGACATTGGTGTCTTAAGAGATCTCCTATCCCCTGTACAAATTTCGGTATATGCAGAATACACTTAATTTTATAAGCTTATTTTCAAAAATCACATAGTTAAGTCTAGACTGTTAGGCTGACTTTTCTTGAAAACTGAGAAAAGTTATTAGAAAAGGTGTAGAAATATTTTATCTTGAGTTGGTTTTCTGTGTATGTTGTGAGTTAAGCAAGTACTCATCTGATCTAATGTTATTGTTATTTTTTTTCCTGTCAAATACCTTAAAAATAATAAAAAGCAGAATGGGTCATAAGGACTTCTTTTAGTGTGGCTAGACTTATATTAATCTCATTAAAAGAAAAGATTTCTTGAAACATTTTTTCATTTTATACAAAAAAGAGATTTGATTTTTTTTCATGTTTGATTCCAATATTGTCCAAACAAACAAATTGAAATATTGACTTAAAAATAAATCTAGAAATGAGACCTTAAAAGAAGGTTTGTGTGATGAATTGCAGGGGAACTATTAGAAACAAGCAAAGCTGGGGAAGAAAATACAATCAATAGTGGTAAAAATGCACAGAAGGAGGACAGAAGTCTGGAATAAAAGAAAGAATGGTATATGAACAGTACAATCTGTTGAGAGTTTGGTAACTAGGGGCCAATCCTGATCTGGAAGGTAAAAGGAGGTAGGGAAGCTGTGCAAAGACTGAGTGATGTGATCTTGGTCACAGAGCCTTTGGGAAGCAGGAAAGAATGGTAATTCAATTACCAAGTGCCAAAAAGGCCTTTGATTCAAAATGTTTGAATTCTGTAGTACAACCTCCTGTTGCTGCAGAGCTTCCCTGCTAAATCGTAGATAGTAGCACAAACACGGCAGTGATGGGTGGGATCCAATATAGCAATTCTTCAATTGAAAAACCAAGAAGAGCAAATTATATAGTAGGCAAAACCACAGTTAATGTTCAGGGACACTTTTGTAAGCAGGGTGATGCAACCAGCTAGACTAGAAATAAAGGCATACTTACTTTCATACTGCTAGCTCATTCCTATTTACCATCAGACACTCATACTGTGAATCAGAGAACCTTAATGCTCTTGTGCATTGGGTGTATTTCAGGTACTAACTGTTTTTTAAATGGTTGAGTTCCCATTTATAGTAGTTTGCATTTTCTCATCACCACAACCACATTTTCTTTTACTAGTGCCATTTCATTCTGCTTTATGCTTTTCTTTCAGTAGACATTCATCTATCTTTATAATGCTAGATGTAATTTGAGATTATAACAGAAATGAAAATATTCCAAGGGATAACACATGTTGCATGTAATACTACTTCCCTTTTCTTTTGGAGATCTATATATTATTTACAGTATGTATCTTTAGCTTATGATCCATCTGCAGTCTGAAGTAATACAAGAATCTACTAGTTTGGGTTTTGTGGTGTAAGGTGGGGTTTTCTTCCTTCCAAATGTAAACTTGTTAGGAGGAACCATTGTCTTCTCCCAGAGACAATTCTATGTTCTGTAAGAATACTTCTGGGCCATTAGATATCTGACTTGCTCTTCCCAACTGCAAGCTTTTCAGTTTCTTATTAAGGATTCTTTCTCAGGAGTGGTATTATTTCTTCCCAGGAGTCAGATTGAATAGCAGATGGCCAACTGTAACTTTACTGTCTGGGGCTATGCTCCAGATTGTTTCCCTAGTTCTAGTATTTCCTTTTCTTGGTAATGCCCAGCAGGGTTTGCACCCCAAAATAATCTCCAAAACATCTAATGAGGTTTTTATTGGCCTTTTAACATCTTTTACACCCTGAACTTGACAAAGTGGATTCTTAAACATGGAAAAGTAGATTGGCTTTTTCTCTTACAACACAAACAGAAAAGAATACATTTTTTTCAAATAGTGTTTACCTAAATAGTTTCCTAGCTTTATAATAAAATATTATTGCATGTTTGTTTAAAACCACATACAAGCAAGTAAGCAAGTGAAAAAAAAGCTGATTAACTTGCCTGATTTCATTGACTGCTCTCCTGCATTTACTCATGCTATGCAGGCTGGTTTACAGTGCAGTGTAAAAAGTGGAAATGGTTTCACTTCTGACACAAACAGTGCAGCAGGGAAAAAAAAAGAAGAGGTAGAGGGTCATGGCTAGTTTATACTAACTTACCTAAGAGAGAAAATAAACTACTTTTTTTATAGGGAGCACCCTGAGGAACAGAAAACAGTGATTAGATGCCCAACTCTCTTTTTTCCCCTTTCTCTTTCTGTTTATCTGGTTGGTTTGTTTGTTTTTATCATCTCTTGGCTGGCAAATGAATCTCTGTGTTTTTGCCTGAATTGTTCTGTTATGTGGCAGCTTATAAATGTGTGAGTTACAGCAGAAATCTTTTAAATATGTAAACTGATAGTACTGTGCAACACAGAATTTCTGAAAAGCACTTGGCCTATTTACTAAGTAATATACAGAGTTTTTGAGTTTAAAATATTCCCTTAATAAATTCTTCTTTTTACAGCCCAGCTTCTCATTATATTTTGTCTTTTTTTGCACCACCGCTTCTTTTAGCAAGATGATTCCATCATAATTTTTACTTATCTAGAAACATTTCACAGCCTCATTCTCTGTTTTGGTTTGTTGCTCCTTATTTAGTATGCTCACCAGTTTAATAGATTGTTTTAGAAGGATCTTCTGTTGAGGTGTTGGTGTATTTCAGAAACCCTGAAATATCTTTTCAGTTGGAAGAACTTAAACACAGGTACCTACTCAAGTTATCTGTTGCTGAGGATTTCACATTAAACAGGAAAACATCTGAATGGTGAGTAGAACTATAAACCGCGAGAGAATAATTTTCCCTATGGTGCATTGAAATCTCTGCCTCTGTGCCAGCGATGACCTGAAAATACAAAAGCAGAAAATCACTGAGACATTTCCTCAAGAGCTTCCGAAGGATTTTTGTGGGAGAGGAGGATGATTGGTTTGGGTTTTTTTGGGGAGTGGTGTTGTGGGTTTTTTTTGGCAATGTTCAATTTCCAAGGAACTACCAGGAAGAAAATAACTGAAAAAAACAACCACCATGTACAGTAAAAGCTAAGTCAACAGTAAAATAACACAGGGTTGAGGTTTACTGCTGTAGGACTACAGCAGTGGTCTCCAAACCTTTTAAATCCTTTTGAAAACCAGTTATTTTCTCACTCATTGTTAAGACATCATGTTACCTTGAAAAGACACAGTAAGTCTTGTTAATATTTCTTTATTTTAATATCTATTACATAGCATACTGCTGATAGTCACTTGTCAACACAGAAAAGGTCAGAAAATATGAAACACTTTCTGTAAAAGAAAAATACGTAACTCACCTTTAATTTTGAAAACTCTTTAAAGCACTTTGCTCTGAGATAACCAGAAAACTACTCTGTGGTACAGAAGATTTTCACAGTCACTCCTGACTTCATTACAGAGTACTGTTAAGATTCTACCATTTAAATGTCTTTATAAAGTTAACCACGTCAATGTCATCCTGTAGAACTCGGTGCACTTCTGGCTGATATTTCTTTGCTGCAACAGTTTGCCTATGAATGATGCAGTGAATTAATTTAATGTGTGGTACTATCTCTGTAACCTTACCCTAGAATCCTTTTTTTATTCCAGTCAAAGCAGCAACTCCATCAGTGGTTACACTTGCACAGTTTTTCCATAAAACATTTTTTTTATTAAAGAAGTCATTTACTGTTGGCAATATATCTTCTAGAGTACATCTTTACATTAATGGCTTAGAGAGTGGTGATTCCTAGTGTATTTCATTACTGAAACAGAATCTAGCAAATGCCATAAACTGCAACGTGTTAGAAATTCGCGCTTTCAGCCAACTGTATAGTAAGCCACCCACACTGCGTAATTTGTTCTAATACTTGTTTCTTCAAATCTTCAGCAACATTTTCTATGCATCTTCCAACAGTATTTGCTGACAAAGGAATGCATTTTAGCTTGTTGCCATATTGTTTTCTGTATATTTCTGCCATTTCTTCCATGGCAGATCTTTGTCTTTTGCCCTTAAGTAAGAAACCTCAAAAGAGGCTTTTAAATATTTGTCATTAAGTTTATAAAAGATCTGTCTTGGGGACTTGAGGCTTCAAAGGAAATCTACAGATACCATGTGACTCATGATAAAATCTTGATAGTTGAAAAGAGTGTTTTGTTTCTTTAGGTGTGAGAACACTGAGTCTTTTCCTCTTATGGAGTCTGAAAAGATCCCTATTGTATCATGTCTAATGTAGCTATTTATATTTTTAACTTTCTATGAGTTGTGGTTCTGGCAGACTCTGTACCTGTACAGAATACAACAAGTGGTTTCACTCTGAAAGAGTAGATATGAGTATGGCACTCTACCTCAAAGACCCATCTGCCTTCTGCACTTATAGCCTGTAGACAGCCTGGAGGCAGCATGCATATTGTTTGTCTGGGAGTGTCCCACAACATGTTAAGTTGCCTTGCGGCACAAAGGTCTGTTAGGGTGCACAGGACACCACATGCTTTCTAAAGCGCTCTCCGGTTGCACCTGAGCTTGCATTTATGGGTACCAGTCTCTTAAGGACAGTGGATCTGGTTTCAAAAGCAGCTTCAGAAGGCTGCATAAACACTTTCTGAGCACAGAAAGTTGCTTACAGGAAGTCAGTAGAGAATTTAGGATCTAAAATGAATTCAAAGCTAATTGTAAAAGCACTGTCAAATTAAGAATACCAAATAAAAATTCATTGACAAAGAACAACAACAAAAATAATTCAGTATTCCTTTCACTTATTTTCCATAACTTTCAGTAACAGTACTTTGCTATTTATCTAATAGTATTGAAAGAAATGTTATTAACTGAATATCTTTATAAGCTTGTATATGCAGTCAGAAGATTTGAGTTTGAATGCTTTCAAATCATTGAACTGCAAAGTTTTTTAATAGCAGAGGAAAGAGCAGTTGGGGCAGTTTTCCAGGACAAGAGGGTTAATGGCTCTAAGCTGAAAGAGGGTAGATTTAGGTCAGATATTAGGAAGAATTCTTCAGTATGAAGGTGGTGAGGCACTGGAACATTTCGCCCAGAGATGCTGTGCCTGCCCCATCCCTGCCAGGCTGGATGGGGCTTGAGCAATCTGCTCTAGTGGAAGATGTCCCTGCCTATGGCAGGTGGCTTGAAACTAGATGATCTTTAAGGTCCCTTCCAATCCTAATCATTCTATGATCAAGTTCCTAATGTAATGGTTTTGTAAACACCAATAGTTTGGCTTCAGACCAGTGTGATCTACAGCTATGGGAAATTAAGTATGGAACTTACTGGAGAAATTCCAACACAGTGCTATCTAGACGACTAAAGGAGTAGAGAGTCTTTTGTGTAAGGAAAAGCAGAGAGAAGAGACTCATTAATCTGGAGAAGGTTCAGGGGGGGATCTGATTATATACCTGATATGAGAGAAATCACATGAGAAAGCTAAGCTTTTTTCGTTAGATACCGTGACAGGACAAAAGGCAATGGACCCAAACCAGGTGAAATTCTATCTGAAAATTTCAGATAGAAAAGAAACAAGAAAGCACACTCTTACTGTGAAGTTGGTCAAACAGTGGAACGGATTGCCTAGAGAGGTTGTAGAGTCTCCATCTGTGGAGATATTCAAAACCCAGCTGCATGCTGTCCTGAGCATCCTGATCTAGGTGACCCTGCTTGGGCAAAGTGTTGCATACTAGAGGATCTCAAGAGGTCCCTTCTGACCTAAACTAATCTGCAATTCTGTAAATTACTCCTCTCTGTCCTAGGTAAAATTTTAGAAGAATGGCAGATATTAAATTATCTGCATAACATCAGTTATGCAGATATTAAATTATTCACATAACATCAGTTATGTGAATAAACTCCTCTAATGACCCCACCCACCCACCCAAAAAGGATATTATTGCAACAGGAGTGAGAAATTAAGAAATGCAGTATTTGCATGGTGTTGTTTGCTCTTAACAGCAGTAAGCACATGCAGTACAGTTTTTAGCAATGACTGGTAATATAGCAGTATTTCTGTGCTTTAAACAGGCAAGCTTACCATACTTAAGCCCTCTTACTACACCAAATGAAGGAGAACAAGTCTTAAAGAATCTTCATCAGAACATGGTGTTATAGAGGACAGAAATAATTTCTTTTCAGTGTTTTAATCTGAGGTCTGGAAGACCAGCACATGCTAATTTCTCTAGAGGAAAGGATATATCAGGAAACAGATATATCAGTTTGCATATATATATATATATATATATATATTTGTAGTGGGATAAACACTGATACAAAAAATGTAAAAGGGCCCTTAAGCAGGCAATATCACCATTTTGCCTTTTGAAATACTTTGCAAAACTTTTTATCAAGATGAGTAATACACTGCAGCAATTAATTTCTCCTAGGCCTATTCACATTAGAAGAAACATTGTGGTGAGAGCAAATGCTCTACTCGTGATGGCACATTGAGAACTTGTCCATCAGATGGCATGATAACAAACAGCTTTCATAAACAACCCAAAATGTATCTACAAACCAAAAACCATCCTACAGCCCACCTGCTCAGCAGAAAATTTGGGGAAAAGCTTTCCGTATTTAGAGATACCTTCTAGGAAGATGTTGATGAACTGTGGAATGTCTGGGGCAGTTTGTTTTACGGAGGAAGAAGATAGAAATTTTAGTTGTTTCAGCCTTCCTAGAATTGAAATTATCCCTGCTTGCAGAAAAATTCATATCGTCAGTGTGTTCATTAATTTGGTCAGAAAGCTAGTGGGTTTTACTTTATTGACGAGTAGTAATACAGGGGCAAAAATTTATTGGGTAGTGTAAATGTGGGTGACAAATGGAGAACAAAATCAGTAAAAATTGGGAGTGAGTGGGAAGTGAGAAGCACTCGCATTGAATTAGAAAGAATGGAAGGGGAAGAATAAGTTCTGCACAAAAAGTATACAGACATGGAAATGGAGGAAAACAGAATGGGTACTATTAATGGTGGATGAAAGGGCTGAAAAATAAATGTCAAGACAGAAGAATAATTCAGATGAAAGGAAAAAACTTTCAGAATTGTAAGCTTACCAGAAGGTAGGTATTTCAACACTGAAAAAAAGAGCATCAAGCACCAGGATCCAAAGGAGTATGTACTGTAATGACAGTGGGTCTGAGAGATACATATGCTTCTCATGACCTGAAACAGCACTATCACCTCCATTGCTTGAAATCTGCCTCATTTTGTTTTGAATAGGAATAGCCTGCAGGTAAGCTAGAAAAAATAGACAACTACTGTAAGATTTATTTAGTTATGTCAGCAGAAAATGGTGACATTACAGCTTGAATAAGAACCCTCCCTTTCGTGTATAGTAAGTAATATATTCATTTATTGAAATACAGTGCAGACCGTTGCAACATCTGAACACTGTCACATTGTCGAAACACTGCCAGAAAGCTTCGTAGAGGCTCCTGAGCTGCCTTTTAGAAATTAATATTTCTTGAGGTTGGGAGGTAAAGAGAATAAGGAAAGGCTAAGAATTTTATTTTAGAACAAAGAGAAACTTTCTCTCAGTCTAAATAAAAGAGCTTTTTTTCATGTGAGATTTCACTTTAGATTAAAAAATGCATTCATGGGGAACTTTAAAGTCAGTACATCAGAATTTGCCACATGGATGAACTTATGAGAATCATTTGCAAATATAGATCAGATAATATTCAATGCATGCTTTCTGAAGTCCCTTGCTCTAGGAGTCATTCTACCTCCTCACTTTCCCCTTCTATTTTTTTATTTTTCTTTTCTTTTTTTTTCTTTCTGTTACTGATTCAGGGATTTATCATGTTCCATGTTTCAGCCGCAGACAGGTGCCAAAACAAGTAAGCAAGCAGAATTTTCCAACTCAGCTCTGCTAGCAGCTTTATGAAAGCTTAGTGAAGCTTTCTGCCTCACACTGAAAGCACTGAAGCCAACCATGTCAACCAGATATTTCAGAGGAGAAAGCACATTTGTTGCATTGGGTCTGGATGAGATAGAGATAAGTTTGCTATAGCTGTCCTCATAGTGCTGTGCTTTGCTTTGGTACCTACAAAGGTGCAGATAACACACCAGTGGTTTGGCTGCTGCTGAGCAGTGCTCGTACTGCATGAAGGCCGTCTCTCCAACATTTGTCCTTTACCAGTAGGCTGGAGGTGGGAAAGACCTTGGGAGGAGACCTAGCAAGGATAGCTGATCCCAACTGACCAAAGGAATATTCCATAACATGACATGTTCAGCAGTAAAAGCTCAGGGAAAGGAAGGGGGGGTTGATTGGCATTTATTATTATGATGTTTGTCTTCTGGAGCAACTGCTACATGTACTGAAACCTCATTTCTTAAGAAGTGGCTGGACATCACCTACGAAGTAGAGAATAAATATTCTGTTTCCCTTTACTGTTTCTGCACATGGCCTTTGCTTTTGTTTTATTCAACTGCCTTTTTCTTGAGCCACGAGGTATTTTCCCCATCTTATTTTCTCCTATTCTGTCCTGATGAGGAAGGGAGTAATAAAGCAGCTTGGTAGGCACCAGCCAAGTAGTGCATCCAGCCAAGGTCAACCTACCACAGTCCTTGCACCTAACATGGGGCATGAGGAATTCAAGAATAGTAACTGGGAGAGGTAGCAAGCAAACCGTAGACTGAATACAGCTAAAGAGCGAGGAGCGGAATGATTGTGGGGATTTTACATGGTTATAATTGTGATGAAGGTACAAGGGGTGGATTCTGTGTAAATTCTCCACTTTTGTTCAGTGTCATGATGTTGTTTAGATTTTGGTTTGCAGAATGCTTTTTTTGATGTGAGCAAAATTTATAACATTCATGGGATGAATGTGGATTTTGATGATAATTCTTAAATATGTGATTCGCGTATCTAAGAATTAAATATATGAATTATTACAGTGGACAGAATGCATTTAGTTTGTGTTGGAGCACGAGAACCATTGTCAAGGAGGGAAACACAAGTTTCATGTTTTATCAGTCCGTGTTATTGGAACATATGAATCCTGAAAATGCGGTGTTCTTTCCACATGATAATGTAGAATCTCATGTTATTTGGGTGAGGACTTAGTTCTTTACCAAATTTACAAAGGCAGAGAAGTCCAGAACTAGTGGCAACTAAAGTCGATAGGGATCTTGTTAACAATGATGAATTTTATTTGAGACTAACAGAGTGCCTTACTGGGTACATTCTATGAATGGAGCAATATTGTAAATAGATTCAGGGCTGAGAGTGGCTGAGGTGGAAAGGATCATAAAGGACATCTAAGTTAAGATATTTGTGTTGTCCTCAGTAAAAATCAAAGTGAACAGAAAAACAATCTCAGAAGAGAATGCGGTGAAGTTTTTTTCTGATTAGAAAACTGAAATGATTGTAATAAATATAAAGCAAAGCAGGCCACAGAATAGAAAATGAAATAAAAACATGAATGAACTGCACACTCAACTTTTTGCAGGACAAATTATATCTCAAAGGTAGATTAAATCAATTTCATGCATAATTTATTAGTGTTGTCATGGATGGCCTACTCTAAGTCTAGCCTAGGTGAATTGAGTTGTTCACCTAAAGCAATACCTAGTGCTCCTACAAATGAATTATTGTAGTAAGCATTGATATGCTGAGTAGAAAAGGAGAAAAAGAAATAAATAAAAGCAACTTGAGAAGGGCAATTTGTATTTTGCAAAATGGTGATTAACTGTCTATAGATTAGGATGTCACTTGTCATTTCTAAAAGGTGATGGTTTACATTAGCCACAGGCTTCAAGTAAATTTAATCCCACGCATAGCAGAGTTCAAATATGTTATATAACTAAAACATAGAGTTTCAAGCTGCCTTGAACCACAAAAGAATACAATTTGTTATATAGCATCTAAATTGTACCAGGAAGGAATCAATTCTCTGAAGATTACTTAAAGTGCTGGTTTTGAATCTGTTTATGTTCCAGGTACAGTGAATTTTGTTGGCATGACTCCATTCCCTATGCATTCTTATCCATAGCGCAGCCCCCTCCTGGTCCAGAATTAGACATTAATTGGGTGTAGCTGGCAGCCTCACCACCCATCCTGGGTTCAGCAGTAGCAGTCATTTTACTCCTTCTTAGTGTCTGGTGCAGTGCTGTGTTTTTGACTTTAGCCTGAGAACAGTGCTGATAGCATGCCGATGTTTTTAGTTGTTGCTCAGTAATGTTTACCCCAGTCAAGGACTTTTCAGTCTCATGCTCTGCTGGTGAAGAGGAGCATGGGAAGGAAGCGGAGACAGGACACCTGACCCAAACTAGCCAAAGGGGTATTCCATACCACAGAACGTCATGCCCAGGACAGAAACTGGGGGGAGTTACCCAGAAGGCCCAGATCGCTGCTAGGGTCGGGCTGGGTATCGGTCTGCAGGTGGCGAGCAATTGTATTCTCTCCCCTTGTTTTTCCCCCTATCATTATTATTATTGGCAGTGGCAGTAGTGGTTTTGTGTTATACCTTAGTTACTGGACTGTTCTTATCTCAACCTATGGGAGGTACATTCTTTCCATTCTCCTCCCCATTCCTCCAGGAGTCGGAGGTAAAGAAAGCAGGGAGCGAGTGATCAGCTGCATGGTTCTGAGTTACCAGGTGGGCTTAAACCATGACAGTTCTTTTAGAGTCCCAATAGTGACATAGCATAGGTATCATAGCATGTCAGCACTGAAAAAAAGCTGGCACAGACATTAGGGTTAATTTAAAAATAACTGCTCTGCTGGTAGCCATATGCCAGAAAAAAATGGTATTAAACTTGCTCTCATCTTTTTAAAGCACTAATAACTATGAAAAAGTAATATGAAACACATACAGGACCATGAAAGAGTCTCTTTGATTTTGGATTTATAATCTTCTCCTTAATGGGCTCGTGTTGCAGCCTTTCACCCACCCAGTGATAATTTTGTATCCCGGGGTGCGTATATAAAAGACTTCAGTTTCCTACATTGTATGACTGCACTTCCCTGGGCACTCAAATCTAGCAGAAAAAGGGTTTATTCAAGATAAACAAAACACTTGACTGAAAATATAAACTGGAATATAACTCTTTCCTTTCTTTATTTTCAATTGATTCCTTGGGAAGGCAAGTGCCTCAGTGTGGGGTTTTTTTCCTCACTGCTGCCTTAGTTTTCTCATTGTATTTTATGGTTAGAAGCTATTGACGCAGCCACCAGGACTGGTCATCATTTACTGGTATCCTTCAGCCCTCGCAGGCTAGAGCACAATACTGAAGCAAAACTTGTTGTTTTGCTGAACTACTTTCTTCTGTTCTTAGACAAGGGAGTCAATCACATGCATGATTCTTCAGATAGACCTCTCTGCCATGCTTAGCGCTATTGACTGCTATTACATTGGTCTTAGCTCTGCTGGGCTTCCTTCCAAATCAAAATGTTGCTAGCCATGTTGTGTTGTGAACTGTGGCCCTGACCACAGCTGACTGTCAGCACAGATAATGGCAAATCCTGTTCAGTATAGTCTAAGTACTGGCTTTTGTTCAGGTCTGAACCTGTGTGAGAAGGGCCTGACATTAGAGCTCTCCTTCAGACCCACCTTCCAGGGAGCAACCTGTCTGGGGCTGGCCTGGTGAGATCTCGAGGGCCATGGGGTAGGACAGTGCCCTCCCTGCCCGACCAGACTTGTCCCAAAGCCGCAGGCAAGGAGAGCCATGCTGGGCTGGGGGCAGCAGCTGCAGTCAGCCACAGCCTGGCCATCTGGGAAAGCAGTCCCTGGGATGGGGTCAAGGTGGTACCTGGTTCAGTGGAGCCTGCTTGTCTTTGATTTAGAAGCATGCATATTGATTTGGGAATTGGTGTGTATATATCTTTGAGAATCTGGCAATAAATAATGCCTCCTGTTTTACAAAATCGGTTATAACCCAAGGCAGAAATTAATCTCTCAGTCCTACTGAAATCATGTACTTTTCTGAACAGTTTAGTCTGTGTCACTCATTTGTTGGATATTCTTCTTCTCTTCTGCAAACTCCCATTGGCATGAAAAGGATTTTTATGTAAGGATACAAGGATTCATTCTTTTTCTTGTTCTATATGTGCATGTTAGTTTCTCTCTTTAGAGTTTATCTATAAATGTTAATGACTTTTTATGAGGACTAACACGCTTCTGTAGATTGTGGGGCTGGCTGTTGGAAAGATGGTTTCCTTTGAGTATAGCCAAGCAATAATTTTCCTAGTGGGAATGAGTAAGTTTACTTCACAGGAAATATTGGGCACTTTTTTTTTTGCAGTAAATAAAGATGGCAATCAGGTATTAGTGAACGTCAGAGACAGTCTGAGTGAATTCTGGAAGAAATTAACTCGTTTAATTATGATGATCAAGAGAGCCTTCTTATTTGCCTTTGCGAGTCTGGTTTTGCTTTTTAATATAGTAACACATCATTATGGCCAAAATGAATATTAATTTAAAAAACCCAAAAGTAATGTATATAAAATATCATGAAGAGAACTAGAGAACTAGAGAACTATGGTAAACAGTGATACGCAGTATTTTCCATCCTAACTTCTAGGTGAATAAATTGGTAATAGGAATAACAGCTGTAACCCCACATATGCTAATCACAGAAAAAAATGTATAAAAATTACATATCCTGTTTTCCAGGCATAAAAAAAATCTGCATTCTCACCTTTCAGTCTTTTTTTCCTGTTCCAAAATTGACAGTCAAGCAAAAGAAGGATCATAGAAAGGACTCCAGTATACTTTCTTCTTCTTCATCCCTACATGTGTTCAACCCTCCAAGATCCAAACTGGTGTCTTATTAATACTTTCAATTTCTAGAATTCATCAAATTTCTATTTGATAGTAGTAATACTGAGCCAGGCTGACGTTGGAAAGCAGCCAGTTTCCTCCTCTTAAAGCTACCCAAATCCAGAAAGCGTAAAAACCCTCTGGCTCCCTGTTTCAAAGCACACCTAAAAAATGAAAGTCCAGAGAGACCTGTAGTTACCCATCTGTACAGCTTCAACCAAAACAGGAAAAGCAAACAAAAAAGTCCAAAAATACACTTTCTGTTACCAAATGAAGTTCTAGTACTTAAAGTGTAGAGATTGGAGATAACTAAGAACTCAAAATAGCTTTCTCACCATTCACTTACAGCAACCAATTTTCATGTCACAGATCCATTTCTTTATCTTTTTACTTTTTGCAAGCCAGGAATATCTGCATAAAAATGAGGTCCTAGTTCTTTTGCAGTATTTTAAAGGCAGAGGGGATTTTTTGGATTTTGTTCATAATTTCTTCATTTATCCAAATAGACAATAGACAGAGACAGTCTAAAAGGGACATTCTAGTTATAAAATAGTTCTCTATTTCATTATGATAAGCCTAGGAAAGAGAATAAATAAATGTACCTCAGTTAAATTTTATGTAAAAGACACAGGCACATGAGCCATTCCTTTAAACAATAAAATTACTGTGTGCTTACTAAGTTCTCTTGAATTTGGAAGGTGAAATACAAATCCACATCAATCGGCTTGGTGATGTTTGGAGAGCTTTGCACTGGAAAGACACAAACCGATGAAAGTTGCATTCCCTAGCTGCAGCCTGTACCATGGGCCTCTTCTCCGTTATACAGTTAATGTATGATTTCACTTTGGTGTCCTCTTTGTTACATGTCTCACAAGACTTAGGAAATACATTTTTCTTTTGCCAAAGCATATGAGATACTCACCTCAGCATTAATAGTGAGATGGCAATAGGCCTGAAGTAGATACTTAATTTTGCACCTAGGGTCAACTCCTTCTTTGAAATGGCAGATGATTTCTGCTTTGTTTTGCTCTAATAGTTTGATTCTATGCCAACTTTAGCATTTCTTTTCCAAGTGCTGTATTTGGAGAGTTTGAATAACACATTTTTTAAAGCTTTAGCTTCTCTTTTCAATTTACAAATAAAAAAAAACCCAGAAGTTCAATTTGAGTTTCTGTGAACTGAGCATTACTCCCTCTACCAGTGAAAACTGACAGCACTACAAGGACTTGAAGCTATATGAAATCTTTCAGCCTTGGAGTCTGCTTTAAAGTTACTGGGTTAATTTTGTGAATTCAGCAAAAAAATAAGCTTTGCACATTCACAGACAGAATATTAATGCTTCAGGTCTGTTATTCAAACCCTCGAGAGCAAAAGGAAGTCTAAACATGCGAATCTTAACTTGCATGGCTGTACTTTTCATGCTTCTATTTCACAGTGATGTATCACAAGTTGCAGTTAGAAGGCCAGCTTGCATTTTTAATCTGAAACCAACCCATGTAGAACACAAGAAATTTAAGATGCTCGTACAAGCTTACTCTTAAACTTTGGGGAAGTGTTTGCTTTTCCCCAAATCAAACCATTCCATGATAATGTAGGATAAATATTAAAGGCATGAATTATGACATACCAATTCTTTTTCTTTTTCTTGAGATGTTCAGATTTCTTGAAGCAATCTTTCCATTCTAAAACGGTCACTGATGTAATCAATCGATTCTTTTATTTTACTTTACACCCCATGCCCTCATATATATGTATGTGTGGATGGATATGGATGTGTACATATGTGTACAGAGAAAGAGAGGGAGAATAAGCCCACAAAGCGCCCTTTGCAATTAATGGCATCATTTTTATTTCTATGCAGAGAGCAAGACAACTTCTTTCAATAATAATCATCATTATTTTAATCACAAATTTAAAAGGGAAAAATATCAGGGACCACAGTTATATTAACTTCTGGATTTTTTCAGCCCTGACCTTAACACTCTGTCATCTTTCTTCCTTCATTTAAATGTCATGAATAGCACTGTTGCTATTTTCAAGAAGCATTCTGAGTTTTAACACAGTCCCCTTCCTCTGCTTATCACAGCACAAAAACCATAATGGTGGCTGGTCTTCTGTATCAGCCTCTTTTTCCTTCTTCTTTTCTTTTTTTTTTTTATGGCAAAATTATCATTCCCTTTCTTGGCTTGTCTTAGAATCCGGAGTAATGTCATTTGGGCCTTAGGGGCTGTTGAGCAGCAGAGCAGGCATAAGCTGAGGAAGTCAAGGTAGCATTATCAGTCGTGCTTGGCTTTATAATAGTAGCTTCCTCCTCCAGGATTTGTCAATTTTGATTTTGAAGTTCAGTCAGCAATAGCATGTGCTGTTTGCCTCCTGTCTGTTTGGCAAAATAAAGGGAATAATTTTCTCTTCTGGGTGACAAGATTGAAAAGAAAACCTCAACAGTTGCTTTCATAGCTTGATGTGCAAGCTGCACCTTTTTTCTTGTTTTTTCCCTACAACTGCAATGGCCTTTTGAGTTTAGGAATATTTAGGTCCTCTGGATAGTTTAATAACGGGCAAATCCTACTCCAACCTACTTTCCTTTTCAAAAGCTGCATCCTCACTGAATTTTTCTGCTTTCTTTTCACTAGCTGTGAAGCAAATTGAGAAGGAAAGAAAAGGAGGGAGAAAAAAGGAGAGACAAACCTCAGTTCTGACTGCATGGGAAAGTCAGTGAAGAAGAGTGAGTTGGAGAATACAGAGGATCTCCCTGAGAGTTCTGTGCCCAGTCCACAATACTCTTACCATAAAAGGGAAGAGAAGGAGATATATATATATATGTATAAATATATAAATACTGCAGTAAATTCCAAAAGTGGTTGAAGTGGTTGATTCCTGAGCTAGAGCTAGGTACAGAACCTAGTGCCAAAACCTTTTTTGCCCAGCTCTGAATCATAGAAATGGTCGAGTATATTTGCCTCTTTGCTTCATGCAGTGACACACCAGCACAGCTTTGCTATTAGTCATTGCCCCCTTTTCAGAGAGCTTGCAACAAATGAACTCAGTTACTTAGCTGTGGGATTTCAGTCAGAGATTGTTTTGAATCCTTTTTGTGCATACAGGCTGCAAATGTGTGCCAGATACTTTTGGCTGATTGGAAAGTGTTTCAAAGGTGTGAGTGAATAGAGTTTGCGTGAGCTATAAGGAGTTTGGTGTGGGGTTTTTTCAGTACCCACATTACTAATTAGCTGCAAAACACTTGGCCCTGAGAATGCAAATTGTAATTTTAGATCTGGGAAAGTTTTCACATGTGCCAGCTCACGCATTGTGCAGTGACTCATCAGAATGGATGGTTGTGTTAGTCATTTGATGCTTCAGCTAACAAACAGGAGAAAATGTGCATTATTTTAACAACCGTTAAATGAGTATGTGTAAGTTTTTCTGTAGGGGAAAAAAAAGTTCTTAAAATATGTTTTTGTTTTCCTTTTTCAAAGACAGGGTAAAACATTTTGTCAATAGAGAGATCCCTGATTATGTGGGATAAGCGCAAAAATATTTGACACTTTCTCTAAAAATTATTCTATACTTGCAATATGATCTGTTCATTCTTCATGCCTTCTTTATTACCTCAAAACTTCTTGCATTTGTTATTTAGGTACAATTTGTTGTCAGACAATAGAGTACTTGCTTCTTTGTAGAGTATTGGCAAACATATCACTATAATGGCTGGTTATTTCTTGTAATTAGTAGTAAATTATTGCTTCATCTTTTTCATCTTTTTTCTGTCTCTCCACATTACTTGCAGAGTTTTCCATAAACTTGTAATTGTCTGCAGAATACATTTTCTATCCTGTGTACACTTTCAAATCAGTCCTGAGAAAAAGCCACAGCTGATTTCCAGGGTAACCTGGACAACACTATGCTTTGAGGAAAGTTGAAAGGAATTTGGAGCCAACTAGGGCTTGTAGGGTTTTGTTGTTTGGTTTTGTCGTTTTTTGGAAGAAAGGTTATATTTTATTTCCCCCAGGGCAGATTAATTCCGATAGACCACTTGCATTTTGCTCTGAGAGATGTTCGGAAAACGTAAGATAATATAATCAAATTCTAATCTAAAATTCACCTGTGTAGGTCCAGATAATTCTGAAATAGATGTAGCTTTCATTTTGTAATGTGACCTCTTAACTGCAGGAATGAAATAAACCTACTTGATAAACTTAATCCATTCTGAATTATTCTGTAGTACAATTAAGACTTCCGTGTCATAAATAGTTAAATCCTACCTGTCTTTAATATGGAAATCAGTACAGGAGCTATTTAGCTGGTACGGGCATAGATGGGCATGTGCATTAAGAAAGCATTATAATTTTCTGACTAAAGGAGGGCAAGTATGTTTGGAGGTGCCCAAGGTGCTGGGGAATAATGAAAATGTATGCCTATCAAATCCCGGAGATCTCTGTAAGTTTTATTCTTTAGACAGTCCTGTTGACCTGAAAGTGTACATCTAGAAAGTAAAATCTATACTGTTGCAGCACACACTACAAAAATGTAAATGCCGCTTGAAGCATGCTTTATGCATGAATTTTTCAAACTACTGAGACCTTAAAGGAACAAAGGTAAAATAGTTTCCTGTTTAAAAAGCTAAAAGATAAAATATGTATTTAAAATTATAAATTATACATAAATTCCATTTATAATTTATAGGCTATAAATTTTTTATCATAGAAACAAGGAGAATGGGATATATGTAAATACAAAAAAGTAAACACTTTCATAAGATGGGTTCAGGAAGAGAGTGAACTTGGATTTCTTCCTTTTGCATTTTTTTAATATAGCTGTAATCTAAAGGACATGCTTGTAAGGCTGTTGTGTCAGAATGGTAGAACTTAGGGTATTTTTTCCATTAGGAACATAATTATTTTCTGCTTTGGTAGTAAACCATGATATTCTACGGCATGCATTGGTGGTGTTTATCCAATTCAGTTACATTCTCTAAGGCAGAGTAACATGTACATCAGCTAGAACAGTCAATTCCCATTTTGTTATATTCAGGTAACCAAGAAGTCCTGATTTCAGCTTGTGGTTTCTATAATGTGTCTACCTGAGTTACTTGTCACCAGCTTGACAGAGCTGCATATCTAATAAAAAAAGGATATGAGAATCAGAGGCCATAAAAGAAGAAACACTTTCAGGCTTTCTAAACCAACCATAGTAACCTGTGGAACAGGGCTCGCATACTCTCTTAGCATCATTCAGCACTCAGTGTCTTCCCACACTTTAATGCAGTCAAAATACAGGCTACATCTAGGTCTATTTAAATATGTGTACATATTTATAATTAGGAATTTAATGGGCTGTGTTGTTCTGATTTATTCAGGATTAGTTGTTAACTGTAAGAAATTGGTTACAGTCATGACTCTACTACGAATTGATTTGGCAGTGGGCACAGAAAACAGATCTTGCAAGCCTACTAATAACGCTATCAGCTGTATTCCAAAAATACTCTGATTGCTCTGCCTTATGTAATCTTCCTAAGCTATGCAGTGGTCAAGGCCAAACGGAATGAAAGTAATAAATAAGAGTTTCCACTTGGAAATTTTACTGTTGAGCTGATGGCTGTTCAAAATTCAAAGGCTGCCAGGTTTTTGTGTTTTCCTGATATTCCAAACATTTATTTTGAAGCATGCAGTGGGATTTTGGGGGTGAGTTATATAAGTTACTAAAAAAAAAATGCTTGATGTCCAGACTTAGAACAAAAGAAACAAAAATCCCTGATACTTGATCTTATATTTAACATTTCTGTGTATATGTTTTAAATCGGAGGTTAAAGGATTGAATGCTTGTACTGCTGCACTGAAAACACTGGGGTGGCCAGTTTTAACAGTGCATTGATCAAGAAATATTTCGAAAGGACCATTATGTTTTAATGAGCTTAAAACTTAGTGGAGTTTTGTATTTAGTAATGAGTTTAGTAAAGAGAAATGAAGAAAAGTAATAAAGCAGCAGGACTTGAAGTAGTTGTTTTTATGATCCCTTAAGGTATTAGAGACCATTACAAAACAAATATCTCAATAAAATGGCCTTAACAACAAGTCAAGTACCATTAAAGAGTACTTCTCTGGAAAAGAGATAGATTGCAACAGCACATGGCAGAATAGACTGAAGCTTCAGGCTGTACAAATACTATATTTTTTAAAAAATTAGGGGACTGATGTCAGTTATGGTGACAATGAAGCAAGAAGTTATTTGGTAATCTTCAAGGAAGCATCCCTGAGAACTGTGTCACTTTCTGAACAGAGTAAATACCAGGTAGGTTTTATATAGTGAGTTGATCTGAGTGGCACTTTGATGTTTCTTTCTTTCTGTTAACCCCACTTGAACATTCCTTCTCTAGCTTTCACTATTTTTAATATTTATTTATTTATTTATTCTGTTGCTGAAGCAGCGGGAGGTCGTTTCATTTATTGCATGTGGGGCAGCTTCATTAATATTAAACTATCAGTAAATCAATGAGCACTTTAAATATTTTGTCCTTTTCAATTCACAGTTGAACAAAAAGAAAATCACTTAGCAACACCTAACGATGAGAGGCTAGACCCTGAACATTCGTTGGAATGTCTGCACTGTTTTTGTAACTTTGCCAGTTCTTTAGAGAGTCTGGTCTTTTTTTAACCATCTAATACATTCCCCAGTAGTGTTGCTAAACAACCCTTTTCTTTGATGCACTCTTCGGATGCCTGTCTCAGACTGTATTTAATTTCATTGTTTCTTTGAAAGGCTGTAATCTTGTTTCTGTTTACTCTGTTACAGCCGTGTAAATTTAAATGAATTTACTTTCTTCATACATTTATGCAGCCTAGAATAGAATTCATCACCCTGAGATGCTGTCAAACTTTTGAGTATGGCAGCCAAAAAAATGATCATGAATACTAAGTAATTCTGGGCATCTGGTTATTTCATTTATGCTTGTAAAATGGGAGTTGAGCTCTTAGTAAAATTTGGTGATCATAGGTAGGATTATTTGTACCACCAGTGGATAAGATACACTTATCTTTGGAACTTTTCTGCTTTAACTGTTGGAGAGAAATCTTTCAGGGACAGCCTGTTCCCTGAAGAAGAATAGGAGTGTTAAGTTCCTGATCTGCAACTTCACTGAAACCCTGTTTGAAGTATTTCTGCTTTCCACTGAAATGTAGTGCCGTCGAAACAAGATTCTTTCCATCACATTTTCTTCAATTTATTATGTATTTTATTAAGGGAGACTGATGAAAAGAGACCAGGGTTTGGTTTTTTTTCTAAGACTTCTCACTTTCCCAGCTCTCCATTTATCTTTCCTGTGAGGAAATAAAGATGGGGGCCTTAAAGCTCACTTAAAACTCACTTTGTAGCCTAGGATTAATCCAAGAATTAGTAAATCTTGACTGTTCTTTATTGAGCAACAAATAACCCTTAATTTCAGTAGGAAAATGTGTCTCTCTCCTTTCTACCAACACTTGGTGTGTACCTGACTGTTGTTACCATTTACCAATGTAATAACAGTCTAGTCTCCTGGTTGAAAGGCTCTGAGCCTTCAAATTGCTAACACAAAATAGAGAGGAAGTCAATAAGTTTTTCCTTTTAGAATTTCTCTGTTTTAATCAGATCTAATTTATTAGGAGGTTAATAATTTCATAATTACATAAAGAAGTGCCAAAGCTGGAATGTCAAGTTCAAGATAGAAGCATGACACATTCTTGCATCTTTGCTTTGGTTATATGCACACAGTAGGAGGTGTAACATTCACTCTTCTTCATATACCATTTTCATTTAGTATTCAGTCTCATTCTATGTAGTCCTGTGTATGAAGTCTACATAAAATAATCTTATTTTTCTTGTGTCACTTCTCTAACAAGTCTTATAAAACACACAGTTGCTTCAAATATTTTAATGACTGCACCTGCACTTAGCACCTTTGAGATACACAGGGAACTGTTGCACAGTCTATTTAAGGAGCTGCCAATTATATGGGGCACCTAGAGTTTGTAATTTCAGAGTCATAGAGTACCAGGTTAGAAGGGACCTCAAGCATCCTCCCATTCAACCTTTCCTGGCAAAAGCCTGGTCTAGACAAGATGGCTCAGCACCTTGGCCAGCCACATCTTAAAATTGTCCAATGTTGGGTAATCCATCACTTCCCTGCGGAGATTATTCCAACAGCTGATTGTTCTCATTGTGGAAAAATAAACCCCAAACAACTGAAATTGTAATACATTTCATCCAGGACTGCAACATTTGCAGAGTTTGTTCTCTTGTCATAACTTTTCCCTTTCCTTTAATTTCTTTATATATCCTTTCTCTGTTCCAAATTTATTATTTTCTCCAATAGTTTCTATCATTCGTGTCACATTTTCTCTTTTTGATAGACTGAACCCCCAGATTTACTCAGATATTGTGATATGCTGAGGACTACATAAAAAATAAAAGGAAGAATTAGAGCTGAACCAAGATTTGATAAAAGAATTATTTAATTAGAGTTTTTTAAATTAATTTTTTTTTAATTAAAAAGTTTTTCTCTTTATACCCACTTTTAAACTTTTGAAGTAAACATACTTGTGTTGAAAACAGATTATTGACATTTCCCGAGGTTTTCTAATGACTTTTTAATCTATTTGTTTAAACACCCCAGTATGAAAATTTTAGATTTCTAGGTTATCTACTTTGTAAGCACCTCATCTTGCAAAATCTCCAGTCAGGTTGCCACTGGAAGTCATGAGAATAAAACTCCGTAACACCAATGTAGCATTAAAAAGTAGGCATTATTTATTACGGTGCCAGATGCACGGCGGATAGCTCCTCCTAACATGTATGCCGATTCTTACAGGTCTCTTGCCTTTAAGCATTCATCTCATACATATACATTATAATTCCAATAAATCTTCTACATATTCCAGAACTAATGAACATAGGTTACTACCCACTAGAGAATGCGCAGTTTATTTTGAGAGAGGGTCTCAGGGGTGACCCTTGCCATGCTACCAGCACTATTATAATATGCCTACTGATCTATATTTTCTTTTATTTTATGATACATTATTGGATACTTTAACCAAATTATTTTCAGAATTACTAATTCAGTTCTATATTTAGTTTACTCATAATTAAAGCTGCTCATAATTAAAGGATAAAATATTATCCTTTTTACAGTTGCCTGCAAGGCTTTTCAGGAAAAGCTAATCATTTGGACTAACTTAGAGTAAAAGACTAGCTTATGATCACAAATGTGCCCCACAGGAATTTTGTTACCTATGTTGGGGCACATTATAAACTCTGGTTTAAGAACATACATTTAAATGTGCACCTATTAAGGCTCATTCTTGTTTCATTTATGCTAGTATAAATCACATTGAAATTACTAGAATTACATTGCTTTTACGGCATCGTACTGCGAGCAGAAGAAGGCTGATTAAATTCATGTTAATTGACACTAATTGGCAGTAAAGACTTTAAGAAGATAAAGCTTTTAATAAAGCATTAAATAGACAGATTATCTGTCTAAACTGACCAAAGGCATTTTCTTATTCTAAAAATGGTGCTGCCTTATTATTCGTGTCCTAAAGCTAATTTCTAAACAAAAATAGGCTTCCCAGTCTTGGGCTACATGGACTCCTAGGGCATCTTCATACTTAATGCTAGTTTTGCTCTCCCATGCTCACATAACTTTCTTGTTTGGTGACCTACCACTCCAGTATCAGGGCTAATCCAACACAAAATCTCTAGGAGCATTTCCTTCCCAGTTCTGTAGCTGCTCTCTATTCCTCTTGAATCTGAGCATCTACTGAATGTTCTAATCCATATTCCTTTCTTGAACTACAAGCCTGTGTCTGCCAGGCTATACTTGCAAGATCTTTCTTATAATTATCTCTCTTAGGACCCTTCTGAGTGTGTTGTCAAAGTCTTTTTCTTTGAAAGTCATGGCTTCATGGCTTTGTTTGTAGCACAGTCTGCTGCATTTCCTTGTTCAAGTAGATGTTACTGAATCATGCTGAACTGATAATCAATATGTTCTGTGTACATGTAATGCACAAAGTGTTCAAGGGGAGGCACTGTGCACATATGTGTATAATGTCTATGTATATATGTATATGAAATATAGTGGCACAACGTATACACAATACATGTTAGCATATACATCTGTAGCACATATAGTATATTGATATATACATACACTGTACAAGTGTGTATACTGAGATTCATTAATGATATATAGTGCTACTTGTCCAATACAGTGTTATTGATCTCCAGATATCTGGCATGTGTCTTACTGATTCGCCCAGTCAGTGAACCTCAGAACTTTCTTGTGCTCTTCATATGGAAGTTCTTAAGAACTATAAATAGTTCTGAAAGTAAAAAGATTGAGTTCCATCCAAAATCCTGTAGTCGTTATTGGTCTTAATTATGTGGAGTATAAATCAGCAGAGACTGTGTTGCACTGCAACCCAGAACCTGAGGTGTTCAAATTCATGGCATAATCCTACTATAATCTTACCATTTTTAGGAAACCTGATGCTCAGCTGATCATTTGTCATTGTTTGAACCTTTGAAAATTAAGATTAAATCATGAGGTACTTTTGCCTTTGTTTGGCTGATGAACGGATAAACTATTATCTAAGTGTATACTTTTCTGTACATATTAATGCTTTAACCATCTTAAAAACTCCACTGTTTTCACTAGAAGTCTTTCCATGGTATGGCATGCATACAACTGCTTCCCTAATTATTTAAGGTGATTTTAAATGGTTACTCTCTACAGGACCTGGCTAGACTAAATGCTTAGAGCACTGAGTATCAAGTCTTACTCTGTGGTCCAAACTGCTGAAAACATTCATTTTCAATTTAAGTTATAACTATGGGCTTGCAGATGTAATATTTAAGATGCAATTAATCATGGATTAAAATTTGATTTGCACTTTGCAGTAATTTAAACAGCTAAATCCCTGTTCATGACCACTTATTAGGGATTTAGAGGTGTGTGTACAAATTATAGCCACTTCCTTCATAAATTTTAATAGTTCAGTCTTGCCAGCTATAGTCAGTACATGCAAACTAGTGTTTAACATACTTGCTTAGTACTCTGAACCTTTTTCATACTGGAGTTATCAGGTTAATAGTGATGTTGTTTAGATATGTAAAAATCTGAAGATGGCAGAAAGAGGGAAAAAGAAACCACTCAGCTATGGCTTCTTCTTTATTCTTCAGTATAAATACATATCTTATTTTTCTCAATTGGAATCAAAACAGTGAGTATTCTGCTAGAAGCTTTTAGAACATAGTCTGTCACAAAGCACTTTTTCTTTAGTTTAATCACGCACATCTTAAATTTAAATCCTTTAAAAAATGGCTAATAAAGCCCTGACACATGTATGCATATCTGTAGCAGGGCGGACATATCGCCTTAATACTACTGCTACTACTATTGATAATAATGGTAATGATAATTATAAAAAAATCCATAGTTTTACTAATAAGTGAACATTCATCCTTCTAATTAAAAAAAGTTATTCTCAGAGGACCCTTCCTAACAGTAACCACAGAAAAGGGGACCTGCAGAAAGTGTGTATTGCTTTTTCACATATAGTTCCTGATTTCTGAATATGTTACTACTCAGAAACACTTGAAGCAATTTCTTCCTGGTGAGATTTTTAGCTTTATCCTCTGTAAAATACGTATCAAGCAGCCCTATTTTCATACTGAAATAAAGTGACTGCTTGGTGGAAATGGTATAGGTAGGTTTCCTTCTTTAGTCCCTGACTATTTTAATGCTTTATCGGACACCCTTTCTGGTCCTTTATGAATTTAGAAAGATACAGACATGAGACTTGAGCATCCAGATGAATGGAAAATCAAAATGATTTGTATTTTATTTTTTTGCAGTATTTTGCTTAGGTAATAAGGATGAAAGGAAGAGCACAGAATTATAAAGATGCTATAAGCTAAGGAGAAGCCAAACCAGCCCCTTTTGTAGAGTTTTCTAGAACAGAAAAATGACAAAGTGGGACTGGCAGCTCATGTAATCTTTAAGGGTTTAACAGGTTTCAAAATCTGAAAGCTCTTGTACTGGTGGCACAAGTATCTGTGCAAATCAAAGCCCTTAATTCAAGGACATGATCCTCCAGCTCCTCTAGGCTTTCTTTCTAAGATTTTCTGATAACTCTAAAAAATGTTAGGATTTTTCAGCTGAAAGCAGCGGTAAGAATGAGCCAGTGCTACCTGCTCAGTCTTGTACGCTGTGTATTAGGCTCCACTAGTAGTTAAGGGGGTGACAAACAGAAAAAACAATTGAGACAGTTAATAAGTTTAACTGCTTCTTTTCTCTGCTGCATCTAACTTAACCCTCAACATAGTTTTAAACTTTTAGAAGATTTCTTAATATACAGATAGTCTGAATGTTGTTTGGATACTCTAATACACTTCACAGTTTAAAGAACTGACATTTTTGTGAATGACTTCAGCTGTTGTCCAAGTGGGCAAAAAAAAAAGCCATGTTTATGCAGAAATGTTTGTTTAAAGTAAGAACCTAAAAATCCACCTGCAAGCCAATGCTTCATCTAGTATGTACAGAAAAACATAAAGATTTATATTTGTAAAACCAAAAACCTTCAGACAGCTCCACCAATGGAATTAACTAGTGTAATCTTCCTCCTAAAAATTAGACATGGTTTCCTGTTTTGGAACTAAATAAGATATAAAGTAGATAAAGCAGCAAGGGTATTTCCAGTCGGCTACTTGTTAAACATTTTTCAGGAAGAATGATAGGAGCCCATGTGGCATTTCCATTCCCTGTTTTAGATTCAACTTACTGGAAACATGAAGTCCTCTTCATCATTAAGACCAGAAGGGAAAAGTTTTTCTAGGCAGAGAATCAAAACCTAGGGATTGCTGAAAAGCATCAGCACTAGAAAAAAGCATTCTGCTCTTTTCATTTTGAGGTAAAAGTTTATTCTAATTTTGATGTAATCCCAAGAGAGGGAAAGGGGAAGAATCGATTTACAGAGTTCTTTCCAGTCTGGTTTCATTTCAATATTTTGGAGTGATGAAGAGAGTGGTCTTACTGTTCATATACCTCATTCTGGATTAGTGATGTAAAATGTGATTGTCATATTTATCAAGAAGGTAAAGCTTGCCTATTATTCCTTTAACCCTCAAAGTATATATTCAATATGAGAAAGTATCACTGCTTTGTGTATACTACTGTGTGTTGAAGAACTCATACAAAACTACTGTTCACTTTTTGTGGCAATGTGGTTTTGAGATCATATTTTACAAACAAAAGCTCATGATGTTCAAAGTGAACTGGAAGAGTAAATTACACTGTGTTGCGACCGATAGGGAGTTCCATGGTATATGCTTTTGACAGGACTGTCTGTGTTTGAAGTTCAAATTATCGTAAGGTACATATTAATCCATATTATTTCTGTTTTCATGCCTGGCATTTAAAATGTCAAGCATGAACCTAATTCTATTGTGATAAGTACACGCTTTGAGTAGCATAAATTTAAAAACTTGTAACAACAAAAGCCAGTCAGTATATAAAAACAATAATTTACTAAAGATATAAGATCGCTGATGAGTTAAAAGGTATTGATTCATGATAGAGCTTTACTTTTAGAATGAGTCGTTCAGTATTTCTGCTGTTCAACTTGTGTTTCCTTCTGCTACCACAATAGTATATTTATTTCTCAAAACAGATATGCCAGTTAAGGAAGTTTTAGCCACCACTGGGCAACAAATCACAGAGCTACAGTGATATTCCTGTTGTCATAATATATTGTTTTGCTAAGTAAGTAACTTCTATTGTAATAACAAACAGAATTAATACAGAACCTGATGAAAGGGATCTTACAGAATTTGGAAAGAAGGACAAACAATATATCAGATATATTTGAGCAAACTTACATATAACTCTGTATTTTCCCCAGAAGTTTTTAAGAATGAAAAAGAGCCGTACATATATGTAACTGTACTGCATTCTGTTGTGGTACCCTTGGTCATTTTTTAATCTTGCATTGACCCTTATAAGCCACATGAACTCCTTAAGGCAATAATTATATCTGGCCACATACCTTGAATTTCTGATCTTCAGTTTAAGATGAAAGTGAAACTCAGAAAGGTGAACCAATGCGTAGCTTCTTCCGAATGATGACCTGTAAATTTCTTGAAACCACAAAAATGTTTTCTGGTATCAGAATATGTATTTTTATATTACACAATATTTGAAGGTAAGTAATATTACAATTAATAATATGTTAAATAAAAAATCCATCCCAAAATAAGTCCCCCAGGAAATATGGCCTGATTCTTAATCATTTCCACCTTTGGTAATCATGCATAAAAGAGCAACTGTTCAATCAGAAAAGCAGTATTCTATACTCATCTTATTATAAACCTACCTATCTCTTTGCAAAGAAAAGATTAATGAGGTTGAGAGATATAGGAGATTGTCACTCTTCCTCATACATACTTCTCCATCTAAGGCAATACCATAATTGAATCTCAGTTTGTGATTGTATTTCTGCTTGTTTTTTTTCTTTGCCTGAGTTGTGTAATTCTTGGTTTTGTTCCTTGCCTGATATCTGATTTAGTATTCTGAAGCTGATAAAAGCCTTTTCATAGATTCTGATGGCTTTTGGGTTTTGTTCCTGTGAAACTGGCGTTGTCATTCACTTGTACATGCATCATTCTCAAGGCCAAAAAGGATAGGTTCAGTAGATCCAAAGGATCAAATATGTGTTTAAACAGGTAATAGAAATTTTCACTCTTTGGGGATATTAGATGTAATTTAGGAGACACTAGAGTGAGTAGCAAAGGAAAATATCCAGAAGTCAGGGAAACTCCCAAATTAGGTTGTATATGCAAGCTTTTTTCTTTGTTTTGTAAAGATAAGTTATTAAAAACTGAAGCCTGGAAGAAGAGAGTTTATAATATATTTGGGAAAAAAAATAGATTTTGTTTCTGAATTTTGTGTATGAATTTATTTTTTTTAGGTTCAGTCCTTCAGACAAAAAGACAGTAAAGGAAGCCCATCAGATGAAAATTGAGCTCAGGGCATCAAAAGGAACATCTAATCTTAAATATCTTTTCCTATGTCAGCTCAAATTATAGCTTTTTCCCTGAATATAGAAGTGAACAGCACTACAGGTAAAAAAAAATGAGGTAGGACAAACATGGGAGAGTTAAAGGTGTTCTCTGCTGTTGGAGAACTGTGTCTGATGGAGAAGTGACTGTTCGGCTTAGTATTTTTCTTCTTCTTCATGCCTGCCCTTCAACAGGAATTTTCACCTTCCTCACTCTTCCAGAGAAGCAGATTACCTCTTTTGTGACATTTAATGAATAATATTTATGTATACCTACAATACATTATTGGACAGTTCAAGGCTATTTCTCCTAGATCCGTTTTGGGGGGAAAGGTAAGACTCCACATTGGAAGCAGAGAAGCTTTTCTCAGTGTCTATATCCAGTAGAATACTCTCATAGACCTGTTGTGTGACAGAGCTTAAATGCTTGTTAATGCATCCCCTGTGTGTATTTAAACAGAGAAAATCTATAGAAAATATGTGAAAGGGAAAGAAATATTGAATCATTTTTGGTTTACAGTAAGCAGTTGGTTTGTATATCTTTTTACATGGGTTGACTACAACAATCTGAATTGGAAAGTTGAGTCAATTTTCTAATACTTGTCCTGCCTTTTTCTAACTATTGGTTTTGATATTTTTCTAATTTAAAAAAAAAAAGTATAAACCACTGCCATGTGAGTGTGAGCACCTCCTACAAAAACTACACACACTTAAATAAGCATGAGACTTTTATATGTATACAAATCTTAGGTTACAATGCATAAAGCATTGGTCTGATACTTTAGCAAACATAGTTGTTAATATTCCCCACCCCTTCTTCTTTTTAATAGAGTAGGCTAAACATCCAGAATCTTAGTCATTAATCATAGGCATTTACAAAAAGCAGTTAAAATGCACCTGTGGCACACATGTGGCCTTGGTATGCTAAGTAATTTTTTAAGCAATTACAAAGTTAATTCTTAACAGAATAACAGACATCTTATCCACTCTAAACAAAAGATCATAGAAAATTACCAAATTGAAACAGACTGCCTAGTCCACAATGCTACATTTGGAGGTAATCTAAGCCTGTTGCTTCTAGAAAAGCCAGACATGTTCTCTAATATCTTATAGCAAATGAAGAACTGCTCTACTCCTTACTTTTCCTAGCACTTCTATCATAAAATTAATTTTCACTGTGGCTTACGTAATAGTTATAACAAGTTGAACTGTGCATTTAAAGAATGTTGACCTTTTAAATGTTAGTGGTTTATTTCCAGGAATCATTAATTTTTGCAGATGTGATAGCTGGTTGTGATGATAAAAGATCATATTTGAAGAAACTTCAGCTTATGAGTTTGTCATATACTATGCAGGCATTTGCTGTTCATTTTAGTTGTGGTTTGATTGCTTTTTCTGTGCATAATTTGGCTTAAAGTACTTATAGGAATGAGAGCTGGTACAACCAAATATCTGTGCCTTTAAGTCACTGTGGAAGTACTCTAGTGTTAGGGGTAGGCAGGTACTCTGGAGACCTTGAGCACAGATGGACCTGTCCCAGTGCGGATATTAAGCAGCTATTACATGGTAAGACCAGTTAGAGAAAGTTTCTGAAAAGGAAAAGGATTTCTTCATGCAAATTTATTTTGCTTCTTTATTTTCCTTCTCATAAGTGGTGATTGGTTAAAAAAATATCAAGAATTACATAAAACCAAAAAAGTTTTTAAGGCATGCCATATTGAATCTTTGGTAATTTCACTGAGTTAAGAGAAAATGCAGTTGATATATTCATTCGGTTTTGATTCCTTATGCTTACATTAATACAGCAATACTTTCATCCAGATGCCTTCAACTCTTCTGAGCACACAGAAGCAAAATAATTTCCTTACTATCTCTTTGTATCATCCTGTCTTCTATATGGCTCGATCTTTAGTAAAATGTTTCCCCTCAAGGAGTATTAATAAAGAATATAGTAAAAAATAAAAAGTTCTGATCCATCTTCAGCTTGCTTTCTTCTGGTTTCAGTTTCTCACGGTAGAAGGAGTTTACATTTTCCTTTGGTAGAGTTTTGAAAAGACTCAGGTATTCATTTGGTGTACTCCATCTCTCAAGGTGGATAAGATGAAAATATTTTCCCACAGACAGTTAGAGAGGCAGATTTAATTGGCCATTTCCCAATTAATGTTATAAAGGAAATAAAAGAAGAACTGGAAACATTTTTCATTCATCAATTAAAGGCTCTGAAAGGTGTAGTGAGAAAAAACTTTAGCTCATTGTTTTCTACAGTGTAGTTATGGTACATCCTAAACAACAGCTAATTGTATGCAAGATTATGGATAACTTATTTTCTCTAAATTGTGGAGTGAAAAATATGTGTGTCAGCACATGCCAGCAAAGTATGTGTTTTGTCAAAGGCTGTATAGATTTTACTCTTATTTCCAAAGTAAGCTGAGCTTTAGTAGCAACAAGCAATTTTGGGGGCTTTGTGTCTCTGAAAAGGAAGAAAAGAAGATCATATAATAACCTAAAAGTATTAATAAACAACTACCAAATACAGGGTACAAGTATCATCATACCACACACATCTTTCTGGCCTATGCATTACTCAACCTAATGAAAAAAGACCAAAAGAATATAAAACAGGAGAGAAAAAATTGAAAAACAGCCTACAGCTGATGGCAGAGATAGCTGTGGCTATCAGGGGTATATATAGCTCATTCACATTCACCAGTGTCATTGAAGGTAGGAGTAAAAGTGAAACTTTAATACAGAGGTAACTGGGAAAGGAGAAGTTTCTGTCAATGAAGAGATAAAAATCTAGCCTCAATCTCTGAAATTGCTCTTTAATAGAAATGCAGTTAAATATGCATTGAAGTTTCACTGAAATAATTTTCAGGCTCTTGTTGTGACACCTTTCCTCATCCCATTCCCTGTGTAACTGAGACTACAGCTATGCCGCATGTTTTGAACTGAAGCCTCCCCAAGAGTCTGGTAACTTCTGCTTCCAAAAGCAAAGGCAAACTACAAAGAATGTCCTCAGATCAAATGGATTTCTTCCCTACTGTACCTTTAGATAATGGCTAAGGGCTTCAATGGATTAGTCCAAATCTGAGAACTTAAAAACTACGTTCTTAATTAATATTCTTCACTCTGAATGTTTGTTTCCTGTCCTTGGGCCTCACAAAGGTAAAAGGAAGAATATATTTATATATATGCTATGAAAACCTTAACTTTTTTTTTTAAATCATAGAATCATAGAATGGTTTGAGTTGGGAAGGACCTCAAGATCATCCATTTCCAACCCCCTGCCACTGGTGGGGACACCTCACACTAGACCATGTCGCCACCCAAGATTGTCCAGCCTGGCTTTGAACACTGCCGGGGATGGAGCATGCACAACTTCTTTGGGCAACCTGTTCCAGTGCCTCACCACCCTCACAGTAAAGAACTTCTTCCTTGTATCTAACCTGAACTTCTCCTTTTTTTTCCATGTCCCTTTTTATGTTGCTGATTTCTGCTCTTGCTGATTTCTGCTGTGATATGTGATGCCAAGATCAGGTAACTGTTATCAGCTATGTAATGACAATATGGTTCTTTTTTCACACACCATTTACACTAGTGCAACTCAAGATAGTTTGTTGTTCCTCACAGTATTTTGGGTGAAAACAATAATTTCTGTGTCATTTCCTCTCCTTCTGATCAGTTACATCTGAAGACTGATATGAAAAATATTTTCCCTGTGTATGCTGCTTCTGTAAAGTATCTACTTTAAACTAGGTTCAGCATCCGGCAGCCTTTTTCTGTATTCCAAATCAGACTCAACAGGGATAGAATTTATCTAATTGAAAATGAAGTTAATGATAGATCACTAAATTCTATCATGTTTTCCTGAATGCTGAAATCATTTATTATTGCTAATACAGGCCATAAAACTAGATTCCTCCACAGCCATCAATTCTGGCTAGAAATTTATCCAGGGTATCATTTTCACCTGTTCTCTGGTTGATTGCTGTGCTCTAGTTTGGTATGTTTAAGAGAGGTAGAATGGCTGAGTTGGTTGATCATATAGGGTCTTTGCCTTTTTAATTTCTTCAACCTTTTTGAAATTCCAGAGCTGCATGTCTTTTGTTTGTTCAAAAACCATTCCCTGCACAAAACATCTTCTGCACAGTCATGCAATAAAGGTGTAATACAGACGCTAAAAGTCATTAAAGCCTTCTGCAGTTTCTGTTTGCCAGACATGGGAAAAATATCCCGTTGGATGTGCACTCAAACCACTCAGTATTTCTTTCCTCTTTTCTTCCCTTTTTACCACTCCATGTTCAGATCCTGTTACATTTGTGAAGCATTGAGCTTTAAAAGCATGCCAGAAACTGATGTTGAAACATACAGCATGAACATTTGCAT
The DNA here is from genome assembly GCF_028554395.1 of Pezoporus wallicus. Lineage (NCBI taxonomy): Eukaryota > Metazoa > Chordata > Aves > Psittaciformes > Psittacidae > Pezoporus > Pezoporus wallicus. Next base: position 73,115 of record NW_026638360.1, on the reverse strand, counting down.
GTTACTTCCTAGGATACCCTTTACGCTTTTTCTACCATTTACAGAAATCAAGGTGGTCTGAGCCTTGAGAGGTGAAAAGTAAAGCTTATGCATGCCAGTGTGCAAAATGGATTTTAATGATTTTTAATGAGTTCAGGAAAACAAAGGGCAAAAACATCTACTCAGCGAACCCTCTGAAAGTGATGATTTACAGTCTCAGAGCACATTCATGCCTGTCCTCATCAAAGCTTTTTATTTTTTTTATTTTTCAGTTGAAGGAAATTATAGTTCAGGCTATGTACTGTTTTTCTCTTAGGAAGAACAAAGCTTTCCAGAGCAGAAACTGTGGTGGATTATCTGGTGGGGTCTTAGTCATGTTCACAGATCTTGAAGTGTGTGCAGGTATCTCCAAGTTCACATAGAATGTATATTTATCTCACTAATGAGCTGTCAACACTTTCCATTCCTGTAATAAATATTTGGATGTTCATCTTTGCAGCTTGTCCCAAGGTACAGCTTAACCAACAAATATACTCTCAAGGTTCTGTAGCAGATGTATTGCTCTATGTTTCGTACAATACTGGTAAAAGATCAATTAACAAGTGATTACGTGTTTTATATGTTTCTTTTTTGGATCATTAATTTTTTTAGGAATATTTGGAAACAGTAATACTTCTTTCCATTTGATACTGCTATAAAGCTAGTCAATTAACATGTAAATCACTCATTAGAACTATCTTGGTTCTTAACTTTTGATTTAAGTTCACCCTTAACTCTTATCTCACTGGGATTAGAGTTTGTAGTTACCGGTTTTCACTCTTACTAGGTCACCTCTACATAGTTCCAGATAGGTTGTGCTGTATACAAGTTATTCTAAGTAGTAGAAATTGCTTGAAGATGTATGATCCTGCAGTTAAATGGTATATTTTAAGTTTAATAAATGTTTTCTTCTATGTTAAATATCCTTTATTTAGAACTTCAAGGGAAACATTGGAAATTTATATTAACAAATGCGATCTCCATGTGTTTGGATGAGTTTCAGTAAACATCTAGGTTTCAGAACCTAAATGTGGCCATATCCTGGCATTGTGGCCTCCTGGTTTTTGCAAGGTTCATCTGCATGTATCAGTGATCTTTTTTTTTTTTTTTTTTTTAGTTGTTATTATCTGATTTTGTTTTCCTTCATTATAAAGTCAAGACAGTGACAGATGAGTCTGAGTGTTTCCATTTTGGATAGGTGACTTGAATAACTGTGAATATGATTATAATAGGCTAGGCGCTCAACATACTTTAGGAATCAAAGCATTTTGAAATGCGTAATTCTGGGCTTCAAAAAAAGTCGACTTTCACAGTTAACAGTTTAGAATTAAAGGGATGTGAGACGCCTACCTTCCTACCATTAGGTAAAATGTAACAGACCATATGCATTTCCTGACCAACACTTTCTTAAAAACCCATAATAGTTATCATTCTGCTACCTCTGACAAGCAATATAACTTCTCTTGTAGTTAGACTATTTCTGATAATATTTGATCTAAATTGTACACACTGGAAATTAAACTGATTCTTCTTGTCCTACACCTGATAGACGTGGTAAACTGTATATAGCTCTCCTCTGTACAGATTTGGTTTTTTTTCAAAGACTAATCATGTTGTATTTCATTTTCAACCTTAAATTCAGTTGGTTCAAAACATCCTTGTAGATTATGCCTTCTAAAATTCTATCAATCTTGTTGCTTTTCCCTGTATTCTCTTCAGTACATCTAATAGCTACTAGTTATTACATATGTATTTTAAATACTATCATGGCTTGGACCAGAATGAAAAGAAACTGATCTGGAAGGCACTCAGAGAAGTCAGGACCTCCTACTCTCCATGGTACTGAAAAAGGGTCACGTAACAGGGGATAATCTATAAGTAACCATCCCCCACAGAACTGCAGTAAATTTTGAAATTCAGAGATAGTACCTCCTATAGATACTTTGAGTATGATTTATTGCAGCACAGGCATCTGGTTTGAAACAGTTATTGGTAGGGTACAAACTAATTCTCTCTCAGAAACTCACCATTTTGTGTCACTTTACCATAAATTGCTCATGACCCAAAGGGACATTTTGTTCTTGTAGGTTTTGCAATGTCTACTGCCCACTAAGCTAGAATTTCAATTAGTATGAGATGGCATCTACAGCAAGTGAAAACACCAAGTAAAATTTTTAAATGCAAACAAAGAGTAGTGGATTTTATTAAAATAACTGTTAAGGAAAAATAAAAAGGAGATTTTTGAATTAAAGGTTTGGCCCAATACTCCAAGGACCTGATTTTATTCCATCACAGAGTCTTTTGTGAAAGCCAGTATGCTAGTTTATTTGCATATATCTTACTTTGGATAAACCTACCTACCAAATTCAGACTTAAACCTTTCCATTACAGTTCAAATTTTACTCAGGGTATTTTTATTATTTGCTGTATGATTACCAGTATGGTAAATAAATCACTGGGTTTAGTGCTCTTCAGTTCAGATCCAATGCAAATGATAAAGTTTCCAAGTTGCACATATTACTTGTACTTCAACAAGTGATGTCTTGTGATAAATTATTGAGTGAAGAGCAGAAAAAATACCTAGTCTGTAAACCCTATTTAGTATTCTGTCTTTAGATAATCACCTTTTATTAAAATGCCAATGAAAACACATCACTGTAAAGTGAAAATTGTTCTCTAGTAACTTATAGCTGTAAAACACCAATTTAATCTTTTTCATTTACAGCACTATATCCTAAATGATGGGCCTCTGATAAAACCATAGCTTAAGAAAAGCTTCCACAATACTTTATCTTACAATGTGGAATGGTGCATAAAATTAATAGCAGTAACATTACAAGGTAAAAAATCACCACTTTAAAATACAAGATGTCTCCAAACTATTGTGTAAGGTAATGAACTAGGACATTTAGGAATACAGCAATAAGAATATTTACTATAAATGATCCTGGTTAGACCTATTTTGCAAAGTACCAACATTTCTGTTGACATCTTAGGACCAAAATTTAATTGAATTTGTCTTGAAAGAGGTAAGATTAGTCTGCACTATGTATGCCCTTTTAAGATTTGCTGATTACGTGTCCACTTTATTATAATGAGAGATAAAGGTTGTAAACTGCAAATTAAATACATTTCAAATTAGATAATGTCATAATTGTGTGTCAGGTGGTCTTGATGACACATGTGAAGTATTTCTTTTTGAAATATCACCTACCTGTATTGTTGAGGTTTGGAAATTACATATCTCTGTTTCAAGAGCAATGAGTTTCTGAGTTTTCTTTTGATTATGAAACAGGTCACCTTGCATTCTTAAGTTATTTCTTTGCATCTATGGAGACTGAAATGTTTAAAGTATTATGAAGGCACTGAAAAAAAATCCCAAACAACGAACCCCAAAACACAGTAGTTTCAATAGGGGTTTGAAAGACATCAGGAGAAGAAAAAAAAAGATATATCTGTTAGGGGAAAAAAGTGAAAGGAAAAAAAAAGAGAGAATTACTGTAGAGAAGCTTTCTGGTCTCTGACCACTGTATATTTTCCTATGCACTCATATAAATCACAAAGAAAGGAAGAAAGAAAAACTACAACCAAAGAAAAATCCCCATTATATCACATGCACATCTTTTCTTTCTTCCTTTTTCGAAGTAGGCTTAGAAAGTACAAAGGGCTTAGAACTGTTCAATGATATTATGCCAGGGCAGTATTGTACTTGAGGTTCCATTTTGCCACCTCAAAGAGGATTTAATTCAACTGTCACAGAGTGCTTTTTGGTTTGTAGACAGGGTATGAACATGTTTGTTCTTTAAAAATAGCCCAAAACACTCCAGTCTTTGTGAAAAATTCTTGAAGCTTAAATAGGAAATAAATTCAAAGTCAAATTCCCTATTAAGTTAACCATGATGGTTGTTTCTTATTCCTCAGAGAACAGTATATCACTGTTCAACTGAGGCTAAAAATAAGCTTAATATAAAAATGAGTTCTCACTCTGGAGAAGTTTTTTGATTTTACCTGAAAGTCAAACAGGTCGTTAAGTTATACAAGGTCACTTATTCTAATTTATTTTTTTCTTTACTGGTGCCATTATTTTTGATCTAGCTTAGGCTGAATTTACCTACCTGGACTGTGAAAGACAGGTACATTATGAATGAGACTGACCTGATAAAACTTACTTCTTTTTTAAACAGTGAGGTCATTATGTATAAAATTAACACTTTACCAGATATTTTTGTCTCCCAATTAATACAGAGACATGAGATGCACTTGGCACAAGAGAAAAGGCCATTGGTATTTTAAAATGACAATTCTTATATTTTAAATCTTATTATTTTAATCTTTTGCAAGTCAGGAACTCTTTATGCTTCACTCCATAATCACATTTTCCACTTGTATTAGATATTCTATGGCAAAGCTTATAGGCTGGGGGAAGGACTCATCAATATGCAGCTGTTTACTTCCCTCATAATAAAAAAGTTAAAATCTCACACTTACTGTGATAATAATACTACCCTTAGTGGATGAGACATGTTCACATAAGTAAGTATAGCCTACTTAAAAGAGCAGTGTATCTCCAGGCTAAATGTACTTCCTGCGAAAGAAATCTGGTGTGTGTTTGACACTGAGAAGCCTGACTGAGTTGTGACCAATCCCACTAAGAACGGAGGAGGTTCCTCACTTCTCAGTGTCTGTCTCCTGTACAACAGTCTCTCCTGAAGGAAACACAGCTGCCAACACCAACCTTGTCTCATCCTTACTTTGGGCACTGGGGGAATGACTCCCTGCTGGCATGTAAACCAGAGCCTTCTAAGCAAGTCATTAGTTAGTAGGCAGTGCTTAGGTATCTCATCTTTCTATGTCTCAGATGTCCCAGAGAATTTATATATCCAAGTTGTAAAAGCATGTAGTCATTTAAGAAAAATGTGGCTTTTATTCTATTCCTTTCTTCTTCCCTCTCTACCTCCCTTTTCGGCTTATGTCTGTGAAACTCCTGGTATTGTAATGTGGTAACACAGAGCCAAAGAGTACCAAGACAAACGTATTTTCCTGAGCCTTTTCTCTTTGATTTAGAGAAAGACAGTCTGTGATACTTTACAAAATAATGCCATGATGGCTAAGAACTCTTTCTTTATTTTTCTACCTCCATCTTGTAAATGGTCAGGAAAAGAGAATATGTTGCATGGTCCTGCTGAGTTGCTGTCGCTAGAGCTATGCAGCTACAGTATATTTGGTTTTGTAAAGAAAGGCTAGATTTTAACCTGTGTGTTCCCTCCATTTGTGTTTCAAAGCTCACTGAAAAAGACATTTCAAGGAAAAAAGAAAAGGAAGTGGATTTCAGCTTGTGGTTTATATCAGGTAGTATTTTATTATGGTACCAGTGAAAAATCATTAAAGACCTTGTATCACCAGTTTGGTTTACAGCACTTCACCATCAGTGATGGCAAATTCAGATGAGGTCTCACTATGAAAAGGGTTCTTGGGAAACATACCTTTATCTGTAAACTTGAAAATAGTATCTGTAGACTTGAGATTAGTGAAATAGGATTTATTTTCTATACATAGTTTTATATGATGTTATGTGTGCTTTTACTGTAACTGTTGATGATGACACCATATGAGAGTAAGCTCACTCTAATATCCTACTTCCAGTTAAGATGAAGGCTGAGCAACTATTAACTTTGTACATTACCATGAATGACTAGTACACAAGGAAAAGTCATAGTAAGTTTTATTACAATGTGAGTTTACCTGTTTTTTGAGTATTAAAGATTTTCTTTATTCTGTCTGTCTGTATTTTTTTGAATGTGTTTCAATTGAAAAATTGTCACACAAAATATGTGTTTTCTCTTTCCTATATAGGAACTAGGAGCAGGCACTGAGACCAGCAGTGGTGACAGTGCATTTATATCTTACACACAGTTGAATGAACATGCTAAACTAAATTCTTCACTGGTGTAAATAGAATGCAGTTCCCACTGATGCTAAAAGAAACCATGCCACCTGAGGACCCCACATCAATATTATCTAAAATCCTGTGGGGGGGGAAAACATAGGGTGTGGCCCAGCACTTTCTTCATAATACGGGAATAGCTCTAATTCTATGGATTCTGCCCGGGCAGTGTCAGACTTGGAAATGTTAACATGCTTTCTATCGTGTTTATGAGCAGGTTTAAAAAATTACTATTTATTCTTCCTATTAGGCAATATACACACAGCTACATATATATATATATATATGACATATATGCACATATTTCAAGTCCAGATGTAATCCTAGGCTTGAAATAATATTGGGATATGATTTTTATATAATTATATTCAAAGTTATTATATTATTCTATTAAGTTTACACTAGCTTAACTGAGAAATCTAGGCTTAGTTTACTAATGATGGTGTAAATGAAAGTAGCTTCACTAATTTACACATAATAAGAGCCTAGTTCTATATCTCATTGTTGAATTTGTTGACCTTTTTTTTTCCCTTCCAAAAGACAAACTTCTTGCTTGTTTGGAAGGGGTTTTTAGCCTCTTGCCTGAGTGATACATTTCTGTTTATCAGCCACACACATCCCCTCAATGTATTCTGAAGCAAAAAATCAAGGGATAAGAAAGTCCAATTTGAAATTCAATCAGTTCCTAAGTTGTTTGATGCAATGGTTTCCATTTCAACAGCTGCCTCTGTCTACTTCACGCACATGAAGAGCCAACTTCCTCTGGAGATCTGAAAATGTACAGTTGGCAGCTAAAATTTAATTTAAGTCTGGCCAGGTACAAGTTTATTGGCACTGGTCCCAGGCCTTGCCATTGACTTTTAACCCCCTCAGAGCTTCCCTTTTGTGCCTGATAGAGCTGTGCATCGTGTGACAACCTCAGTGAAGTCCAGCTGCTGCCTTTTGTTGCTCTGTGCAGCAAAACATTCTGAGCTAAGAAACCACCAGCTTTGTGTCTGAGTGTTATTTGTAAGGAGTTTTCACATTAGTTTTCCTCACAAAAAATAATAAGTGATATGTGCTGTTATAAGCAACTATCAGCTGCTTTCTGAAAGCTACTCTGGAGAATCCTGGTTACTTTCTTCTTGTATCCCTATGTTTCACAATCCCTAATGTTCAACTTTTTTTGACTTTAAAAATTCTCTCCTTACTTTAGAAACAATTTACAGTACTTGTATCCACTCTGGTAATTGCTTGAATATCTGAGTATTCAAAATGATTCATGAACATGAGAGGTTAAACAGTTTATCCCTTAGCAGAGGAAAGGAGGAGAGGGATTCTTTCTGTCCTTAGGGTTTGCTGTTGTAACAGGTAACGAGTTCTTCCAATTTTTGTGAAAAGTTGAAGTATTAAAAAAAAAAACTCCTCTATCACAAGTTCCTTCCTCATATTAGGGCTGAGCTTCATTGTTTTTTCATGCCATTCAGCAAAAGAAGCAGCAAATCAAAACAGATTATGAGCAAAACAGTGACCATCAGAAATTCAAACTGAAAACACCACAGACTTTTTGTATTTATTCCGTTGTCCTCCATCCTGTGCAGAAGATCCCAAAATAACCATGTTATTGTAGCTCTGGGTACAAGAAAGAAAGTGGTCATCAGCTAAAGGCCAATGTTAATTTGACTGATAAGCAAAAAGATTGGTCTGTGCATCATCTGTGAGAGTAACCTATATTAAAGGGGGAAAATGAACATACTGGAAACCTTTAATGATAACACATGGTGTTTAGTACATCCTCTCACAGTACGTTGTCAGCTAGCCACAGGTAATGGAAGCATTTTAAGATCACAAAGGTATCTAAGCTGCCTAAACCTATCTCTGCCTAGAGATAATCCCAACATCTGCCAGTATTTTGCATTGTAGAACAAGAAGGGAATAAAGCAACAGGAGAAAGTTGCTATCAGTAATTGTTCACCAGAGCCCTCCCCCCTCTCTAATCTGTGACCTACAGCTTGAGAACGGACAATTTTAAAGGTGGGAGAGGTGGGAAGTCCACATATCTAGGTGAAGTTCATAGGTCTTTGCCTCCTTACTTCCCACAGCATGGTACTACTACCTTGGTGATCTGAGGAATTTCATCAGATGAAAGAAAATAGGGATCTTTGAGTAACTGAATTCCAGATCACCACAATGTTTTCATTCACACATTCTGTAATACAAAAAATTATACTGGCATTTTATAACCTCAGAAATATTTTTCACTTGTCTTGGGCTTTTCCATGTCATGAACATTTGCAAAAAAACTTCACATTTAGAATATGGCAATGGACAGACAAGGTTGTGACTAATAAAAACTAGATTTAATTGGGTTCATTTGCTAAAGTTGTCCTTCAAGATAATTGACATACAGCACCTTGAGCAATGGGCCATATCTACTGCATCAATTTGGAAATGGAATACTGTTTGTACCAGTTGCTTTTAGATAATGTGTGCAATTGTCTATGAAGAACAGCTAGATAATTCCTGTGGATGACTCTTTTTGTACTTACATTCAAATAAGTACTGTAATAAGCCTTAAAGATTGTTTCCATCGGCCATTTCTCAATATCTCACTGTATGGAACAAACTCAGTAGAAGTCCAATAGTTCCTACAGATATATACTAGATAATTTTGCCAGATAAAGCAGTATCATAATAGTTTAAAAGGGTATATTCCTATAAATGGTCAAGAATTTATGCATGTAGGTTTTATTTACAATAATGTAAGATAAATCATCACTGTTGGGTTGAGAAAGATATGAGTAAACATATTTTTTGCTTTGGTCAAGTCCAGTCCTAGACTGTAGGAGACTAACAGGAGAAAGGAGAAACTATTCAACCAAAAGATGAATTAGGAAAGTAAAAAGGCTTTGAAATCATATGGTCCTCATCTATTGACTACACAGGCTGAGAGATGTGATGTACTCAATAATTTGAAACTAGCTGTCTTACTGTGATACTAGCAACAAACTATTACTGATGGAGGAATGTTGTTTGGAGGTATAAAGGAGGCTTGCATGTTCCAAGTAGAAACATCATTGAAGAAACAGTCACAAATGTTATATGTTTCATGGGATGCCTGAAAGGCAAATAGGTAGCTTCACAGACTAGTATATTTAACTGCCAGAATTTGTACCACAGTAATCACCAAACACAGAGCTAAAGACAGAATTATTCAAGGAGAAAGACACAGATTTCTTGGGCAGAAGAGTAGGGACATGGGACATGATTGATATCACCAGTTTTCAGTGACATTATTGCTGCATCTTTTATCCACTTACTAGAATAACAAATTTAGAATCATAGAACGGAGACACCTCACACTAAAAAATGCCTCACAAGGCTTCTTCCAACCTGGCCTTGAACACAGCCAGGGATGGAGCATTCACAACTTCCTTGGGCAACCCATTCCAGTGCCTCACCACCCTCACAGTAAAGAATTTCTTCCTTATATCCAATCTAAACTTCTCCTGTTTAAGTTTTAACCCATTGCCCCTTGTCCTGTCACTACAGTCCCTAATGAAGAGTCCATGCCCAGCATTCGTATAGCCCCCATTCAGATACTGGAAGGCTGCTATGAAGGCTGCTATGAGATCTCCGCACAGCCTTCTCTTCTCAAGGCTGAACAGCCTCAACTTTCTCAGCCTGTCTTCATACAGGAGGTGCTCCAGTCCCCTGATCATGCTTGTGGCCCTCCTCTGGACTTGTTCCAACAGTTCCATGACCTTGTTATGTTGAGGACACCAGAACTGCACACAATACTCCAGGTAAGGTCTCACAAGAGCAGAGTTAAAGGGGCAGGATCATCTCCTTCGACCTGCTGGTCACACTCCTTTTGATGCAGCCCAGGATACAGTTGCCTTTCTGGGCTGTGAGCGCACACTGAAGTCTGCTCATGTTCATTTTCTCATCAACCAGCACCCCCAAGTCCTTCTCTGCAGGGCTGCTCTGAATCTCTTCTCTGCCCAACCTGTAGCTGTTCCTGGGATTGCTCTGACCCAGGTGTAGGACCTTGCATTTGGCATGGTTTAACTTCATGTGTTTGGCATCAGCCCACCTCACAAGCGTGTCGAGGTCCCTCTGGATGGCATTCCTTCCCTCCAGGGTATCAACCAAACCACACAGCTTGGTGTCATCAGCAAACTTGCTGAGGGCACACTGAATCCCACTGTCCATGTCAGTGACAAAGATGTTGAACAAGACCGGTCCCAACACCGATCCCTGAGGGACACCACTCGTTACTGGTCTCCAGCTGGACATTGAGCCACTGACCACAACTCTTTGCATGTGGCCATCCAGCCAGTTCTTTATCCACCGAGTGGTCCATCCATCAAATTGATGTCTCTTCAACTTAGGGACAAGGATGTTGTGTGGGACAGTGTTGAAGGCTTTTCACAAGTCCCTGTAGATGACATCAACTGCTCTACCCCTGTCCATCAGTTCTGTAGCTCCATCATAGAAGGCCACCAAATTGGTCAGGCAGGATTTCCCCTTAGTGAAGCCATGCTGGCTGTCACCAAGCACCTTGTTGTTTTTCATGTGCCTTAGCATGCCTTCCAGGAGAATCTGCTCCAAGATTTTGCCAGGCACAGAGGTGAGACTGACTGGTCTGTAATTGCCTGGGTCATCCATTTTCCCCTGTTGGTGAGGACGAAGTCAAGCATGGCACCTCTCCTTGTCAGCTCCTCTATTACTTGCAGAAGGAAGTTGTCTTCCGCACAATCGAGGAAACTCCTGGATCGCTTGTGCCGGGCCGTACCGTTCCTCCAACAGATCTCAGGGTGATTGAAGACCCCTATGAGAACCAGGGCCTGCGAGCTTGAGGCTGTTCCTACCTGTCTATGGAGTGCTTCATCCACAGAGTCCTCTTGATCAGGTGGTCTGTAACGGACCCCCACAGTAATGTACCCCATCGCTGTTCTCCCTTTAACCCTGACCCATAAACTCTCTATTGACTGATCACCTGTCCCCAGACAGAGTTCCATACTCTGCAGCCTATCCCTAACATAAATAGTAACACCTCCTCTTTGTCTGCCAGGCCTGTCTTTTCTAAGGAGCCTGTAACCTTCCATCCCAACACTCCAGTCATAGGAGCCATCCCACCATGTTTCTGTGATGCCTATTATATCATACCCCCATAGACATGCACACATCTCTAATTCCTCTTGTTTGTTCCCCATACTGTGGGTGTTTGTATAGAGGCATCTGAGCTGAGCTCCAAATGACGCTGGCTCATTGGCTGGAGCGGCTGGGTTATCTCTACATTGCTCCAAGCATTTATTAAAGGTGCTGGCAACCGACTGGGTATGTTGGGATGGAATGGTGCCCCCCCCCCTAACATATCTAGTTTAAAGCCTCCTTGACCAGTCTGGCAAGCCTCCTACCAAAACCGCTCTCAGTTCCACCAGCCCCCAGTAGACCTGCCCTACATACATAGTGAATGCATATGTGAGTTTGTTCTCAAAAGGGAAACTGAGTATATGAGGTATACAATGTGCTACAGAGAGACTTTCCCTGGCAATTTTCTGCTTAGATAAAAATTAACAAATGCTTTAGTTACAACAGTTTCTAATAGCGTTTATGATTCTATTGCTCAGAGGTTCTTAACTATGACACTTTACAGTCCAGCATAGTGAAATTTATTCATAAAAGTGACTCCAGTTTGCCTGTGATTATCATTGTCTTCAAAAGGAAAGACTTCAGATTATTCTAAAACATCAGCAGTAAATACTGTATTATTGAACTCAGCTCTATGGCATTAAAGAGATTACTATCATTGAGTAGCATAGTCATCTTCTAAACTTTGAGTTTCATCAAAAATAATGAGATGGCCTTGATCTCTTTTGCCCAGTGATATAGCCTGCAGGAATAAACAAAGCTTATTCTGTGTGTTGAGAGTGGAGAATAAAGTGTGTTACTTCAGGCTGAAATGAGTCCAGGCTTTGTGGTTGCTTAGACTTTTAATTTTGGATATAGCTAATTGCAACACTGTCTGTAAATCCCATGAAAACCTCGTGGTTTCAAACTCACCTCCCGAGGTGTTGTGTCTGGCAGTTTGCTTGAGTTGCCTACAGTGTGGCAAAACAGAAATATAATGTGCAAGGAAATACAAAGGTGTAACATAGGCTATCACAGGCGATGTCTTCCATGTCACCTGAAGGATTTTAATTGCGCAAAACAGTACCTGAAATAACATCTTTTGCTATACTGTATTTCTAGGCGATGGTATTTTTACTGAGGCTAAACCTATTTTGCACTCTAGTGAAGGATAATAGCTTGCATTTTTCCTTTGTTTACCATGTCTACAGGGTATCCTGCCTCAGTGAATTCTGTGGAAGCTTACCAACCAGTATGTGCCCCTTCAGAAGATTACCTGCATGAATATTTAAAGAAACTATTCTGTAGAGATCCATCACATTGTTACTGTTTTAAATATTCTTTTGTAAATAATCTTATGGGCCCCAGAGGAAAGAAGCATACTCAATTACCTTCTAGAATGCATTTTCACTAAATGCCAGGGTGAAGGAAATGATGGTCAAGAACAGTAAAAACTTCTTTTATTATAAACTGGTCTCAGTAGAATTTAATATGATTTTTAGCAGGTTAAGCATTTAAGCTTGCATTCTGAACTTGAGTACTGAAATTTCTGTGCAGTACAACTTCTCTACATATCTTGCCTTCCCTTCCTAATGGTGGCACAAAATTACAATTTCAGGTTTGGGATTTTTGTGTATTTTTCATTTTTCTCCTAAAACACTCTGTTCTGACAGTTCTGGTACACAGTGATTCACAAAGTTTTCTTATCCAATTCTCAGCTATCCACAGATATAACACATTTAGTCTTCTCCATCATTCTTTGCTCAGTCCCATTGAAGCTGCTGTCACTGCAACATTTTACTTTCTTCTGTCAAGGCAGGCATGAAATTTCCAGTGGAGCGAATGCGAATGCTAAGGCAGCTGCATGGGTCAGTAGGCAGATGGAGGGGGGGAGGGTTTGGGAAAGCTAAACAGTTTGCGTCCTTCTCTAAAAGACAGCAAACCACAGGGCAGGGATCTGCAATCTGATGATTTGACAGTGCAATGCCCTTTAGTTGTTTGACTGGATTTACAAGTTCTGTTTAGCTGACAGATATTTTGGCTAATACCCTTCTCTAGTTGTTTTCCTTTTGACTACCAGAAGTTCTGTTTAAAAATGTAAGCAAGCTCTTGTTGTACAGCAAAATAAACAGATTCCTCTTACAGATAGAAAATCCTCGCTGTGTTTTTTTTCTATGAATACAAAATACTGACCTAAACAAATACAGTTTACTGAGAGTGCCAGTAAACAATCTGGGAAGTAAATAAGAGGATGTAGCTTTATTTTGTGTGGAAACTGCTCTTCCACGCTTACAGCAGCACACAGTCCAATATATCTTCCCCCACCACCAGCACCTCCTTGTGTATTTTTGGCAATTCTCCTGATTAAAAATCAAACATTAGCTTTTATAGAAGCCAAATGAAACAAAGCCATAGCTAAGTAAAAAAAAGAGTGTGAGAATATAAGGAATTTTCAGTAAGTGAAATTTTAGTAATTAAATAATTTTGAGTTTCTGAGATGACATCGTTTCAAATATACTGCTACTAAAAGCTATATGAGAATTAACATGTAACTGTTTTAAATGGATAGAATCAGTGATCCTGGAACAGAGATGGACAGCTGTTTGTAATGTTAATGGCTATAATCAAAGGAAAGAAAAAGAACTCTTGCTGGGTTCGCAGGTTGACTCTTCACTGGCTAATTCCTCGAAATCGGGCAAAAATAATTGTTTCACTGGCCCAAGGTCTCCACTTGAAGCTACTGAGAATGTACTGGCAGTAGTGTGTGTATTGCCAGAAGTAGCCAAGGTTGAAGCACTGAAAAGACAGACTGAATTTTGGTTTTATTTTGCTGTTTCTAGTGTGTATCTCAGGTATTCAAAGCTCTCTGAGGAAGTATGACTGAATATCTGAAGGTCCAAAATGCTGAACAGCAGGAAGTGTGTGGGATGAACCACAGATGAATAAGATGAAACTAAATAAAGAACATGTTAGACTGGCTGTCAAGAGAACAAAACAGCAACTTTATTACATATTGTCCTACATTCAGAGTCAGCCGTCAGAAGGTTTTACCAGGTATGCCTGCATTGGCACATGAGTGAGGTTTTGAGGTTCATCTTCCTTCTGTCCTTCCTTACTGTGCATTGGTTTTCATCATAGAGCAGCCTCATGGCATCCAAATGAGATTCACCTTGGGTTAAACTAAACCAAAACCCATTCTCCAGGATTATGCTGATTTGCTCCAACCAGTAATATGACTAAGCTTCAAACTACAGTTAGTCTGAAGTAAAACTTCCCTATATATGTTATGAATGTATTTCAGGTCCTTCACAGCAACTTTTTCTGCTCAACAGACCCATTTCCTATTCGGCCAGACATTACCGTTGAGCTGTATTTCAGTAGCACAGGAAAGACAGGATGACTTTGTCATTCTTATGTTTAATTTCTGTGATTATATGAAGCATTCTCAGAATTCATGTAAAGCTTAATGCAATAAATATGTTTCAAGCATTTAGGCTTTTTAGAGGTGTTAGGCTAAAAGCGAGGAAGAGAGACTGAGAGGTTCTGATTGCCAAAACTCTCTAGGTATTGTTTCTTCTCTACTACTGAATTTGAATAGTCCTTAAGATGACATTAACCAAAACACTGATAAAATGTACTAGATATGTACAGTGTAAAACACTGCTTTTGCTAGACCTGTCTGGCTTGTATAATCCCAAATTCTCAGCAGTGCAACTGTGCATAACAGAAGCTGCTAATAATTAATGCCCAAAATCCCCCCTAGCCATGCTGCTGCCCTGGTATCTCCAAAGCAACTGTACATGCACTTTCAGAAGCTGAGTACACAGTCCTTTGGTATGCAGAGGGAAGCAGGTGGAAACAGGAAGAATGGCACTAAGAGCTACTGGGATTGCGCAGCTTCAAGACCTCCTACAATAGCATTTGAACAATAACTATTGATCACTTTCCAGAGCAGCAGCTGTAGATGCTGAAGTTTCATAAATACATTTCAGGGTTTGGTGTGTATGTGTGTGTTTGCACTGCTGCACTGGGAAGATATTTCACTGGTTAATAAGTTAATTGATAAGCCTACGTCAATCTGTATGTGGGAAAATATTTATATAAATTACTATTCATAGGAAGCTACAGACAGCAGTGTGAGTGGGCAAGGCTGAAGTACAGCTATAAAAAGCAAATTCTGTGTACGTGTGTATGTCTAGATTTCAGTCACAGGAGAATAACTGGCATCTGCTAGTTGTTTGGGCCCTTGGACCAGAATAGATTTAGCAGATTTAGAAAGCATGATTAGTGAGACATGGTATATATGCTGATGCCCCTAACTAAAAATAACTTTAACCCTTATACATTTTTAGAATGTGTTCTTTACTGATCATAAAAGAACCTGAATGATGTTGCAGCCACTGCCACTTTGCAGAACAGGCACACAGTGATTAACAAAAGTTTCAGTATTGGCAAAATGACTTAGTTATAACAATATTTGTTACATGTATCCAAATTTTTTCATATCTATATCTAAAAACTATGTCTATCCATATCTATCTGTAATCCATTCATACGTTATTTTTTTGGATAATAACATACTGAGCAAAGTTCACTTTCAGCTATGAATGCATGAAAAAATTATGTTAAGCCACAGAATTCACTGTACTTTTTAGAGGAGCTGTCTAATCAAATAACAGATTAAAATTAAAATCAAAACCTAATTACAAGGCCTTCATTTCCCATTAGATATATACTATTGGTGGCAGATAGCCCATTTAGAAAATAAGTCAAGGACATAAGCTGGGTCTTTTCTCTGTATAATTACTGTTCTACATATCAGTTCTTGAACAGAGCTATTCACAAGAAAGCCTACAAGTAATGAAACTGTCTTCCTCTACCATACAGCAGCTCTAAGCACAATGTATTCGAAGTGCATATACTTTGAAGTTCTCTGAGCAATGGTATTGCTAAGGGTGTAGGAACTAAACACTTTAACCTGTCATATTCCTTTTGTTGTGTGCAGCAGCACTTGAGAGGAATAAACAAGAATCAAAGCAAAATAGGTCTAGTAAGAGAAATCTGTGCCATGTGTGTCTGTTAAAAACATATTCCATTATTTACTAATATGCTTGTAAGTGCTCATCATATCCATTCTATTGAAAAGCAAATTGAGGGATAAAGAATGAATATAGTTTGGTCATGACTGTAAAATGCAATTCACTGATTTAGATAATCATATAGAATAAATATATATATTAAAATAACAAGGATTTCTGGTCCCTTGATTGTGATCTATTTATTACCATGTACTGTTGCACACAAAAAAAAGCTGCACAACAAAATTCTAATTCTATTAATAAATTAAAATTATGGCTAAATTATCCCAGCTACCGTATTTTAAAGAATACAATACTATCTGCTTACATACATTTGAAATATAATAGTTGTATCACTAATTACATGAGCTAGCTGTTCAATTTCCTATCAGAAAAGATAGAATCAGTGTGGGGATTGTTGACAGTCCACTTAAGTACTTAATAATTTAGATGTTATTAATTATTTTTACTCATATTGGCACACATTTGCACCAGTATGTAAGTAAACCATCTGTTATAGTATAAAGAAAGAAAGAATGAACTTGAAACTGTATTAATTAAAAAGACTGTGATTATGTCAACTTAGAGCCTTTGTGTTGATGCCCTGTTTCAGCAAGGACCAGTCTTTGGCTGTGTTCTTGCTCAGGACCTCTTGAATGCAATAAAGTTAAACTCCTCCCAGAGGAAGGAAAGGGACTAGAACAAGATACTACTTTCACAGACCAAAATGGCAAAGGGGAAGAGAAATAGAAAGCTATTAATTTGATCCTGGTTTATGGATTGTTCTAGCCTGATAGAGGAGTGGCCTTGGCATTAACATAACTTTAAATAGAGCTTTAAATTAAGTACTGGTAGTGAGAAGCACAAGTGTTCTGGGTTTGACAGGGTCAATGAGATTTTATGTGCTCTGCAAATTATGGTTTTTGGTTCCTAACTGTGGTCTTCTTTATGATACCATGGTCTGTGTTCAAGTTGTGGACTCTCATAGTTTAAACAATTGATGTTGTCATCAAATTTGTCATGGACAATAGAAACATTCTTCTCCACACTGGAACTTTTTCTTAGTGACTTCAACAAAATTGACAAAATAATACTGGTGACAATGCCAAAGCATCTTTGAATAAATCTGAGTGGGAGCGTAAATTCTTCTGCAGCAAGTTTGCTCCTCACATAGATCAGAAAGAATGATAGAGTGTGCAAGGGGCTGTTTGTGTATGGGTGCACGTGCGCATCTGACCACAGGGCCTGGAAGCAGATTTCTAGGATTTACATTCTTCCCCATGATGACATCAGAAATGAGCTTGTCATTCAGCTCCAGCTCAAGTTGACATGAATATTTGCATTCAGTAAGACAGGTCAGA
This sequence comes from Pezoporus wallicus, assembly GCF_028554395.1. Lineage (NCBI taxonomy): Eukaryota > Metazoa > Chordata > Aves > Psittaciformes > Psittacidae > Pezoporus > Pezoporus wallicus. The sequence continues at coordinate 55,599 of NW_026638360.1, read as the reverse complement.
GAAGCCATTAATCTTCTATTCCATGGGGAACATTTATTTAGCAAGACAAAGCAGGTGCTCTTGCTGACAAAGGCAAACAGAAGCTGCAGTACCAAAAAGTACCAAAAGTACCTTTTAGTACCAAAAGAACAAGTCAAGGAAGTCAGCCATGACCTGCAGCTGTAAGAGGAAAGAGTCATATTCTTTCATGTCTAGGCTGCAGATCATAAGCCTCCTAACCCAGCATCCAGCAGGGTATCCCAGAGGTCCCTGGGACACCCAGATACTGCAACTTTCCAGTCACTTACTTTATCTTTTTGGTTTCTGGCTTCATTGTTGCTAACAGAGGGAAAATATCCCTAAAATACTTTTTTGGTATCATTGTTTATTAATGAATTAAATAGCTAAACCTAAGAATTCAGAAATCTCATATACTTATCTGCACCATGACAATTTTTTAATGCCCCAAAATAAAGTTTCAAATATGGCTTATTAGCTAGCCACTATATATATAACATTAGAATTTTGAAAGCTGTTCTATTTATTTATGTGTTTATAAAAATATTTGTATCTGCTATTTGAATAGTTATTCCTCTTAAGACTCTGCTAGGGGTGCGGCAGGGGAGAAGAAAGCTATCATAAGGAATTCAAACATGCAGTACATTGTCTAAATGTCATTGAAAGCTTTGCTAATGTGGGATCCTAGTGAGTCTAGTACTTCATTGGCACAATCTGTAAATAAACACACTGTGTTAAAGCTTTTTTTTTTTTCTTTAGAAAAAAACTAAGAGGAAACACATAAACAAAAAAAGAAAATATGCAGGTTGCCACATGCCTGTTTATGGGAGCTAGAAAAAATTAAAAGGCCTTGAATACCCTGGGGCAGAGCAATGCTAACCTTTATTATCACCTAGGTAGTTCTGAAACTGGTTTGCTGGTTTATATTTGATAGGTGCCTTTACTTCCATACACAAACCAATTGTTTTGCCAGAGGAATTTAGCTGTAGTTTGTATTTCAGTGATGGGATGACCATGTTGTTTTCTCTTGCTGCCACCATGCCAGATGAGTTCCACTTAGGCAAAGTAAGATGTTTCCTGTAGCAAATTAACACGCATGTATATGTAATGTGTGTGAATGCAATTTATTACACGAATATATTCAGTTTATCTTTCCTTTGAAAATGGAAAGAACAATAAAAAGTAGTTATTTTCCTGACAGATCTTGAGCACTTATGTCTTCTTTTTCCTGCACAGACATTAAACTTCTCTCTCCTTTTAGTGCAAGCCCTTATCAGTATAGACACTCTCCTAATAATTGCTGACATATAAACATGCTTTTAATGCTGCTTCAAGTTAACCATCCCCAAGCCTGAAACAAAGTGTATCCTTTCTCTCCTCTCTTCCACCATGATTTTTGCAGGCCTTATTTATTGTACAACTAGCTAAAATTAAACACATTAATGAGATCTGTCAGTCATCACAGAAGTTGTATTTTATTTCTGTAAAAACTCATTAATCTAATTCATGTCAAAAGGCTGGGTAAAATAAATTCTCTCTAATTTTAATGCATTTTAAATTAATGGACTAAAACTACTTTGCCTTGCCTAACACTCAAATGAAAACTAAAACTGCCTTTTCTTCACTAGTTGCATCATAGTATAGTATCTTGTAGAAATTTTTTTCCCTAATTTAATAGTGCCAGTATTTATAGGGTGATGATACCCTCATGGTGCTCTGGTTTGAAGGAGCTAAGTCAGTGGCAAACATGAACATTTTGCACATACAGTCATGGTAAAGCACAAGGGGTTCACATAGGACCAATGAATTTGTTGGTGGAGCTGAACTGGTGCCTGTAGTCAGCAGAAATTATTTGGGTGTGTTCAAAGTGTCTTTTACAATGGTGCTAAGTACCTTAATTATATTGTAAATCATTATAAAGTAGGATTGTATTTACAGTACAGAGTTTGGCAGCACAGTTGCAGATTATAGCAGCATCACTGCTGTGCTTGATAAATCGTTGTCTGCTAAAATTCAGAATAAACTTACTTAAAACCTGCCTCAGCCACGAAGCATAACAGCTTTGTGTCTGTGGATTTCAGTACAGATGAAAGACTTATATAAAAACAACCTTTCTTCCTGATCATTCAAAAAATAATATATTCAAAAAAGGCACAGAAATTGAATCCTATAATAAAAGTAAACTGATCTTTAAAAAGAAAAAAAAAAAACAAAAAACACCTGCTCAAAATAGAAATATTTCTGTCTAGATTAGATGGTGTTATTTGCTGTTCTTATTTGTCATTGAGGTAGTTGCAGGAAAACTGCACTCATAGCAGTCCTTTATTATACATAAAAAATCAGGAAGGAAATCATTATACTCTAGTACCATTGCAATAGGAATTTCTATTACCACGTTACAGATAGACTTTTTTCAGTACATTTAGAAAAGAGAACCACCTTCCTATGTGTTTGAATAATTATTTAAAATGCTCTATAATGCCAGGATTTGAAAGAAAATGTATATAGGTTTTTCTTTTCAATTTTCTAAGTCTCATTTCCTCCCTATTCTACTCTTGTTTCATTTTACAATTCAGATTATTTAAATTGCCAAAAGAATTGAAGAAAAGTTCAACTGACTTGTGCAGAGTTAGTGTGTGGTTTTGCATGTGTGCATGTGTTTATGTGCAAATTTCTTCTTAAGGCTTTATTGAAAAACTGCAGAGCTGTTCATTCCCATGGAAGTTTCAGAGAATAAGCACTTGACATTTTAGTTGTTTTCTTAATTCATTCTGGTCATGGGACCACAGAGCCATTATAAAATATGATTGCATCGATACGTCATTTTGTTCAGGTAGCTCCATTTTAGAATACAAATTTCTATGTATGCCAGCTAAAATTAAACATACCATATAAGAAACATGTTAGTTCACTGAAATTGATAAAAGTGTGCCCAGGGAGATATATTTTTTTCTGTAATTTCTTGTTTCTGGGTGCTTCAACTTATTACAAATAATTATGTCAGATTTTCCTTACTTCTGTATGTCTGTGCTCTGAGAGACACATAGATAGAGCATTTGCTATTTAATAGGAAATGAATTTTCAGTGGGTGAGTGAAAGAATCTGACTTTTCCATACTGAACATTACTGAATTTTCCTTTTTTTTTTTTTTTTTTTTCATTGAGTGTCCCTTATTCCAAAGATTAATATAGAATTTTCTCTTTCTGTTACTGGATATTACACAAATCAGGTGTTATATGCTGTTGACCAAGCCAGCCATCTTTGAATGTGAAATGAAAAACAATATCAAAAAGTTTATTTGAGATACATGTATCAGAATTTTCTTTAACTAAAATAATCATAGGAAGATCTCTAATATTAGTATTATTGCAACCAATACTGTGGACATAATTCTTTTATACTGGAATAGTTAAAGTCAGTGCACACATAAGAAAATAATATAGCATTAATTACATTTTCCTTTACAATTTAAAAATAATGTAAACTACATCACAGGTTCTTTTGTGTTATGCTGATTCTGTGGGCAACCAAATCAAATTCTGTAGCTTACAGAATTATTCTAACTTGTAGAAGGTTGTATTTAACTGTCTGGTGCCTCTGTTTTGACCTCTTGTAAAAGACAAGGTTTGAGGGGTCCTGTGAGGATTCCTCCCACCCCTGCCCACTTGTGTCAGCTAACAAAGGACTAAGGGGAATTGCTGCAGATGATGTGTGAAATAGCCAGCATGTGCCCCACCTGTGCTGGATTGCCTAAGGGCAATGACCTAAGGGGTCACACATACCCAACCAAGGCAGCATGCAACAAATTATTTACCCTATTGTGATATAACTGTGGCAGCTACAAGAATCTCAATGCCAAAACATTGAAATCAAGGTAATTTTTTTCTTTTTTTATTGAAGGCAATTATTCAGGTTTGTGCAAAGTTTCCTCTGTGCTGGACCTCATCTATTGATTTTCTTTCATAGTCTTAACTACTGCAACTCCGTGTTAACTACAGAAATCTTTTTCTGAGGAAGGGCATAAAGTAGTGGGCACTTTGATGACCCTGAGCCAGACTCAAAAGCACTTAATCACCACTGAATTAACATAACATGCTGAATAAAGTAATTCTCATTCCTACAATGACAGGATATCACTATAGCATTGGTAATATACTATTCTATATGCACCAAGAAATTACTAGTGTCTGATACAGTTATGCCTTGTGATATTAAATATCTCATTCCTGATTACCAATCTGTGGTAATATAGACACTGCTAATTGCATCCAAATAGTGCAGAGTTGCTTAAATCCCCATTTCTTAATCATAGTATACACAGATTGCATCCACTCTATGTAGTTTGTCAGCTTTAGGCTGTGCCTTTTGCTTTTGCTTTTCCTTTTTAAAATGCATGTAACAGCATAAGGACTGTGCTGCAGCTCATCAGAATGTTGGCTTATAGCATCAAATTGAGGACATGTCACATACACAAAAGTGGGGTATGACAGCATGTGGAAAGACCTGCAATTGTCAAACTTTATCAGATGACTTCTGAGGATTATATGTGGTTGAGAGAGCCAAACCTGAAGCAGTTGCTTGTATTGTCCATTTGGCAGCCCCCAGAGTGAGTAATTGTCATGATTTAAGCCCAGCTGGTTACTCAGAACCATGCAGCTGCTCTCTTACTCCCCACCCCCGCTCCCAGAGGGATGGGGAGGAGAATCGAATGAATGTAACTCCCACAAGCTGAGATAAGAACATTCCGGTAACTAAGGTATAACACAAATCACTGCTGCTACCACCAATAGTAATAATGATGAGGGAAATAACAAGGGAGGAGAATACAACTGCTCATCACCTGCTGGCCGATACCCAGCCCGACCGGAGAAGTGACCTAGCCCTTCTGGGTAACTGCCCCCAGTTTATACACTGGGCATGCCATGCTGTGGTATGGAATACCTCTTCGGTTAGTTTGGGTCAGGTGTCCTGTCTCTGCTTCCTCCCGGCTTCCCCTCCTCCCTGGCAGAGCATGAGAATCACAAAATCCTTGGTCAGACTAAACATTACTGAGCAACAACTAAAAACATCGGTGTTATCAGCGCTGTTCCCAGGCTGAAAGTCAAAAACACAGCACTGCAGCAGCTACTAAGAAGGAGAAAAATGACTGCTACTGCTGAACCCAGGACAGTAATGTGGGGTATATGTCTGGATTTTGCTAACAAGTCATCTGGTATATGGCAAAACAAATTGTATAGGAGAGGACTAACATAAAGTGTGGTAATGAGGCAGAAGGACCTAGAAGTGAACTTGGCATCAACTTCAGAATAGCAATGAGTCAGGTTTTTCCTCTCACTGTTCCTGCATCCTTTGCTTCAGAGGATTTTAAGCTGTCAACTCCTCTCTTGTACTTTCTGCAACAGCCAGTTAAGCAACACAAATTTCAAAAGTCTACTAGGTTCCTGAAAAACTCTCCTGTGTTAGGAATACCTTTGCTGCTTCTAGCAAGGTGGTAAAGGATTAAGAAATAATCTCTTTCACTTGAGCACTTTGTGTTGGAATCTTGTCTGAGAGGTGCAGTTTGGTGGTTACACATTTTCTATTTGATGCAAAGAATTCTGACTTTTTCTTCCTGTTCTTCCCATACTACATCTTGCTGGATGCTGAAGAGATTGTCTTCTGATCTTATTTTTTGTTCCTTTAACTAGGTGTAAGGCTTCATATGGAAGGTTGCAAGGTTACAGGAAAGGCTATCTGGAGAAATATAGCATGTAAAGTCGTTTCAGAGTTTGTCTTTTAGATTCCTTGTTTTGTAGTATGGCAGCATTCAATCGCTGAATAAAATAAGGTCTGCCTGTCTAATTGAGATTTGGATACACAATACTTGTTTCTGTATCTTTCCTCTATAAATATGAAATAGATATAAACATAAAAGGTGATGCTGTAGCTTTTACAATGTAATGGTCCTTACTTTAAATCAGGATACACACCATACAATCTGACATTCATATTATAAGATCCTGCCATTAATACTGCCTACATCTGGAGTGTAATAACACTGCATTCCATCTCATAGAACACTCTAGGAGTTTTAATCTAGGAAATTCTAGTAATATTATTGAAGTAAAACCTTTGTGGCAAGGAGAAATTTTATTCTGCTGGTAAGAAATACTATTTTTTCTCCAAAACCATGGTCACTTAAAAAACATCAGAGATTTTAGACTGCTCTGGCACTCAGTCATGTTCACAGGAACCTTTCCACTAAATTCAGCCTTGTTACAAGCAGTGATTTCATGGTGGGGTTTCCTACTGTTGTTAGTTGCAAAAGATCATTAAAAGTTGTTGTTATAATTTTCAAAGCAATAAGTAATTTCATAATAATTTCTTTGCCAATGTTTGGAATGTGTTTATTTTTTGCAGCTGTTGCCATTTTTCAAGATTTCAGTGGTATCAACTCGACTGCCAGATTTCTGCTAAGAGACTTGCCAAAAGAGAAGATTTTGGAAAAAAAAAATAAAGTGTGGAACAGATAAAGAGTCCTTGAGATTTACAACCCAGCCACTGGAAAGACTTTTCTTAGTCTTACTATCTTTCAGACTTTTAAAGAGGATTAAGCCATGACAATGAATGAAGTTCAGTAAGTGGAAAGAGGAGCAGAATCTCTGCATTGTAACAACTAAGAATGAATCTGTGTCATTCCTTGGACTCACGCGATCGAGGGGGATATTTCCCTCTGATCTTAGCAGTGGAAAGATGGCTGTTATGTGTCCTTTTTCCACTCTGCTTTTCAATCTTTAGTTTCAACAGATTGTAATCCCCTACTGAGAAAAAAAATATAGCTAAATTAGTATTTTTATCATTTATGAATACAAATGTTAAGTGTGACTTAAAATTGAAGGTAACCATTTTCTCTTGTTCTTCTGTTTTTTCTTCTAAGTACTTAGCCATTCTTGCTAAGTAGATCTGGATCTTTCTCAATGTATTTGGGCATTCAGGAGATGAGGTTCTGGAATATCAGTAACATCCCAAAGCCACAGAGAAGCAGAGGGTTAGCATGGTGATAAGCCTTTCTGACTCTGTGCTGCCCTGAGAGTTTTATGTGCCCTTACATGTCATCTAGTTGCCTAAAGGCGGACGTACAATTACTTCTTACAGATACTGCCCATGTACTGTAACTCACCTCTGAACCTGCTCCCAGCACTCCATCTAGACCAACATTTCTGGGTGGCTGTTTTACCTCCATTTTTCTTTCTTTTCCTTTCTCCCAGGATTTAAGCTCCATTTATTCACTGTATTTGTCTTAATTAAAGTGAACTCTGTACATTCTTGCCAGACACAAAAGCAACCAAAACATGATGATCTAAGTTATTGCATCTAATATTTTTATAGTCAACAAATATTGCATCTAATTTTTTTATATTAAACAAATTCTATTTATTTTGCTTTCCCAGTTTCTTTCAGCATAGCTTTTATCCCACCTTCTCATTTACCAGTTCATCTATTTCTGTCTCCAAGTCACCTCTTTAAGCAATTTTCTTGATGCACTTGCTCCCCTTTGGGAGACAACTTCTTGGTTCCATCAGTTCTTAATTTTGTAGATTGTGTTTGCCTTCATTTTTTTTTCCTGTTTTTTAATTGTTTTCAATTAAGCAAAATGTGGATTGAATCTGTTTATTTCATCTTTTTCAAAACTCAAAACCTTTAATTGCAGAATTAATTCCCACTTGTGTCATGTAATTTCTTACAGCATGCCATAGCTGTGCTTATACAGGAACAAATGGTGCTATTATTAGGAAGCAGTAGCTTGCATGTTTTTAGTGGGGGCTGGTAAAAACATTTCACAGCTGTAAATGAACCTTTGACTTAAATCTTTAGCTAACCTAATTAAACCATTAAAGTTTAGACAAAGCAACTTGCTCTTTCTAGGCACCTCATGAGAACAGGGTTATCTCAGGAGATTCCCAGTACTTTCAGAAGTGTGACATATACATTTCTCATCTCTCAACTTGCTGCAGCAAGAAAGGCACTTAAGAAAGATAACAAGGAAAAAAAAAAGAAAAGAAATAGGAAGTATTTTGAGAGAAAGTTGGCTTGAATTTTGACTGGAAATATTGTCTGGTTTCCATACAATCATCATTGTTGTCTAGTAACAAGCCATGACTATAAAGATGTCACTTAAATTTTGCAATTGCCATGTTCAGTGATTTTCTGTAAGACTGGTATTTATTTTTCTTCTTGGGAAGAGCAGGTTTGTCTCAATCTTCCATGAACTCACAGTATTTTAGGGGTGGAAAGGTGTTAAAATCTAAGCAAACATTGGTAAAATTTCCTAAATTCCTGTTGATTCGTTCTTTCGGTAGTCATGATTAGAACCATATTTTATTGCACCAATATGTTATATAAACTATGCTTTTTATTATTATTTGAAGTTCTCTATTAATAAAAGCACCTGGTTATTTTGTTTGTTACAAGTTTCTGATTTTTTTTCTCCATAAAAAAGGCAAAATTCTATTTCTGTTGTTGTTTCTATGAAAGGCTATATCCTGCCACTTATAATTTACTTTGCAAGTAATTCTATTGACATCTGTTGAAATTTTCATGGAGGTAATCATCTTGCATAATATGAGTTTTTCTTTAACTGATTTCATAGCTAGTCCTGCTGCTGTCATTTATGATCCTGACTTAACAGCTATGAACTACTCAAAATAAATTACTTTATTATTGTTTCGTTTTCTGATTACAGCAGTTACCAGACTGTGAACAAACAATTGACCATTAAATTATTTCTTAATGTGTACTCAGGTCGTTTCAGAATATGAAATTGGGGCTAGATTTTAGTGAGTCTGTTGCCCAGCTTTTCTGAAAGAATGGATTATCAGGTTTAACTGATAACTAATACAGTTTTACTGGCAGTGGGAACAACTCTTGCATTTGTAGCTTCTTCATTTAAAGCAACATTTTACATTTGATATTGCTTTCCAGATATGTGATTTACAAACTGATGTTCATTTTAGTCATTTAGTCATTTAGTCGTGGTAAACAATTTGCTAGACATTCACTTTCCCCCATTTAAAAAATGAAATATAACAAAGCCAATCACAGAAGCTAAAAAACTGTTTTCTTTTGTTTTCCTTTTGTTGAATTAAGCTTGCTGAATTTATATTCCAGCTTGAACAGAAAACATATGCATATGGCTTTAAATAATGCTACAAAGAAATCCTCTCTGAGACTAACTAATTCTGTCTCTGGTCTTTTCTTCTATTGCAAATCCATATTTCATTTTTTTTTAGCCATAAACTTTAACTCACTCCTGTTACACAATGTTCTGTCTACCATGAGCTAGCAAACTGTCTCTGAGTCTGACTACATTACTCACAATTGCTGTTTCTTTCAATTTCTTTCTTCTGTTAAATGAACAATAAAAGCTAATGCCTGCCACTTATCTTTTACACCTATGTAGTATGTTACCTAAAGCTGTAACTGAATTCACCACTTCCATTTTCTACTTTCTTTTCATTCCTTTTTGTCAGCTTCCAATCTCTGCATCAAAACTTCTCATTCTTCTCCGATTTCAGTTCTGCAGGTAGTGAACACTAACGTGGAACATCATAAAATATGTCTAAGGATGTTAAGTGATGCCCATTATCTTTATTCTTTTCAATTATAGCTGCAAAATCATTAGCAATTGCCAGTAACTGGGGGGTGGGGAATGGGAGTGGGACATGGATGGATGTGATTGTAATTTCTTGGAATTGTGTTACTTATTTCCGTCTTAATACAGTAGTCAGTTATCCACCCCTTTATGTCTAACATAACTTAGACAATTCAAGTATTTTCTAATAGCTGTTTCTACACACAGGATACATCCCATTAAAGATGCCCTTTGCTATATTAAGGGAGTCAGGTTCTTAATTGCTTGATGAATCCGTGCTTGGGACATTTGAGTCACTGGCAGAATCTAGGAATATAATCTTCATATTTTTCAAGCTAAAGGACTCAGATTTTGCTTCATTAAAAACCAGCTGCTTCCAATGAAGCTGCATTCCAATGCTATAAAACCCAAAGTTTTTCCCCCTTCCCCTCCCCCAAGCTTAAACTCTGACATCTTTATCCGAAACATAAGGTTAAATTACAAGTGTTACCCTAGTTACTCCAATGACTTGAAATGTAATTATCCTACCCCTCCTCTCTATATCAGTTCTCACAATGCTGGTTCCCTTTCAAAGTCTTGCTTCACCAAATAGAAACATTGCTTTGTTTCATGGCAAAGGCAGTCCAAGAGGAAAAGAACAAGAAGGCAAGGCGACTGAACCACATCTCATGGCAAACATGACTTGCTAAATATTGCTATTTTTTTACATTAAATGGTTTTTACTGTTTTCAAGGGGAAAACATTCTCGGGAATTTTTTCCTGTAGGTGACATTTCAGTGCCATTAGTGAACATTTAAGAGGCTGACTGTAGCATGTTTTTGTGTTGCGCATTGTGTTACTGTTATGCAGAGCTGAGCTTTTGGTGCCAAGGCACCAAACGAAGCCAACGCTTATTACACTTCTTGGCCCCAAGGAAGTCTAGAACTTCATACCTGAAAGAATCATATAGGGTTTGCTCCTGCCATCCCGGCACATGCAACTGAAAAGTCCCTTACCTGCTAAACCAATAAGTGTATATGATAGCAAAAGTATGGTTCCAGTCTGTAAGTATGTGTAAAGTGGCAGACTACATGTAAATTGTCAGCTAAAACTGCTGATGTGTGCTCAGTCTTTTGCTTTCCATAATTATCCTTTCTATTTTTTTATTTGTAATCTTTCCATCATCTCTAACTATTGGCAAAGTTTGTGAGACTTTTTGTTCATCTGGGAGTTGTTTCTCCATGTCTGGTTGACATTCACTTGAAATATGTATTTGAGGTATCCCAAGGAGTCAAGGCATCAAGAGAGGGCAATCTATTGATCAGGAAGAATTTCAGCATATGCAGGACCAAAAGTATTTGGTAGAACCACGATTTTAAACATTCCTCCAACTGTCAACAGAACTGTAATTGATGATGCAGTGTCAGTCACCACATCCAAACTCACCATCCTGCATGTTTTTTCTACAGCTCAACAACTGACAACTAAAATACTTAATCATTAATATAGAATAGGAGTGATATACTGATGGAAAAAGCAACAGTGGAATAGAAGTGCAAGAGGGACATAAAAGTATAAAGAGAAACCCTGTCCTGACAAGATATAAAGGACCATGGAGTGGAGGCAAGAAGAAATGCAGGCTCTAAAGAGGCAGCCAGAATTCTAGGATTAAACTGTGGGAGACCAGAGTGTAATAAAAGCATACTTAGCACACACATAAAGGAGAGCAGGCAGAACAACATTTTGGAGAAAAATGGAGGCATAGGATATTCCTGCAATGAGGGAGATTATGAGGAACTGCAAAGAAAGAGGTGACAAGGGGAAAGACACAACAAAAGCATCCATGGGATGGCTGTGCTACAAAGCGCTGAAGCATCTTTATCCTGATATTGCTGTGTAAAAGCCTGGAAGTTGTAGAGCACCCAAAACTAAATGAGCTGAAATAAATTTTAATCTAAGTAAACAATAGCCATAATATGAGTACCTCTCAGTTGGCATCACGGATTAGCTGTCTATGCCCATTGGAAGTGTGTCACTTCACAGAGGAAACTTTTCTGTCTTTGTGACTGTAGTGGTTTATTCCTGTGCAGGAGATGCAGGTGTTTGTGCTGGGCCAGCAATTTAGGTAAATGTAAACGTATTTCAGTCTCTCTGAAGACCTTCAGAGAAGACCATTTCCATACAAACTGAGCAGTCAGGACAGTACAGTGACTAGAAATTCTTATGGTATGAAGGGCAAAGGTTCGAGCAGAAAATAGGGATTGTTGGCAATCTACTTTTCCATGTCAGGAAGCACCTCTTCCCAGCAGTGGTCTTAGCTGGCATCACAGTTCCACAGTTTAAGTATTGATGTGCGAAGTAGAAAGTTATGCAGGATGCCCAGTTCACATTTCCCCCTTCCTGGGAAACTTACTTACTATTTTACTTAGCATTTTAATAGTGTACATTTTTGCTGCTATTTATTACTTTAAAAGCAAGATACAGTTTCTGTCAATCTTTTTCTCTTTCCACTTCCCTGGTATATCCACTGCCTAAAACCAGCAGGTAAAACCCATTCCTCATAGGAAGAAGAACCCTAACCCATCAAACAAACAAAAAAATCCCACATGAAAATGGCAGAATCCCTTCATTTTCAGTATGGTTTATAGCTCTCCTTCCTACAGATAATCCATAAAACTAGTATGAGATTCCTTGTGGTTGTGCTATAAAATTGTTCATGGCAGAGTGCAAAACGTTTTACAAAACATGTGAGTGGTATTACCTACACCAGTCTCTCTGCCTGCAAGTGTTTTCTTCCATATGATTAATCCAAATCAAGTTGCTTAAACCTTCTGGATTCTCTGGAAGACACAAGAACTTCTGATGTTGCTTTCCTTTCCTTTCATCAAATGTCTGCAATTCTGTTCTGCTGTTTATACAGAAATATCTAGCCTCATCAGGGCTAGATATTTCTGTATCTAGCCTCATCAGGGTTTAAGTTTATAACCTGAAGTACGTTTTCAACAGTATTTACACAGTATATTCTAAAGCACAGGAACACCGAGGCGTAATGGTGACTACAGCTTTAATGGATTATTTTGATTGCTTATTTGAGAAGCCTCCCTGATTTATATTAAATTCTTCAAAACTATTTAAGTATCGATTGAAATCTCTCAGATGGATGCATGGTAATCCTTTTCCTTATTGTCTTCATTGGTTTCTAATGCCACATTGTTTACAAAAGCAAAAAGACCAGGTTTAGCTCTTATTATTCCTCATGTCTCTCTGTTAAATATGTGCTCTTAGCTTGACTCACTGTTGTTGCTGTCTCATGTTGCAAGTCAGTGTTTTAAGGATTGGGCTTTAAAAGGAAAAAATATTCCCCTGAAATTTCATCGCCTTGGAACATATGTTCAGACATTTCTAACAGCATTCAAACCAAAGAAGAAAATGTCCTTAAAGGAGGCACATATCTTCAAAGTGATCATCCTGAAGCTACAACTTGCCTCTGTTTTAGAGCAGGATGTTTATTTTACACACTTGTGGTCTCTTTGTTACCCATTGTGACCTCTGAAATGGTAATATACGAATCATTTACTATTGTATTTTTAGCTGCTACTACACCCATGAGACTTTTTAATATCAGCAGGAGTGGAGGTATTAAAGAGATTTGTGGGCCTCAGAAGGCTCAAAGCACAGTAGGGATGAAATTACAAAATTATATTGTTATAAAATGTATTTCTAAAACTGTGTACAAAGGCCCAGTGTTAATGAAAGTAATTGATAGCAAATACTGATTTCTTTTCACATCACCAACAAAGCATTTTTTCTGAGTAATAACGAGCCTCTTTTTAGTAACAATAGGAAAAAAATGAGTCTCATGAATCATTTATGTGGCCTCATTCATTGCTATTATTACTTCTGCCATCAAATATTTTGGGAATTCAGCCCCTTTTTCTCTCTGTCTTTGCATCTCACGTAATGGTCTTTCTTGTGCTTTTCAGAAGGAAAATTGAACTTTCTTCTTTTTTAATGTACAGAAAAGTACCAGATCTTCCATTCTGATTCTGAATAAATGTTCCTGTTGCTGAGGCTTTTAGCTGGAGGAAGCCATAAAAGATGAATAATTGCTAAAGGAGAAATAAGATAAGGGAACTAAAAACCCAACGTTCAGAAGGAATCCATTTTCAAAAGGTCAACACCTTCAGTACAGGATTTGCCTAAATTGGCCAATTCCATAATATTTTAGCTGTCAGTAATTCCACGGTACAGAAAAGACTAAAAAAGTGCACTGATAGTGTCATGCTTGTGTCTGTTTAATTACAAGTAGCATTGCATAATGCTTAGAGCAGGACACAATGAGCGTCAGAAGACTTTGATTCTTTTGGACTTTGTCTAAACTCATTGAGACAAGTAATTTAACCTTTACTACTTAAAAGTAATCATTTGTGCATTTGTCACCTCTTGATAAATTCAGGAGTTCTGCAGGAGCCTGGAAGTAGAGACTATTCAGAAACTGTCTGCAACGAATATCATACATTCTCCTTCACTGCCTTTAAGAAATGAGGATTTTTCAGTAAAATGTCCTCTTCTACTCTAATTCTGTTAATGATACCCGTCATCTTCACTATTTTCCAGTTGAATTGAAATTTCATGTAGAATCGCTATTCTTACACCCAGGTTTTATTTCTGGTTTCTATCTTCCTAGAACCATTTTTTTAAACTTTATTTTATATATATACCCCTTCAAAAATTATGTGCTCATGATCTTGAATCAGCTGAAGTGTTGGGGTTTTTAGTAAAAAAATACGGTTTAAAATATAACCTGGCTAGAAAAGAGTTGGTTGTGTTTTTTTAATGATGTGTGCTTACATCAGCCTGCTAACCTCGACTCTAAAACTTAACACACGTTAAAAAGATAATCTTTGCACACAGCATTTTCTAAAATGATGATATACGAGGCTGGTTTAGTTTTAATTTTAGTGAGGTGACAATTACATCTTTTAATATTATTTTTAAATACAATGTGTGCTCATTTAAAAATATTTTGTACAACCTCCCTATGCCTCAACTTCCCTGTTACAAAATTTTTATGATCATTTTTACACCCTTATATTTTTGAGATTTGTGGGTGAATGGCATATTCCCACCAAGTAGTATTCTGACAGTTAAATCCTTTGCATAAAGTGTTTAGATGTAAAAAACAGATTCTGGCTCTCATGAAAAAATGTGACTTCATTTTTCATACGAAATGCACTTCAGTGTGAGTTTGTCCTCCTCATAAACATTTAAAAATGGAATTATTATTTTAACCATTAAAAATCCGTGGGTTTTTTCCCAATGTAAGTGTGATACCAACAAGATCCATCACACTTTTGCATGCAAAATATGACATTAAAGTGAAGATATTGTCTACTCTAAGCAGAGCCACACAGTAAGCTGCTTCTAAGATATAGCTTCATTATAACTAAATAATGTTGATGCAAACAGACATTAAAAATCTAAAAGCCACCAAAGAAGAACTTATGTTTAATCACACAGATTATTCAGTTGTGTTGATCAAACATCACTGGGAACAGTTACATGACTGTAAGTTCACAGTGCCTTTGTGAGCAGGGTCTTCATCTTTTCTATTATGTTGATTCGCCACTTAAGGCACAAGCACTGTTGGTCATAAAGCCATGGTCTATCTTAAAACTAATCCAGCTACAAAATTTCTAGTGAAATATTTTCAGATGGATTAATACTGTGATCTAGTTTCTGATGCAAGTATAGGGATGTTGGGTGCTGGCACAAAAGCATATGTGGGAGCACATTGCTGGAGAAAAGGAGGATGGACAGCAGAATTGTTCCTCTGTGACATGACAACTGCATTGATTCCTTTAAATATATGGTTAGACAACACCTTTGCCAGGTAGTGAGGGAGCCAGACTGCTGCAGTCTGCTTCTTAGTTGGTAACTAATAGTAGTAACTATGCAGAGGGAGAAAAGGGGTCTGCATATGGGGAAGAAGGGAGAGCAAATGCAGAGCCCCAGAGTTAAAAGAAGTTTTCTGTTCAGATTCTGAATCACATGTGCTGCTGTTTCTCTTTTTCCTTTTTTCTTTTCCTCTCTGCCTTTTAAGAGCTAGTTTCTTCCATTAGAAGTATGTTAAGTGAAAGATTAGTTATAACTGAAAACACTATGTGGAAGCCGTTTTCAGATGCAGTGGTGAACTCTTTACCTCATAGTATTTCACTGATGATTTTGCTTAGAAACTATCATAAAATACATACATTTAGTCTATGACCTAGTGGACTCATCTGAAGGAATTACCATCTCTAGGAAACTGAATTAATTCTTTTCTATATAATGTATGGTCTGTGGCAAGTCATGTGTTTCATACCTGAAGTATGACTTGAACTAAGCAAAAAATAATCATTGCAGATTAATGAATGAAAATGATGTAGGTCTATAAGAATGCAGAAGTGATGAAATTACCATGTCTTTCCTTCCTGACCAGTCTTCTGAAAAGAAGTGCCTGCTCTATTATTTTAAAATATACGAATGTTATACCAAACTGAAAACCCTTGAAATATACTTCACACACCTATTATCTTTGTTTAAAAAGAAAAAAAGCAAAGCATACTGAAAAGTCCAATCAGTCACATCTGTATGGCATATACTTACCTCCCTGTTTAGTCCATGTTCCCTACTTTTCTCCCTTCACCCCTTTTTTCTGCTATTCTTTCTAGGTCAGCTGTTGCAGGCTGGAGACAATGAGTTAAGATACAGGATTTTCATGTTCTGGAAAGCTGCCTCACTTCTCTAGAGCATGATTCCTGTGTCCAAACAAGAAATAAACAGGGAAAGAGATGACCTTTGCAGATTCCAGTTTGAGAAACCTCTTCTAAGCTTGCTAAGAGAGAAGCCAGAAACCTGGGACGGCGAAACAGAAGAAATGAGTATTTTGTGCTGCAGGGAGACGTGTTTTGCCAAAAGATGGTGGCAACATATCCTTTGCTGGGTCTGGGCTCTGGGCACAAGGAGCAGTAGCAGCAGAAGGTCCTGCTGAGCTTGCTTGTGATGCTGGATAACTCACTGGCGAGCAGAAGAATAATATAAGGCAACAGATTCCAGCATCTTAATCTTCCCACCAGTCTCCCAAAGACTCCTGTTGCCTTCAGCACTGTGGGGAAACAGAGTTTGCTCTGGGGCTCTGATTCCCTTTTCCAAAGTAGGCTGTCCCAGCAACTCAGGATTTCAGTGTTAACAATTTAGAGGACAAGTTGTAAACTGTCTGGAAGAGATCTGCCACGAAAGAGGTGAGATGACTGCAGCTATTGGAGAGGGAATGTGTCTGGACAGATGGGACAACCCTGACAGGCTGCGGTACCCCACACATTGCCCCAGCTCAATATTCTAGCACAGGGAAACCACCCCAAGAGCAGGTAAAAAAGGAAAAGGGGGGGGGGATGGGTATGGACGACGACACACGACTTGGGTGAGAGAAAAAGACTTCTACAGATAGATACCCTCAAACTGCCAACACTTAAAATAGCAATCCTAGAAACCTGAGCAAGGATGATCCCATTTTATTAAGGTCAGATGGAAAAGCAGAAACCCCTATTAGAAGTGATAAGAGGCACTCAAAATGAATAGTATTGGAAAGATAACAACAGAAGCAAACAGACAATATCCGAGCAATTTAGACTTTCCCAACACAGACTGGGCTCGACCTGATAACTGTAGGTTCAATATATTTCCTCCCAGAAGTTTTTTCTGCAACAAAGACACCCAAACAAAAAAACAAAACAAAAAAAAAACTAAAAAAAAAAAAGAAAAATAAAAATAAAAAAGGAAAACCAAACCAAACAAACCAACCCCAGCAGAAGCCCACACAAACGTCAGTACTCCTACAGCCTTTTTACAGTGCAGAGCCAGGTGATCTTGTGGTGTTCACTATTCTCAGTCCTGTTGGAGCTGCTGTCTCAGCCATAAAGTGCTTAAAGTGACGCCCTGCAACAGCTTCTCCTTTCATGTGTGAAGAATCACAGGAATTAATTCTAGCTGCAGTGGCCAGCCTACCTAGGGATACTTGAAGCTATTGTTATTCAAAACATATGTTCTGTGCTCTGCCTGAGTTGCCAAGTATAAATTTGCATTTCATTGATATCAGGATTTGTTTTCTGTGGCTTTGAGATAGCCAGTACTCTTTCTCATGGGACAGAGGGTTCCAGGACAGCTAAAGGGACTTCCCCAGAGGGTTTTGAGTAGAATAACACATTTCTCTTTGGTATAGAAGGAATTGAACCAGATAAGTTAGAAACCATACTGGAGAGATTAAACATCTAATGGTTCAAACTACCATTGTTTTGCCCATAAATGACAACATGGAAAGTAAGTAAAAAAAAGAACACAAAACCTCTAAAACCAACCCACACACCAAAAAAGGAATCTCAAAATGCCTGCTAACTGCTGAGCCTCTCAAACACTTATTATGTGTGCTCTGTTGTCCTAACAATTGTTTACGTTGCTCCTTTAAGCACCTCATACAAGCGTTTGAATGTGCCCCCCCCCCAAATAAATCTAGTTGCAAAGAAAAGCTATTGATCCACACTTGTGAAATATATATGTAAATAAAGAAGTCTTACAGGTAAAAGATATCTGTTCACTCTGCAATAATACAGTTCTCTTTATGGAGTACTCCTGCAGCCTTTAAACAGAGCTTAGTAATGCAGAGATAAGATTGAAATGCATTGAGGAGTTTGACTGGTGGAATTCAGCCATGAGTTTCCAATAAGTATAGGAACAGCAATGAGGTCTGTAATGTTTGCAAGTGAGTGCCACAGCTTTATTCTTGACCTTAGCAAAAATCACATGAGCTTATTTCAGGTTGGGGTATGATTCTTCTCTGAATCTGGGACATGAGTAACATCCATAAAATCAGCCCCAGGTTTAAATCGCAAGGAGTAGTAGGTCCATGAGAGGCATCTTATTCCGGACACTCCTGACAACTTCAGCACCCTGGTCCTCTCCCTTCATCTCTGACACTTTGCACAGTATGAGAATGCAGCAAAGTGCACCCTGCAATTGGTTCCAGGGAAACCAAACCTTGACTGAAACAGATACTTTATGTTACAGCCAAGAAAGGGAGGTTAAGAGCAAAAGATATACTTTCAAGTATGACTAAGCGAGCAGATTTATACTGAAGAAAGATCTTGGGAAAAGAAAAAGTGGGATTGGGGCTTAGAAAGACTTAAGGAACAGCTGAGTGCTCAAAAAATAGAGTATTAACAACCTCTAGCAGCAGCAGAAGTATTCATGTGCCAGAAACTCAGCTTCCTGTTATAGGACCCAGTTGCTATAGAAACTTACAACTGGGAGCTAAATAAAGTAATTTCTATGCTAGTGTTGGTGTCTGTAACTTCAGCACCTGATGCTAACGAAATTGTGCTCAATAAACAAATTTAAACTCTAAAAGCCTGCAATGAGTTCACAATGGTTTCTACACAACTGATTAATCCCAATTGATCTTGGCTTAGAACACAAGAGCATAAGAAATCAACGAAACAGGGAAAAGACTACTCCAGACAAATATGCCTCCCCATTCTTTCTTTCTTACCTGATTTCCTCCTTCTCCTATTTATTCTGCCTTAATTTTTTTATTTTGAAACAGTCTTTTTCATGGCTAACCTCATAGTTGAGCTGACATCTCTGATCCTTTTCAGGCAAATTAATTCTGCATTAACCTGCAGTTGCTCTTGCATTCCTTTCATATATCATTAAGCATTTACTTCAGGTTAAAAGTGCGAGAAGAGATGTTAACAGCCAAGTGCAAATCCTTCTTCCAGTGCAGGGTCTCAGGGATGAGGCACAAGAGGCAAGTTGGCAGAAGTCATATGAGGCAGCTCATATTGTGGGAACTGCAAGAAACGCTTGTCTCCCAGGGGGCATGAATACACCAGGTAAGTGGTGAACGTGAATGCCAGGGCATCTAGAGTTAGAAACGTCTTCTTTTTAGAAAGGAGGAATTGTTATTACAGTTGCACTTCCCTGTACTGACTAGGAAACAGGAGATCATCCCAAGAGTTTCAAAATTCAGACTCTTGACATTAAATACAAGTTCCACTTATAAATAATACTAGTGCCATGAGTAGTCATTGAGGACAGACTTAAACCTCTTTAAAATTACTTTGTCAGTATTCTGCAAGATGCTTGGATATTTCTGCAACATCTGGCAAGGCGGCCAAAGCTGAAGCTACGAAGGGTGTCACTGAGCCATAGCTGTGACTGCCCTCTGTTTGGCAGCTTGGTCAAATTCCCTCCTTTCATGCTCAAAAGTGCCTAAAGCAGTCCATAAACGATACAAGTGAAGGAAGGGGTTAACACCATAGCACTTCTGGGGGAAGAAAGCAGAAGGGGAATGCAGCAGTGGTGGGAGGGGGAGGTTTTCATCATTCTCAGCAAAGGTGAGCAGCAAAAGACATTGTCTTATCCCTGAAAGGGGAGCCTAGGAGAATGACTGGGCAAAGAGGTGTGTAGACACCTGAGGATCATTCCACTCTAACCTTGCATAGAGGGTTAAAACAAAGGGGAGGTAGAAACCAGATTTTACAGCATCTCTCTGACGCACGGTGGGTCACTGGGCTCAGGCAATGGGTGACAAGCGGCTGGGATTCCCATGCCAGGTGGCCAGTGGGACACAGTTCCCTTGCAGGCTTTGGCAGGTGGCACAGGCAGCTGCCAAGCACAGGCTGCCCGATGGCTCCCAGGCAGCAGGAGGCAGGCAGCCAGGCTGCCAGCCAAGTCTGAGATAGTGGGCTCCTGCCGGTAACAGGAGACCAAAGTCTATATGGTAAAGCTACTTGAAGGATCACAATTCCTTGCTTGAGAAGGTCTGGACAGTAAAGTAGAGAAAGTATATGTTTCATCAGTGATCACGTAAACCAAGGCATTAAGCATGAGGCCAAAGTCTTTGGAACAAACCTGAAAATTAAGCTAGCCTTTGAAGTGCTTTTGTGGCAGTAATTTGTCCCTTCAAATGTAGTCCAATGGTATTTGAATATAAAATATTTGGAAGAAGAGGTACTCTGCTCGTATCTTGTCAGAATCAATGTGTGTGGGATGTATATGCATCAAAAAAAATACATAAATGTGTATGCACATGCATATATACATGATTCCCTGTTCAACAGGGTATCAGCTGCTCAGAACTCAGTCCTGCTACTCATGCCAAGTCCAGGCATTAAGGAGATCATGCTGAAGTAAACAAAGTCCAGCAAGACACTTGCTTAACATAAAAGCTGTGTTTGCAACCCATTGACTTCAGGAGAACTTACCCACAAGCTGAAGTTTCCACATATGCTTGAATGCCATGTTGAATACAAACGAGCTGAAATTCACACATAAAATTAGACAATGCTTAAGTGCTGCCACCAGTAGGAGATGTTTCCAAGCCTTTGGATGACAAAGGAACACGTAAGGAAAGGACAGAAAAGTACCGTTTGCTAGGTATTTCCTTCAGGGAGAGACTTGCCTTCTGGAAATGGAAAGGAAAGGAAGGTCAGAATCCTGAGATGGGAAGGCCAGATTTTCTAGGCACTATATGTTGCTAATGATGACATGAAGGCATCTCTAGAGGGAGGTTCGTGGTAGGGGAGTATGTTGTCTCTATTGCACACTTTTCAAATAAAGATACAAAAGCCAAAAGGGACACGCTTCAGTGCTTTGCAGAACTGGAAAGCAAAGTTTGTAACCCACTTGCCCTGCTTCTCTTCCCTTCCTTTTTCCCTTTGTTATCTCATGTCTTTCCAGTCACTGTGATATCCCTCAGTGAGTAAGGAACAATATTGTTTATTTCTTCTTTCCAAAAGCTTCTGGAAATTTTTGCTTGCTCTTGTCTTCCTTTGCCACTTATTTCTTTTTTATAATGCTATTTCATGTTACTTAAGAGCTGCTGGACAGAATATGTATTTTAATTTGCATTCCTGGCACATAAGTTCTGCCTCTTAAAGTGTTTGTGCTACAGAGCATCATATACCTTACTGTGATGGCTTGCCCTTCTGCAGGATCAGAGCTTCCAAATACTCACAAACCCAGAAAGCTGCAAGCTGGTCTCTTCTCTACCATCTATCTTGGGATCCATGCCAAGCCTTCAGGTCTTCACTCCAAACCTGAAGTCTTTTTCTGGTGAAATTACAAGAAAAGACAGAAGCATTTCAGTTCCAAAGTCCCTCTTAGGCTGTAAGTATACAGTGATTTTCACACAAGGAGTGTTCATGGAGATTGAACAAATTTGGTGCATTTCTGCTGAAGCACAAGGGACTTTGCCTGGAGAATTCTCTTGGTGAATAGATGGCCAGAGGCACTTCTTAGAAATGAAAAGACACTAGTAATTAGTATTTGCCCATACACTGTAGAAAGAGGCAGGCCAAAACCGATGACTCACACTATTTGTCTTTGTGACCAATTTCTCTAGGTTTCTCAAAGGCCTGTTTTATTGTTCTTCATTACGAGTCCAAACAAAGTGAGTTAAAAAGAAATCGGGTGAAAAAATTAACTATGGCCTAGAACTAGCTAGGATATACATGCCCCCTTAATATTATGTGCAGTACGGGTCATTGCAATGATTACTCACAGCATGTTAACTTTAGCATGTGCCTAATTATTTTCAGCATCAGTGCATAGCAGGCCATCTTTCATTGCACAGGAAACTTAATAAGGGATCAAAACTTAAAATCCTAGGTCTGGATTTCTCTGAGATGTGTGACTTCAAAATATAAATCTAAGGGCTTTCAGGTTGCCAGTAATACCTTCTTTCTAAATTTCAACAGCAAAGTCTAGCTCAGCATTTTAGTATGTTGGTTTACTCAGTGTTACTTTTCACAATTATCTGGTGTACCTAAGCATATTTTACTACAGAGAAGTAATTGACTTTTATAAGGAGGAAACAGTATTTTGAGGACATAAAATCTATCTATAAACCCTGTTCATAGAATCATAGAATAGTTAGGGTTGGAAAGGACCTTAAGATCACCAAGTTCCAACCCTCTGCCAAGGGCAGGGACACCTCACACTAAACCACATCACCCAAGGCCTCGTCCAACCTGGTCCTGAACACTGCCAGGGATGGAGCATTCACAGCTTCCTTGGGCAACCCATTCCCGTGCCTCACCACCCTAACAGGAAAGAATTTCCTCCTTATATCCAATCTAAACTTCCCCTGTTTAAGTTTTAACCTGTTACCCCTTGTCCTATCACTACAGTCCCTAATGAAGAAACCCTACCCACATCCCTATAGGCCCCTTCAGATACTGGAAGGCTGCTATGAGGTCTCCACGCAGCCTTCTCTTCTCCAGGCTGAACAGCCTCAACTTTCTCAGCCTGTCTTCATATGGGAGGTGCTCCAGTCCCCTGATCATCCTCATGGCCCTTCTCTGGACTTGTTCCAACAGTTCCATGACCTTGTTATGTTGAGGACACCAGAATTGCACAGGTGAGGTCTCACGAGAGCAGAGTAGAGGGGCAGGATCACCTCCTTCGACCTGCTGGTCACGCTCCTTTTGATGCAGCCCAGGATACGGTTGGCTTTCTGGGCTGCAAGCGCACACTGAAGCTGGCTCACGTTCATTTTCTCATCAACCAGCACCCCCAAGTCCTTCTCTGCAGGGCTGCTCTGAATCTCTTCTCTGCCCAACCTGTAGCGGTTCCTGGGATTGCTCTGACCCAGGTGTAGGACCTTGCACTTGGCATGGTTAAACTTCGTTCATGAGGTTGGCATCAGCCCACCTCACAAGCATGTCAAGCTCCCTCTGTATGGCATTCCTTCCCTCCAGCATATCAACCGAACCACACAGCTTGGTGTCATCGGCAAACTTGCTGAGGGTGCACTCAATCCCACTGTCCATGTCAGCGACAAAGATGTTGAACAAGACCGGTCCCAACACCGATCCCTGAGGGACACCACTCGTTACTGGCCTCCAGCCGGACATTGAGCCATTGACCACAACTCTTTGTGTGCGGCCATCCAGCCAGTTCTTTATCCACCGAGTGGTCCATCCATCAAATTGATGTCTCTCCAATTTAGAGACAAGGATGTCATGTGGGACAGTGTCGAACACTTTGCACAAATCCAGGTAGATGATGTCAGCTGCCGTACCCCTGTCCATCAGTTCTGTAGCCTCATCATAGAAGGCCACCAAATTGGTCAGGCAGGATTTCCCCTTAGTGAAGCCATGCTGGCTGTCACCAAGCACCTTGTTGATTTTCATGTGCCTTAGCATGCCTTCCAAGAGAATCTGCTCCAAGATTTTGCCAGGCACAGAGGTGAGACTGACTGGTCTGTAAAGGTTCTTAAGTGAGAAGATGGTAGGAAATGATTAGCTGTTTGTGGGAAGAATTTCTCTGTTCCTCCTATTACATCATTTTTTTGCCATTTTTGCATCTCAGCTCCACTTTAAATGAACTAAAAAAAAAAAAAGTTAAGACCTAGAGGAAGAGTATATCTGTTCATGAAAGAAACAATAGTGCTTTGTTCATTTCTTTGTATGACTTTTCTTCTTGTTAAAACCAGTGCACCATTTAATGTAGAAGACACTTTTAACATGTTCTAAAAAAATAATGGCAAGAAAATAGTTGCTTACATAGGACTTGATAAACCCTTTATGTCTCTAATGGACAAATTGAGCTGATACTTTCCATTCCTCCCATGCTTGTGAGGAGATAACTGGCAGCAGCTGAAAGGGAAAGGGTGTAATAGAATCACAGAATCATAGAATGGTTTTGGGTTGGAAAGGACCTTAAGATCATCTAGTTCCAACCCCACTGCCATGGGCAGGGACACTTCACACTAAACCGTGTCACCCAAGGCTCTGTCCAACCTGGCCTTGAACACTGCCAGGGACGGAACATTCACAACTTCCTTGGGCAACCCATTCCAGTGCCTCACTAAATAATAGAGTCTGGTTCTCTCAGAGCAGCTGCAGGAGGCTCCCACAGCTCTGGACATGGGTTGGCAGCTGACTGGGTCAGGAACCTTGTGAGAGGAAGGAGGTGAGAATGTCTAGCTTTGTTTTCTTCAATTTATGTTGTTATTGAGGTTTGGGATGTTTTTCCCCTGATTATTATCTCTGAAGAGATGCACTTGTAGCCCATAACTCTGACTTTTAAAGATGTTCATGAATATATTCCCTATGGAAAGGGAGTCTTTTTTTTTTTTCTTGAATTATTCATCAGTGTGATTTTTGTGGGTTTTTTTTACTGTAAGGGCAACTTATCTGCTCAACTATTTCCTCCTTGACTTGTGTTTTGCCAGATTTTTAAATCTTTCCCTGTATACCCATTCCCTTTTCTCCTGCATTTTGATGGCCTATGGGGCTTGGGGATTTTGGGGAGGGGGGAGAAGAAAAAAGAGGTGAGAGAGATTGCCTTTATCATGGAAATGCCTTAATTCTAGAAAATCAGGATGTATGTTTTAAAACACCTAATTCCTTCTGTACAAAAATGCAGTAACAGTCTCATAAAGAAATAAACAGGTAAAATTACTTTTCCAGGGCTTTAGAGTGGTAACTATTGGAACCTGCATTTGAATTCATGAGCACTGAACCAGAAACTATTCTAGCTCTACTTAGCTCAAAAAATAAAGTTTTCCCTGCTGAAAGTCAGTTTCCCCTGCCTCCATTGACAAAGGCTGTAGTATTACAATGATTTAATGCAACTGAATATGACTCCAGGAAATTCAGAGCTCTCTGAAACCTAGTGAAGGCATCTCTGACTGTATTTTGATGCAGAACTGTAATATCTGTGGTATGGACATTGCTTGCTTTCTCAAAAGCAAGTGTCCAGGGTTTAAATACATATGTATTGAAGTATTTTTAACTGAATGCAAATGAATGTAATAAATGCAGGTGACAGTAGTAACATCTACCTTGTGAAAGGGCTTTAGATAAAGTTAATGCCTGGAGGCTATTGCAGATGGGAAAAAAAAGAAAGCCAAGAAGCTGTAAAGGTGGTGGCAAAGGTGAAAACACTGATAACAGATTAATTTAGACAGAGGAAAGTATGGTGCAGAGAGACCTTTTGAAGCAATTATCCTGTAGGAGTAAATTTACAAAGAAACCTCATCCCAGGCACCTGAATGAACTGGGATAAAGGAGGTAATTGTCCTAGCATTTGATTGCAAGGTCAGAAGTACCTATGCGAAAGATTACTTAAAGGATTTAGAAGGCAGCTATCTGTGGGATTGCTCAGCAGGCAAACACTTCACAGGGACAACAATAGTGGAACTGGAAAATATCAATCTATAATATTATATGATGTTAATTATGTTGTAGAGATATTTTCAAGTGGTTGATTCAATGAGCTAAGAAACATGGGCCTCAAATTACTTAATCTAGGTTTATTTCATATGGAAGGTTGGTAGATGGGGGCATATGTCAATATGAGGGGTTAAGTGACAACCTGACTGAACTGATGCAATTGTCAAGTCTCATTATGGAATTGTTGGGTAAAATCTGTGTTCCCTGAAGGATCTGAATTAGCCAAAAATGACAATATGTGGGACAACTTAGATAGTAAAGGCAGGGCTTCAGTTAGAACTGAGACTGATGAGGGATACATGCTTGTGGCTACTTAATATGAATGAAGCAACTCTCAACATACCTGGTTATTGAAGCATTTGAGTACTTAAAGTTCTCTAGTAAGTTATCTAGGTGTTCCTGCTCCGGCAGGAAGATTGGACTAGATGATCTTTCGAGGTCCCTTCCAATCTCTAACATACTGTGATACTGTGTGATACTGTGAAGTGAGTGGATGTATCACAGGCCTATGAAGCATAACAGTTACTCAGCATACTCATCAATACAGTGAATAAGGCAGGCAAAAGTGGAGGATTATAACTTTACTAACTTTAAAAAATATTTCCTAAAATCCTTGTGTAAAACAGAGATTGAAAAAACAGGTTTTAGAGACTCTGGGAGTGAAGACCTTTGTTTAGGCAGGTACAGTCATTTTCCTCAAGGTCTGACTGACTGCTAGTTGAAGGACTGTATTTTACACAGCATGGTAGCTTTTGCATGTGCCCATCCATGGTTTTCATTCATAGGAAAGAGATACCTGCTATTGAAATGCACACTGCTCTTAGAAAATCCCTCAAGGCAGGTTAGCTGAGATGTTAATTTTCCTTTCAAGAGCCTTAGGCTTGTCATTGACATTACAGGAGTACTGGAGTGCAACAGCAAACATTCAGGCAGGTTGCTGAGATGATCTGCTTTGCTAACCAAAATATGAAGAGACAGAAAACAACAATTTTGTGTGTGTGTTATCACTATTCATAAGGGTTATTACAAAGCAACATAAAGAGTGACAGGTAATAGAATGCACACTCTTGCTTACAAAAAATGAAGACGTGAAATAAATGTGCTTAAGAAATATGAAACCAGCACTTGTATTGCAGCTCATGTAAATGGGACCTCAAAGATGGTGCACATGAAGCACACCAAGTGCTCACAAACATACTAAGGGAGCCTGTCCAGTTCCTATGCTCTGCAGATGCTGACAGACAGCCCAGGATACCAAAACTCAGACTCAAAAAGTCACTTTCTCCGAGATGGATGTTACTTGATTTTCGACTGAGCTGTCAATGTTCTCTTTCTTCTTACACACTTCTAAGCCCTGTATGGCTTGTCAAGCCAATAAAGTCTCACTAAACTGAAACTGCTTTCTAATTATGGTAGATGACAATACCTGTGGAAACTCATTGCCTTCAATAAAACTGCAGAGGTAGAACTGATTGGGAGTTAGTGAGGGATCTGGTAAACAATGCTAAAGAAAGAACAGGATTCAGCATCTTCACTCTTAGTTCAGTTGCTTGCACAGAGTTAATGAGAACAAAATCTAGTAAAATACTCTGTGTGATATGAATGCCTATGCAATCCTGCTGAATATAAAGATGCCATTGCCACAAAGACAGCTTTCAGCATAGAAGTACGTATTTGTACAATCAAGATAGCCTCAATGCTTCTCTAAGAATGATGGTTGGTTTGGTTTTTTTTTCCCCTCTTTTAAACCTAGCTTTTAATTGTCATGCTGCTCCGATCGCACGACGTGTGATGTTTCACTCCATGCAAGATGGAAGTCATTACTTCTTGTCTTTTTTTGCATTTTCATTTGACTTTTCATTTGCTGTCTTATTTTCTTCCCCATATTCCTATATTGTTAGTCCCTGATAAACGCATTACATTTTTCTATTAAATGCGCAGCATGTTTGATGGCAGATTTTATGTAAAGAGTAGCATGTCAGGGTATCATATAGAGCGATAGATAACAGCATATCAACAGATTTATCAAGTTTATCTGAATGCGTATTTAAAAATGCCAAATGTGCTTTCAACTCTGTTCTGGCGAGTCTTTTGAATCTCATTACAATGCAACCTTGAGGGAGTTTGGAGTTCTAAACAAGAGTAATTAGCTCTTTCTTTAAAGGAAATTTGCCCTTGCTGACAAAATATGAGCCCCAATCATTGCGATTCTTGCAGTGTTTAGTACACAGAAACTACTGCAATTGTAAGAGTAAGTTTTGCTTCAGGTGCCTTTGAAAAGGATCTAATTAAGACAATTATTGAGGATTTTCTCCTGATGTAATGACATAACCCTGACATCATAATGAAGAATAAATGTTTCTCATTACAAGTAAAATCACAGGTATATTGACTCAAGATTTTCCATTCCAACACATTGCTTGACCCCACACATTTGGTGTGTGCTGTTATAACCACTATATGGGGGTGGAAGTAGCATATGTCAGAGCACACATCATAGAGATGGAAAATGTCAGTGTTAGCAACATTTTTTCCTTACTAGTGTTTTCTCAGTGCAAAATTGATACAAGCCATATTTGCTATTTGATATTCCTGTCAGGTTCGCATACAGATCTTGGGAGCTGGATTTTGCTGTTGACCATAGTCACTCCCTTTTTCTTGAGATTCATTTCTAAATAGATGCTGATCTGGGATCAGGGAGTAGTGTAGGGTATCTCAAGTGCTTTATTCTGAATGGTCATTGCCAAGCAGAAATAAGCCAGATGGAAAAATCTGTTCCTAAGATTTTAGGAAGTTCCCCAAGTCTGCGTTTCTGATGGCTCAAAGCTACAGTTTCCCACAGAAGCTACAAATTCTCAGCCCAGCAGAAGTTAATAGGGTGTCACACAATAGGTGTCAAATGAAGTACACTGAGTACTTGCTGTTATAACTGTGAAATGTTCAGCATATGATCAGTTTGTATATTTAGTAATTTCTTTGCATCCATTAAAGGAAATAAATGTCTGGGGGCTTTTTTACTGCTTTGGTATTCTTTGTTGCTATTCTCTCCCTCATTTTCAATCCTTAAATAATGATGTTTGATCTAAATTGGTGGGGTTTGGGTTTGGTTTTTTTTTGTTTTTTTTTTTTAAACCTTTTTGAAGCAAGGCAGTACACATCTATGAATGCCATGTTAAATGTTTCACATGGACTAAAAGTGCAAAAAGCAACATCTATCTGATCAGGTGACAAAGCCAGTTTTAGACCAACTGAAAATAAGCATTTATATATTTTTGCCATGCAAGCTTTAGAGTGGTGCAGCTGATTCTTTTTCTTTTCCCATGGTTCAGCAAAGCTTCTAACAATTCTGTGGGGTGCATTGGAAAACCCATAAAGCGATTTTGCTTTATCCATGCATAAATTACATTCTTCTTTTTTTGACTAACTGCTAGTGCGTCCTTTTACTATCAACCTGGAGTTACAAGTTGGCCACTGTCTTTTGAAGAAGAGTCTCCTAAAATACAAGGGTTTAAAATCCTGATAAAGTCACAAACAAGACTTTAAAAGTACTGAATGACTGTAATGACAATATTCAGTTTGTGAAAGGACACCTGAGAAAATAAGTAACATTTCTACAGTTCTCTTCTTAAAATAATTCATGGCTATCTTGCCATTTCTTCTCATGACACTGATTATGTGCATGTCCACCAAAACTGCTATTATTCCTGGAAAAGTGAGTAAAGTCATTCTATAGGTGACTGGTTACAATGGAGCACGCAGATTATGCAACCATAAGAGATCCTTCTCTTTTAAAGGTACCTCTACAAATCTTCTCATTTTCTGTCTCAGTCTGCTTTGTCTGCAGTTGTTATCTTCTGCTGAGCTTTACTTTTCTAAAAGCCTCACTCTGAATGATTTTACCCTATAAGCCCATCTTTCACTGGTGCTGACCTTGTAAGTTTGTAAACCTAGGATGACCGTGGTCTTCAGTGGGCTTGTCTGTCTCTGTAATGTGAATCTTTACTCGCTCATTAAAGGAATGTTAATGTCGATATAGTTAACAGCACTTAATTCAAAGGAATTTGAGTCACATGCCTGTCACAAGGTTGGTTTCTTTCTGCCACTCATTTCCTAAAACAATAGTGCCTTCTTTCATAATATTTTCATTTATTCTAGTGATCTATCATTCAGTCTGATATTTTGCTATGATTGAATTATATATAAATAAAAGCATAACACCTTAAAAAAAAATCACATTTTCTGCAGTGGCTTATAGTGCTTTTACAGTGTGTACTAAAGAAATGCAAAAGAAGACTTGGGCTAGTTCCAAGGGTTTGAGGGGTGTGTGTGTATGCCAATACCCTTACATACACATACACAGGAATATGTGGCAATACCCATTCCAGTCCAGGAAGCATGGTAACCCTGTTAGGATGGCATTGCCCCTGACCCAGAAGGCTCTACCTCTGAGCAGGGCTTCCTGCTTCCAATCCCAAAGGTATCTCAGCCACAGGCTGTTTCAGCATCATGTTGTGCTGTATGAGCACTCAAATGCACAGTCTATGCACTACAGAGCACCTTCAGGCTCTCACCATCTTGTGTCCAGCTGCTTTTTGAAATGTGCTGTACTGTGGAAGCTGTGATCAGGAGGTTGGGCTGGCAGTCATGTTGGCAACCAGAGAAGCCAGTGACAGAAAATGCTAGTGAGCATAATCTCTCTGAAGGCAAGTACAGCACAGCATAGGCAAAGTGCAAGGCTCTCTTTGAGGTTGTACTAGCAGGGAGGGAAGCAGTGTGACCCTCCTATTTTAAGCCTGTCTCCAAATTGTTATCATTCCTGCACAAAATCGTAAGGGCAAGTTGTATTGCTAGAAATAAGAGCAGTCAGAGAAAATTTGCTGGACTTGACAGCATACCGTAATTGTTGCCTCATGAATGCAAAGCCCATTGAAGTAATTGCTGTCCATTTCATTAAAAAGTGCCATTTCCATCACTTTTTGCATTAGATACTCTCAGGATTTAAGTATTGTGAAGACATGTTTTATCAAAAATGCCTCAAAATTTCATGCAACTGTTGCTGCTTTACTGCATTTTGAGTTTTGAAATGGAAATGGTAAAGCTTGTGAAAACATTCTCAAAGACGAGCTTAATATTTGAACCAGTACCAGGAGCAAATGTATCTGGCTCAGTTCAGGTGTTTTATAGGAGAAGGGGGAGGTCTGATGCTCTGTTTGCTTTGCAGTGTTAGTAAATGAAGATAAGGGTGATTTGTAGAATAATTTAGATGTGAAGGAACTTTGGAGTTCAATTCGGATCAATTCCATGCTCAAAGCAGAGCCAGTTTAGATAAATGGGTGATCATGACCTTATATACCCATTATAAATTTTCAAACTTAGACTGATCTAATATTCAGGAGGCTGGAACAGTACTCAAAATGGATTTATCTCATTGATTTTATAACTACTTGACTGCATTTCAATACAGTGACCTAGGTGTTTTATGCTCTGTGTTGGTTTATCTGGTGGGTATATCCTTTACTGGGCATTTCATAGTCTTGCTATTTAAATCTTGCAAGAGGGGTTTGGGAATAAAGATATCAAGACAGTGACTCTACTACTGAATAGGACTACTGCTTTGAACCAGCATACAAATGGTGGGATTCTCCTTGGGCTCCATACTCCTGCTTTTTGCTTCTTAAATTAACTGAAAGGAGCTCTAATTTGTGAATCCTGCCTGCTCCCATCTCTGCATACTGATTAGAGGAAGCTAATACTGCCACCCAGCTTCTAATTTCCTAGAATAGGAGAAATACGGTAGATATCAGACCTTTCTTTCTGATCCTCACTGACCCTGTTTTGGCTAAGTTGTTGCCAAACCATGACTTTCTGTTCATATATTTTACATGGCTGATAAGCTGATTAGTTGCAGTATTAAATTCTTCTGAAGCCTTGACCTGTATTGACTGTTTCAAGCGTTTCATTCTTTACCATTTTTTTCTCCTATTCTCATAGCCTTATTTTGGCAGTGTGTATTAAATATTAATGCATTATGTTAGTATGAAATGTCTCAAATACGGACGTATCAGCTATATAAAACCTGGCATGCTCTGACTTCTCAGGGAGGTGATTCTATCTATTCAGATAGAACATATCTATCTATCTATTAAGACTTACTTTTGCAGCGTGAGGCTCAATTTACTGAAGCAACTGTTTAAACCATTTAAACTGTTTAAATTGTGTAGTACATTTAGCTTGATATGCTATTTGTCTTGTTCTTAATGAATCTTTGATCAGTTTACACCTAGTTCGCAGTTTTGTTTGTTTTACTGTTCATAGTGGTGGGAAAAAAGTAATAGCTTAATTTAGAAAGGTCAAAACAGTAAACAAATTTAAAAGGGTCAATGTACTTCAGAGTGTACAACATTGTCAGACTGCGGAAGGATTGCTTTGATCCTAATTCTCTGCACCACATAAAGATGTCGATCCTTCTTACACTTCCCTGATGCTAACAAAGGCAGACAACAGCTGACTTGTGAGGTCAGGCATTGCCGTTTAAGACTCCTCCTTTTTCCAGAAGAGTATTTTAAGGTGTCATGGTATGTAAGTAGCCTTTACAGAAAAATAGCACACAGTTTTATTACTTGCTATATGCACAGCAGAACCAATTAGAAGTGATGAGTGTATTTGGTGGATTTGATTTGCCATGATGTGTTTTTGGGGGTTGTGTGTTTTGGGATTTTTCTTCCTTGCCTGTGCCCTACAGTACACATGTATTCTCCACGTGAATGGCATAAACTGTTAAAATTGGAAAACAGTTGCATATAGCACGAAGTAAAGAGCTTGGGTTTAGCTGCAGTTTTGGGACCCAATTGAACAGGTCTATTGTAGGCAATGACAAATTAGATTTTTTAAAAAATCTGGGCTTGGAAGATGGAGGAAGAGAGTTTGGTTTTAAAAATAAGAACAGTTTCCTTGGAGAAAAAGCTCCCAGTTCTGTGCTTTCAGCTAGCTCTGTAATCACAGGCATTGTTGAAATGTTTTTGGCCAGCAAACAAAGCCCATGATGATTTCAAGGCAGGGTCAATTAAAATAAATAACTGGTTTTGCTTTCTAGGCAAGAAAGTGTCAGAAATGAAACAAATTATGATCTACTTCAAGACATAAATAAACATAGACTACCAACAATTTTCATTTGGGAACAAGTAACTCATGGAACGGCATGGAAATGTATAGTTTATGTTCAATTATTGTATTATTACTGCTCTAATACTACTGCTATTACTCCCACTAGCTTAATTACTCTTGAGTTCAGAGAATCTGCTCATTTGTAGAAGTCCCCATTAGGGTGTAAAGCATGTCTATAGCAATGAGCTCAAATATGGATTAAGAGAAATAAAAGAGAAGACTGTGGTTGGCTTTTATACATTTTGCAACGGATACTTTACAGCCTAATTTAGTACAACAGTGACCAATTTTGCAGTGTGTTGTCCTCTTTTGCTATGCAGCCATGTGGTTTAAATTGGAACATATTGTCTTCCTGGTTCCTATGACCTTATTGCTGGAATGGAATGCTCTTCAGGAAGGACAGGAAGGGGAGATGAGGAGGGACTGTTGCCCTCTATGTCAGTTACCAGCAGGAGTGCATGGAGCTCCACCTGGGGATGGATGAGGAGCCAACCAAGAATTTCTGGATCAGGATTAAAGGGACAGCAGGGACAGAGGACGTTATAGTGGGGTTCTGCTGCAGGCTGTCTGACCAGGAAGACCAAGTGGAAGACGAGGCCTTCTATAGACAGGTAGTAGCAGCCTTGTGTTCACAAGCTCTGGTCCTCATGGGGACTTCATCCACCCCGATATCTGTTGAAGGGACAGTACAGCAGGGCACAAACGATCCAGGAGGATGTGTTGATGATAACTTCCTTTGAAGGGATAGATGAGACAATGAAGAGAATTGCTTTGCTAGATTTTTTTCTCACCAACAAGGAGAGACTGGTGGGGAATGTGAAGCTGAAGGGCAGTGTTGGCTGCAGTGACTATGAAATGGTAAAGATCCTTAGGGTGACAAAGATAAACAGCAAGCTCTCTACCCTGGACTTCAGGAGAGTGGACTTTGGCCTCTTCAAGGGTCTGCTTGATAGAATACTGTAGGATAAAATCCTGAGGGAACTGGCAGATGAAGCGACTAAGCCACTATCCATCACATCTAAGAAGTCATGACAGTCCTGTGAAGTTCCTACTGACTGGAAATAGGGTAATGTAACCCCTATTTTCCAACCCAAACCATTCTGTGATTCTATGATGGACCTTGAGGTAAAGAAAGACAAAGTTTCCCTTGACATTCTCTAGTCATTAATAAGTACTCTCAGAACTAGTTAAAAAATTTTGCTAAACTGTATCTCTCAGGGACATATATTTGGGAAATCATACCAGCATCGTGATTTTAAAGAGGCAGAAGTTTTCCACATGTGAAGCAGCCTGCAAGATAAAGGTCCAAGCAGTCATTTCTATAAAATAAACTGTCTTTTCTTCTTCTTCTCTTTTTTTTTTTTTTTCCTCCTCTTCTATTTCCTATGTATGTTTAACCACTGCTACATTAAATGGGATTGTGAACTTGTCCATGTTGGGCTGTTTGGAAATGTGATGATCCAGGGCAGCCTTAGTTGTAGGGATCATGAGATGGTAGAGTTCAAGATCCTCAGGACAGTGAGAAGAGTGTGCAGCAGTCTCAATGGTTTGGACTTCAAGAGAGAAGACTTTGGGCTCTTCAGGAACCTGCTTAGTAAGGTTTCATGGGGTATAGCCCTAGAGGACAGGGGGACCGAAAACTGTTGATTGATATTCAGGGATCACCTGCTATAAGTTCAGGAGTGTTGTGCCCCTGCTAGAAAAAAGTGCAGCAGGAGGGCCAGGAGACCTTCATGGATGGATAAAGAGGAAACAAAGGAGAAAAACTGAGGAAACAAAGGGGGACAAAAAGGCTTATAAAAGGTGGAAGCAAGGACAGGCAGCCTAGGAAGAATACAGGGATATTGTCGGGGAAGCTAGGGACCAGGTTAGGAAAGCTAAGGACCAGTTAGGATTAAACTTGGCAAGGGATGTGAAAGATAACAGGAAGGGATTCTATAGGTACATTGTGAATAACGACAGACTAGGGACAACGTGGGCCCTCTCCGGAAATTATCTGGAGAACTGGCTACAAAGGATTTGGAGAAGGCTGAGGTTCTCAATGACTTCCTTGCCTCAGTCTTCACTGGCAAAGGCTCTGACCACACCACCCAAGTCTTGGAAGGCAGACACAGGAACTGTGAGAATGAAGACCTTGGGCCCACTGTAGGAGAGGATCGGGTTCGAGACCATCTTAAAAATCTGAACATGCACAAGTCCATGGGTCCTGATGAAATCCATCCACGGGTCCTGAAGGAGCTGGCAAATGAAGTTGCTAAGCCGCTGGCCATCATATTTGAGAAATCATGGCAGTCAGGTGAAGTTCCCGATGACTGGAAAAAGGGAAATATAACCCCCATTTTCAAGAAGGGGAAAATGGATGACCCGGGGAACTACAGACCAGTCAGTCTCACCTCTGTGCCTGTGCCTGGCAAAATCTTGGAGCAGATTCTCTTGGAAGGCATGCTAAGGCACATGAAAATCAACAAGGTGCTTGGTGACAGCCAGCATGGGAAATCCTGCCTGACCAATTTGGTGGCCTTCTATGGTGGGGCTACAGAACTGATGGACAGGGGTACGGCAGCTGATGTCATCTACCTGGATTTGTGCAAAGTGTTCAACACTGTCCCACACGACATCCTTGTCTCTAAATTGGAGAGACATCACTTTGATGGATGGACCACTCGGTGGATAAAGAACTGACTGGATGGCTGCATGCAAAGAGTTGTGGTCAGTGGCTCAATGTCAAGCTGGAGACCAGTAACGAGTGGTGTCCCTCAGGGATCGGTGTTGGGACTGGTCTTGTTCAACATCTTTGTCACTGACATGGACAGTGGGATTGAGTGAGCCCTCGGCAGGTTTGCTGATGACACCAAGCTGTGTGGTTCGGTTGATATGCTGGAGGGAAGGAATGCCATACAGAGGGACCTTGACACACTTGTGAGGTGGGCTGATGCCAACCTCATGACGTTTAACCATGCCAAGTGCAAGTTCCTACACCTGGGTCAGAGCAATCCCAGGAACAGCTACAGGTTGGGCAGAGAAGAGATTCAGAGCAGCCCTGCAGAGAAGGACTTGGGGGTGTTGGTCAATGAGGAAATGAACATGAGCCGACTTCAGTGTGCACTCGCAGCCCAGAAAGCCAACCGTATCCTGGGCTGCATCAAAAGGAGCATGACCAGCAGGTCGAAGGAGATGATCCTGCCCCTCTACTCTGCTCTTGTGAGACCTCACTTGGAGTATTGTGTGCAGTTCTGGTGTCCTCAACATAAAAAGGACATGGAACTGTTGGAGCAAGTCCAGAGGAGGGCTCCGAGGATGCTCAGGAGCACCTCCCGTATGAAGACAGGCTGAGAAAGTTGGGTCTGTTCAGCCTGGAGAAGAGAAGGCTGCTTGGAGACTTCATAGCAGCCTTCCAGTATCTGAAGGGGGCCTATAAGGATGTGGGTAGGGACTCTTCATTAGGGACTGTAGTGATAGGACAAGGGGTAACGGGTTAAAACAGGGGAAGTTTAGATTGGATATAAGGAAGAAGTTCTTTCCTGTGAGGGTGGTGAGGCACTGGAATGGATTGCTCAAGGAAGTCATGAATGCTCCATCCCTCACAGTATTCAAGGCCAGGTTGGACAGAGCCTTGGGTGATATGATTTAGTGTGAGGTAGGGGGGTTGGAACTTGGTGATCTTAAGGTCCTTTCCAACCCTAACTATTCTATGATTCTATGTGGTGGCTCTACTCTCTGATGTTGCATATAAGGTATCCCTGGTGGAATGTCAGTGAACAAGCTATTAAGGGTTTCTTTCTGCCTCCCTAAGTCATAGCTAGCTTACCAACAGTACTATTCCTGTTTTCACTAAAGACAGGAGTGACTGATATGCTGTCAAATCGTGCCAGTAAACTCAGTGATGGGAGAGTGGTGGCAGTATGGTGGGAGGTATTTGAGGAAAAGCTTATTCTGAGGCAGCGTGGGTGCAAACTGCTCTTACTAATGGACTCAGTGACTTGTCAGCTGGCAGGGCAGAGCAGAGTACAGCCAGGCATGTGTGCTGCTCCTCCGGGGTCTGTGACCACAGCACTGGTGGTGGAATAAATAATGTGTATCCTTAAATAACAGAAAATACATCCGATGTGGGGTGGGCAACTTCTATCTGCAGAAAGCAAAGCAGGGTTTTTTTGGTCTTCAGTAATAATGCACTGTTTCTTTTCCTCCTGTTGGTTCACATACTTGTATGTCTAAGCTATTGTAAAACTAACATGTAACTTGGGGGTGTCTGCTCAGCACCTAAGTGGGGTGAATATGTGTGCTAGTTCTGAGAAAGAAAGACTTGGGGGGAAACCAGGCTAATACATCCAATACCCTCAGAAAAAGTGGAAGGATAAGTAGCTGACAACCTTGCCAGAATAAATAACAGGCAACCTTGCTGATAATTACCAAGAGCAATGATGGCAGTGGTAAGAGTGGTATATAAAAATATAAAAATAAACACAGGCATTGTGAGTGTTGCTCATGAATATATGTATTACTGGGAAATATTTTTGTCCCTTTAGTTACAGAAAATTCTGTAGAACATACAAACAATGGGGGGGGGGGTACAATTTATAGTTTTTATTATTTATCTCCAAAACATCAGTATGTAATATACCATGACTGTGTGACAAACCAGATTCTGGTTTGTGTACATATTTTGGTTGCTCTGTGGTTGGTGTGGACCAGTCATCTGCAGAAAAATACGTAAAAGGCTAACTTGGCTAACTGCATCCACACCCGTCCGCGAGCCTACCAAAGAGCACAAGTTATATTCTGTCTTTCATTCAGCTGCAGTGAAATATTAGTTGGTGTCCAAGCAAGCTAGCCAGTTACAATCTTTAGGTAGTCCTTAGTATGCTACAGTGCCTTCTTTGGTGGCAGAATGATACAATCAGCTTACTGTATATCTGCTCTTACTATAGACTTGTCAGGAGCTGGATAAACTGGTAATCTTCTGGAGAAAGGGAGAAGGTAGGACAGAATTAGACTGATAAGAATGGATGTCTATTGCAGGTTTTTTTTCTGCTCTTTTGGCAATATCAACTGCTACTTTGAGTTTCTAGGATAATGGAATTGGCATCTTTCCTACCAAATCTACAACTGGCTTCAGAGAAATACTGTATCTAACTACGAAACAAAATCCCATCATAAAAGAAAATAGAGGATCTCAATTGAGGGAGGGGGGAGACAAAGGGGAGTTAGATTCATCCAAATTTGGAGAGAGAGAAAAAACATACATAGAAGATCTGTTGGAAACTCAGGATGCTTTGAGAGGTAACTGTTACAAACACAGAAATGTTTTACTATGTTACAAAGTTAACATAACAATGTTGCTATGATTTGAAGAGCCCCAGAGCACAGATCTTTGTAATGGTCCATCTCCTACGCAAGTTGAACAGGGACCAAATCAGCCAAAGACAAAGGAAACTTTGGAGGGAAAATAAGACACTTGGGTTTTGCATGGCATCATCAGTATAATTAGGTGGTATGCAGCAAATGTTTAAACAGCATGCTTTGTTGTTACCACTTAAGGGGTCAGACAAGGACTTGACCCATGAAGATGTTTAAACCAGCTGTGAACAGGGGGTTTAATTAGGGGATACCCTTTAAAAACACAAAAGGCAGTTGGGATGCTGCTTCATCACTGTACCTCATGTGGAACACAGTATTTGTAATGTCAGAGTGGCATTCATGCAGAAAACACTGGCATCGTTTAATTGTGAGGTACCTTACCAAGAGAATGAAACATTTCAGGTTAATAAGAGAATGTAAGGAAACAAGAGATTCTTACATCTACTGTTTTTTTTTTTTTTTTGTGTGTGTGTGGTTAAAATATAATAACAGGTTTTTATTTATGTATTTGATTTGGGTGCTCTGTCTGTCAGCACAACCACTGTAGCCTAGTGGTTGCACATTTTGCAGGGTTTCACCTCTGGAGGATCAGGGCACCATTTTTACATGTTGTTTATGCCCCTGGAGCCACTGAGGAAAAAAGACTTCATTTTAGAAGTGGTCAGCTCAAATGCACAGATATCCCTTTCTTTCATCATTGTTTTCCTAGGACTGAAAGTTCTGAACCTTTCATTCCAGTCCTGCTTGCTGTTTGCCTTCTCCTCCTTTCCAGATGCCATCACTCCTCTATTCCCTCTCTGTCACATGTCTCCCACACCTTTTCTTACAGTTTGGCATCTTCCATGTTTTTCTTTTGTCCCATTATTTATTATTCAACTTGACAGTCTTTTAAAGTTTTCTTTAGTCAGTAAATGCTTCCGCACTACTCAAAACCATTAGAAAAAGTTTGTCGCCTGTAATAGATGTGCATAAGTAATCAAGGTAATGCATAATATGGAATTCTAATTAGTATTATAGTCTGAATAAACATAATGAGCTCTCTTTTCCAGCTCAGCTTTTCTGTTGCCACTACTGTTGCCATTACTGGTGTTTTCCAGAGCACAGAAACAAAGTTGTGCTGGACGTCCAGTACTTCATATTTTGCCACTTCTTGTAGCAAGGCTAGCTATGTACCATTCTGTACATAGCTGTTCTATACAAGATTATCTAGGTAGGAGAGGGTAATAACTGCAACATTTGTCCTTGAAGCTCCAGACACAGCTATGGAAGTGTTCATAGATAGTTAATTATAACAAAATGGTCAGATTGTGAATGTTGTTGTATGTGTACAGGTGATGTATTCAAAAGCTTCCTTATACTCTCCAGCCTTAATATGAATATGAAAGCTCTCTAATGTAATTGGTGTTTTCAACAGTGTAAAACACAAAGGCAACCAGATTGGACAGTTCCAATTCTAGTTCATAGATCAGTGTGATAACCAGCTGACCTTCTAATTCTAACTGATGTGCACAACAAGATTTCAACAGTACACCTTACTGTGAAAATTTGATTCTGGTTTAGTTTTGTTTTGTAGAGCCCTTGTACACACTATAATGTTTTCACACTAATACCTTTTGCAGAATGGTCACTGAAATGGAGCCTGTATGCTATAATGTCATTCCTGTTTGTATTTCTGCAGCTTCTGTGTCTCTTGATGTTAGTGGACTTCTGCACAATTAGCAGAATATTCAGTATTTTGTTGTAGTGCTTGAAGTAAAACTCTAGATAGTTAAGCAGCAAAGGAGGAGAAGCCTGTGGATGTCTTTCTGAAAGGCGTACTATGTAAATTACAAAAGGCTTCTATCAGAAATTTATATACCAGTTTAGTGTAATTTCAGAGTATAAATATATGGTGTGTAATCTCTGAGACCTACCCTCATCCTTCAGCAGCTCTAGGTCTCCTCAAAAGTTTATAGGCAGATTCCAGCAGTAGAAATAATTTCTGGGTTCTGTTATGTCAAAAGACCAAAGCAGCAGTGACACTGACTTTCTGTCCTGTACTTCAAAAGATAAGCTACTCATAAAGTGGATAAGGGCAATACACTATCTCTAGATGCAAAAATACAAAGGGTTGCAATGTAGATTAGTGATTGGATCTTTGACTTCTGTTACGGAGACTGAGTTTACAGATCTTTTGGCAAGCAGAAGATTATACTACTGGGAGAGGAGCAATTGAAGCCAATTGTGCCAAGCAGTGTACAAATACAAAATAAGTGTCTGATCTGGTCCCAGGGAGATACACTGAAGACTGCTGCTCTTCTAACATCATATAAAACATGAAGATAATTAATAGGTGATTCCTGCTACCAATATGGGCATGCCAATATGACCAAACTGAGTCTTCTATCTCTACATATGCTTGCAGGAACATGTCTTCCTATGTACAAAACCTCATGGTCTATCTTCCTACATTCTGGAGGAATTTGTCACTGCCCTGCCCCTTACTTTTCCAACTTAGAAAAGGAAACTTTGGGCCATGACTTTTCTACTCTACTCCCTGTACCTGTAGTTGAAAACACTTTCTGAATATATGGTGCATAACAAGAAGCCAGGTCTGATGGAAAGGGGGGTGTGAGGGAGCATGTTACTTGCTCATATAATTGCATTTCACTTTTGCCATGAGATACTTGGATTCCAAAATAGCATTTGCTATTCTCACAGTTTGAGGGACAAGATGAATACATGAATGCTAGTCTTTTAAGAACAATATTTTTGCTGGAACACATCTTTTAACTTAAATAATCCTTCAAGATGTGTGTATAATGCATAGGCATAGATATATTTACAGGCAAAAATATGGTAGTAATCTAAAAATCACCAGAATCTGAGTCAGATAAATTTGCTTTTCCCTTCTCTTTGTGAAGTATTATGCAAACCAATTAATCAATAGTTTTTTCCCCATCTGTGAAATAGTGTTCATACACCTTAAACAATTTTAATCTCTGCTTAAGCATCGCTATCTGGAAGCAGTGTTATTAATTAGATCAGTGCAAGTTCTTCCTGGGCATAATGACAGCCACATAGGCATAGATGTCTTAGCAGGTATTTTTGGCTACATGGAAAATTAAAAGAGCTTACAGCCTTCTTGAGTTTTGGCAGTTAACTTCACAGTCTCAGTAACACTGCAGAAAGCTCAGGCTTTCCAGACAGTAATTCAATGCAAGCAAAATTATGACCACCAAACACTTTCTCCTTCATCCTTAAATTTAATGCATGAGACAGATGACTGTGTCCTGGAATCATACTATAGGGTAGGTGAAAATTGTGATTTTTAACAAGTGTTACTGCAGGCGTTTGTAAAACTACTGTAAGACAAAGGAAAACATATAGAAAAGCAATTGGAATCATGACTTTTAAGCCCGCTAATAATATTCTGATAATTAAAGAACAGAAATCATAACCTTCTGATAAGAAGCAGACTGGATATGTATGGAATCACCTATACAAGAGCTCTAGCATTACTAATAATGTACTTTGGGGTACTCAAGTTATTTTGAACGGTTTGCTGATAATACAGTTTTCAGCTTTAAAATGGATTTTTTATGTGTAACATTTCTCTAAATCTGCCCACCCCTGCTGACATTGATCACACTGCTTACTCATGTCCAGGTGTTTCTTGAAAGAAACGTGTAAGTACTAATAATGGAGCACCTTCATGTCTCAGCACAGATGTATGTATTTTTCAAGTCTGAAATCTCCTGTGGGCTCAAATTCAGATTCCTAAAGCAAAATAGCTTCCTTTGTCTCATATTAACTCCTTTTCCTTCCTTTTTTGTGAAGTCTTTGGGTTCTTTCTTGAAGAAAGAGATACGGTTTTCTATGCATTATGGTACCTTAGATAAGATCTGTGAATCTCAGAAGCTTTTATTCTCATTATGTTGTAGAGGAAAGGCCTGGAAAACAATCAACCCCTTAGTGAAGCAGACAGGAAGATTTTCATCTCATCTTGAGATGTGCCAGAGTGCCTTGTAATCAGCAAACAGCTATAATGTTAGATCCTTTAGGTGCAATTTGGTCCGAAGCATTGAAGAGGAGCCAGTGAGTAGTGAGGGTATCTGTCCTTGGAGCTGAAGGGCTGGGTACATCAGGTAGCAGGGACAGTGATAAATTCAAATGGCAAGAATGTTTTCCAACCTTTTGATATCCTTGAAATATTGATTTGTTTGGTTTCTTGAACATTCATTTTAAATGAAATTTGAGTCAAAACCATAATTGTGCTCTGTTGCATGAAAGTAATTATTATTTTTCCTTCACCAGATGTTTACTAACAAGTGTCATCAATGTCATTTGTTACTTTGAGATGAAGTACTGTGTAATGGGCATAGTATACATAATCAACTACAGAGGCATAAATAAGAACAAATTACAATTCAAATTAGAAAGTATTCTTGAAAAACAGCACAGTAACTAGCAGAGTAAAATAGCTGGGCCCTGTAAGTGTGGGGTTTTCTGGAGTTCCTAGGGCTCAATGCCTTTCAGACATGTTCTCAGTTTGCAAGTGCTTAGCATGGCTTAACGTAAGTCTTTGGCTTTTCCTGTGATATCAGTTTGGTTCTCCAAGTTAAAACTTTCATTGGTTTCTAGGAGTTTTACTATGTGCAGTTCACTTGTAATTTACTTGTAGTTCAGTATGTGTATGGAAATGGGATAATCTTGGAACATACGTTCTGATGCAAATCCCAGATTTTAAAAAGCAAACAAAACCCTCTATCCCTTGATAAGCAATTGCAATGACTGTGTTATGCCACTTTCTGTAGTGTGGAGTGTGGAAAGGCTTCTATGAGGGAGATGTATTAGAAACAAAAAACAGCATGCTGTTGCAGAGAAAAGTTACACAAAATAATTTGCTTTAGCTGTGATTTATTCACATTTTGGTTTTTTTTCCTTGGAAATAATCTGCCACCACAGCTAAATACTTACATGAAGAAATGGTATCTAACAAAGAATTTAGCAAAGGAAGATGATTTCTGAATACTGTGATTACAGATTTTATTTTTTATTTAACTTTAAGCAACAAAAAAATAATCATGAAAGTGCTATCTGTCTTGTATTCCTACCTATACATAATTGTTGCAGTAGCACCTGAGACCCGTGATGGTGGAGCATGGTCCTGCTGAGATAGATGCAGTAGCTCTTCCTACTTTACATGACATAAGTTTACACAATATGAAGCAGTTTGCCCACCTCAATTCAGCCTGAGGAGGGTAGAGGGTCCCTGGAGGAGCTTGAGTGCAGGCTATAACCCTCTAAGATGGATGGAGTTTTCTGGGAACAGGTGACATCTTGAAAGTGCCAGTGGAAGGAAGACCTGAAAACAGAATTGGCACCAATGCCAGTAATTATGCTGAAGAGCAGAGAGTGCAACTAGGACAGATTTTTCTGAAACTCATCAAAGGCTTCCTAGTAATACATTGTAAACAAAATGAGCTCAGGTGGCCCAGGGGACAATTTCATCAACAAAACTGGAAAAATTAAGGCCCAACAATGT
Organism: Pezoporus wallicus; assembly: GCF_028554395.1. Taxonomy (NCBI): domain Eukaryota; kingdom Metazoa; phylum Chordata; class Aves; order Psittaciformes; family Psittacidae; genus Pezoporus; species Pezoporus wallicus. The sequence continues at coordinate 11,666 of NW_026638360.1, read as the reverse complement.
CCTCAGCCACCCATTGTAACCCCCAAGCCTGCTTTCCATCTTCATATTAATTTTTCACTTCCACATTATCCATACTCGAAAGTACCTCAGCCCTTGCACAAAATTGGCAGCTGTAAAATAAATGCATATACAGCATTGATTACAGATTGAGTGTGCCATGTAATATATTCCCTGCAGTTGATGCCTATAGGCTGTCTGAACGCCTCAGCTTACATGCACTCTAGCTTCAAGATGGTCTTCAAAAGCAGCCCCATACAAATGCGCCTCTTGTTATTCTGAGGGAGTTAGCAGAACCATAGATGACAAGAGCAGGGCGCAGAGCTGAGAAAGGCAATCAGCTATCTTTTTGTTTGAAGATGGTGGGAAGGCTTTGTCCATAATTGCAATGTGCACCTGGGCTCCAAATTTCTTCTCAGCTAAAGCTCTTTGACAAGGGCAAGGCATCGCTGGGGTGGAGTGTGGCAGCATCTCCTGTGACCCATGTATTTACACAAATAGACCAAATCTGATGGCCCTATCCAGAATAAGGTCTGATCAGGTATTTTTCCTAATTAACCAGATAAATGTCCACTAACTTTAAAAGAGATTTGCTTGAGTAAGGAAGGCATTTATATGTCATTCAGGATTTATACATATTTTATGAAGCATTTAAGACTCCTTCAGAAGGAATTGTATTATGCACATATAACATCAGTTACATATAAGATTCCTTGATTCAACAATGAAAAAAATAAAAAGGGCAATTTTATCCTTTATTGCCCTTCCCTCCCCTCCATTTTCATTTTGTCATCTGGAATAAAATTAATAATAATACTATTTCCAGCATGTCTGAATGTCTATTGAAATAATAAATCAAGCTTCCAAGGCACAAGTGTGATTTTAAAAATATATAAACATTAATGAGCTTCATTTTTCTCAGCTTTGTCTTTTTGTTTCTCACTTTGATAGCATATCAAACCATTCTTAATAAATCAGATATCCAAGTTAAATTGTATATTGCATGTAGAACAGTTTATACCACGCAGACACATAAATGGGTTTGGCAACTACTTTGAAACATAAAGAGATTCATAAGCAAAATATTCACCCCAAAAAAATCCACAGTTCAAAACTTATCCAATTAGAATTCAGAAAGTAAATGAGTTTTTAAATGCAATCTTAAACTTGGAAGGAGAATCTATCAGAAGATAATTGATTCCACCAAATAGAAACAATCATCGAAAATGTTCTGCTGCCAGAGGATCCTAGGGGCTATAGAAACGGTAATAACTCTATACTTTTCCTTATGATATTTCTGACAGGTTTCTATGAGCCATTGTCCTAGTCCACTGAGCAGGCAACCCCTCTTTGTCACGCTACATTGCTCTGTTTTTGTCCTATTTCTTTCCTGGATGATGAAGGCAGTGCTGTTTTCACCTCCCTTTCTCCTCCAGCAGAGCCTGGGGAGAGCCATGCATCCAGGGGGCTGCAAGGATGAGCCCTCTGACTTGGCAAAGACATTGGTGTCATTTGCACAGTACAGGACATCACCTTGGGCTTCTAGTATCACTGGCATTGACGAGAAGAACTAGGGTTAAGGAAAGGAGAGATGGGAACATCACCCTTCTTACCCCAATATAGCTTCAGAAATGGAAGGAGTCTGATACTTATAGGGCTTCCTCCAGGTCCCCTTCTCTTTTTGTCTAAGCCTTTCTTGTGGTGGACACACACAGAATAAAAGTCAGTTTTACATGTGCACATGAGAAGCCCCACGCCCTCTTGCATGCCAACAGTTATTGGGGGGTAGGGGTGGGACTGTTGATATTTTTATTCCAAACATGCTTTTTGTGGAAGTCAATCGAAATAAACTAATACATTTGGACTTTAGGTTTATAATTCCTGAACTTCATTATTAAAAAAAACGCAATGAAAGGCACAATTTTTTCCAGATGTACACAGCAGGTGTACTAGGAAGACCACACGGTTAACAGATTTCTTTTGCTTGCTTACCCGGTGGACAGAATAAATCACAAACCTCGCTGCCCTCAAACAGCATTAGAGATACGTTCTTTGATTTACTATTCTATTTTAATTTCTACCTGTACAAAGAATGTGCTTAGACAAGCCTAAAAGGAGTCTATGGAAAAATTATTCTGGCCCATATGTAAATAAGTCATATTTTGTCTCTTGCTGATGCTCAGCAATTTTAATGCTTTTTATTTTTGCTCTGCCCTCTTTTCCTTCAATTATTTTATTCATTTATAGCATCTAAAAAATGTTTGCTCTGTGAGAAAGAATGATTCCTTCAGGGGTATGTGTGTGTTTATATATATATATATGTATATATATATATATATATAAAAAACTTCTGTTTCTCTTTTAGTAAGATTTTTCACTAATTGAGTTCTGATGTTTTTTTACAGTCCTATAAATTAACTTATAACTTCACTAGTTGCATAAGAGCATAGTTCTCCTTTAAAATGATGAAAAGGTACACAGCCTGTGTTTGCTTCTTCTTAATGTTTCCTATGAGGAAAAATAAGCTAGGATTTGGGTTTTTTTGAAATCTGATTTTTCCTAATAGGCAACAATACAAACAACTCATTCTTATCCAGTAGGAAAGATTGCTATGGTGTGGCAGCAGATGATATGGAAACCTCTCAGAATGACATGCTAGGCAAAGTGGGAGTTGCCATTATTTTACAAGATATTATACTGCAAGTGGGGAAATTAAAGGATCATCAATTTTTTTTTTGTGGATCCATTACTTATGTGCTCTCAATGACAACAGTAATCTCAGCCCCCACCTGTATCTCCTATGCCAATCCCTGAGTTCTGCATCTCTAAATCTACAGTGTACCTTGTACTCCTGTGTTTGCTAACCTCAGCCCAGGCATGTGCTGCAGATAGTGCTGAACAACACACTTGCTGAGTGGTAGCGTTAGACCAAACAGAGCAGGTGAGTATTGAGCGGATACCGCAGCCTTGTGTCCTAGTTTACATGTTTAATCTACAGACCACTGGAGATCTCCATTTTTTTTCCCATTTGGTTGATAGTGACTGATGCTTGTTTATCTGTTTGTTTACAGGAACTGATAAACAGCAGAGAGAGGGCAAAAGCATGCGTTCCTTATTTCCTTAGGTTGAGAGAGTAGTGAGAAATAGCAAAGCCATGGAAGCTTATAAATTTCACACTGTACTTAACAGTGAAATATATGATACATAGATAATTCTTCCTTTTCATTATCAAACATTCATATTCAGTTGTTCTGGTGCTATTTCAGCACATGGTTCATGATCCATACAACCAAGTTTCTTGATGTAGCATCCCCAGCCCTGCCCCTGCCAGTCTTTCCTGGGAGAGCAGCCCTTGGAGCCATTCTGGTGCTCTTTGGTTTTCCTTAGACTCAATCTGAGCACATGTGCACAGCTGCAGGGATTCTTAGGGTTTGTTGTGGCTTTAACCCAGCCAATAACTCAGCACCACACAGCCACTTGCTCACTCTCCTCTTGCCTCCCACCTTCCTGGACTGGATGGGGAGGAGAATGGAAAGAATATAACTCCCATCTCCCATGGGTTGAGATAAGAACAGTCCAGTAACTAAGGTATAATATAATAATTATGATGATGATAAGGGAATTAGCAAGAGGAGAGGATATAAAAGGGGAAAGTAAAATAGCAGTGATGTGCAATAGAATTTCTTACCACCTGCAGACCTTCTGGGTGACTCCCCCCAGTTTCTATACTTGGTATGAAGTGCTGTGGTATGGAATACCTCTTTGGCTACTTTGGGTCAGGTGTCCTGTCTCTCCTCCCTCCCAGTTTCTTGTGCCTGTGCTCACCAGTAGATCATGAGGCTGAAAAGTCCTTGATCAGGGTAAATGCTACTGAGCAAGAACTAGAACATTGGTGTTTTATCAGCACTGCTCTCAGACGAAAGCCAAAACACAGCACTGCACCAGCTACCATGAAGAAAACCATCCCAGCCAAAACCAGGACAGGGTTCATTAAAGGACTCTTTAGCAAGGAAAAAGTACTGCCATGACTCAGGTATATGGGCTGTGGTCTTGTTCTCACAGAAATCAGAGACTGTGGCATTTCAGAGTTAAAGCACTAAAATCTAACTGATAGCACTATATGTGGGTAGGGAGAGAGAATTTCCGAAAGTAGGAGTTAGAGATGCTGCTGCTATTTTAAACCCCAGAGACACTCCTGCTTTGAGATGTAGTAATATAAAATGCATTTTCCCCTCTTTCTTATAAGGCATGTTTGAAACGCAGCACTGCAGCATAACTTCTTTATGTTGTATCTTTCTTCTATTTACTCTGTTGTCCTTCAGTTCTTATCAGTTCTTCTGAGAAGCCTTACTGTTGGGCTAATTTAAATATTGATAATTATACTGTTTCTGCATTTGTCTTCCCCAAAATGAAAACTAAACATTGCTTCCAACCCATCTAGCTCAGTGAAGAGATTTTGGATGATGTATAACGTCTTCTTTAAGAGTTGAAATGCTAAAGTAATAAATAGATGTGTAAAATCATACTGGTGAATCTCAGAAACACTGCATTCAAGGAGAGCAATGAAATCGACAAGCAATTTAAGAGTGTGAAAGGATGCAGAAATAACAAGATTTGCATGAAAAATATTGAGATCATGAGAACATCAAATTTAAAAGAAAAACTCGTGCCTCATGATTAAATCATGAGAGCTGACATTACTGTTGTAACATTCAATATCCTTGGCTTTCAAAAATAGATTTATAATGAGGGTGGAGTGTATGTCTCTGTACAGAAAATTAGCATTGTTTGTACCTAGCTAGCTCATTATTATGAGAATCAGGAATACAAGACTCTCAAATCTTAATACAGGTCAGAAGATCTCATATGCCTCCAGCTATGGTTGAGCCCTTATTGTCAGGAAGATAACCCAAGGCAAAGATAGAAACTGACCCTGCTTTCAAATCAGTCACTCAATCAGTCAGTCATTGATTAAACAGTAGCGCCAAAACAAAAAGTGGAGGAAAATTCAATCTGGTAGTTGGTTGTCTATTTATTCCATCTTATCAGCAACAATCATTTATCTTAGGACAGAACAGAGTTACTCACATCAGTTATGGTGGCAGTAAGTGTAAAGAAGGGTCATTGCAAATAGGCTGTCTCACATCCATCAGGTTTTACTCCAGCATGACTTACAACAACCATGACGGATTTCTTTCATTTTCTGTTTTTGCTGTTGTGCTTTCTGATGCACTTCATGGTCAGGAAAAAGCTGAAATCTAAGTGAAAACATGGACTTTCATAATAGATTGTATCACTGCAAATGTGGGTGGTACTTCTATGGATTCACTGTTTAATTCCATGAATGAGAGGGTTGACATTAAAAAGGGAGCTTCGTGTGTATTCATGTTTTCTAAATTCTTACCTGCAACTACTGAAGGATTTAAAAAACCCTTCCAAAACACTTGGCTCTGTAATTTATGAACATTCTTATTTTAGTTTTAGTGGTATTAGCTAATATTTCTTTAATACTTTACATTTTGGATATTTTAAATAAACATGTAAGGTGCCCATGCAGTTTTTTTTCTGTTTTAAAAGAACTCCCATCCTCATGATAATGAGGAGCATAATTTATATAGACAATCTTTTTTATTTTTAACTTAATAGAGAAGAGAGTAACTTCTGCTGTCTGTAAGTTGTGAGGTTCAGCTACTTCCTGACACAATGCTCAATATGAAATATACCCCTAGAAACTATTCACAGGGTGTTCCCCTAAAAAAGCAACTTCATTTTTTCTTACTTTTTCTTTGCATGTTTATTTTACAAGTTTATTCATGGATGCTTTATGCAGGCTTGTTTCAATATAAAAAAGATAGAGTCAAAGAGAACACTGTTTCTGTGCTGTAATCCCTGGCAGCCATGTCCTTTTTGCCATGTCACATTTCTTAAGCTAATGCCTCATGGCTGACACTTTGTCACAGGAATGCTTTTGCCTTCGAAATCAAAAATGCAATTAAATATTCCAAAGACTGTAGAATCTGGACCCATTAATTCCAGATATTCACCAAAATACCTCATACCTGTCATAACTACAGTAGAAAATAAAGATGGGTTCCTCCTTAAAAAATAGTGGGTTATTTTATTAGATACTGGTTTTATCTTTTTGAATTTATATCTTAGAACTAAATTAATGGCTGTATTGTGTTTGGCATCAATAGGCCTTTTGTGTGTTTGTTTAACACAGGCTTAAAATGTTGTGACAGTGAAGTGTCCAGGATTACAAAAACTGTGCTAATAAAACTGCAGCACAGTAGCACTAAAAAAAAACATGTGGGAGGAAAACTGGATATTGGCGGACAATTTCATGTCACTCACCATGACTCTCGCAATTAGCAGTAAAAATGAGATTATTTTACCTGGAAAAGGAATCTCTGCAAACATTGCATTTTACTAATCTCATCAGCATTACAAAGTTTCATGTGTGGGAAATACCCCACTACAAGCAGATAACACAAAGCCTAGGTCTATCTTCTTGCTAGAAATCATTTCTTCCTGTTGGCCATGAGGAAGGAGAGATAAGCAAATTGCTTTTGCTTTCTATCCTCTTGCTTCCACCCACCTGCTGCTTAAATGTGAATCTAGTTGCCCTTTGGGGCAGCATCCTATTCCCTCTTCAGCTACATGTGGGGAGCAGCTGCATGGATTGCAAGGGCAGAGGAAGGCTGGTCTCTAATGGACCCTCCCCTGCAAAAAATCACATTTGGCCAAAGATCCCTGCCTGTTTGTCTGGTCAGCTCAGTTTTATGTGAGGCAATTGCATTTATTTTCTAGGTAGTCTGCCAAATCCAGAATGGAATAGAAGTGCTTAATTCCTGAAAAGCAAAAAAGTTAGGCTCTCAGAAGAATCGAATATTTGATGTGACTTAGAACACTGAATTGCTGGGAGCAGCCCAATGTGCTGAGGCGTGGAGGGTGCCCCAGGAAGTGCTGCCTGGGAGCAAGCTACACACAGAAAGTCTGGTGCCTGCAGCATGCAATGGAGGAGTTATTCACAGAGGGAGAACATGGATGAGAGAGGAAAACTATGTACCAAAGCTATTGTTCCCCAAATACGCTACAGAGATCCTCCAGAGTTAAGATATTTCATTTTCCAACTGGAAACAAACAAACAAGCAAAACCACAGAGAAACTGAAGTTTGGGATTTTTTGTTTGGTCATTCCTCATAGGAAATTCTTGTATTTGTTGAGAAAGAGACAGACCACAAACCAAATTTCAGGCAAAAATTCAAATGTTGGTCAAAAGTGAGCTCTGTTGGGAGGCTGCAACATTATTTCTTATTGACAAGGAAGCAACTCTGCCTCTGCCATACAAACTCAAGCCAAAAAACCCTAAAACCCTGCTGGATACCTTGCCAGATTTTTGTGTATTTAAAACTGTAGTAATGATTTCTCTGCTTCCAGGTTTGTGCATTACTCAGAAGAACACTGTTCTATTGTCAGTTCTTTTCTTTGCAGTTCATACTGTGTATCCTTTAAATATCAGTGCCTGTAATAGGTTGGAGTTTTCTTGAACATGAAATTAGAAGTGAGGCAGAAGTATAAAAATAGTTTCAAGCAAAGACTGATTTGTCATTGGTCTTTTGTCCATTTTACAGAACCGAGTATGTTTAAGAAGCTGTAATCTGGGGGAAAATCCAGTTGTGAAGAAGCAAAAACTTGCTTTCACTTTACTTCTGCTAATATGGAGAAGTAAAAATGCAAGAGAGTCTTGTAGAAGTTTTAAAGCATTTTAGTTTTGAGGTTTCCTTTAAGACAATTTTGGAAGCAGACTGGAAAGTTTGTTTTGATTTTGTTTTTTCCTTTTGCTTTTACACAATGTCTTTCATGTTAGAATGACCTCTGAAGAAAAGCATCAAGTTTGCAAAGCTGTTTACTCATTTGTTCATTCATAACTTCAGGTCAAAATGCATTATTATCCTTTATTTTGTTAGAAAACAGGTCATTTTACAAAACTTTTCACTTCAAGTAGTTTCTTTCCTTGCTTTTTCCCCTAGAATCTTCATTTCAGGGAATGAGCTGGAAATATCTGCCTGGTTCTTTTTCCATCACACTTACTGCTGCTGTCTTCAGTTGCTGGACTACACATTAAAGAGTGTGACTAAGTATCTGTCAGATGTTGTTTGTTCTCTCACTGTCTCCTCAAAGGAAGAAGTATGGACAGTGAAGCATCATGATTTGATAGGGATTGAGGGGTTTTAAATTACACATGTTGTTCTGTACTTACATTAATGTGCATAAGGTCATAAAAATGTACTTTGTTCTTCAAGCAGAAAGCAGTCATTTCTTCACACAGGAGTTCCTGTCTCAGGGTCTAAAAAAACCTGTTCTCTCTGTAGGTCAGGTTGGCTCATCCAGCAGAGCCTGACTGTCAACCATTGGTTTGCATCCTGCAATTGGAGGTAATTTTTCACACCTTAGGCCATTAAATGTTCAGAGCTATTAACCTTCTCGTATCAGTTATTTTTCATGTGGAGAGTGTAAGGGAGATTTTAGTATTTGTATTCATTAATCTATGGTACTAGGAAGATGAACTGCAGTGGTCAGCAGCAGTTAAAGCTTCCCAAGAAGTAATTTTCTTAAGCAAATAACAAATAAACAAACCTACCCACACATTGTTGTAATGTTACCAAAAATTTGTGATGAAACAAAAGAGAGGTCAAATCATTTTTTTTGTTAAAATGGGATCTAGACCACTACATGGGAGAAAATAGTGACTAATAAAGATATCGCTATCTGGAGAACTTAGTTTCAGTGAGAAATGCATACGTGTTGCCAAAATTATAGGATTAACTGACTAAATGTGGCATAGCATCCTTTGTATGGGCATGTGTCTTGCTGCAAGGTTTCCATAGCTCTACCATCCACCTGCCAAACAGTTATCTCTGTCTTACGAGATTCAGTTTCAACCTTAGCCAACTACTGAGCACCTGTGGGCTCACTCTTCCAGCCTCTCTGCCATCCTTGTGGAAGGTAAGCAATCATATATCAATCAGGGAGAATATACCTAGCCTTTACACACTGCAAGCTACTGTGTGGCTGCTGACTATGCTGCCTAGTGACTGTCTGCAGATGTTGAAAACCAATGTCAAATTAGGATCAACTGTGAACTTTTCAGTGACAAAGAGCAATTCCATATTTTGCAGCAGAGATTTGATTTCTCGCTCAGCACACTTTGCCTGCATTCTGTTAAGAAGCACCAAACCACAGTCACATATTGATCTCAGTGTTTTAAATTTTTTTGCAATACAGCAATATTTTATGAGAGAATCTTGAGTATCCAGGCAGAATAAGTTTAGGAAGATGTCTGAATGTCCTTCCAAACTGTGACTGGTACAACTACTGAGTTGAAAAGGCTGTACTCCCAAGGCTCAGTGAAATTACTTTCTTTTAAGTTGCTTGAAATATATCACTTAATTCTGTTAGCTATTTGTCTTGATTGCCTATTTGAATGCTAGAGAGAAGCAGACTGTGATTAGTCTGATTTATTTTAGATGCCTACCCTAAGTCAAGGTCAATGACGTCCCTCGTTCTTGCGTTTTCCTTTAAAGAAGTTCCAGATTAAGAACTGGGAAAAGTGAACTTTTTATTCATCTGTATAAAAATAAATTGTGTATCTAACTTGTGTCATAGGCTGTCATTGCATTTGTATTCATCATCATAGGACATACGGTCACTTGGTTTAGATTTCTACCATTCAGAAAGCTTTGGCCACTGTGTAACTGAAAACAGTACAGTCTGGGAGTCTACCATCAGTTTGTAAGAAAATGGCAAAACATTTGTCCCAATCCCTATTTATGCTCTTAAAGTGAAAAATACTTTTTCTAGCAACAATTCTTATTTCTTTTATCAATTCTTATTGATATTCTTATAACAATTTAGACCTATTCTCATTGCACCTCAAACCTTGGAAACTTAAATCTTATTTCCATAGTTTGTTCACTACATTGATAGACATTTTGATGCTTTTTGCTTATCTTTTTACCTGATCTTAGTTCACAATGAAAAATGCACCACATCTTTAAGCTGAAGGTTAGCTCTATGCCGCATGAAATAAAAGTATGAGTTCTACTGATGAATGCACAGTTATGCATCTATAATAGAAATGACCATGAACGTAAAGGCGGAATTTTCAGGATCAGGAAGAATTGTCTTCTCATAAAATATAGGCATTATAAATAGTAGATGTTTGCACAAGTTCAAAGAAATTTATTTTTCCTTTCAAAACAGTGATACAGAAGAACAATCCTCATATGTTACAAATAATGATAAGTATTTCTGTTGGGAATCTTGCCTTTACTGACATTATTCAAATTTGTGGCACTGATCTGAATAGACAGTAGAGTTGGGCATTATGTACATTTAATAACATGTATTTCACTGTAGGTGTATGTGATGTCATACCGTCAAGAAATATGTAGAGAGCATATGCAGTGTGTTACCACAGACACTTTGCCATCACAACATATTATCATCTCTGTTAATGACAAGTAGGGGAAGATCAGGTTTATCTTGAATATGTGCTTGAAGCTTTCCCAACTCAGTCCAGAAGAGACAAAGAAATGTCACAAAAGTTCTTAACAGATGTAATGGTGTCAAGTTTTTTGTTACGACCAGTGTTGTTATGATGAAAAAAGTCAGAGAAACAAGGGTGAAAACGACAAGTAGTGAACCAGAGCTTCTCCAAACAGTGTTTCTTGGATCATTCAGTAGAAATTTATATACCTGCTCTCATTTGAAAGAGTGCTTTGGTTGTTTTTTTTCAGGATGGTTCATGCCCTTCACATGCTTGTAAGTGGGAGGAGGGCACCTGGGACAGCTAATTGAGATGATCTTGTATCATGTCCTTGTTAAAGCTGATGGAAGTTTTGGCAGTGATTTCAACAGAGCTGGCATTTTACTCTCTTTCCAGCATCCTCTACTGGTTACACATCAGGGGCAAAAGGAGCCTGAAGAGAGATCCAAAGTCAGAAAAATGTTAATTAACTCTCGCAGTAAATGTTGCATGTTAAAGCAACATGCAAAAAACATCTTTTGATTATATTTTCAGCAGTTGAAGAGTTTAATATTAAATGAGATAGCATAACAACCAAAAAATCATACATTCAAAGTCCGACTTTTGAAATAGTTGTTCTTTCTAGAAATGGAAATAGGTTGGTACCAAAGGAATTCTGTTTAGACAGAAGGAAATGTTATCTTCAGCTATGCCTGCAGTGAAGAAAGTATAATGAACCAGTCATGCTTTCCTAAGCTTGTTTAAAAGGGAAAAAAGGAAAAGGGAAGGATGGAGAATAGGCCTCCAAAAAAAAATTCCTACCAAAACTCAAAGTTCACCATTCAGAAGTCATAGGTATTTTTTACACTACTGCAACACTTTTGAGTCGCTGATTTCTCTTTTGTTAAGCACACAGTGATAGGGGGTGTCAAGTTATACTTGCTTATATAAGCAACTTACTTATACAAGCTAAAATGTTTAAGATGCACTGAATTATCCAGTGCAAAAACAGTCAGAAACACCTGTTCATTCATTCACTCTTGTCCCCCTAATCATATTGACAAGTAGAAAATAAATTAACTAGAGTAAAAATGATAGAGAGTTGTGAAGCAAGGAAATATGACTTGCTCTCCTTAGC